>NC_090698.1:48199283-48824283 GCF_040954835.1 Lepisosteus oculatus | reverse complement strand
GAGGATATTTATTAGAAATAAAAGTAATCGTGTACTGCTCCTGAAAATGGAGCTTAAGTGCCTGAAGAAAAACTGGAATTCTGCAAAATCTTTAAAAAGATTATCAATTACTGTTAACAATTTCCCCTTTGATTTCACTCAGATATATAAAAGGGATCAATTATATGTGACAAGTACAAAGGCTTCAGTGCAAGAAAAAAGAAAGAACTTCACTAATGATGTTCTGGAGAAAGGTTAGATCCTAATCTCTTCTACTTCCAGTATACTGTATATGTATCTTGCCTTCTCGACTTCCCTTTGCACTTTGTTTGAGTGAAATGGATATTCATGTAAACACATCTACTGTATACTGTATATATTGGATATGGCCAACATAAATATAAATAGATTTTTGTTATTTTTGTGATGTTGTAATTAATCCTTTTAACATGTATCAAATGCTTAAAATAACTGTTGTATCATACTGTATAAGTGTTTGATTGCACATCATAAATCATGAGACTATAATCTAAATTTTATTGAGTGCCAACTGCTACAAATTGTAGTTTAATAATTAACTGGCCTCACACTCCAAAGTTATTGTGCATTTGGGTTTTAACTTTTATATAATCTGTTATGGAATAAAAAAAAAGAATAGCCTTACCTTTATTGTTGACACTGCAGGAATCGTACAGCAAGAGTAATTTTACTTCCTTCCTATTTTGCGCTCACTACAAAGTGCTTTTTCTTGATAATGTTATAGAGCTAGTGGAACAGGCACTGTTTGTTTATCAGTAGTTCACAAATCATCACAAGCATTAACGATTTGCTCCCACTTCCCCTATCTCATCTTGTTTCTGATATTGAACTATACATAAATTGGTTTGAATTGAGAGATCAGGAAGGAGCTTTACCTGATGCAGGAAAGAAAATAAATTTAGAAATGATTTATCTTTATACTGTATATAAGAAATACTTTAGACAATTGCTTCTGACTATTTATTGGACTATAATTGTAGAATGTAATTCAAGTTTCAAGGGTGGCTTAAAAAGATATGATGGTGGTTAATAAAATAGTGTTCTAATACACTTGCACTTCTTACTATTGTTACTACTGCATCAGTGCATATTTCTTTAGCAGATGCTTATGTTGAAGGGAATGTTTGTTTCTTATTGTCTATGAGAAGGAATACATAATATTTCTCAAGAAATGTATCATAAGAGTGAAAAACAAAACAAGAAGCTCTTTTTCTCTATTTTTGTCATATTCTAAAAGAAGAATTGCAAATTTACGAGTTGTCAGCATACCAATTTCACTAATTTATTACACTACTGTACTCTTAAAGTGAATTGTTAAACACTCAACACTGTAAGTACAACTTATTTTGAGAATTAAGACACACACCTCCAAAGGACAAGGAGGCTTTTCTCTGGGAGATCATTGAAGAGAAACTAGAGAGTGATACTGAAAGAACAGGATTAGAAATTTATTCTCTTCAATATTCATATAACATAGGGTGTGGTATTTGCATCATACTGTATGCATCTACCAAATCACCATGCAGTTGAGATAGATTTGTGATAAATTTCACAAGAACCAATATTCATATGAGCAAGTGCCTGTGTTCAAGAAAGAGTTAAAAAACCTAGGAAACAAAAAGAGATTGAGCATCTGGTTAAATCTTAAATTTTCTGAAGTCTGCACCCCAAAGGAAACCAACAAACAAACAGCAGGAGTGGAAAAGCAGATGGCTCAAACTGTCAGCAACACAAAAAAGCAACCATCTATCAAATATTGCTACCAGTTACAATATGACCACAGCAGGCCAGATACTTTGGGACATGCTTGTAAAAATAGAACTTTTGGAAGACAACATTCAATATAGCAATTTTTGAAACACTAAGAAAACAAAGTAGAAAATCCACAAATACTTTTTAGTGCTGAAACTAGGAAGAGGGAAGTCATAAAGTTTACAGATGGAGAGATATTCTTATATATGCATGGAAATGGAATATGCATGGAAAAACCTAATGAAAATGCCAAGGGAAACACAAAAGGAGAAGAAACAGAACATTTTAAAGACATAAAGCATCTCAGGTAAACCAATTATTGCATGTTAAAGTATTAAAACAAAATTATACAGCTTGAAGCAACTGCATTGGCATGTAAGTATGATGTTATAAAAGTTGCTGAAGCTCTGTTAACAAGGATTTGGAAAAATGTCGTATATTAGGACTTTATCTCTTCTATAAAGACAAGCAACGTACTGTAGCAATGGTTTTGAGAATGCATTGGAAAGAATGTGATTATGGGAGACTTCAAGTCTCCTAACATAATTCGGAAATCATGAACAAGATTGTTAACTCTTTTACAGAATTTATTGAAAAATCAACTCCTTTCTTGTTTTGATTTTGTCTTTCAAAATCACTATAACAGTGTGAGGAAGACTCACAAAATAGTGATTTTCTATTTAAGAAAATAATGTACAGTGTTGTTGTCAACACAATACTTAGGGAATATAAATTCTTAAATATCTTTGCTTACCAATACAAAATAGCAAAAATGGAATGAGGACTGAGCACATTTTAAATTAGATTGTGCACTATCAAGCCATGTGCAATTTTTACGATGGAAATCTCAAAATGTATACATTATAATTGAAATGTTAACTGAAAGAAAATCTATACAATATTAAACAATCTATACAATATTTTAGTCATTGTAAAGTAGAATAATTCAACTTGTATTTTTTATAAATAATACAGTATTTGATTATTCAGTTTTTGTGATACTCTCTTCTCTCACATTTTTTGTACTCAATTTAATAAATCTCTTATGCTGAATAAAACTGAAGTTCCCTGTGTCTTGCTCAACCGAAGCAGAGACATAGAGACAGCTCCCCATGAGTCTTCTCTTGCTCAGACAGCCCTAGTCTCTCCTAGAGCAGGCTGCCTGTAGATTGTGGTGGCTTCATCGTGATACTGGGCTCGGTCTAGGACCCTGCGAGCTGACCAGAATGGATAACCTGGCGTCTTACCGCAAGACCCGGTTGCTTATTGTCTCTGGGTCTTATCTGGCTGGTGCGGCTTGGTCTAGCTCCCCATGAGCTCTGATGCTCACTGACACCTCTGACAGCAAAGGTCTGAACTCCCCTGAGTCGACTTGGACTGATTATTCCCTTATTTTTATATAGGGAGATTGGCTTTACACTGGGAAGGCCAGTTCTTTAATAACCTCATGCCTATGCAATATTACCGCATCCCTGTATATATCTGGAGTGCCTCACTAGTGCCCTCTGGTGGCTTAACCCCTTAACTAACACTTCAGATCCAGTTGCCCTCCTACAATCACCTACCATACATGCATTCTCTTCAAGAACAGCATTGAGCTTCAATTAATGGTGTTAGTAGGTTGCTCGATAGTAGTGTAGCTTTTCAATTTCCAGCACATTTACTTGATACTGTTAAGAAACTGAATTCTTCACTAATGACTTATGAGAGTTAAAACAAAGTTTGTTATATTTAGCAACTCATGACATGCTTTTTAATGTAATGCATCTGATCCTCCAAATGCAGCTGCATGACTCTTGTTCTTGAGGTTGAAACCACTCTTTCAGTGATGCAACATGAAAGGAAATACACAACTTAAGTTTCAGTGCACCTAGAATTGTATACACCTGTGCTTTCAAAGTGACGTATGATTCAATTATATTGCTGAGTGGAAGGGAATATTGAACAAATGCATCAGAAGATAAAAGGAAGAACTTTTTAAGACAAAAAAATAATGTAGCACAAAAAACTCATGTAATGGAGAAGATTCAATCTTGTTTGACATTAGCTTCACTGCCTATATATGTGAAATTGCACATCCCACAAATAAAGCTTGTCTTTTTCGGTTAGAAGATAAACACATCATTAGATTGTGATAATGATGTCTGGTTTAAAATCACTTTTGGTGGTTCTCCATCTTGGAAAGCCACCATTTCTCTTCAAATGTAGTAGTATTGCCGCATTAACCTATTTTCTTTTTCTGACATTCCAATTAGAGGAAATTATGACAAGTTCTAATTAATGTGTACTTCTGTGACCCAATTTCATGTAATGAAAACTGTTGCATTTGTTTGTGATTGGGGAATAAGAATGGTTTAATTACAGTATACTTCTCTTATTAACTGACATTTTAACTTCATTAAATAAAAATAATGTATAACACAAGATATGTCCAGAAAATATGCAATGCCTTAATTGATTAGTAGTTAATTTACAGTTTGCTAATTTGACTGCTTTTCTTTTTATATATCCTGCTATATAGAAATCTAAAAATGGCATACTTTACAGCCTCCAGTATGATGTCCTCCGAATAGTACAGTATTTTTAGTTAATTTAATTAATTTAGTTCAAATGCATTAAAGATTGTAAACTTAACGTTATTTATAAAAATAAAACATTATGTTTTAATACTCCACCAAATTCATGTTGTCTTCAATCCTAAATATCAATCATTCCTTTAGATATTCAGCATCAGGGACAGAACGATTTTGGTGGAGCAATGCTCCTGATATATTTGCTTTACTGGCCAAAGAACAGGCACTGAAAAAATTCAGTTCATCAATTAAATGTTTTGCATCAGGTATATCTTACTCAAAGGAGGATATTTTAATAGACTATACTGAATTTGAAATACTGTATGTCAACAATGTACTGAATGCACAAATGACACTTATTTACAGTACATGCATTTTGAAACTGCATAATGGTTAAATAAATTTGAAATAAAATTATTAATCTTACCTATAGTGGAATAGGCCAGAGTGTTACACCCTTTAATCAGCCATATTGGGGACCTTCTGGGATAAATATCTCCAAACAGGGTTTTCCATTCTTACTATACAGTACTTCATTCCTTGGCTATAACTAAGAAGATAATCATCCTTGATTGGAAGTATAAAAAGAATTTACCAACTGTATTGCACAATGCCTTTCTCTTCTGGTAGACCTTTTTAAATTTGAAAAATTATATTTGAGTAAAAGCACAAAAGGAAAAACGTTTTATTTTATCTGGAATCCCTTTGTCACTTATTTCAACCTTGGGGGCATAAAGGACTTTTGACATCAGTTTTATATTATATTTCGAATCTTGGATGAGTTAATAATCTTTTTTGAGTGTGTGATGATCAAATAACTCCCATAAAAAGTGGGAAAGGGGTGGGTGAGGGGGTGGAGAGGGTAAGAAATGTTTATCTCTGGGTTTATTTTGTCTGGTCATTATTAAACCATTTTTATTAAGACATAAAAAATAGGAAATAATTTTATTTCTAAACATTTGGAGCCATATTCACATATTTCCATTTTAACTAGAATGGAAACAGACAAACAGAAATTCTGTTTTCTTATTGATGTAACCATGTAATAATCCTTCTGTTCTGTCTTGACAGCACTAAGTATTTACCATAATCGTGGGTTGTTATGTGCTGGGTGTGATTTTTCCAAACCGTCCGAAACTGTCTTATTGTGCATGTTAGATACCCTGAGAACATACACAGCAAGAGTCCTATAGATTTGCTAATAATTCCGATTTTGGAACCCTTTGTTCTTCAAACAGTAAGACTTATGGTTTACTGGACCTGTTATGCTTCAAATCTTTGTTTCTGGATAAGGGGACAAAAAAACACATTCAATGCTGTAAAACAAAATCGCTGTTTAATAATGCTTGTATCCCCCAATACAAGCCATGGCAGCTGCACATTTTTGTTCTTTAAAATGAAAGAGATTCCTAATACCAAATTCCTAATAATAAATTCCTGGGATTTTAATAATTTTCCACTACAAATGAGAGGTCCCTGTCATGAGACCAAGCTTCCACTGAAGCTCCCTGTCTTGCACAACCGGATTGGACACTTATAGTACAGTCCACCAAATATTGGGTTCACAGATCTGAAAGCAATCGACATGTTTCAGTCTTTTCTGTCTATTTTATTCTGACATTTTCTGTAACTTATCTTACCTGTCTGCAGTTTGAACATCCAGGTTTTGTATAAAATATTAAATCCAGTCCATTGCAGGGCACACACAGACACAAACGCTCACTCACACCAGGGCCAGTTTTCCCAGAAGCCAATCAAACTGCCAGAATGTTTTTGGACTGTGGAAGGAAACCCAGAGGACATCCATGCAAACGCAAAGAGAACAGACAAACCCACAGATAGAGCTCAGCAATTGAACCCAGGGCCTCAGCTATGCAAGGCAGCAATGTTAACCACTGAGCCACTGTGCCACCATGCCACCCTAAAATATAAATATATATTTAGTTTTAACATGTTCTATTAATTGTAAATTTAAAAATATACAATATGCACCATTTCAATTCACAAAATGGGATAGCACAGGCCTGTTTTGAATACCTCTGCAAGGAACTATAAATTATTCAGAGATCAGTCCTGGAGAGATGAAATGTTATCAAATCTCTTCTGTTTATAAATTATATACAAGTTCCTAGTAAACAAAAGTGGTTCCATGATTTATTAACACATCCTCTGAAATACTCTTGAATCCAATGTATTACTAACATAGTGATGCATGATTAAAGAAAATCGGTAGCTATGTGCAATCCTCTGCTAATGCACATAACTTATAGTCATGGCTCAAAGTAACACAAAGGGATGATTGTTAATGACTGCTCAATCGGTGTCTTAATGAGGCTATATCAGTGTCTTGGAGCTAGGGGACTGAAATATAAGCTACCAAACCAAGTAATGCCAAATGCAGCTCCTTAGCCATGACAGACAATCACTACATTAATTTTACTGTGACACAAAAAAAAAGCAGTACCTCTTTAAAAATCTGTTTATGGAATGGAATTTTTACTGCTTTTTCTGTAGAACATGTGGCATTTCATGATATGAATGATTTTAAATGTGCTGGAGTGGTCTTATTGATAAAGCTTTGTGCCATCCTGTATCCCTGTATGGGTCTCCTTTTTATTAGGCTGTATTTTAACACCATCAGTCAAACAATACAGGCTCATGAACCCTGTCAAATGTTAAAAATCCCGATCCTCAACGATGTTATGAACTTGCATAGAAAACAGGTAAATTACTATTACGCTTTTAAAATCTATTTCAACTGCCGTTTTTAAAGAATTGTGAAAAGAATCAACATAACAATAAAACCAACATATCAGTCCTTTTTTCTAACACACAGTCCCTACTGTATGTCACACTCCCTCTGGTTGATAATTCTCCTCACTAACCAACACAAAAAAGGCTCCAAAAATTCCCACCCGACAGCCTTGTTTATGGTAGGGTCTACAGATGCTTCATGAATGTTTGCTGCTGCTCCCCAGCCTCGGACAGCACAGAATAGAGGGCTCCAAAGTCAAGTGTCAAGGAAGTTAATTAGGAGGCTGACAGGACACCATGACCATCATATGAGCAGTGAGACTTTTCTTTCCACACAAATTTAGGAATTCATTTGTGTAACCTAAATACACTACGGGAAGAAGAATTAGAGGGATCTTACTTTAACATTTACATTTAATTTTATAATCTGCTCTCTAGATGTAAGTCCTCCACAAGCATTTAGGAAGTGTTTCTCAGCATTCTCCTGTATTTTTGGTACTATGATACATTTATCCCTGATTAGTTCCTTAATTCATCCAAGATTAAAAGAAACTGAAATTACCCCACTTTGAAAAAACCTTACTTCAATTAATCCAGTTTTTGGTCTATTTCATTTGTTGCCATTTTACCCAGTCCCTTGGAATTTGTTGTAGAGTAACACTTAGTTACTCATCCATCCATTTTCTAACCTAATTATCCAATTCAGGGTAAAGGGGAAGCTGGAGCCTCTCCCATTAATTAAAGGGTACAAGGCAGGGTACACGCTGGACAGGATGCCAGTCCATCATGGGGCACACACTTACACAAGGGCCAATTTTTCTCAGAGGCTAATTTACCTACCAGTACACAACAACATATGGGCGTGGGAGGAAAACAGAACCTGGAAGAAACCTAAACAAAGGGCGAACGCAGAAATACCATGCAGATAGCAACCCAAGATCTGAACCCACAGCACCAGCACTTGAAGGACAGTAATGTTAACCACTGCACCACCATGTCACCCTGGTTACTCATTTAAAGTCTAACTCCCTGTTTAAAATTTTCCAATCAGGTTATAGAGTTGCCCATAGTACTTAAATGATTTTGGTGAAAGTTCAGCCCAGATGATGGTTTTCCCTCCCTTCTCATACTATTTAACCTTTTGGCATCCCTTCATACTACAAATCATGACATTGATTGAGTGGAGTGTAATGCAGGTTTAGGTGGTAGCCGACTGGAGTGCTTTAAGTTTTACCTTTCTGACAGACAACTTATTGGCCGTGATGGATTATAAATCGTATCCTGCCCCTGTCCTCTCTGGTGTTCCTCAGTGCTCAACCATCCGCCCTTATCTTTTCAATATCTGTACTGTATGTAGCCATGAGGCCAGATGGTCAGAAAATATGGTGTTGACTTCCACTGTTTTGCTGGTGATGCTCAGATCTACCTGCAGACATCACCAAATTCTCAAGTACTTCATTCAACAACAATCTAATGATTTTCAGTTATGAATGGACGAAAATTGACTCCAATTAAACAACAATAAGACTGAGATTATTTTAATTGACCTTCCTCATCACTTTCTGTATCACTTGTTATGATACATAAATTTAAATCCTAGGGATGATTTTTGACTCGTCTTTATATTTCAAATCACGTTTGCAAAGTCTTCATCATTCTTCAATTTGCAAAACAAATGCCATATAAGATCAATTCTTGCTGTTACTGAAGCAGAGAAATTAATTCATGCTTTTATCCCGGCAAAGTTAGACTACTGCAATGTCTTTTTAGATGGTTCATTGTAGAAATTACTACCGAAACTACAGTATGTTCAGAACTATGCTGGTCTAGTGCTGATTGAGTAAAAAAAACATATTTCTCCTATGCAGAAAATCCTTCACTGGCTACCAGTCTCTTACAGGATAAGCTTTAAAATTCCATTGTTGTCCTATCAGGTTTTGCATGGGCTGTCTCCTGTGTACCTTCAAGTGTTACTACTCCCACACATCCCGGTTTGCACACTTTATCACACTGAATCGAAGATCATTAACATTGCAAGTAATTCACATCGTACATCTGGGGACCCAGCATTTTCAGTGGTAGCCTTTCATCTTTGAAAAACTCTTCCTGACCATAATACAAATTCAGCTGCGTTGATATTTTTAAATCTTCCCTGAAAACCTATATGTTTACCTACATGGCCTTTCTTTCTTAATCTATTGAAAGTCTTATATAAGAATAAAACTGATTGATATTTAAGTCTACCTTATATTTAGAGAGCTGTACATTTTCCCTTCAATATATTAAAAGTTTTTATCACAGATTTGATAAATGTATAGGTAAAAAACAATGCTGTGTATCATTGATAGGAAGCAAGGTCATTTTAGAAAAAAATAATAATTTTATATCCTGAAAGCTTACTACAAGTATTGAAAACAGCCAGCAAGAATGGGCCGCGATTAATAAAGCAATGTCATTGTAAAAACATTAAGTGGATTCGTCGGATAATATGATGTGATACTGCATCTTTGACACTGATATGGACAATAGTAGTAGATTGCCAAAAAGCTTGTGGCAGGGGTCTAGTGAAATGGCAAATATCAGAGGAGACGGAGGTCATTCCTGATATTTGCTTCTGGATATAGTAAAGTGAGAGAACACCAGGTGGCTGTGAACACAATCACAGAAATATGATGTCCCTAACACCATATGATATAAAACCAAGCAGAGATAATCTCTCTCCACATGATTGCAAAATTTCTCAGGGCCTGAAGGTGAAGGACAGTGATCGAAAATTGTTTGTCCAGAGCAGCATGAACAATTCTTCTGGAAAAAGAACATGGTGTGCGCACATTCACACCTAAATCTTTGTTGTATGTTTTAGGTGTTTCCCATTTTTTTATATTTGTAGTTTATGATTTTGTCCAACCCCCCACACTTCTCTACTTCAAATATACTGTGCTCTGCTGGGAGTTCCCCTGTTCTCGACTAGGGTAGAGAATCCAGGGAGATTTCATTTTTTTTATTTTGTAATATTTTTGAAGCTACTCAGTTATTAAACTTGCTAAAATCGCATTACACCTACAACAAACGTTATTATCTACTATTTATTTGATTTTGGGTTTAGTTATATAGACTAATATTACAAAGGACTTTTTTATTTTAAAATTATTAAAATTATTCAAACATTGGAAAACACAACAGAACATTGACAGTACACTGTGACCCTGTTCTGGTCTAAGTGATTATTGAATTGATTAATTATTTGCAGTACCTCTAATCACTGGTTCTGGGACCTTCTGTTTTCTAGTTTCATTTCAATTTACTAAGTATAATTACTTAGACCTTTAATTAAGAACTTCTTAACTTAACTTAATTTCTTTCCAACCTATTTATCTCAACCTAATGCTACATTGATTCATTGTTTCAGAAAACCCTTCTACTAGTATGTTATTTTTATAAATTAAGCTTAAAATACTAGTCAATATTTCACAAATGTCATTATAAAATGAGATCTCACTTATGGCAATGTAAGCAGCACATTTATCAGACGTGCATTTCAGGCCAGTGTAGGGTTTGGATTACAAGTACCATTAAATGTTGACTCCAGTTATCCATCTACAGTAGTTGCATGTTACAGTAAATGACAAAATTAAGAGACTTTACCCAGTATAACAGCTTTTCTTATCACGCTTCATCCAACACATTTTTGAAGAAAAGCTACTGAATGGTGCAATTTATAATATAAGCTGCCACAAGTGTCCAAAAAAAAAGTCTCAGATAGGAACAAATGACCACTCATCCTTAAGTTCATTTGTGAACCAAAATCCAACAGCGAGTGTAAAATTGTCTAAGTAGTGTTGGAATGTTAACCCTAACCCTAGCTGGGATTTCAACAGAGCAATTCTGCAATAGATCTCAGAAGCCCTCCATTCATGAGATTTAAAAATGTTCTTCAAACCAACTTATACAGTATAAGTCTAAAAACTTTGAAAAACACTCTTGAAAATGCATCTTCTGAATAGAAGAACTTATTTAGGCAAATTTTCAATCAGTTCAGAAATGTTGTAAAAATGGTAATGAAAAGGCCATGCATTTCAGTCCAGTCTAGGGTTTGGATTGCAAGTACCATAAATGTTGACTACAGATACCCATCTAGTTGCATGTTAAATGACAAAATTAAGAGAGTTTACCCAGTAGAATAGCTTTTCTTATCACTTTTCATCCAACTCATTTTTGGAGCAAAGCTACTGAATGGTGCAATTTACAATATAAGATGCCACAAGTTGTTGTCCAAAAAAAAAAGTCTCAGATAGGAGCAAATTACCACTAATCCTCAAGTTCACTTGTGAACCAAAACCCAGCAGTGAGTATAAAAATTCTCTAAGTCATGTAGGAATGTTAACCCTAACCTTAGTTGGGGTTTCAACAGAGCAATTCTGCAATAGATCTCAGAAGCCCTCCATTCATCAGATTTGAAAATGTTCTTTCAAACCAACATATATAGGTAGACATCTAATGGGTTGTTCTCTTTATCAGATTCATATTTAGAGGGAAATGTCATTAACTTTATTTATTCACCACATTTTCATACAGTTTTCAATTTCTTTACTTTTTTGATGGTGTTTATATAAAGTCACTTATAGATTTATGTGTTTAAAATACAGATACTTAAAATACAGTACTCAACCTTCAGTAAAATATTTTAAGAATTTTCCAATCAAACCATTCCTATGATGTACGTTTGCACTTGATTTTGTGCAAGAAAATCATAAGAAATGAAAGAGACACACAAAAGTCTCAAATACTTTAGAACATTAAATAAATTGAATGTCAGTTAGTGTATCGGGATTCATGTGCTGTCTAAATTAAAATAATTCAGGAGGGAACTGCGCAGCAGCATTCTAGTCAGTATCTTATCTTAATAAATCACGTAATGCCAAGGTGTTTCACTTCAATTTCAAACCTTTTTTTGATCTATAAAATCAGTTACAACTGAAAAAAAGGCTAAAGAAAAGAGATATTTGCTATAAAAGCAAAGTTAAATCTTCAGGTTCACTTTATCAACTTCTATTTCTATGGACTACAAATAAAAGGCAACAAAATATGACACAAAGTTGTAATTCATATCATCTATAATATCAGAAAGTCAAAGTAAAAGCTATGTTCATTCTTCAAAGGAGCTACAGCAACACCAATGGACTAGTCAAAATCATAATTACTAAGGGGTCTCTGTTTTATTTTGTTCAAGGCAGTGTTTAAACAGTTCGTTCAGTGTCATGTGTCACAACTCATATACAGTATCAGGCACGGTATCATTTTCAGGTGGCATTTTGGTGTAGTGATTAGCATCACTGCCTTGCAGTATTAGGGTCCTTGGCCCAGTTCCAGGAATGCTATCTGTGTAGAATTGGTATGTTCTCCCCATATTTGCATGGGTTTTGTCTGGGTGCTCTGGTTTCCTACCACAGTCCACAAACATATGGGCAGGCTAATTGGCTTAGAGTGAAACTTGGCCCAGGTGTGAATGTGTGCATCTGTGTGTGTGCCCTGTGATGGAATGGTGTCCCATCCAAGATGCCTTGCGCCCATTGCTTGCTGGGATAGGCTCTGGGTCTCCATGAAACCCTGTATTGGATAAAGGAGTTAGAAAATGAATGGATGTATCTTTTTCAAGTTGTCAGTCATGTACTCAAATACTACATTGATTTATGGATTTTTTTACTACATCCCTCTTCATTGTGCTGCATTTTACTTCTTGTTTTTAAACAATTAATAAACTAATCTTTTTTGTGAAAATAACTGATCATTTTAATGATTCTGGAACCGCACAATGATTAGTTACAATAAATATGGCCCTCTGCTACATTTCAATATCTAATTTAAGCTAATATTTTCTCAAGATGTTTTAGGTAAACTGAGGTTGGCAGGGCTCCTTTGTTCTAGACACAGAGAAATGCTAAAAAAACCCACAATGCACAAAAGGTGGATGAACAGAGATTTACTATACAGTAAAGGAGGTCACTCTAGCAATCCTCTTACTTCAACTACAAGCTCACAGAGGGGTTGTATAGACCATCTAGGAGAAGACGACGTTAGAGATGCCTTTTGACAGGAGCTGTATATGCCACCTCTTTAGACAAAAGCTTTTGTTTCCATAAAGAATCACCCCCTGTTTCCTTCTTGTACACATACAGTAAGCACCCATATAACCTGCTAATCCCAGAACTCTCTGTGCCCCAGATGCTCAGGCCTTCTAATGACCATTACATGATTGTTTCCTTATGTGAGTGGAAATCAAATATTACATTTTATTCAGAATTAAATTTCATTCTTTATTTGGAAAGTGCATGATATTTCAATGACTTAATATATTATCTGAATACAAAAGAAAGTGTATATTTAATTATGTAAAACATAATTGTGTGAATGTGAATGTTTCACATTCTGTAGGTACAGTCAAATGCAAGATAAAAGTACGACCATGGACTGTATATTAGTTCATATCAACAGAGACAAAATCAAGATGATAAAGCACAACAGCACCAACAACAGCCTTATTATCTTTAGAGAAGACCATTTGAAGGAAGGTAACACTTTTACCTACCAACAGTAGGCATTAGTGTCATTCATAAGATAGGCAGCAGATAAACGTGGATGACAGGGCTAGATTCAGCAAGTGACAGCAGCCTGCAAAACTTGAGAAATGTCTGGAATTCCAAAGAGATAAAATCATCAATAAGCATTTCTACGTGGCATTTAAACATTTTTGCAGTTTTGTATAAGACAAGAACATGTGTCCTAGGTACAGATGGGGTACTCATCAGAATAAGGCACTGACATGTTCACAATTATTACACTTGGTGAAATCAATATCTTTTTGATGCAAGCGGGGATATAAAGTTCACTGAGTGAGAATTTATTTTAGCATTTCACCACAGTTGATTTGAAAATGGCAATGGATGTGAAAAAATCAGTGGCTCAGTGTGAGCATGTTTAAAGAAAGAGAACAGTGCTGCCAAATGACTTATAAAACTACATGAGCTGTAACAACAAACAGGCAGCACTAGGGGACATGCCTGCTCTTACTAGCTCTAAACAGATGGGCTAGAGGTGCAGTTTTGATATGAAGCAGTACACTTCATTCATCAACCACCTGGATGTGTTGATGTCCTCACCTTACTGATGTTTCAGATGGGAGTGGGTGGACATTTTTTATGTTATTACGTTCCTTAAACACGACAGCAAAAGTTCTCCTGTGGCCGAGCGCGCTCATACAATGGTACCCCGACAGACAGTAGGGCTGGCACTGATTGAATATCTTTCACACAAACTTGGACATTAGCTGCAAAAGCTCAGACATCGCAAATACCCAGGGGTAAATAGTTTATTCCTCCACATAGGTAAATCTGAATTTACTCAAAAAGTTATATTTTGTCTCATGTGCATCTTCTTTCTTATGCATCAGTTGTCTGGAATAATTTCCACTCACCCCCTTCAGTCATGCCTAAAAACCATTCTAGTGCTGTAAAAAGCAAGCCAACACTAGGATGTAAGTTATTTAAAGTTGTGATCATATATACATGAAATCATACATGGAAGCGATACATAATATTTCAAATTAAAAATATAATACTTGTGTACCTTTGTATTATTACAGTTCTGTAATAGTTGTACTGTATAGTGGCAAGTACTGTATGAATGCACAGTTGCCATATACTGTACAGTAAGTCTGCATTCCATCCATTCATTTTCTAACCATGTCTTCCCATTCAGGGTCCTGGGGGAGCCAAGGCTATACTAGCAAGCAACAGGCACAAGCAGGGTACACCTTGGACAGACAGACACTCACACCAAGGTCAATTTTCCCATTTTCAATAGAGAACTGAACCTGGAACCCCCAAGGGTGCAAGGCAGCAATGCTTATCAATGCGACATTGTGCTGCCCACAAGTGTTTTTAAATTTATCTAAAAGTCTGCATCTTTTAATAAAAAAGATGGTGCAAGACTGGCGCTAACCAGTATGCAGCCCTGAGAATATCTGCAGTCACTGCTGATCACCAGTATTCATACTGTATAGAATCAAAATGGGTTGCTGATCAAATTTTTTATCACAATATACAGGCAAATACACTAATGTTATGGTATTGTAGATCCCCCTACCCCAGACGCATGGGGCATCATTAAAGCAGGATTTTTAACATTGAAATATTTAAGATATACCATTTAGAGTCTGTATGGCAGTATGATTGATTAAACTGTGACAGAAAACCAGTGACAAGAACGCCAAGAGCACAGTGATGTGATCATGTGTGAGTGTCCTAGTCTAGATTCTAGTTTCTGAATTTTGAACACATTGTTGACCGTAGTTTTAGAGACTCCTGTGAGTAAGATGTTACAACAATGAATTCTTGAAAAAAACACATGAACTTCTGCTGTCATGGGCACCATAATGTACAGCCTGGCAATATTTCTAAGATTGAAAAACAATGCCTTTACAATATTTTGTTAGGGATGTTAAGCACAGAGTATTGACTGTGAAAGTGGGTTATTTCTCCCTGAATTTCTGTGACCATGAATCTAGGCCAACATCTCTACAGATGCCTCATTGATGATTATCTGAGTTCCTTTTATATCTGTGAGATCATAATTCAGAGTGGCAGATTTCCATATTTTTGATGTGCATGGCACACTGCCCTGCCCTGTGGTTGCAGGGACAGTGATTCTCAAATGGATGAAAGGACAAAAAAACAGGCATCTATTAATGTGCTTTAGCTGACAGCTGCTGCTGCTAGAGTCTGGTGATAATACAAGCAATTATCTCAAAACCGTCACCACTTCTGTGAATTACTCTAGAGCCAAGTAGTCACAACGTTATTGTTTTTTGCACATTTTATTTGGAAGGACACATTTGTAAAATCTTAAGGATGATGGTTTTTTATACTGGTGCCCTGTAAAGATTAAAAACTGCAAGGGAAGATAAACAGCATAAAACACCCTGTACACCACCATGACAGTTAAATGTGCCTTGAACTATTAGATACAGTATGACTTTAAACAGGAATAACCCAGTCAAACCCTTATTTGCAAGACGAGCTTCATTGCTTTTTCTCTAGTTTTCATTAAGGCAAGTGTTGTTTTCTGTAATCATCTTGAATAATTAAAACACAAAAATATTTAGACAATTTGAAACCCTACAACATTTGAATAAAAAATAACATGTGCTTCAATTTGTTAATTTTTACCTTTGACAAACTTTACATTTAACAATTACCTCAATAGAGATATTAGACTAGGATAAAAATAATTCCATCCCCTTTACCCAAATGGTGTCTGAGCTTATTAGTCTGATGCTTATTCAGATCTTAAATTTAACTGATGCTAAACGTATCTCCAGCCAAACTCTAATCATTTGTCCATTTTCAAATGCAGGCCTATCCCCAGACAGTCCCTAATCTTAGTCTACAGTCCATGTTAAACCTTTTTTTTTGGCACTGCTACATTGTGACTCCAAAACCAACTCAATGACTTTCTGGCCCAACAAAACTTTTAACTGTAACTCTAATCCTTGGAGTTTAGCACATAAATAGCCATTACAAGTAACAAAACAACCACTTTCACTTGTTGTCAAACCACCACTTTAAATATTTGTTATTTTAAAACCTTTAACTAATCCCAACCCTATCAGCAAAGTCTAACTTAAGCATCAACGCAATTATAATGCTAGCTCTGTCCTTAACACCAGTTACAAACTCATACTTTAACCCGATCTTAAATTTATAGGCAGCAAAGTACTTAAAGTACTGTTTTCTTTTACCAGTTGTTGTGAAACATAATTTTAATGTCCTAAATAACTGGATATTATTTCCTTGTGTGTCCCTGACTTTACCTTGCTAATCACAAGACAAATAGAGTATCAGAAATCAATAAGTACATTTTAACACTTGATGCATGTTCACGATCATTGAAAAAATGGACCAGGGGAGTTCAGAAAGATTGTTCTTTAAAAACTGTGAATATTAGATTAGACTCCTCTAAAGACTTTTTAGACGTTTTAGGAGCATACTGTGTTACCATCATTCCCATTAGCTTCTTACCTGTCCAAATACAGACTTGTTATATAGCATTTTAATATAAGAATATCAAACAAATTTGATTCTTGTTATGGAGGCTGTAATACCATTAACCATTTCTGCCATCAGCTGACAAGGGCATTTTATCATTTTACACTGAGCATTAGTAACACGTGTAAGAAAGCAAGATAATGTCCACCAGGGTTTATTATTGTCTTCAAAGTTCATCTCAAAGTAGTCCTTCAAAATCTAACATCTATTAAAGTATATTTACCCAGCACACTTTTATTAAGCAAATAAAATCACCATATTTTGATTATATGCCTTGTAGAAAAAAACAAGAATATACTGTACAATGAAAGAAGTTTACACCAGAAAAATGAAGTAGAATTACAGTAGTTACTGTATTTCAAGAGTTTTACTTCATTCTACAGCTTTAGCTGTAGGATAATTACAGTATGCATTGTGAATGACTTCATCATCGTCTATGCAGAACTATTTCTAATTTTCTTTTTTCTTGCACTGTATTGATGCACCCATTTTGTGCTTTGACTTTACATTAGGTTTTTATGTCTGAGGCTGGAGATTCACTACTAGGATCATACACTCCACAAATGAGGAAAGCAAAGGTCTCTCCTCACTCAACTTCAGGATTCAATCTGAAGATACATTTTAATGTGGTTATTTTGGCAATTTATTAAAAATCCTGCAGAGGAACACATGCCAGTTCAATGTTTAATACTCAGGGATGAAGGCATACAGTATGTTGGTAAATATTTTTTTCAAACCACAGATCCATTACAGATAATTAATTACAGTTAATGTACTGTATACTATGAGCTGGTACCACAGATAATTGATGCACAAGGTGACAAGTGATGTCAGTGGTGACAATAATAATCATATCAATTTTTCAGTGATTTGAAAAGCTCTTTTGTTAAATGAGTGACAGTCTCAGTCTGTGTATGGCTCCATCTCACTTTTCTCCACATGCTCAGGATGACAGAGATGCTGCTCTGTACAATTCATAGTATTCCGCATTATAGGATAACAAATAGAACAAACTTTATACACATACTGTATAACGGAGCAATGGACATGTACATTGGACATTGTGAAAGGACTCCATTACATGTTTTCTCAGTTTAGACTTGCCTTTGGTGGTGTGATACTGTATCACAAAGGTGAAATAATAGAGGAGATAAAGTGCTAGAGGGGTATTCAAATAAAGAAAGACAGAAAGTATGTTAAACTGACAGGTTAATGCTTTGTGACCTTAAATGAGACTAACGAGGAAAAAACACAGCTCTTTGTTTTGAAAAATGTTGTGCAACATAAATGAAAACACAAAGACAGCGAGACTATCAAAAACAAACTTTTATCTAAGATGTTCATACATAAATAGATGGGAGAATAAGATTCTTTTGTGTAAAACAATTCTACTACATCTAATAGTTTTGCATTTGGTATCGGGAAAATACAAAGGTAATTAAAAAAGTTATCATGAGTGCTTATGGGAATTGGTATTTCACATTTATTCATCATGTCAACAAAAATAAGGTATTGATACCTACAGTATCGCTTTTTCCACACCTAAAAATTGAAATGACTAAATTTCCATAATTTCTCCAGTAAACGTATAAACAAACAAGTAGCTGAAACTTCAAAAAACAACAGGCTATTAAACATTTATTTCTATTACAAATTTATGGAAACCTCTTCAGGATTTTTTCTTGCATGTCTGCCTGTGAACACTAGTAGCCTTAAGGCAGTCATTTTCACTGGCTTTTGTTTCTGGATTTAATTTAGCCATTTGACACATACAAAACAGGTCATTGTATAACCAGATGTATGATTCCACATTTCCTCATTCGCATGTAGGCTGTAAATATTTTCTTGTTTACTGAGCTAAATAGTTTTCATACACAGCATACTCCCATAATCTTTCACTTTTCATATTCAAAGTTTGGATTTTAAAAGTAAGGCATAAGCACAACATTAACTTCAATTGACATGTGTTCATAAATTATGGTTGTCTAGTCAGGTTAAAAATGGCCACCGTTTCACTCTTTTTTAAGTAGGTATTAAAATAATACACGTACAGTATATCTGTGGCAGTTGGTGACACCTTATGACAAGGAGCAAAAAGCATAGACAGCTCACAAGGAGTATCTCACATCTGGCATGCGCCACTCCTCTTATTCCCATTGTAGGCAATTCTGCAGTCTTCCCTGCAAGCACCCCTGCAGAGCAACAAAGCACAAGGATCTTTGCCCTCTTCCGATTTCTGTGCTTAAAGTCTATATTCTATCCTCCTAATCACATACAGTACGACCTAAAACACAAATTAGCTATATCATGTGAGTATTACATTTTTTCATTATACCACCCCAAATACCCATTGATGTCCAATCCTATCCCAAACATTTATTTCTTCTTTCAATTATAAAACAATATTCTTCCTCTCTGGTCACTGACACTTCCACATTTTGACCATTTTTTCCCTGTTTATACTGTATGTCTGTTTTAATTACAGTGTATATTTTTATTTAAATATGTGTAATTTAAGACTCAAAAACAGTCTTTGTTTCTCCACATCTCTCTCACTGTATTCATTCTGGCACTTTTGCTATAGCAGTAGTAGCATTTGATATAAACAGAGGCTTGCCTCTGAATATTATAATTCAATCCAATAAGAAAATATTTCCAGCCTCACACGGTGATTTGCAATTTGTCTTGAAGTATGTCAGAGATACAGTAGGACCAACACCTCCTCTTATCGGCATAATGTTAGAGTATAGTAAATGTCCACATTTAGGAGCATTATGTAGCCCTAAGAATTGGAAATTAATTCTAGTCTGGAAAATAGCAATAATGTCGATAACACGGCTGTTGTTCCTTCAGTATCTGCCAAACTGTGCCATGGGTTAATGGACCCACATCCAATGGTGGAGGAAATGAGTTGTCTTCTTATCAATATTTGCTACGTGCAAAAACGTCTTGGAAAGTGAGTGTTTAAAAATCAATACGTTGCAGCTAACGACAGCACTTGGCAGCTCTGAAATGTACTTATAGACAAGAGGCAAAGGAGAAATGTAATAGAATGACCAAAACTAAATAAAAAAATCTGAACCAAACTGTGACTGTGAGCAGAAAAGCACAATATTTCAGGAGTGAGGAATATAGAGAGAACAGAGATATAAAGCAAAAGGTTGATAAAGACAACAAAACAAAGAGTTGTTAGGATAACTAAGCTGATACATCACCTATATCCAGCAGCAAAATATACATGTATATGGCAAAATTGGAAGAAGGCTGCCCAACTGTCAGTGTACTGAGGAGCAAAGTCTCTGTAAAACAGAAAATTAACAGATCCTCTGTCTGTAAGCTCACCAGTTTTAAAGAGAGACAGTATTGTGGCTCAATTAACATTGATGTTTTCATTGCGTAGTTTGAAACAGAGAGCCTGAAATCTTTTCATGTTTTTCTTCATAAAACAAATGGCTCTTTTGTGTTCTATAAAGCAAATATTACATGTTTTTTGCATGTGTGGTTTCCATGTGGAAAGACTGCAATGTACTGTAGTTGGCTCGTCAGCTCACACAGAAAAAAAATGTTTTTATTAATTGCTCATCGGTCTTAAAAGAAAGTGATTGCCTACAGTGCATTCAACAGGCTGAACGCCAGTCAGTCACAGTTTGGTCCTTTTTGGATTTTTATTTATTTTTGATCATTGATTTTACATCTCTCTCTTGTCTACACAGGTAGGTACATTTTCTGTGCTGTTATGTCCTGTTATTATCAGTAACATATTGATTTTTAGACATTCACTTTCCAAAACGTTTTTGCATGTAGCAAGTACTGACAGAAGAAAAAACTCACTCCCTCCAACATTGAATGTGGTTCCATGAATTCATGGCATAGTTTGGCAGATACTGAAGAAACAACAGCAGTGTTATCAGCATTATATCAGATCTCTGGAGTAAGCAAGTCCAGACCTGTTAATGCATGGGATGGGAACCTCTGTATTCTCTGATTTTTGTTTTATTCTTCAGCTGGATTCTTAATCACAGGTTAACTGATTGTTGTTCTGTATCTTTCAACCCCGTAGCATTTTCCATGTTTCCCTCATTCAGGTATTCCCTGAATGTCTGATTTTTTTTGCAGGTGTCTGTTCATCAACAATTTATAATTTGTTAATAGTTGTTTAGTCACAAATAAAGGTAAGCAAGTTGTGGACAGACTGCGATACACTTGAGTACATTTTTTGAAACTCTGTATATTGAGTCCTGAAACAAGTATATCAAAAGTCTAGACAAGAAAGCAGCTCTATTAAAAGCATCAATTAGCACTGATGATTTAGAGATCAACGAGAACGGAAACCAACATAGAAAGTGGTCCCACAGGATCAGGGTTCAGAAACACTGCTCTAAGAAGAGCTAGCAAGTTCCTGCCATGCGGTACATGTAAGATTCTAATTTTTCACTTTTGTCAGGCATTCCTAGTTATTTTTCAGTTTTTACTATGTAAAAACTAATGTTCAGTTACAGTATTGTATCTGTCAATTTGCATATTAACTATCACATTAATAGCTACATTAGATTACAAAAACGGTACAAATGGCAGCAGGTGGAGCTGACTGTATGAATGAGTGGGTTGGAGCTGACTTCTTAATATCCAGCTTCATACTTTTGTTGTTCTCTTGCTGTTTCAGCACTAAAACCTAGTTAAAGGTTTGCAAAAGTAATCATACCCTGACACCATTTTCATGTTTTTATGCTTTAAAGATTGCTACTCTGAAACTTTGAAGAAGTAGCATCGAATGTGTTATACAGTACACACAACCTACTCCACCTGTTGAAAGCAAAAAGCACAAAGAAGTAAATTGATAATCTGAAAGGGAAAGAGAAAAGTCATGATTGCATACTGTAAGTATTTAAAACCTTTGCTGTGGGAATCGTATATTAATTTAAATGCCTAAAATTACCTTAATGATCCACACAATTGGTTGAGTTGGAAGGTTGATTCCTTTGTCTTTATCCAGACATAAAAACAGAAAACAATACCAAAGAGCTACTGTATGGCTCTAGTGTACTTGTGCAGAAATAAATGCAAATAGTGAAAGACTAACAAGGTCCGTGTACCAAAATGTGGTTTGATTTTTTTTTTTATTTTGCAAAAAGACTCACACTGTCAGTTTCCTATTTAAAGTGCCTTTTTTCCTGTTCCAAATAAATCCTTTGCCTCCAGGAAATTCAGATCTAACATTACAGTCCTTAAGACAACTTAGGATACAGATCCTTTACAAATACTGAATGCAGGGATAAGTACACTAAATTTAAACTTAATTTAAAATTGTTTAATGTAAATTTACACCAACTCTGATGTTTTAGATTTACAAAAATACAAGGGAGTTAAACACTTTCCACCTAGCTCCCTTGTCTAGCCTAAGACCAATTTGGATCTTTCTTTATCTACAGTTTATTTCTATTCCCATGAACAGCACACTCAACAGGTGTGTGGAAATCTCATTATGTTGCATAAAATATATATGAGAAACACTTAAAAGCTGAAGTGTTTGTGGAAAAGGGCTGATTCATTATTTTCCTTACTTTTGAAAGCAATATTTTATTGAAAAAGAATTACCCAGATGTCAGACTTTAATTAGACTGAATAATGTTTTTTACAGCATAGTCACTTTGGCTGTACTCTTTGAAAAAAAATATTTCTTTCTAAAAAATATTTTAAATCCAAAAATACGTTCCCAATTTCAAGCTTTTACTGAACAAGGGTATATCATAAATACATTCCTCCTAGATGATGGGCTTACAGGTTCAACTCCTGAGCCTTTATTGATCTTGTCTTTGGAGCTAACGTGATGATTGCATTGGCCTTTCATCTCACCCACACCACGGAAGAGGAAATTGACAATGCAATAACCATTGCTGAGTAGTCATTTTGAGAGTCATGGAAGAACAGCTTTGTCCTTCATGGTTGAGTAATTCAGTCCCATCGTGTTGTACAGTCAGTAGAAAAATGATAAATGATTGATGTGAGGTGGGGTTAAAGGTTGATTCCTTTGTCTTCATCCAGACATAAAAACAGAAAACAAGACCAAACAGTTATAGGTCTAGTGTCCTTGTGAAGAGATGAATGCAATTGTGTGCCTGAAGTCATTCATCTGATTAAGCCACATATGCAGAAAACACAAGATGGGAAAAGGACCAGTCACTCAAGTTTGATACATCCCAAAGATCCCTAGTGTCTCAAGTAGATCAGGAATTTACTAATGGAACAAATAAGATACGTATTTAAGAAGGGTCACCAATTCATATAAAGGATAGAAATTTTCAGTTTTTGAACAGAGTAATCCACCCCTCAGAACACACTCATATATAGAAATGTGGAACTAATCTGGGTACTCAGTCTTGGGAATGGAAAAGACATGTCAAGATGCACAAGATGAAAACTACTGTCTGAACTACATTTCCCTGAGTCACCCTGCTGAGTGACCTTCCATCCTCTGTCACCTGACCATTTGAAGGAAGACATCTGGTTAAGATGACATTATAAAACAGGAAGTGGTGTCTCCTGTATTTGTTCTAAATGTAATGTCTAGGGAAGACATCAGGCTGTCTGTTGTGCACCGCACTAGAGGTAGACATCATTCTGACGGACCAAACCATTTTTGACAAATGACATGGGACATTTGAGGTTTTCATTATTACATTTTGTGGAAGTTATGATATTGTCTTGAGAGAAGAACCTGTAAAGAAGTGTAGGTAGAGAAAAGCTTATGTTTTGGTTTGAACTTTTCTTTTTTTCTCACACTGCGTTAAATAAAAGAACACCATTTGTGGTTTAATAACAATACAAAATGTTATTATAGCTCCTTGGTGTACAGTATTACACATGTTGTCCAACATTGTACATGGTATTCAAAATTCCATATTCATGGAATATTATTAATAACCTGTATAATTTTAATATGCCTTGATTGACATACCAAACATTTAATTCTATACTATAATGAACACAAATACAGTACATACCATTTTTTTACATACTGTAGGTAGCTCGTTCAACCCATCTTATTTTTGAGAGCTTCAGCAGTCTTCATGCCGATCCCTGTGGTACTCCAGTAATGGCAATACCTTAATTTATCTATTAATCCCTTATCTGTATTGTGGTTTTATCCATTAACCAAGTCTCAGTATACAGTCTTCAACAATATTGAAAGCCTTTTTAAAATCTAAAAACATAATCTAATGTACAGCTGCTTTTGTTCAAATGATTCAACTGTAGTTCAGCAAGACCTACAGTACCTTTCTAAAATCCATTCTGTCTGTTCCCTAGTTTGGTTCTAATTTTAATTTCTATAACCTTGCAAATAACAAAAATAAGATCCGGTGTTCTATAATCACTTGATTTGGTTTTGTTGTGGTTTTAATGGATGGATACTGCATCTGCAGTTTTCCACTCAGTGGGAATTATCCCTGTCTTGAGAGCCTGCTGGAAGAGTTTTGGATAATGTTCTATCAATTGTACTTAAGGAAACAAGATGTTATTTATAAACTTTTGGGATTTAGAGATTGATTTTAAGTGGTTCTAGTACCTGTAACACTTCGCCTTTTCTACGCTAATGCATACAATGTTGTCTGTTTATAATACATTATTTAATATATTAGACCTTTCAACCTTGTGGTTTAAAGCATTCTGATTGTTATCTCTGAAGTTCTAATTCATCTTTTACTGTTCTCTTACTACTATAGGACTGAAAAACACTTATTTATATGTATGCTCTTATCTGAAGGCAGAATGATTGTCTCATTTATTTGTTCAAAATACCATAAAAAAGATACAACATTTCGGTAAACAGGAGTTTTAGAGGAATATTTTAATACTAAAAATCTGCAGACTGTAAACCAATCAGTGATTCACAAAATATTTTGTTTCAGAATTTTATATTAAGCTGAGCAATTTCCTCTAAACTTCACAACATAGCTCTTTGCAATGAAAGTATACTTTCTTCACACTGTACATCACATCCTACACCCATTGTACCACTACAGGAAATGGAGAAATGGGTAACCTATTAACACTGCAAGCCAGTGAACAGTCCCGGATTCAACTCAGGCTCTTGTCTGTGTGGAATTTGCATGTTCTCCTCATCTTCACATTTTTTTTTTTGCAGGACTCTCTAGTTTCCTTGTACCTGATTGGGTTTAGATGATTGGCTACTTTAGATAGTCAGTTCTAGGAAGAATGGAGCTTGGCACTCTTCTGCATTACTTTGTCCTATCAAGATTGTCTCTGATGCCTTTCTACTATACACAGGGATATGAGTATATTTCTATTAGCTACAGTAAGAATAAGTGTACCTCTGAGCTCCATCAGGAAAACATCCCTCGGCCTGGTTCATCAGACAAGTCCATATGCAAATATGGAAAGACAGCTGAAGATAGCTTCCAGTGTTCAAGGAGGTGGGTATAAGACATTTTGCATAACTGCTACAGCTAAAAGCACATTGAAAGTGGTTGGAGGAACAAGCGGGGTGGAAGGTAATGGGCCAGTTTAGTAAGACTATAGTCTTTTGTCTCTGGATAAGAAATTAATAGTTTTTTTTATCAGAGCATTTATTCCTTTTACTATGGCCATTATCAAAGCTTGGCTCCACTCTTTCTAGGAGTGACTGAATATGAACACACTACCACAAGTGGGATTTAAATGATGCTGTATGTCTTGAATGTCACGTCAGGATCAGATGGGCAGCAGAAAAGCAATCACAGTTGCTTTTCCCAACGTGCTCTAGATTCTGAAAATACACTAAAACACGTATACTGTATGTGGGTGTTATAAACTAAATAATGACTAAACTGGGCCATTCTGAATACAGTACAGTATGTGACTTCTAAGCAATGGACATGAAAAACCCTCCAAGAGCTTCATCAAAAGAAATGAGAAAACTGTGCCAAGAAATTTGAATTGTTGTGTAAAAAAAAAACAAAACAAATATGGATATACAGTAGATATAAACTTGGATGTAGGGGACCAAATGGCAATGACTCAGTCTCAGAATGTAAGATACTCTATCATATCTTCCTGTGGATACATGAACCTTATTTACATAAGGTAAATAAGGACACTATCAGTAGTGTCATGATGGTTTAATCAAAACATACATCACCCAAATATGACAGAATATCAAACTAAGACATTGCTAAAAATCTTAATCAACAAATAAAGGAAACCTGTCAAAATGTTCAATGGGCCAAAAAATGTGAAATCCATGTTATGGATTGCTGTCATTATGGACTATAATTTATTCATTGTGTATCTAAAAAATGTTAATATGCCTTTTTCAAATAGAACAGAGATGTGCAAGCATGATTTTTTATGTATATTTTGCAGAAGTATCTTTATTTTTCTAATTAAACCTAATAAGGCATTTAGTCAAAGGAAGATTTGTTCCCAGGAATTCATTACTAATGTGTGAACATGAATGGTAATTAAATTAGATGGTATATCAAATGTACTTAACATTCGTGCTTAAACATGAATAATGAAAAGTTGAAGTGTAGGATAATACTTAGCAGATGTTGCTAATTTGCAGTCTAATCACAGAGTGAATTGTGAAAAAAAACTGTATATTTTAGTACTGTAGTTCATGTTGTTACTGTGAATAATAGGGTAAACACATTTTTATTTCCCAGCAATTAGTTGTCATTGCTGCAGTGGATTTTAAGTATGATCCTTCTTTGTGCTTTAGTGGATTTTAATCATTTTATATTTCAGTTTTAAAGCCACTTGGTCAAGTAACAGTAGGGGAACATAGTAAATTGAAGCGTTTATTTGTAGTTGATAATCCTACAGTATATCGGCAAGGAAGTTACTTAACAGTGTGGAACTCTACAAGACAGCCATTTCAACCAGGTGTTAAATGATTATGATGTACTTATAATAGTTCAGAAAATGCCCCCAAAAGACAAGGTGAGGGGAGGGGTACAAAAGAAATAAGCACTCATGTTCTCTTAAACTTTTCCCTGATTGTGGGACTACATCAGTTAACTGAAAACCCCCAGTACCTGGTGTGCTTTTCAGTATTCTACACTTCTGCATGAGCACCAAATCAAGTCTTATTTTCTGCAAAATTTATCATTTATGTTCCATTGTTTTCCTGCACAGATGCACTGGTGTGAAAGGATTAGGTTATTAATTGATACTATAAGCATGAGCCAATGGTTTCCAGGTCAGCAAGGAAAAGCTTTTTCAGATTCCTGGGTGACTCATAAGGTCACACTATTAATAGGAATCCTGTCTAATAGGAGGAGCACAGAGGTAGTCAAGTGGGACCCAGGTTTGATTTAGCCATCCCTGAGCTACAGTTCATATGCTTACACACCTGGTGTGGGAAGAGCTATTAAAGAATTTATCTGATAACTCAATTTTAATTTCTGTGGCTGATGAGGTTCCCACTGTACATGTTAGGTGGTTAGGGTTGTTTGAGTTAAGCTTATAGTTTCCATTACAGAATACAATGTGATAATAAGCTTTTCTAATAATGAGCTTCATTGTGAAATTGTAAAGTGAACACTCAAACTACAAAGAATATAGAGGGTTTTTTCAGTTCATGGATCAAGTTTTCAAATGTCTGGTTTTAGCTTTTCCTTTTTCTTCATTTTGAAGTTTTATTTTTGGTTATCAAAGCTGGGCAAAATTGGGGATTTTCATTTATTAAAATCAAACTACTCAAATGCTTTTTAATTTAAGTATTCGATGGCAACTAAAATGGGAATGACAATAACACGTACATATTCAAAATTGTAAAAAGTTCAACTTCAAAATCAATATTCACTGCTTGAGACCCAGGACTTCTGTCTTTCTTTTCAAGATAAATACCACTGCTAAGTATAAAATAATGTTCTGCAACACTTAACACTGTTTGAATAGAATGAGGCTGCAGAAGCTTTATTTAAATACAGCGGATAGCTCTTCTTTCAGCTCTGCAGAACCACAGAACACAGCACAACGGGGAGAACAGACTCCTTTCCAGTATAACTGAACATACAGTACCAGAGCATCTGTGATGCCTGCCTGCTTCTCATGCACAGGTTCCCACTGGTCTGGCAAGCAATGAGAGTCAACTCACCAAATGTCAATCCATAATCCAAAACACCACAACTAAACATGTAGTTCTACCCGTGCATACTTACTCAACATACAGTAGCCTAAGAAATTGGCTGTCCCCACAAGTGTGTTTTCACAAGGGTGACAGAAATAGAACTTTCTGAAAAAAACAAAGTTTTTTATATACTGTATTTGTGCAATTGTTTTTGTGGTTCGAAGTGATACAATTTAACTATTTTGGTTCTATTCTTTAGTCAACAGTCCTTCCCAAAAAAGCCAACAGAATTCAGCCACTCTGTTCTCAGAGAATTCTGTATTAACTGGCTGCTTGACTACTCCATTTTAGATTGGTCATTTGCAACGAATTTAAGGATTTATGAAGTTTCTGTAGGTACCATATGAGTTAGTACACATCTTGGAACCAATTGCATGCCCAACTTCAAAAAACAAGATTGAAGACCAGGTGATCCCATTCTTGTAATGGTACTAAGGATTAAGCATTGCTGTTGTTCTACCAAGCAGGACCTGAAGACTAGTCTGAATTAGAGCAGTTGACCCTACTGTATGTAACTGTTTTCAAAAGGATATCGGTTATGAAAATGTAGGTACTGATAGTTGTTTTAACATTTAAACTTTGCTAGGAAAATATTGTATTAATAAATGTAGACTGATTCTAAGCCAAACTTTTCCAATTTGAAAAAGAAGAATTATGAACCAACTTCAAAGTCAAAGGTACACTGTAGACATCGTGACTTTATAATTTATTAGAATTTTTATTTTATAACACTCCAATTATCCTATTATTGTATAAGAATTGTTGATTACACATTATACATTTAAAACTATATATCTGTGTAACTGTACAGTGCATACTGTATATATAATTTAAAACTATAGATTCTGCACTCATACTTGACATATTGTTTGATTATGTTTGTTCTTTGTGATTTTTCATATAAAAAGTCACATGTTAAAGGTTCTATAATAAATCCCAGTATGCCCCCTTCATTAAATGAAATTATTCTTAAGCAAATAAAGTTAATTTTAATTTACTACTACAGTGGTTTCTGGTATGTTGCTAAACGTACAGGTACAGTTTGTTTGCTTCTCATATCTTTTTTTGATAATACATTTAAACAAAACTAAAAGTTAAAATCTTGGCAAACTAAATTAAACGTTTGACCTTGCACTTCAGTGATGGATGAAGTGAGTCCCCTTCTTATGTAAAGCACTTAAGTAGCCTTTTGAATGTAAAGAGGTCTATACTGTAAATGCAGCAGTTAGGAAAGAGATTTATAAGCATACATAACAATACCATTACTTTATGTTGCTTTTCTTGGACTACTGTGAATGTATATATTTATTTTTAATTGATTCCATATCATAATTATGTTAATAATAATCAAATAATAAACTGAAAGACAATAGCCTACACACACATGCTTTCTAATTTTAATATGTCATACAAGCACAGTTAGACTGTCTGTGTAGTGCTGCATTTAATTTTATCGGTTTTACTGTCCCCTGAGGAAAGTACAAGTCATTTTGATTCTTGTCTTAATTTCTTCATGGTAGGCTAAAACCCATCACACAAAAGAGCAGCGAACAATTCATCCGTTGAAGTCAGCATTAGCTTTGACCTTCTGCACCAGACACTCATTCAGCTGTCAAATCCCGTCAGTGCAGTACAAGCAGAATGATTGCTTCCCTTCCATAGCTGCTTATTTATAACAAATAACTCTCCAAGGCTGGCTACGGATATCCTTTTAAATTATACCATGGAGTGAAAGGTGTCTTTTTCACTTGCTTTTATTCACTACTCTTCTTTTGAGCTGGTTTTTCAGATCCTCCTGAAGTTCTTCCAAAAAAGAATGGAAAACAATAAATCATGTACAAGATGCTTTATTATTATATTAAAAAGGAACTTAGGTAAATTTCCTTCGCTAGCCAACTTCTTTCCAATCAAGATATGTAACATGTGCAGAGCAGGTAATCAGGATAAATTAAAATAACAGAATGAGTCTTGTCATTACTTAATGTAATTGCCTGTTCTGCTCAATTCTTTCAAATTTTTCACCACCCAAGTTTACTACATTTTTCACCTTGGGAACAACAGTCTAGGGTCCATTGACTGAAAGCTGGAGTTATTCATCAATAGGTATCAATAACTATCCCCATTATGACTACTAGTTTAATGATTATTCAATTACCCTTTCTAACTATTAATTGACCATTAATTTTGTTCTTCTACAGGCTTCTACAATTCAGACTTACACTTAAGTCATCTTTCCTCAAACAGATTTCCATGCTTTAAATAGGAAGATTACAAACTTTAGCAAAGAAGGTTCGAGGAGGTAACTGAGGATACAGAGCATTTTGGTCCATTATAGACATCTTGCTTTTCCATTTCTTGTTTCCTGTTTTGCCACAAACTATTACATAAAGTATTACAACTAAGTTTTACCATTATGTACAGCAATTAATGGAAATTAACTCAATCTTAAAATGCACATATTGACTTTTGGTGCTATCAGAATTTGAAAAACCCTTCAATTGTAAGGCATCAAGTAAAAGAAATCCTCTCCTGAAGCATGAAAGGGAAGAGCCTGACATTTGATAGGATATAAGACCTAAATCCTTACAGAACAACTTTTGTGTTCCAGCATTAATCCAATCGGTTCAGTCATGAGCATTATTTGACTGTTTTAAGGATTAGTTTAGGGAAAGAACTGATTGCAATCTAAAGTAAAGGCAAGATAAAAAGCATTTCCATAAAGATAATTGAAGAAACATTTGATACAAATTACAGGTTGTGATCAAATACACCAGGGCTTAATGCTCCCTCTCAAGGAATATACAAACCTCTGGTGCTTACTTAAATCTGTAGCCAATGAGCACCATAAGGTGAAATTCTTTTCATACAAAGGTAAGAAGTTCCATATTCAAGCCCCAGTGGCACATCAGTCTGGAGCTTTTCATGGTTTTCATGGTATTGAGTAAAGAGAGAGCACAAGACTAGCTGCCCTGGAAGGGACACCAGCCGATCACAGATCCAGTAAATTCTGGTTCCTATTCATACTGCATACTGTAGGTAGATGGAGTTGTACAATCAGAGTAAAGAACTATAGCTTACATTTCGCTGAGTTGTTGGAATTGTCAGAGTTCTTGTCAAGAGCAAACATCAGAAAAAGAAGGAAACATGCAAGTAAGCAGCATACTTACATTTATACACAGGTAGGCAAAAAGTGGGTGAGATTAGAGTCTGACCTCCTCCTGATCTTGTTTTAAACTCCATAATATTTAACTCATTTGAATGATTCTATACAATTTTTCTAAAGTACTGTATGTATGCATATTTGTAAAGAAAATCACTTAAAAATCTGATCCCCTAGTTTTAAGGATTGTTTTAAAGACTCAAAGCATTAAACTTGAATCTCAAAAGAGTGAATGAAAGAAGAAGGCATTAAGCTTTTGACTGCAGTTTAATTGTATGACCTAATTCAATTGTTTTTAGTTTGTGGTACTATAATATACTCAAAGCATCATCACCTAAAGAAAATATTGTACGTTATTTAAATACTTGAAAACAGAGAACCACATTAATGTCTTTAACCATCTACATGGGGGATAAACTCCAGACAAACTGAGAAACTCAAATTTCACTTTCTGTTTAAGGTCCACCTTACAGTTGAAGTGCCCTGAGGCTGCCAAGGAAATGTCCCATTAAACCACTAGTTGCCTTCATTTCCCCTCTGGACTTTGACAAACATCCAATGAGCAAAACTATGACCGGTACAATATTTTTCAAATTAAAGGAAACCTATCACTGTCATGCATGTGTGTTTCTTTAAAAGTACAGTATTAATGTAACATTTTTGGCATCACGAGGATCAGTTGATCACTCACAACTTAGGGTGATGCATTCAAGTATTCAAGTGACATTAGATTGATGTATAAGCCATAAAGCACCTCATTAGAGTACAAGTGGTGAAATGATTTAATCTCTTCACTGACAAGCCTGGTGAAAATTAAAAAAAAAATCAGAGCAGGGAACCAATATACCACATTTACAAAGGGAACAAATGCTTTTGTGCTATCGGTATGTTAGAATCTCAGGTAGACTTATGAGCAGTGGATCCAAGTGCCCCTTAGCAATGAATCTGACCATCTGTAAACCGTCCTTCTGCTCATCAGTGAGTGTGTCATCAACATGCACAATGATACACTAATTGTGTACAATACAGCAATAATGTGGGGGTTCAAGTCTACTGGTTTAGGCAGATCTGTCTAGTTGCTACAGAGATCCACTTCTAGTGATTGATAGCAACCCAATTGCACAGCGCAACATTGATCGTGTCCTGGGGCATCTCTTGCTGCCCTTCCTGCAGGCTCATCCTGATGTGACGATATTTGAGGGGGGCAATGATCTTTCTTATGCTGTTCAGGTAGTCACAGCTTTCTTTCAGGATGAGAATGTTATAGAAACTTTACGCCCTGGATGTCCCACTAGATAACCTTGAATCCATTTTGTGGAATTAGCTGGAATAACGTTTGGAATTTGGTGCTAGGGTGAAGAGATGAGCACATCCAGGCTACAGTACTGTATATCAGAGCGCGGCTATAATTCACATGAAATTTGCAACTTATAATAATTGCTAACACTTATATAGCGCTTTTCTGGAGACTCCACTCAAAGTGCTTTACATTTACAGGAGGGACTCCCCTCCACCACCACCACCGAGCAGCATCCACCTGGATGATGCGACAGCAGCCACAGTTCGCCAGAACGCTCACCACACATCAGCTATCAGTGGGGAGGAGAGCAATGTAGCCAATTCATAGAGGGGGATTATTAGGAGGCCATGATTGGTAAGGGCCAATGGGAAATTTGGCATACTCTTTTCGAGAAACGCCCTGGATTTTTAATGACCACAGACAGTCAGGACCTAAGTTTTACATCTCATCCAAAGCACGGCACCTGTTTACAGTGTAGCGTCCCCATCACTATACTGGGGCATTAGGACCCACATGGAGCACAGGGTGAGCGCCCCCTGCTGGCCCCACTAACACCTCTTCCAGCAGCAACCGTAGTTTTTCCCAGGAGGTCTCCCATCCAGATACTGACCAGGCTCACACCTGCTTAGCTACAGTGGGCTGCCAATTGTAAATTGCAGGGTGACATAGCTGCTGGCTAGTGCAAAACATCCATCATAGATGGGCAGATTGCACTGTTTCCAGTAGTGGCTACTGTACATACGATCCAAACCTGTGACTTTAAGTAAAATGACTCCCTGTGGATCAGTTTTGTTAATGACGTGTAAGTCAGCATAACAAATTTACCTTTGGTAAATTTGGAAATGTGGATGCACCTGCTTCAAAAATGATGTTCAGCTCCCAGATGTTTTTTGTTGCAATTATAAGTGGTAATTTTTTATGGTGATTATACAGTATATAATTAATATCCCTCAATAAAAAAAGTTTAGTGAAGTTAAGAAACATTTCAATTTACTTATTTTTTGCAAATGTTCTTACTTTCTTGAGTTTCATTTCCCCAAAAAGTCTTTAATCATAGCTCCATTTTGCAATTGTAGCTGATACTGTACTCTGCTGAAAGCAAGGTAAATTGCATTTTGTTTGACCTTCAGTGCCTTTGAAAGTTTGCATTTTCTAGCCTTTCCCCTGTGTTAGGCTGACTTAAAAATGTGAAGATATTTAGTTTTACCTTTTATAGATCTTAGATTAAATTTTGTCTTCTGGTGAGAGATGCCAGAAAAAAGGAAAATAACAGGATTTTTTCCTTCTTTTGTGATGTCTTCAGCCAATAACTAGTGTTCAAAGTAGATTATAGTCAAACTGCCAGAAGTTAAGTACATTTTTGTTCTAGTTCTTAGGTTTTGTTCTCCATTTAATGATGAGAATCATTTTTAAAAACAATGAAGATACATGCCATTAGTTAAAACCACTGAATATGTGCAAAAGGAAATTTTGGTTTACCACAATTCAATATCAGACTGTAATGTAAAGTATATGCATGAAAAATACAATACGTAACTGAAACCTTTAACCATGCTAAGTAACAGTATAGTAAGTGTGAAGAAAAAGCCAATAATCTAGTGTAAATTTAAGATTTGAGAGATATAAGGAAGAGGTGCATAGTGGCACAGAGAATAACATGGCTGCCTTTCAGCATTAGGACTCTGGGTTCAATTCCTGATTTGCTATCTGCAAGGAGTTTGTATGTTCTCCCCATGTTTGCGTGGATTTCTTCCAGGTGCTCCGGTTTCCTCCCACAGTCCAAAATTCTGATAAGTTAATTGTGCCCTGTGATGGACTGGTATCCCACCCAGTGTATGTTCTGCCTTATGCCCATTTCTTGACAGGAAAGTCTCTGGCACCCTCCCTGACCCTGTACTGGACCCATGGTCTCTTTTCTTCACTTTCACAGCACAGAATTTAATTCATGCATTTTGTAATTGACTTGACCACTGTGGCTTCTAGCTATAATCATAACTAGTGTGAAATAGTGTCCCTGTGAGCAGCCATCAGAGATTTAGTCATTCAGATGCAGATTTAGTAATGCAGATTAAAGGATGGGATGTAGTTATTGTGGGTACATGCTTGAGAAGTTAAAAATTCTTTCATTCTTTAGTTGGCATCATCCCCTAAAATAAAACCCGTCAAAATCACAATACCCCTTTTCACTCATACCCAAGGCAGGAAACCTGGTACTACTTGACTAACCCACTATTTTCCAGAGGTGCTGGGAAAATAACACACAAGGTAAACTAGACAATGAAGGACACAGAATGAGGATATATAACTGCTGCAGATGTAATATGTGCATGTATTTCACTATTTACAGCACCTTACCTGTATGTCTCAATGTCGTCGAGGTTATTTGTATGTTTTTATCATAATTCAAGGTGTCTTCTATGGCCAGAGTGTTTATTTAACCCACGTTTAAGCAATTATCAAAAGATAAAAGCTTGACAATCAAACTTTTGCTATATATACCACTTTGGGCATTTTAGGATTCAGCAGCAGACTAGCACCAAAGGAATACAAAGTATATATAACAGCATTTTATTTTCACTTTGTTCTGTGGAAAGTTAGTCAAAATTAAGTTACAATCTTGAAATATTCAACAAACAGTATATGCATCCGTTATTTTTATCCTGCAACTGAAGTTGTCTTACAGTATATATAGGAAATAGCTTAAAAAGCTGAAAAAGATCAAACTAATGCAATGGGACTTTATTTATCTCTAAATAAGACTATTGCTTTTATGACAATCACTCAGTATCAGTTTACAATAAAATGGAAAACTCAAAGTGGCAGATAATGCTCAATCATAATTGTTGAGACAGATGTCAGATGTCTTTTGAAGAAAACTATAAATGTCGTGGTTGTTCTTTATGATTCACACCACCAACAACTTTTCAATGTTTTTAAGATGTGTCAGAAAGTATTCTCTTGGGCTTCTACTGTTCTGTGCCTGCGTGTATTTTCTCTGTCGATCTGAGAGAATCAGATCAGTGATGCATCTGTAGGTGTTCCAACAAAATCACAACTCATGTTATTTCAATAACTACATTAACATGAGTAGAAGTTATGTCATGCAACTCAATGGAAAACCAAAAACCTTTAATTCCTATTATTTCATAATGTGCTTTTTAGTAAATATAATACAACCTAAAAATCTTTAATCTGTGATCAGTGTATGTTTCGTGCCAGGGAACCAAGTCTATTGGTTTTTAACATTTTTGCAGTAAATTTGTTTTCCTCCTCATAACTGGAAAGCCGTTTGTCTTTGAAAATTAAAACATGCCAAACCATAACTGAACTAATGAAAAAGCATTCACCTACTCCTGAACAGCCAGGCATCCACTTGTGGAATGGTGCAATAACTAATAAATACTTAAAACCATTATCTCATAAACATAAATGACAAATTTCTAAAAATAAAAATTTTATTTTATACACAAGGCATAATTCATCAATGCCCTTTTATTTTAACACAAATGTTTATAAAGAAAAGTAACAACAGCGCAGTCAACATGTTGCTGTTTAAAACTTCTCTGGATTTCGCCATTATGTTACAACAGATGTTTCATTCCAAGAGGTTCCAAAGACACCACATTAAAGACCGATTCTCACTCCTTTAATTTGCGTGAAGCATATGTTCCCTAACACTGACCCCCTCAACAGATGGTGAGGTCCCCAGCAGTGTGAGTATTACTCTTGAAGTGACAGGCAACTGGAAATGTCCCAGTATTAATTTGGATGATTAATACGATACTATATATGTTCCACAAAGTGATTATCTGATTTCTCCAATGATGTACTGTATAGCTACTTGTATTTACAGTATAAGGTAAGGCAGCCAACTGCATCTTTAGAGATGGGCATAAATATTAGGTGAATGACAACTGATGAATTGTGTTTCTTTGCAGGGATTGATGTATTTGCAGGTGATACATCTTAATCTATTGTATGAAAATGTTCATTTTAATAAATTCCTCAGAGGTACAAATCTCACTGTGGACAAAGTATTCTTTAAGATCTTCTTTCTTTTGCATGAAGTTAGTGTTTTACTAAAGGATGCTGTGTTTTGGTCTTCCATTGGAATTTTAAACTAGACTAGAAGAATTCCATTTCATTTAGCCTACAGAAAGAATATTGCAAATCTTTCTATTGCTGATACTTCAGATTAGGTTGTTAAAATACCTCCTTTGAAAAAACAATTTTCAAAACAAAGCCATGTTTCTCTCTTTTGCTTAGAAAATCTTGATTCGTGCAGCAGATATCACAAGAGTCTCTAAAATTGAGAATAAGGAAGGAGGTAAGGAGTCCTTGCAAGACTTTGGGTGTGAGGAGTGGTATTGTAGTCAAGAATGCGTTTTTAGTGCACTGTAGTTTTAATGGTTGGACTTGAAGATGCGATAAAAGTAGGTTTCTGAAATGCTGAGTATATATTTCTAAGAAGAATGAATGTTTTGTTGTAAATCAATAAATCTATACAGTAGCCCAAACTAATAAAACAAATAAAAGTGTATTTTCATAAGTATTGCATACTGTGACAAAAGGTTGGCAGGGAAATCAACAGGGCGAGGACTCTGTTTGTATTTGGGCAATGCATTATTAAATATTTGGAACGGTCTGTACTAGTCGTGACTATGATATAATCTCTGTTTCAATTAGACCTTTTTATTTACCCCGTGGGTTTGGTCATATTCTTGATTATAGCCCTGGTCGAAACAATACTTTAACCAAGGGCTAGCATGGTCTATGGATCTGCCGGTGTTCATGCTCGGGATTTAATACTTGCAATCTGTCTGCTTACCTTTCTATTCTTCAGCAATACATCACATGTCCCACGCGCTTAACACGCATCCTGGGTAAGTTCTTTGAAAACATCACGGACGCGTATAAAGCAGTGTGCAGACCTCCACTCTGTAAATCTGACCACGATATTATTCACCTTCTGCCTAAATACCGACAGATTAAAAGTAAAAAACAGTTTCAAAATCTGTACAGCTGCGGTTGGAGAAGAATAAGAAGGAACTTAAACACTGCTTTGACACCACAGACTGACAAGTGTTTTTTGGCTCATGACTAGACCCACACGAGCTAACAGATGCCTTACATCTGTATGTACATCCATTTTATGAAGATACAATAATACAGACAAAGACTATCAAAATCTTTCTTAACAATTAGCCATAGTTGTCGAATGAACCTAAGATGTGTCTAAATGAGAAGCGGCTTACCTTAATTAAAGGTGATCCACACAGACTGCAGGGTGAGCACCCCCTACTGACCACTCTAATATCTCTTCCAGTAGTAACCTTAGTTTTTCCTAGGAGGTCTTCCATTCAGGTACTGACTAGGCTCACACATGCTTAGCTTTAGTAAGTTGCCAGTTGTGAGTTGCAGGGTGATATGGCTACTGACTTAATAATTTAGCCAAATGTATGGAAAGAATTGTAACTAAACCACCTTATGTCATCAATAAATTATGTCTTCGATCCACTGCAATTTGCTTACAGAGCATGCAGGGGGACAAAGGAGGTTATACTTTTAGTCGATTCCATAGCCAAATACCTTTAATGTTCATATTCTTTTGTGCAAGCTGTTTTAATTTATTTTAGCGCTGCTTTTAACACCATGCAAATTCATTCTTTTTTAGAAAGCATGTGAATGGGAATTTTTGATAAAGGATTGGCTTGATTAAGGATTTCCTTACAGAAATCTCAGAGAATCTACATCAGCAGTACAATGTATTCTCAGACTAACTGATTTTAAATACAGGGCTCCCTAGGGTTGTGTATTATCACCACTTCTGTTCTCAGTATATACTAATGGGATGCAGAGTCAGAGCAACACAGCCAGTCTAATTAAACATGCAAATCTGTAATCTGCTGGCCTTCCCTGCTTCCTCTTTTCCCTTGAGCTTGAACTGTGTTCTACCAGCTCATCCTGTTTGGCCAGGGACATTTGTCAAGAAAACAAGATTAATGCTCCTGACACAGCAGCTGTATATTTGTTATTCTACAACAGCACAAATTTTAACCTTTTACTATTAATGCTCTTTCTCCACAACACTAAAGTCTGTGTCTCATTACAAGCCTATCTAGCCTAAAGCTGAATAAAAAACAGTTGTCACCTGTTTAACCTTTATGAAAGAATCAAAATGGAGTCAGATGGAATCAATTTCTCACATAAACTCATGTAAAAGTGGAATTTCTTTCCATCTCTGGAGGGTCACCGTCTACTGGCCAAAACCAGTACTGACACTCCAGATGCAGCTACTCTGTTACATTCATGTAACATTAAGAAGTGATAAGGTGGGAATCTACATCTGGACACGAATTATGCAGGAGTCATGCTTTCTTTTGTGACATAATTCATAAATATAGCATCAAGTTTCAAAACTAGGCTGATATTGTTTTACAGTGTTTTTCTGTTAGCACCAGTGACACTGATGGTACAATGTTTTTTCATGCATTTTCATGAATATTAGAAGTAGGAAGTTTAACTTTGTTACAATAAATTAAACAAGAGATTAAACAAGTACTATTATTTTGTCAGCAACAGAAATGAGAAAATAAAATGACCTAAAGGGTTAACTCAGAGGTGAGAAACCAAAGGGCGATTTTCAATTCTGGACTGTGCAATCATAGTAAAGTTTACTTAGTTTACTGTACTTTATTAAGTTAGGGGTAAATAAGTGTCAATCAACAGTCCATAAAGACACCATATGAGTTCAGATCAAAGTAGAGAAAGGAGGAATGAGAGAAAACAGGACACAAGACACAGAGAAGACAGGAGGAGACAGAATTTGAATCATGTGCCAGGTGAATGTTACAAGAGAGCTTGCTATTCAGTTGCTTTTAGGGAACTTGGAGCTCCTCAGTGAGAAATCCCTCAGTTGAAAACTGTTGCTCACATTAAGTTGGGTGCATTTTAGAATAGGGATCCTATTCTAAATAATTAAGTCCATAAAAAATCCTGCAGCCATATCACCTTGCAACTCACAACTGTCAAGGTATGAGCTCAGCAGGTATGAGCCTGGTCAGTACCTGGATGGAAGACCTCCTGGGAAAGCTAATGTTGCTCCTGGAAGAGGTGTTAATGGGGTCAGTAGGACCATCTGTGGTCATTAAAAATCCCAGGGTGATTCTCAAAAAGAGTAGGGGTGTTATCCTGGTGTCCTGGCCAAATTTCCCATTGCCCTTAACCAATCATGGCCTCCTAATAATCCCTATCTACGAATTGGGTTAATCACAGGCTTCTCCTCATCACTGATAGCTGGTGTGGCGTGTATGCTGTGCGCACCATGGCTGCTGTTGCATCATCCAGGTTGGGCTGCTTATTAGCAGTGGAGGGGAGTCCCCATTACCTGTAAAGCACTTTGAGTGGAGTGTCTAGAAAAGCACTGTATAAGTGTAAGGAATTATTAAATCCCATGCATTTAGTGGCATTTGGGTTACAGAGAGGGAGATTTAATCATACTGTAGGTTGTACAGTACTGTAGGTTGTTCTATTTAGTTTAGAAGAAAGGTTATCTTTTCTTTTGGCCCCTTTTCTTTGAACAGTCCTTACAAGTTAGGGGTAATGATGATATTTTACTTTTTGACTAACCTACTTGGTCATTTCCTAATGTTCTCCATCTTTGTAGTCCCCATTTGTAACAATACATTAAACTAATGTCATAATCACCTGCATAATGTGGATAATATTAGATCATTAAGTTCACTACATTTTATATATTAGACCATTAATTTCAATACATCTTATAGTTGTATCCAGTGCTGGGCAAAAATATATGGAAATACCAAAACCTGAAGAAGTTACTTATGAAAAAGATATAGGTGTTTATATTGAGTCACTTTCATTTTCAAGACAGTGTGGGGAAGCACTTAGGATACATAGTTAAGAGTAGAGTTTAACTGAAGGAGTGTTTTGCAAAAAGTGTATCATGACTAGTACGTTCAAAATATTTACCATGTTATAGAAGATATACTGTACTATAGAGCTGCTGTGGAATGAGGCCAGAGAAGAGCAATATTCCAGGGCTTAAGCAAATGTCCTACACTGACAGGCTGAAGGAACTTGAACAGAGAAGACAGCAAGGGGACCCAATACAAGTATTTAAAATCCTTAAAGGCCTAAACAAATAAAGCCCAGGGGAATTCTTTGGAATCTACTGAAAATTACATTCACAGTATGTGAAACAATAGACTCTACCATTCAACAGTATTTATAAATAGCATTTGCTGCTATTTATAAATAGCTACTGCTCAGTCTGCTGAGAAGTGGCAGCAATTGGCTTCAAAGTGTTTCTTGGAGACCAAGGCTAATTTGAAGGACAGGGCCAAAGGCAAAGAATCTAAAAACACATAGCTTAATAAATCCCCTATTTGCATGGTTTTGGGTGACTAAACAGTTGGGGATATCCATGGAAAGTTTTCAGAGTGGTGTAGTAACCTGGTAGTTAGCACTGATACATCACTGTACATCACACCCAGTAAAGCAATCCCAAATCTAGGACTATAGAGAAACAGAAACTTTTGATGGTCTTCTGATTAGCTATTAAGTTTCTTAATAGTGTAACTAGAATTAATGAGCCCCAAAAGATACTTTATATTCATGAGTACAGAATATTGTTATTAAATGTTTCAAAATGTTGGCCCCAATCCAGTTTGGTTACGTAAATATAGCTGTGAAGCAGGAATATTTAAATTACTATAATTTTATACTGCAGTCCTAAGGCTCTCTGTTCTCCTATAACCAGTTTTGTATCAAATGTCATGTTAGAAACTTGCATTCTAGACTATTGGTCCTTCATAAAACTCTTCAGGTTCTATTACACTGTTGCAGTCTAGGAAACATACAAATATGTATAATTTAATGTATATACAGTATATTCAATGTACAGTTCTTGTATATGTTAAATTGTACACATTTAAAATGTGTGGATAAAACACTCTACATCATGAGACTGTCAAAGTGCATTCCAACTGAATATATTTTTGATTGTATTAGCAAAATGTATAGAAAATCAAATACAGATTTATGGGGATCTATAATAAATTCTACTTCACCAACAATGTCTATTTTGCAGATTTTTGCAAAATTGTTATATCTGTTTAAAAAAAGCATGCTTAATTGATTTAAAATACAAGGCTGCCAGATAGCCAAAGTAAATCTATTGTATAGTATGTTTTATCTCCAATCTTGGATGTTTTGATCTTATGTTAGTCAGTCTTTTGACCAGTCTATATTCTGTTTCCTCCAGACAGCATGATGTTAATCAGTATTGTCACTTAGATCTGGGGTTTATTAAGACTGCAACACCTTATTGCAGAACTCTCAAGTTAAAAGCATGGATGATTGAGCACTTGTATTTTCCTCTTTCTGCAATCTGTTTCACCATTAAGACAGAAGAGCTTTGTCCAAATGTCAATTGAAAATTCGTGTTTGCTTATTTGAAGAATTCATTTGAAGGCACTCTGATAAGCTCTTAGTTTAAAGTAAAAGATTGATATGTTTTAATCACAGCTCAGATGTCATGAACATCTATCCTACATGTTTTCCTTTTTTTCTTCCAGTCATGAAGTGTCAGTAAGTGATGTATGGTGTAATGTATACCACAAACAAAAATGTGAAGACTGCTGAGCTTCTAAAGACAGTAGACATTTTTAGCTGGTATCCTGAATATTATCCTTAAGCAAAATCAGTTATTTACAACAAAGGAGTCTGTCACTCTAGACACTTCTCCAATCTCCAAAATATAGCCTCCGTTCCTCTGCTCTGCAAATTCAGCCGTACACTACTACCCCAATTACCGCATGTGCTTATCCTGTTCTACACAGTAAAAACCCTACTGCTTCATGTGAAGCTTTTACACAGACAGTCTGCAACTCCAACCACTGGCAGATTCACACACAGACCCGTAATTATGCTATAAAGTCAAAACACTTGTCCTTCCGAACATGCTGTTAATGAAGGATTCTCAGTTATGAAGACTGTGTTTAGGGGACTGACCCACAAAATCCTTTCCACATTGTTGATGCAGGAATGCCCTCTTCTTAGCACTTTGTAACACTTGTGTTTCCCTTGGCTCTCAGTGCTGTCAGCACGTGTTAGATTTTTACTTCTGGTATTAAAAGAGTTCAGCCATTCATCCATTTTCTTACCACTTCATGCTATTCAGGGTATATGGGGGAGTCCTAGCCTAACCTGGCAAGCAATGGGCGCAATGCAGGGTACACCCAGGATGTGGTGCCTGTCCATTGAAGGGCACACACAGACAGACACACCAGGGCCAATTTTCCCAGAAGCTAAATGACCTACCAGTATGTCTTTGGACTGTGGGAGGAAACAGAAGTCCCCAGAGGAAACCCCTGAGAACACAGGGAGAACATGCGAAATCCATGCAGATAGCACCCCAGGAATTGAACTCAAGGCCCCAGTGCTGCAAGGCATTGCGCCACCATGCTGCCCAAAAAAGTTCACATGTTATCTTTAATAACGAAGAATGTCATGGCGAGAATTAAGATACATCCAAGTTCTTTTGTAAGTCAACGTTTTTTTTTACAGCCTGGGTGAAGTGTCCTTGGATGACACATGGATAAAAGGATTGGAAAATGTCTGCGGAATCAGTAGTTTTGCTCAAAACACTACAAGCACAAATGAAGTAATAGACGGATTGACTGACACTGGCGTCCCAACCAGGGTGTATCGTGCCTTCCATTGCAGCATCACAGCTACTATTGATGGAGTAATGGGTAAAGCAGTTAGAAAATGATCAGAAGGGTATTATTAACAAATGCATAACTGCTTCAGTTATTAATGATTTATCTGCACAGACTGACCACAACAGATTGCTACAGATCTTCCTTTGCTGTGTGTGTCAGAAATCCGAATTCCATTTTTCAGATTCCTAAACTCGTTTGCTGCAGAACATCACATTCCTCTGTTGTTCATCAAAAAGACCAGGGAATATTTCATTATTTGAACCATATCATGTATGCATATGTATTGATTGTTGTTTTCTGACAATGTCTACTAATACTGTGTAGTGTACAAACAAAATACACAATCCTATCTTTAGTTTACAGGTGAATTTTATTTTTCTGCACAAGTCTGACTACTCACTAGCAGCACAGACTTAGGTTTGTGGGTGAATAAATATTGCACAATAAAATTTGTAACACAGAAGTCTTACCTTAAAAAAAACAAGTAATCATTGAATTTTAAATAGTAAAAATAATAACTTACATTTCAACTTTAATACACTTAGAGCAACTGGGCATATGCATATGATGAGTTGTAATTCATCTTTCATCAAGACAGTTTTTTATACTTCAGAGAGACGAGGCCTTGCATATTTTCATTTAAGCTGCAATAGGTAATTTAGGGACACTTCTCTAAAAAGCCTGTTGAGTATTAGCCTATGAAGAAAAATAAAATACACTTATCAAATTATAACTGTCACAAAAAGGAATAAATAGAAATTTAATATTTTTGCAACAAAAGTAATAAATGTGTTTGGGTTCTCAGCTTTTTCAGAGCACTTGAGGTAGTGAGATACAGAGCCTTTCAACAACTTTCAGACCCTTCCTATGGTGTGAAATTCAAACATAATGAATATGCTTTTAAAAAAACGTAATATTTTATTTGACATCTTGAATGTTCAGACTGAAAAATTCTAGTAAAATAAATCACAGTAAATGTCAGCAAAAGCTAAAGAGAAAAATGAAAAATGTAAATTAAGTATTCAGATTCTTTAACTTAGTATTTGGTGGCAGTAATTACAGTACAGCTGTAAATTCTTTTGGATATGTCTCTACCAAATTTGCACATGGGCTTGCTACAAATTTTTCCCATTCAACGGGGCAGATTTGCTCAAGGTCTCAAGTTCCTTTGGGATTTTTGTACAGTATGCACAACAAATTGAATGTATTTTCACAGATTCCCATTAGAATTCAAGTCAGGACCACTCCACTTAAGAACATTCTCTTTCTTGTTCATAAACCACTCAAATGTAGCTTTGGCCTTGTGGTTTGGACTGTTTTCCACATTATTGTCCTAGATTTAGGTGTAAAGCAAACTTTCCTCTAAAATATGCCAGTTCCTTCCCTCCATCTATGTTCCCATCTAAGAAGCTGCCACATTACATTATGCCACCACTATGCATGGTACTGTAATAGGGATGACTTTGATGTTGACTAGATGAAGCCCTGTTCTGGGTTTGCTCAAGATCAACACTTTCCATTTAGACCAAAAATGTCCAATATTGTCTCATTAGACCACAAATTAAATTTAAGGGCTTCTGTGTTGCCATTCTGTCACACAGGCCACCTTTGACTCATTGAGATTTTCTCTCACCGCAGCTGTAGAACTCCGTAGCTCTTTCAAAGTATCTGGTGGCATTGCTTACCAATTTCCTTCTTGCCTTCTGCACTGTTTTGAGGGACAGTCTAACCTGTGAATATTCATCATTTTTAATTGAGTAAAAACACACAGCATTGAGAGGGGGTAAATACCTTTACAAGGCACTGTTTTATAGCAATCCATTTTGTTTTGGACTGTTAACATACAGTGGTGTGAAAAAGTGTTTGCCCCCTTCCTGATTTCTTATTTTTTTGCATGTTTGTCACACTGAATTGTTTCAGATCATCAAACAAATTGAAATTAGACAAAGATAACACAAGTAAACACAAAATGCAGTTTTTAAATGAATGTTTTTATTATTAAGGGAAAAAAAAAATCCAAACCTACATGGCCCTGTGTGAAAAAGTGATTGCCCCCCCTGTTAAAACATAAATCAACTGTGGTTTATCACATCTTTGGAAAGCTGAGTTCAATTTCTCTAGCCACATACAGCCCCGATTATTGCCACCTGTTCTCAATCAAGAAATCATTTAAATAGGACCTGCCTGACAAAGTGAAGTAGACCAAAAGATCCTCAAAAGCTAGACATGCTGCGATCCAAAGAAATTCACGAACAAATGAGAAACACTAATTGAGATTTATCAGTCTGGAAAAGGTTATAAAACCATTTCTAAAGCTTTGGGACTCCAGCGAACCACAGTGAGAGCCATTATCCACAAATGGCGAAAACATGGAACAGTGGTGAACCTTCCCAGGAGTGGCCGGCCGACCAAAATTACCGTAAGAGCACAGCGACGACTCATCCAAGAGGTCAGAAAAAACCCACAACACCCAAAGAACTGCAGGCTTCACTTGCCTCAGTTAAGGTCAGTATTCATGACTCCACCATAAGAAAGAGACTGGGCAAAAATGGCCTGCATGGCAGAGTTCCAAGACAAAAACCACTGCTGAGCAAAAAGAACATAAAGGCTCGTCTCAGTTTTGCCAGAAAACATCTTGATGATCCCCAAGACTTTTGGGAAAATACTCTGTGGACTGACGAGACAAAAGTTGAACATTTTGGAAGGTGTGTGACCCATTACATCTGGCTTAAAAGTAACACAGCATTTCAGAAAAGGAACATCATACCAACAGTAAAATATGGTGGCGGTAGTGTGATGGTCTAGGGCTGTTTTGCTGCTTCAGGACCTGGAAGACTTGCTGTGGTAAATGGAACCATGAATTCTGCTGTCTACCAAAAAATCCTGAAGGAGAATGTCCGGCCATCTGTTCGTGACCTCAAGCTGAAGCGCACTTGGGTTCTGCAGCAGGACAATGATCCAAAACACACCAGCAAGTCCACCTCTGAATGGCTTAAGAAAAACAAAATGAAGACTTGAGTGGCCTAGTCAAAGTCCTGACCTGAATCCGATTGAGATGTTGTGGCATGACCTTAAAGCGGTTAAGGCTCGAAAACCCTCCAATGTGGCTGAATTACAACAATTCTGCAAAGATGAGTGGGCCAAAATTCCTCCACAGCGCTGTAAAAGACTCATTGCTGGTTATCGCAAACGCTTGATTGCAGTTGTTGCTGCTAAGGGTGGCCCAACCAGTTATTAGGTTTAGGGGGCAATCACTTTTTCCACACAGGGCCATGTAGGTTTGGATTTTTTTTCCCTTAATAATAAAAACCTTCATTTAAAAACTGCATTTTGTGTTTACTTGTGTTATCTTTGTCTAATATTTCAATTTGTTTGATGATCTGAAACATTTCAGTGTGACAAACATGCAAAAAAAAAGAAATCAGGAAAGGGGTAAACACTTTTTCACACCACTGTACATTCCTTCAGGTAAATAAAAACAGGATTACAATTTTATTATCTGTAATTCACATTGATCAGAATCTTCAAACAAATGATCAAAAACAACTCAAAGCATCCAAGCAGCCAATACAAAGTGCTATTGTAGCTAATCCACCACTTTTAAAATTTTAATCTCCTTAATATATTTTTAGGCATTCTTTGTCATTAACATCCATTGTTCCTCTATACAAATCCATAAAGCTAAATGATTACTATTTGTACTACAAAGTACAACTCTGTCGGGCTTAACTTTTAGCTTAAAGAGAATAGATAAATATTCAGGAGAAGCTTGTGGTTATGCAGGTTTGCAAAGCAGAATACTGTTTTTCATTTACACTAACAATATTAATTTCAATAGAACCAGTATTAAGGTTTTGATGAACTGACATTGTTAAACAAGCAAAGTGTAAAACAATCACAGATCTCATATACCACTAAATGGTCGGAATAATGAAAAACAGTTTTTCCCTACAGATGTTGTGTTGCATTAAAATCAATCATAACTGCATGGAAGCATGACATTTGCTCTTATTGAAATAGAAAAACGCTGCTTTTATAATTCAATTTAAGCCATCATGAAAGTAATGAGTTCCACTTCCCTTTGGCTGACAGAAAGATTCGAGCTAAAAGCCACATTACTTCAGCCCAAGCAGGAATTGTAAATATCATTACATAAATATTGTAGCTGAATGTAGTTCCAGTTACTTAATTTTATGTTGTCTGCCTTTCCATCCAACCATTTTCTAACCACTTCTTCGAATTCAGGATCACTGGGGAACCAGAGCCTATCTCAGCAAGCACCAAGAACAAGGCAGGGTACACCCTGGACAGGACACCAGTCCATCACAGAGCAAACACAGTTTTCCCAGAAGTCTGTTAGCCTAGAAGTATGTCATTGTACTGTGGGAGGAAACCAGTTCACGCAGAAAGAACAAACTCTACACAGATAGTACCCCAGGACTGGAATTGAACCTGGGACTCAATGCTGCAAGGCAGCAATATAAATCAGTGTTCCGCCATGCTGCCCAATTTGATTTCATTTTCATAATTTCAAAACATTTGTGAAATTACACATAAAATACAAAGGTGTCCGATTATGAAAACATTGACTTTTTTTCTGATTACATGTTGGGAAAAAAATCATCAGAAAAATACATGAAAGCAGTAGTAACATGGCTCATAACAGAGCTGGATAGAAAAAAAAATAACACCACAGATTTATCAGTATGATAACTCTGGGTCATTTATGAAATCCAGGTCTTATGAAAAAGGTTTATTAAGTCACACAGCTTTCAAATGTGCGTCTATATTTCTGATGTGTACACAGAAAATAGCTAGGCAATCCTGACCTTTATCATGTTCTTAATTAAATCCACACGTAGAAGAGGACTTCTCTGCACTTGTCTTGAACCTGTTTATTTAACCAGCTTTCTCCCATATAGTGTGCTGAATGAACCTCAATCAAAAGATTGAGCTTTACTCAAAATATTGAGTAATGATGTCAGCTATCATTACATGATGGTTTTCATTAAACCCTTTTTTTATTTAATCTCTTCAATGTTCCTTTGAACTGTCATTTGCTTTTAAAATATTTTTGTAAAGCTGTGGAAATGTTTGTTTGCTCAAGAATGCAATTCGCAAATGAATACAATTTGCAATTGTAATATGCTGTATACTTACAGATCTCAGGCATGTGGAGTGGTGTGTGATGGAACTCTTAACTTTACACAAAAGGTGAATAATTTGAAAATATATGAATTACTGGTGTTTAGATATATCTCTTTCTCCTGATTTAAAGTTCTTTTTCTTTTCATCAGAAAATGTCAATTCCATGTTCTAGAAATAACTTAAATATAATGCTTCTGTGTTATCTTGTCTTTACATACAATATGGTCTTAATTAACATATTCTTTATTGCTGTACCGTAATTATTTCCACATTTGCTAAAAAAAAATATTCTGTGTAAGAAATATCTTTTTAATGTAATACTGGTGAACGTTTCATGAAAATTTTGTAATGTTCCTGAAATTAATTTTGTGAATGTGTTGCAGTTACAGTATATGTTGTACAATGCTTTCAAGATTCAGTATACATTATTCAGCAGGTGTTAACCATCCAGGTTTAAGCAAATGCTAGCAAATATACCTTCTTCATTTTAAGAGTTGGAATTGGTCCATAGAAAAAGTCTCTGGCACAAAATCTTATTTTCTTAATCTAATAAAATCATCGGATTTCATGCAATCCTTTAAATTCTTTGTGTCTGTCTTTATCCATTTCTTAAAAAACAAACTTGTCTCCAGCTCATAAATGCTTTTTTAGTGTGTGAAGTTTATGGCTTTCTGATAAAAGAACATTAGCTAGGCTCTGTCAAAACTGCCTAATGTAATGGATGTGACTGGTAGTATCGGTGCAAGTGCCGTTTACAGAAAAGCTGATTGCTGGGCCCAGAAATTCTAACATCATTTTCCACATGCAATAGACGCTTCCTACTGTATAATTGATTTTTTAAAGCAAATGAAAAATGAGACATACAGTATAGAAGAGATTTGATATTACATTTGGTACCTGGATACATTATATTGTATGTGAAATCATTGTAATCTAAAAACCTTCTCAACAAACAGAAAACCAATATTTCTATAAATAGTCTTGCTTACCTAAAGATCAAAACTTTAAGCTTGCTAACACACATTCATCTTTAAGCTATCATGACAATTTAGGCCCTTTTACTTGATTGATTATGGGATAAATTGTTTTCGGTTCCTGACATGAAGTTTTCAACCACACCACCACAGCAACACTAACCTGAAAAATAATTAAGACATTATTCCTCTTTTATTTTACCTGGTAAGTCAATTGAGAACACATTCTCATTCATAATGATGATGCGGAGACCCATTTATACAGCTGGGCATTTTGTGGAGCAGTCAGAATGAAGCACCTTGCCCAAGAGGACAGCCTGCCTGGTATTTGGAACACTAGACCTCTGGTGCAGAGCCCCCAGCACTCATCTGTACTGCTGATTAAACCACCAGATGAACATACAATATTCCCAAATCATCAAGGCAATTGTGTAAGATGGCAGGAATAAATGAAAAAGAATTGGTGATGTATTATCTTTCAGAAATATGTAAGCAAAGGCCTGAAATGTCTAAATTAAACTTTTACTACATTTTTGTACAACAAAATTAATCTGTTTCACTATCTACCTGAAAGAGAAACAAATTAAATGAATTTATCTAATATGCCAGACCTGCATTAATTTGCCTCAAATGTACTATAGTAAATATTTTATCAGACCCTTCTAGCACTGCAAAATAGATTGGATTTATAGATTTATAACAAACATTATATACTGTTTCCCACAAACCATCTCCTGGTGATCTTTTCATGGATGGAGAAAGAGTCTGTGTCACTGCAAATAAGTGTAGTTACGTAAGAGTGTGGGTGTATTAGTTTTACCCTTTCTGAACTCAGTTATAATGTTTGTTTTTTTGCTTCATTCTAGTTCTTAATCAAAACATAAAAAAAGAATGTGATATTCCATTTTCTTTTGTCACACAATGCACCCGATACACTTTGAAAGAAAAACCAGGTGCGAATTGCGTAATGGTGGAAGATGGAGGAGTGGCACAAAAATCTACAGGAGAATTCATAGCACTAGAGGTGCTATATGCAAACCTATGCATATAATCCTATGCATAGGTTTGCACCTATGCAAACCTCAAACCTATATGCAAACCTTAGGAGTCCAAAAGGTATCAAATTAAGTAGAGTGTCTCTTTTAGTGTGCACACTACAAACAATGTGGATACTAGTCAGTAATCTTAACACCCAATAAGTATGTACTCTATGTTTCCAGAACATAACTGAGATTAGCAAATTACATTTCCAGTCTGATAATTAAAAACTTTAGTGCAATGAAGTGTAAAGGTTGCTGAAGGATGTCGCTGAGAGCAGAGAGATAAACAGACAGATTGTAGGCACTGTCTAAACAGATGAGTCTTTAGTAGACACCTGGGAGTGAGCAGGTTTGATTTTTGTGCCTAGTTCCTTCTACCACTGGTGGAAGGGTAGCTCAATGAATGGGAGTCTAGTGGAAGGGGTAGAGCAGAGAGAGGGTGATGGGGTATAAAGAGATAAGAAACTAAACAAGGAAGAAACAGAATGTGTGAAAAATGGGTAGACAATGAAAAAAGATACAAGATGTGAAAAAAAGGGGTTGACTAATTTCTTTCTGCACAAAGACTTCCTCTAGTACAAGGCATTCCATGCTTAAGCACTTTTGTGCTTTTTGTGACCGGAGTTAACTAATAAGAGATTCAAAATGCGAGCTAGAGACTCCCTAACCATGGGAAGAAGAGACCAGCTATTAAATGTTTTCAAGGTCTGGAGAATGTCCAAACACAGCTGACCACCAACCATTACCATAGCAACAATTTGCATCAGAACCGGCTGAAGTTTGCTACAGTATATAAACTGAAGCTTTACAACACATTCTCTGAACAATTCTTATTGTTCCTTGCATGCAATAACCTTAGTTGTTTAAACTTCATCTCGGGATCCAGTACTTATTTGTCTGTTACGACAGCAATAACTAGGCTTTTGGAAAAGATATCTGTAGTATTGGATCCCAGTGAAGGGAGTAATGGAGCAGCGTTAGCAAGGATAAGGATGAATGGGTGAATAGCTTTTGGCAGGTAGGCTGGCCACCATCCAAGAAAAAGTTAACGACAGTTGAAGTAGGAATACCACAGCCTATAACACTACCTGGAATACCAAAAAGTCTAGATACACATTTATGCATATTCATAATTTTAGTTACATAAAGAACATGAACATGTTACTAACTAGTAACAAATCCATGCATCCGTTTATTGGTGAGAAAAAATTGAGTTGATTGTTCGCTGCAACACAGTTTTTTAATCTATAGTAAAGGTTCAGGGTCAAACAGAGCATTAAATATTGTTCAGTGGTAGAGCCCAGCATTTTAGGATTATAGTCATAAATTGTAAACCCGCTATCATGACAGTTTTTCATCAATTGGGAATATCTCCTTGGCTTCACATTTATATGGATGTAGTATATTTAATTGGAATTGACAGATGGAAATCTTCACTTAAATTAACGTCGCTGATTGCTTCTGCAGTTTCATGAATACTTCAAGCATGCTTGTAGCATACTGTATATACAGTATCAATAGGCTTTACAAGCACACATACTATATGGAAATTCTTACGTTATAGACAATTTACAATTTATTTAAACTTCAATAACTTCAATAATAATTAATTGCAGTAACTGACCCAATTTAAGCAAAGCATTAAACTAATACATATTTTAAAAACTCCAAATTTGTATCTTCACATAGATTGCGTTTATGATTTAGGATCATTGATGAGATATATTGTTTCATACAGTACAATACATAAAGAATGAGTTATCCAGTATGTCGCAGCATACTAAAGACACTAGAAAATTCAAAAGTTTTTTCATTAATTTGCAGTCTGTTTTTTAAATAATTCGACCAACTTTCCAAACCTGCAATATTCCTTAATTACTTATCCTTACACTACATAATCAATGTAAATTAATTCACTATTTGATTAAGCCGGTTATTACCCCAGTGTTAGTTGACACTGGTACACAGTTTATTTACTGTATAAACTTAACCTGTTACAATGGGTAAATTTTACTTATTTGAAGATGTCATTTTCCTTCACAAGTATAAAGGGGTATGTACTTTTTTTGCTGTTTTTTATGTAACATCAAATTACTACTGAAAATAACCTTCTAACAATTTGTTACACATCTGCAATATTAAATAAAATAAGACACTATTGTCTAGGTTTTAGCATACCTTTTAAAAAGTACTGTACCAATAAATATAGGCAGTGCGCTGCGACTGCTGTCCTGTGGCATCTTTCGGACCTCGGCTGCACTAGGAAACTGTTGCATTCGCACAAGGGTGCACGGTTTTCCAGGCCTTGGCGCTCTGACCGGATCCCCTTTTAGTGATCCATCTTAATGAGCAATTCTGATTCGAATTAGTCTATTGCTTGGTTTCTTTATTTAATGCCAAAGCACCGCTTTGGTGGCGCTTCATCATTGTTTATTTCTATTCATTTTCTCACCCCTTTTGCTGAACTGCTTCTATGTCCCCATATTTCTCCAGTCTGGCAGGCTTGAGCTAGGGCTGGCTGATCTATTCTAGGTCGTTATCCTGCCTGGAATAGCGACCTATGAGTCCACCTTGTACTGCAGCTCGGCAGCAGGAATGTGCTCCCCCAAAGCTGAATGAGCAGTGCACCAAGAGCCGAGGCTTCCCAATCCCAGTCGACGGGCTGAGCATCCTGATCTCCAGGGCTCTTTGTTAACTGCGCCTGCGCTGCAGCTCCAGTTTCAAGTCTTCATTCCACCTGCACTGCAACTCCAGCTCCAAGCCTTTGCTCCACTCAGGACTCCAGTCTGCATGTTGGCTCCCGGCCTTTGCCCTAAAACCCTGTACTCTCTTCCACTGGCTTCCTCTTCCCTGACTATTTCAACTCACTTCAGGAGGCAACGTTCATCATCCAGGATCGCAGGGCTCTCTCTGCAGTCATCCCTCCCCCAGCCTAGCAGCCCTGTTCTGTAGAGAGTCCTGCATTTTAGTCCTTTCTCCGACTGGCCTCATCCCTGCCCTCTCTCTCTGGGGCAGCCTTTTTCGTTTCTCCAGACCTTCAGGGCTCTTTTTCCTTTCTCTCACCTTCTGTTTCTGGGGCTGTCCGGTCACTTTTTTTCCTTTTTTCTATTTTGTTAATTTCCTAGCCACCTTTTATTGTCCCAGTGGAGCCTTCTCCTTTTCTTCCTAGAAAACCAGACATTATGAATTTGTTCCCAAGCTTAGTGAGCTATTCCCCATTTGCCTGAGCTTCCTTTGGATGCCAATGTTCTCGGGCTCTGAATGGGATCATTCCCTGCAGATGTGCTGGCCCAGGGTTCTGGGAGATGAGATGGGACTAAGGATGGGTTTCTATGTCTCCACTAGATTGATCCAAATACGTCTGGGTCCGATTCCATTCGCACCTGGGTGCATCTGTCGGAGTGAGCAACCTGGTACACCGAGCTGACAGAGTGTGTGCTTTAAATCACAGGCTTCTGGGTCCTCCAACTGGATCACTGTATGCGAGTTCCCTGCCTCACTGGTAATCAGTGAGACCCCTCCTTGCAGAGAAGCCTCCGGAGAGAAGCACAGCTGTGATTCCTGGCAGCTCTTTTTTTCTGATCAGCATCCCTGGCTAATTAGGAGGGCTGCCCCCCATACAGTGCAGTCCTCTTTTTTTCAGTGAGCTCAGCAATAGGTTCTGTCTCATATCAGAGGCTCTCTGATAAAGATCGACGGGCTGAGTTGGGCATTTTGAAAAAGGACTGGGACTGTGCTATACCAAGCTTTCTCTTTACCTGACCCCTCTGGCCAGTAATCTATTATTCTGTTATCACTCACATTCCCTACATCCCAGAGCACTCAAGTTCCAACAGTCATTTTGGGCATTTCTGACATTGTTCCATTCCTTGCACTTGGGTTCTGACCAACCCCGCTGACTAACTGTGTTATAACACAGCATGTGTCCAAAGAATACAGTTTTCACTTTCACTGCAAAAATGCATTTAATCAAAACACACATTCTCTTTTATTTCTGAACATCATCATACATTTACAATATTTAATACACAAAGCAAATAAAAGTAAACTCAATTAGCATTCAATAGGACTATGTTGTGTCTTTCAATTTAGTACTGGGGTCAGTACTTTAAAGTTTTCAAATCCAGCCACATTTGTAAAATTAATATATGGACAGCATATTTTGGTTTTTGACTTTTTTAGATATCTGCTATTTTCTATTTGAGGATTGAGTTTGCAATTAAAATACAGATTAAATAAAAACATTTATGTACAGTATCATTTGTAATCCATCAACATTGAAAAACTTTTAAAGGGTCAGAACACTTTTGCACACCACTGTAGTTGGTACTGTAGTGTGAACCCCATACCAACCCAGACGGTTGACACAGGGGAGCCTAAAAAATTGGTTTTAATCATTCAACACACTAGAGGAATCTGCCCATTTCCTATAGTAGTTTAAGTTACCACAAGGAATGCTAAACATTATTCCACTGGTGCCAATTGGTAACAGTAGGTGAGATCTTTAAAGCCTAGTAAATTAAGACTGTTTCACTAGCTTATCGTTGACCCAAATCAATGCAATTTGTTTGCCTTTAGCCACAGCCATTATCTTCTGTATATAGTCCATCCTATTCCATAATAGAGAGTTTATGGTAAAGTGAGAAATCTACCATGGACTGTCCATTGAGATGGACAGTTTGATGCCTGTTCATTCCAAATCAATGAACTTTCAGTGATTCCGCAAGGTGTGACAAATTGACCTTGGCTCAGGAAAGGTAAGGATGATTTATGTCACAGGAGAGCAATGGTAATAAGACGGTGCCTGAAGAATATAGACACCGATTGTACAAATTTTCTTCTGCCCTTTGGGGCACAATAACTCTAGCTCTGAATATAGTGCTGTGAATAGTAGACTATTTTTCACTTGACTTGTTTATTTCAGCATTGCAGAAACTAAATTAACTGGTGCAAAATGGGAGAAGAGGGAAAAATCACCAAAACGATTCTTAGACTAGGAACAATCCTAACTTGAAATACAAGTAACATTATATGAAAAAACTATTTTTTATCCCTACATACATTATATTAGTCGCAAAGTGAATGTAATATCCTATATAGGGTGTACCCTGCCTTGTACCCATTGTTTGCCAGGATGGGCTCCAGATCCCCTGAGACCCTGAATTGAAGGAACGTCGTTAGAAAATGAATAGGTGGATGAATAGATAGATATTGTGCTTAAATAAAGAAAACTATATAGGTCTTTTTGTTTTCACCAAATTATACCTTTTATTTTAATGCAAACAATTTAGGATTTAATAAAAACATACAGCTTCCCATTTTTTCTTGTGCAGCAGCTATTTCTCAAAGGCTGTGAATAAAAGGTTATGACTTTGTTTCATTAGTATATGCATATGATAACAGCATGGTATCTAGAATCAATTGTTTTTCTTGGAAAATAATCAATTTCAGATTTAAGGCTCATAATCCTGTAACCTATGGGATCATTTTTGGTGGGATATGGTGACTGACTATTTCATTATTTCCAAAATAAGTTTTCATTTACTGAAAAATGCCATTTGCAATGCAATGACATTAATAGATAATGAGATAATGTGCAGATCACAATTAAACAAATAGTCCTGTCACAAATGGACTGATTTTGCCTTCATAGTAAAAGTCAAAATTGATTTGAGATGGTTTGCATCTGATCATTTCCTAAATGTATTCTAGTAACCTTTCCACAAAGATATCATTAATCTTCAAGTCCTCATTATGTGCGGTCTTGTATTTAAACAAAAGGCACTTCACATACTGTACACAGTGTATCCTATTTAAGTCTTAATTTCAGATAAGTGGCTGGGAGTATGCATCTACATGGTAGCTGGCCACCCAATGGCATTTAATTCAAGCACCGGTTATACTGGTAACTAATCAGACAAGAGTCTCTTCCACCTGAAGGCAATTGTCACAGACTGGGTGACCCTTAAATTCAGAAATTACTTTTGTTTTATAGACAACTACAACACCTAACAATTAGAAAGTGTGCTTGGACCCTTTTCCCTTTATAGGTTCTATTCATCAGCAAGAATCACCAGTGTAGTCACAGTCCAACAACAGACACTAGTATAATTTTAGTGCCTTTTCTATTTTCTAGTGATTACCAACATTCATCACCATCTATTCAACACCTAGAGCACATTATTTACAGTAAAAACTCCAAAGGACACACACTCCAGTATAAGTACTCCCACAATAATGTAGTCCAGAAGTTCTGTCCTCTGTTTAGCTCCTTAAGTGGCCTTTAGGCATCTTCTCTGGTCCTGCTGTCTCAAACAACGTGGTTGCCCATGCTCCTCCCACCTTGATTTGTCTAAGTGCAATCTTATGCTCTCAGAGACCACATGTCGGAAGAAAAAGGATGCCTGAGCCTTCCTCTGCTACTCCCAGCACTCTGGTGTTTAAGTGCTCTTCTGGGTCCAATGTTGTAATCAATCCCTCACAACCTCCTTCTTCCAAAAGTCCTGTGTTCTGTCTTGACTGGGGTTTTTGAAGCCTCCTAACAAAGGCTCTTGACTCTTCCCACAGTGTTTTGGAAACATCTGTGATGCTTTGAGTGTGAGCAGAAGCAACTGTGTAGAGCTTATTTAGGAATTGGCTGTGCACAGATGGCCAGGTGTAACGATCCATTTTTTCCTCCACTGCATCCTGTTCTTAGGGCCCACCCCCATCAAGTACATGCAGCCAAACCTGCTTAGCAGCTCCACACATTACCCCTGAATGGTGATCAAGGGAGGAAACACGGAGGATACGTCGTGAAAATGCATCAACACTATGGTGTCACAGGCCCCTCAATACGACTTACCATCCATCCAGCCCTTGACACCTGATATCACTCATCCTTTTCCTGTCACGCAATGACTGACCAACCTCTGGTGGTTCAAACCATAGGCAAACTATGACAGAGTTCCATTTCTCTAGCTTCAAGTCCCCAAGTTCTCACTGTGTTTGGTTCCTGGATTCTGGACCCGGCTTCTCTCTGACTATATTCATCAGATTTCCCCTTTGTGCTACGTACCGTGCCTCTTGCTTTCCTCAGCTCTGAGTGAGTATTTCCCTTGGAGCTGTGCTTCCATTCACCCAGCTTTGAACCTCGCCAGCTCCGGATTGTACCCTGAGCTGTGTTTTCTCATACCATGTTTGCCTGTGCTCACCAACTGTGTCTGTTGCTTGCTGTGAACAACATGCCATTAGCTCACAGGGATATTTGCCTGTTTGCTAGTGTTCATCTGGATACATTTTCACAAAATAAATTAAAATGTATCGTTGTCTTAGTATTGGCAGCAGCAACGCATTTCATTTGAAATAGAAAAAACAGAACCACCATCCGAAAATATATTTCATTCACTTCAGATCATTAATGTTCTTTACTGCTCAGCAGAGATTTTGTTTACTATGTTCCATGCCAAACTGGAACATCTATGAGAGACATGGACACTTCAAATGTTGTCCTCTATTAAAGTTTCAAAGAGGGCTCTACCAAGGGCAGTGCGCCACAAAGAAAAAAATAATTTGCAAGCAAGAATGTGAAAAACATTATGTTCAGAGTATAAATAGAGAACTGTGATAAATTAAAAAGAGCAGCACCCTGAATATGAAAAGCAAATCATTTTTACATTAAGAAGTAATAGTCTGGGAACATGAGCACCACAGTGGCACAGTAGTTAACATTGCTGCCTTACAGGACTGGGGTTCTGGGTTCAATTTCAGAGCTGGGGTGTTATCCAAGTGGATGTTCTTCACATGTTCAGGTGGGTTTCCTGCCACAGTTGATGGAAACATTGGCCCTAGATATGAATACTGTATCTGTATGTCTGTGCCCATGTGTGGACTACTATCCTGTCCAAGGTGGATTCTGCCTTGCACTCTTTGCCCAATGGCTCCACAGCAACTCTATCAATTAAAGTGGATAGAAAATGATAGATACATAGTCTGGGAGGTCTTCTTCAGCTTACTTTTTTCTTAAAAATCAAAAGAAAAAAGGTTGATAAATACTCTGTATAGATGATTCACTGTGACAGTTCTTTTAACTGTACATCTTTTCTGAACTAACCCGATATACATTGTGTGTTATGGGTTACTGCTGGAAGAGGTGTTAATAGGGTCCTAATGCCCCAGTATAGTGACGGGGACACTATACTGTAAAAAGATGCTGTGCTTTGTATGAGATGTAAAACCGAAGTCCTGACTCTTTGTGGTCATTAAAAATCCCAGGGAGTTTCTCGAAAAGAGTAGGGGTGTAACCCCTGCATCCTGGCCACATTTCCAATTGGCCCTTACCAATCATGGCTTCCTAATAATCCCCATCTATGAATTGGCTTCATTACTCTGCTCTCCTCCCCACTGATAGCTGATGTGGGGTGAGTGTTCTGGCGCACTATGGCTGCTGTTACATCATCCAGGTGGGGCTGCACATTGGTGATGGTGAAGGGGCGTCCCCATTACCTGTAAAGCGCTTTGAGTGGAGTGTCCAGAAAAGCACTATATAAGTATAAGCAATTATTATAATTACATTTTTATTTATATTCTAGCAAGATTTCTGCCTGGGGATTGAAGCAAAGTAATGTACAGTAACTCAACTTAGACATAGATTTGTGACATATTGTTATTTGCAATGCTTTGAACAGTATGTCAGCATCCCCATATATATTATGTATGGTCTATTGTTTAAATAATCTTTGTGTGATTAGCTATTTTGGGTGATTCCCACAAGGCAAAACAGTAAGCCAAAAACCTGAACAAGCTTGGATAATAAAAGATTGTCGAACAGTACTGAATGAGATTATCTACATCTGGATGCTGTTTAAGCTTACTAGAGTAGGGTTTTTAACCAGTTATCTACTGTAACAGCACTTGGTCCCCAGAAACCAAGAATGATTTTACACCCAGATCTAGGTTTTCATCCATATGGTATTGATACTATCGCACAGTCAATCTGTTGTTCCATAATTATGTATTTTTATTAAAGAGTACCATTATTTATTACAATCCAAGACTTCAGTTGGATTTGTTTGCATTGAGGGTCCAAAGTGAGAAAATTCCTAAAGACAATGATAGACCGTGAGAACTGCACTACTACAGAATGTAGTGCATAACGTTTGTGCTACTGTATGTGTGGTTTCTGTAAACCAGCTTTGTGGAATAGCGCCATAGAGGTGATTTTCCTGGAGAGGGTGCTGAAATGTTCAGATTACCTGGCACAAGTGCACTTAAGAGTAAGTTACTCTTAAGCAAACAGTCTGAGCCTTTTCAGTTAAGTGGTAACAAAAGTTAGTTGTAACTGGTATATGCAGTACATATATCTTTTTAAAGCGCAATGAGTTTTCAGCTCACAATACTGATACAAAATCATTTTATTTCTGTGGTGCTGTATCTAAAAGTGACTCTTCAATTTTGTACCAACAAAATTGTCTTGTGAATACATCAACCCTCAAGGTGCTTTGGCTCGCTATCATTTGCATAGTTGTAAACTTTAAAACATATTGCTTCACTTTGTAAATAATTATAGGAGGGATAATTTTGGATAGACGTCATGACAAGACTGTAGTTCCCGGAGGTGAAAAGCACAGCTGCAGCAGAACATGCTTAACTGACCCTACTCACTGCAGCTGTACCTATTCCTATTTATATCTCTATCACTTTCTTCTGGTTAGTCAGATGTCTGGGAGACCTGAGAGAGGGGAAAACGGGTAAAGACAGAAGCTGCACCCTCGAACACTACGATGGTGTGAGGTGTTTTCAGATAAGCTTCTTAGTCTGTTATGTTAATTATTCTAAGCAGGTCCCTTGCACAGTTGGACAGAAATTACTTTTAATTTTGTTGTACAGTACTTATGCTTTTGTTATACTTGTGAATCCTGATCAATAAAGCAGCACAGAATCACTTTGATTGTTGTTCATAACTGATATCATGCTGTTAATTGAAAAAGGCTGCCATGTCTCCCAATAATCCCTCCACTCCACTGGGAGCCCCCAGCAACAGACACACAGACATAATCCCCTGTTTGAGCCAACAAACTGAGAAAGATCACCACTAATAAATCCACCTCTGACGAGCTGCTACCTGTGTACCTGAGGTCAAGTCCTGATCCCTGTCCATAAACAGGCTGTCTATTTGACAGCCTCAATAACTTTGTTAGAGTAGCATACAGATGATGCACTCGGCAGCATATACAGTCAGTCAACAGTTAACTGCAACAGACAAAGAGATAGATGATTCTCTGCAAGCTGGATTTTATGCTTAATTCCTCTGGAAAAATGACCAGTTCTATTACATGTAGCGAAAGACCAGTGATTCAGAAAATGTTGAGCAATATTTAGACCCAAAATTCAAAGATTTCATTTTTACATACTGGACACTCATTGAATTCTACTGCCAGGGAACTTAAAAAATGACAAATCTTTATACAGGATCATTTTAACTCAGACAACCTTTCCTCTTGCTTAACTTAAGTGGCCCACTGTGCAGCTAATCTATTCGCAACAGTACTATATGTAGGCAAAACTATGAAAAAATGCATGTTATCCAAAATACTTTGTACTATAGGTAAATTGATACACAACTCATGTAATTCCAGGGATCGTAAACTTACAGAATTACCTAGAGATAGCTCTACAGGGATACTTTTTCCACTCCAATGAGAGCAGTTAAACCCACCACCAACCAATTCAGTCCAAATTCTGCATTCTGTTTGTGTTATGTACACAAACTCGGTAAATAAGGTACATTTTGTATGCAAGATAAAATGTAGCATACAGTATATATTGTACAAATCTTGCCTTTACATCTATATGTACACTTCTTTAAAAGCTTGACGATGAGCATATTCTGATACAGATATCAGAAATTATAAATATTGGAAATATACTTTTTCCTATTCACATAAAATTTCCAGAAAGGACCATAACAATGATCTCTGCATGAGAGCCCACACCTTTTAAAATGTATCGATTGCTGAATTGTATTTAGGGCACTATCTGTGCTGAGATTCATCCATCAATTAAAGAGTAAACTTGCATGATATGCCATATGTGCTGGTTGTTTATTCTAAGTAGATATGCCTTTAATTATGCTTGTGAGTGTGAGATGGGACTCATTTTAATTTCTTGCTTCATATTACAATATGTTTTTTGCATTTTGTTGGCCAAATTCTGTCCTTTACAAAATACACTGCATGCTTCTGATTTGGATAACAATGGAATGTTTTTTTTTTTCCATTGCCTGGATAAGAATCCCCACTGGGGACGCAAACATGCTTTTAAATATTATAATGGTGGGAGATGTTTTTTGGTAAGCATGGTTATATTTATTCCCTTAACATAGTATTATCTTTCTTGATTCACATGTTTTAACTTCACAAATACTTAGAGCAATCCGAGAGAAAGCTCAGAAAAGAGCATATAAACATCACCCTGCATGATTTTAAACTAGGTAAAAAAAAACACAAATGTAATGCAAACCAATCACGAAAGAACCATTAAAGTAGGCCAAAGTGTAATAGATGTATATTTTATCATTTGGTTTGCAGCGATTTCTGTGAAAGCACAGATAGAAAAATGCCACCTTAAATGTACTGCATCAAAATGGTGTCGGTAAGAATGTTTTGTGGGCAGTGTTCCATGAACGTCAGACAGATGCGCTGCTGTTTAACAGTATTTCATATTGGTGATTTCTACTCTACCCGTTCTGTGATGTAACAGTAAACACAAGTATTAGTAATTCTGTTTGTGTGTAGCCCAATAAATATTAAGCACTAGTAAAAATCCAAAATATACTGTATACTATAGTACTATAGTTCATTTCAAATCCAACTAAACAGCAATAATCATGCCAGTAAGGCTTCTTATTCCAGAAACATACGTTTCTAAGATGCGTCAACACAGACTACACTTAAGGCTTATAAAAACTTGAATTCCAATGGATATAATTAATCCTTATCATAAACCAGGTAATACAAAAATTCATGCTGTGATTGTTGCTGGTATTATTTTAATACAGAATAATGTAGAAATGGTCATTATGATGACTCAAGAGTAGACTGCAACTAAATATTGAAAGAGTACAGTACATCCTTATTTTGCTGAACATTCAGGCACACAAGAAATTAATAGTGATGATTACTACCCACTCAGAACACAGAAATTATTCTTGGCAGATAAGCAAGTCTATAAACATAGATCTTATAGACAACTTACTTATTGGAGAAATTCTCTAGTTCTAGAATCTCAGTGGGGTACGTTTTTAATAAAGTCATCTAACAAAAAGAAGAAATAGGTATATTTTTAAACATCATGAACATGTAGAATGTTTAATAAACATGTTAATGTAGTATTCCTTCAGAATGATTTTAGCATATACAAAGAATAAACAGTATTTTGGCATTTGTGTATGGATTGGCCATTGATTAATTGCCCAAACCAGAGACATGAAAAAAAGAACACAAAGAATTCAGGTAGAGGGTTTTGTCTTTCCTGTTGTGAGAACTGAGTGCTGTCTCAAGAGACCTCGGAAATAATTGTAGCAGAAATACTGGTACAGTTCACTTCTTTTTTGGGACATCTTCCCTTGTAATGCTATACAGGAAATGGTTCTCAAACACATTGAACATAAGAGACTTTATGTTATTGGTAAGATATTATACAGAATACAGTTTTGATTATAAAGATAGTTATATGCATATACACAATTTTTTATGTTGATCGCTCTATTCATGGTAAGTATTCTTCAATTACCAAGCGATCACTAAATCCATTCTCCTTCTATTATAATTCTTTTATGAAGTCATTGTAAAATTGTTGTTTTTTTTTTTAAAAAAAGCCAAGGAAATAAGCTGAACTTCAAGAAAAAGTTCATTTCAAAAGCTGAAGGAGGATAAAAATTACATTGATGTCTCGGATAAAATACAGAAGGAAAAAGTTGTTTGAAATCTATGAGCTTCCTCATCTTTTTGTAGTTTGGAAATACAAAATAGATGGCTTGAAAAGCTAATTTCCCCCCCCTATCTGGTGGCAGCTCTTTCAATTCACTTGGCCATCTGCAACTCCAGACTTCTTGCATTCCCCTGATAGGAATAGTTTTTCCAGGGGTGATGTGTTATACTGTAGGTCATAATTAAAAGAACTACAGTAGGTTAGTAATAATTAATCCAGTAGATCCCATGCTGAAGTTATAATTTTGGAGGATGATTATGCATTTTACAGTAGAGTACATTTACTGTAATTAAGCATTGTTTTATTTCTTGCTCTGCATAGAATGGTCCACAGCTATTACATTATGGTTTGGAAATATATAATTGTTGCTGCAGAATATAATACTAGAAGCTATACAATTCAAAAGCAATATTGAATAAAAATGGAACCAGACATATGATAATGTAAAGTAAAATTAATATGAATGCAGAAATAAGTTTACACCTGCTTACAACTAGATCCATGTTTAAGGAAACAAACCCCTCACTGAAAAAAGCATGTTTTTTGTTCAGGTGTGACACCCAAAAAAGGCTTCACAGCCAAAGTGTTGCGCCTCGTCTTTTATTTTCAGTATGGAATAAACTTTCACTGTTCCTTTGCAGCCTACACATGCTGACACAGCTACCTACTTTACCTATCTTATTAGTTATGTGTGCCCATTGATGGGAATTAAATTTACCTATAAAAATGAACAGTAAATTAAGTAAAAAAAAACATGAACTCTGTCAGGAGAGTAAAGCAACATCTAATGTATGGCAAGGACAATATTCTTTACCTGTTCCTTTAAATTTACCTCCACCCTAGATTCCACCAGCTTTTTTAATTGATCTAAGAGCGGAGTGAATGATTGCTGCCCACCTGCTAAGGATTTCATGCTTATCAGGCAAGCTAAGTTTTGCGAGGTACCATGAATAGTGACACCAATGTCACAACTTCCTTCATAGATCAAGTAAACTTATGTTCGTATACCAGGGGCAAATGACTATTAAATACAGATACAGCTGTAGCGGTCAGGAAAGAGCTAAATATAACTGCCCACTGATCCAAATGTGTAACATTTATAAGATCCTGTTTTAGAAGCATTATTGCAGTACTTTGGAAAAAAAAATTGCATGCTTTGCAACATATTGTAACGCAACGGGGGCTCAGGCGGGCGCCCTTGCCGCATCTGGTCGGCCCAAAGTATAGGTGGCTCGAACCCGGGACTTCCGCGTCTCTCTGCTGCGACCTAGCCCCGTGAGCTAAAGAGAGATCTCTCCACAGCCCAGTAGCTGTGGTCCTGCTATCACAGGGAAGGGCGGTGACGTCACCCGCTCTGGTACGCCGGCTCTTACACACACTGCTTGTCGGCCGTAAGCGTTACAATATATAATTGCAATACTTTGGTCAAAGGTGTGATTCTAAAAGTGAAATTTATTGGATAGAACAAGACAAGAAGCACAGGAGAGTTTTAAAAATGAATTTCTCACTTGTGCAGAAGAGCACTATTTTATTCTTTAAAGCCCATCCATACAGAATTATTTTTTATCCATTTATTTTCTAATTGCTTGATCCAATACTGTGACACTGGGAGGGGAGTTGGATCCAATCCCAGCAAGCAACAGGCAAATAGCAGGATATACCCTGGATGGGAGATCTACATCAGGGCACATACAGACACTCACATCAGGGGCCTGTACATCTTCATACTGTGGGAGGAACCCCACAAAAACCTCTGAATATGGGTAGAACTTCATGCAGATAGTACCCCAGAAATTGGACCCAAGACCCCAGCACAGGAAGGCACTGATACTAACCACTAAGCCACTCTAGTTTAATTTCACCTTTTCTCCAGTATGTTAATTCATTGATTTAATCCATTGATTTTTTTTATACCCGTTTGGCATCTACCATAAGTGCTTACTCCAAAAATGTTTGATTATGCGTTTTTTCATTCTAACTAAATCCTCATTTCAATTATCCTAACGTAACCTATTTATACAATAGAGGCCGAAGTATTCTAGAATTTGCTATAAATACCTGGCATTGATTTTTTCCCCAAAACAGATGACAATTGTTTTCTTTTCAGCCGTGTTATTACACTCTCTACCAGCAGCCTACTTATTGTAAATTATACTTTCACAGGCAGTCATCCAAGACTGGACACACTCTCTACAGAAATACAAATATCTGTCTCTGTGTCTGGTCTACTAATTGTGTGTTGATAACATTTTAATAAAATACGTTTTATTGCATAAATCTTTTCTTACAAATTCAAGGCCCAGAACAAGGTGGCCTGAAGGTTGTTGTGCTTTGCTCAAGTTTATGACAAGGTCTTTTTCTTGACAAACATACAGTACTGTACAGTCCATTTCCTCAGATTAGTGAATGTGTTACATAGCAAGAAAATCATTCAATCATTTTTAGCAAAAGCTGAAAGGTTAACCAATTTTTTACTTGATTAAAACATTTCTGCTGGGTAATTATTTTGCTCATTGTTTTTGTTTTAAACCATATGCTCTTATTGTCTTGTATGCCTTTTCAATGCTTTTGAGTTGATTATGACTCCTATTTTGGCAGTCCCTTTCAAAATGTTTGATAAATGTTTCTTTTCAATAAACTAACACAACCTACTGTTTTTCTCTGAAGTTGACAATGCAAGCACATTGTAAGTAAAGTACTTTTGACCTTTGACCTGATAATTTAAGCTTTGTATCAGATTAAACATACATATCGTATATCAGCAGTTTTTTTTATTCTTTTACACCATGCAGTAAGCCAAACAATACTATATTTAACGACCAAATTACTTTCTATTACTTTTGATTCAATAACATATTTTCCCCATACTGCAGTAACGCAGTATTAAATAATAATATGAACTGATTTCATTGAAAAGATTAATGTTGTCTGGCTAGGACTGTTTCGTACATCGTCCTGCTTTGTACAGTATCACCCACTCAAAGGCATTAAACAAGTCCACAAGCTGTTCTTAGCTCTGATTGATGAAGGGGAACTTTACAAGAAGTGCTAACTTCAGGCACAAAGCTAATCTAGGAAGGGGAATCTGATCGATTGCTGTGCCTGCGTGTTGGTTTGTCTCTTAGGTGCAATATTATAATGCCAATTTATTTTATTAATTATACATTAAAATACTAAAAAGCACATTTAACCTGTGACCTTTAAATAAAGTGATGAGAATATCTAGAACTTGAAAAAATGTAAAATAACACTACATTACCATTTTACAACTGGATCTTGACATACAATACTGTGGTGGCCAAAAATCCCTCTAGTAAGTGGTGCTAGGGCACCAGGAGAGGCACTCATTCCTCTGAACCACAATTTCCGGATCAAAGCCCCAGTACGGGCACAGGGGTACACTGTGCAGGAGCTGCCATCAATCACGTGTCAGGCAGCAACAAAAAGTTCTCACTTCTTTACTTGGTCTGTTGTGTTGTGGGAATACTGGTGCTCAATGACTGTCTTGTTTCTTTGTGCTGAAAAGTTCTATACAAATGCAAGCACTTATTGTTGTAGGTCCACATACTGTACATTACCATTGAAAATTAGTTTTCAACAGTGACATCCATATGTAACTGTTATCCATATGTAGGTAACAGATGTTTAAAAAGAGACCAACTGTACAAAGAAAGCAGTCTCTAGTATCTCCTGGGACCAATGTCAATAACCTTTTCGAACATTTAGCAAACAACTAGCTCTGCAAAAAGGTCTTGGCTTGTGCATGTTATTGGGGAACAGGCAATATGGGATATTAATATGGAAATAGCTTTTTCATGTTATTGCTGTCCTTGCAAGAGCATGATGGTACAATGTGTGCATGTGTGTCTTACACAAGCTGAAAGAATGTGGTGTGCATGGTGACCATGCACCCATTCTCTGGAAGATGAACTCCTGAGGGCCTAGAAAAAGCCATGAGTGTTTAAAGGGGTGCTAGATATTCTCAGGCTAGTTATCTCAGTTCAGGCTTTGGAAAAGATGAGTTGATGGGTTAGGGAAATACTTCTGGAATGCTGTATGACTGTTGCCAAGAGACAGATTGCAAGGAGACTCAATACAATTATACATAATCCTCTAGAGCATTGACAAAGTCACCTTGACCAACCAAAACCTTAGGCGCATACTTGTGTCCAGCTAAATGTGCTGTTTAAGTTCAGGACATTCAGTAAAATTATACAGCAGAAGAGACATGTCATATGGAGGATAGAATCCATTATTCACAGATTTTTCCAGACTTCAGGAGATTACAACATTAAAAACATCATGACAGGTTATGTGGAAATCTAGAAACATTTACTGAAATTGTAGCTAATAGGAACTTAAGTTAATGATGCAAGGTGTAAGGATGTTCTATTACTATACCCGACTTGCACATAGATGTCCATAAAACAGTGTTGTGTACTGCGACTATCCAGTTTGATGGATAAGCTGATAAGCTTTCCTTTCATTCATTCATGTTCATTGACTTCTTCCTATCCGGTTCTTGCAGTGATAAAATAGCTGGACCATTGAGGCAGAAGTAGAAGTGGACATTATCCACAAAATTGTGTAGCTTCCAGTAAGATTTAAATCCACACAGTTTACACCTCAGAATTGTGTAAACTCAAGTTCACCAGTGTGCTGTGTATAGTCCTTGGTTTGAATATGAGTTTGAATAAAAGTAAACACTACATCCATTGTAGTCTATCCTCCAGGACTATCCTGGAGTCCTTGCACTGGTTTCCTGTCTAATTCTATGTGGACTTTAAAAACCTCATACTCACCTATAAGGCTCTGCATGGCTTGGCACCTCAGTACCCATCTGAACTATTATCGCATTACTCCCCACTGTACCCCAAGCCCGTCTACATTGTATGGGTGACAGGGCCTTCCCCTGTTACGTCCCCAAGCTCTGGAACTCTCTGCCCAAGGATATCAGAGTCACCTTCTCTAAACTCCTTCAAATCCAGACTCAAAACCTTCTTCTTTAGAAGAGCCTTTACTTAACTGGTTCCATTCTTCACCCTTTTCTGCTTTTTCTAGTACCACTATCCACAGCCTCCTCTCTATATTGTAATAGTATTTTATCTTGTGTATTCTTTTTGTTTATTGTTTTCATTCTGTAAAGTGCTTTGAGAAGCCACCTTTAAAGGCGCTATATAAAAAACTTTATTATTATTACAGTAACTGGGAAACATGATGGCACATTGGTCAACATTGGTGCCTCACAGCTCTGGAGCCCTGGGCTCAATGCCCAACCTGGGGCATTATCTGCATGAAGTTAGTATGTTGTCCCCGTGTTTGTGTTTTTTTACAGGGATTTCTGATTTTCCCACGCAGTCTGAAGACATACTGGTATGTCAATTGGTTCCTAGGAAAATTGGTCCTGGTGTGAGTTTGTGAGCATGTCTGTGTGAATGTGCATGCGCGCCTCACCATGGACTGGCATCCCATTCAGAAAGTACCCCTCCTTGTACCCAATGTTTGCCGAGATAGGCTCCAGCACTCCCACAACCCTGAGTCAGATAAAGCAGTTAAATGGATAGATGGAAAAATACTAACTGCAAAGCCAAGTACAAAGGCCAAAAGCGCTTTTTAATTCTATTTGGTATGTATTTTTGTGTACTGGCTATCAAGGAAATTGCTTTAGTAATGAAAGCACGAGATACCATTAGAATGCTCCATCAACACTATCCATTATTAAAATGACATTGAATATATAATAGAGACTGGAGTTTTGGCGTTGTTTGTATGAGGTGCAGAATAACCTTATATTATATATAAGGCATCCCAGAACATCCATAATTCTTAATGGGTGACCTTAGTAGATGTCTTGAAAACGCCATAAGCCTTTCTCTTGAAGTGCAGAGACACAGAAATGACACATAAAAAGTCTGTCATTTTAGAGATTTGCTTTTAATATACTATTTATAGTGTAAATGTTTCAAAGGGTAAGGACATGAATTTTGGAGATGGATCCCTTACAATTGAGCTAAAAGTTCAATTACAAATGATTGTCATTGCAGTATTCATGAAACGCATGATGGACTTGTAACTCAATAGATAAACTGAGCTTTCTTTGAAAACAAATTGAAGATTTGGACAAGTCAAGAACTGGTCAAAGAATTTCTATCAAAGCAAAATATTTTGGATAAGAGGAGACTGAAGTTAATCTGCATTAAGAGGCAATGTATTCCCTATGAATATCAAAGATACTTGGATGAAAAGATGCCTGGCAGAAAACAGTACCGATAGCTTTGACAATGTAATCGTGTTGATACTCAAAAACCAATGTATTTTGAATGTATAGTTATGTCATCTTAGAGCTTAGAAATTATGCTTTCTCATATTATCCATTTAGAATGTGTTTTCCAAAACTTAATATAGCCATTGTATCCACATACAGTACACTAAGAACTATGTCTTTATAGTTATTCTAACCAACCACTGCTGTTAATATGCAGTACATATGAAAGTAAGGACATGCATCAGAGGGAATAACAACCTCAGTATAAAATTGCTGTTTCAGAGCTGCAGATTACGAATTAAATAGCTTTTCCGACATCTGAAGCTTTGAAACAATATGCACTTCCCAAAATAAGGGCATATTATATTGATGTGAAATAGCCATTATTTTAGCACAGAATGAATGACAGCGATAAAAAATAGAAGGTTCTACCTAAACTGAAAATGGCAACATTCTTCATAATGCTGAAGCAGAAACTGAGATACAGATCCTTAAATTAAATTAAGACATCCTAATAGATGCAGAGAGATACACAATACCTCTTAAAAAAAACATATTGGAAATGATCCTATATGACAACCAGACAGTTAAGACATACTGTATGCACACTTTTCTCTTTACCTGCCTCATCAGGAAAATGAGTTAAACTGTATCTGCATGGACTTGGAATAAACTTGGGCGATTGACAGAAGTCGGGGCCCAGCTGAGAGTATTCCAGATTCCACGACAGAGGAGCAGCCTGGGAAAACAACTAAAGGTTCAGCCCACAGCAACAGAGGAGCTTGGGGTGTGATGGCAGTACTGCCAGTCAGCGATAGAAAGTGGAATAATGACAAAGCACTGCAATAGAGGTGCCTTGGGATTATATAGGAAAAAAAAGGGGAACTGAATAATTCAAATCACGATTAATAATTACATTGTATGTCAAAACAGCAATGTAAAACTGAGTCCTCATGAGAATACTCCGATTTCCCTTAGAGCATAAAGCAGGTAAGCTCCACACTATTGGTGAAGAACTTTGTTTAACTTTGACAAAAGAACAGACATGTATTATGTGGAGAAAAAGCTGGTAAACAGCTCACCTGCTGCCCCAACATTGCAAGGCTTTGCTCGATTAAACAGGCTCACCCTTCTCACTGAAATGGTAAGTGCTCAGTGCTATTTTTGTCATGTGAATGTGCGAGCATACGCGCATGATGGTCATTGAGATTTTCTGTGGTTCCTTTGAGGAGATGACTTGTACTGTAGGTGGTTCTTGGATGCTTTGGTTTGATCAGGGGTGGTACATGATCCAAAAAGTTTGAGAACCACCGCTCTACATGATAGGCGACGGCTCATGCTGCAAGTTCAAGAATGATCATAGAGGTAAACTTCTGAGCAGCTACAGTAGCAGAACATTCTGATGCATTATCTGATAGCACATGACATGACAATATGTCAGTATAATACTGTACTGGGTAACATTACATTTTTACACAAATGTCCCCCCCATCTACAATTGTTATTCTTCTATTCGTGATACTTTGTTTTATCAGTGGATATTTCCATTTACTACATTTTTAAAAACTGCTGGCACTTTATAAAAGCCTGGGCACTTGACCAGTTCTATGCAACAGCATGATAGTAAGCATAAGTGAAACCAAAAGTAACGGTGGGACATTTAATAAAACAAATTAAGGGAACGTTAAAGCTGAGGTTAGTCAGAATTCCAAAACTTACAACTATGTGAAAGAAACGGGATAAAACAGAAGCAAGTGATCACCAAAAACAAGCTCAGTCTACTCAAAACCTCCAATTTTTTCAATCAGAGCCAGACAGACCCGTTTAGTTTTTGCCATGGTACAGTCACCTACAGTATGACAGGACTGCAACACCTTGAATGAAAACAAGCACATTACAAAGAATGTTATGCAATTTAATCTTTTGAGTACAACACAATCTAGAATGGATCTTGAAAAGTATTTATAATTTTACCTGTACACATTTTCAAAATTAAAAGTGTACCAAATAAAACATTTGCTTGAATTTTTCTGAAGAATATTACAAGCACCAGAATTTAAGAATAAGTAAATTAATAAGAAAATATTAACCATAGTTTCAAAACAAGAGTATATGCTGTAGGACTTAAAAATGTAAAAGGTGGGGAAAATAATACACAGGAAACAAGACCAAGGGAGAACCAAAGACAAGAAAAACAAATAAATTTCCAATTATGTGCTTATACATAAATATTAAGAGTTACAGAAGCATTTGATGAGAGAAAAATTACAGCATAAGCAGGCAATTAAAATAGTATTGGAATCACAGAAACCTGGTTAACTGAAAATGGAGAGATATGTAACATTAGTGGATACACTTTGTTCCAGAAAGACAAAAAAGACAGAAGAGAGAGAGAGGCTTTTACACGATGCATCAAAAAGTATTTAAGCCCAGAAACTTGAAACTTAAACCAGAAGAATCACAAAACTCTGACTCTGTGGGTCGGATTCATCAAAAAATTTTCCAAAGGTATAGTTTTAGGAGTCTGCTATAGACCACCAAATGCAGATATTTATTATAATTTAATACTGCATAATTACATTAAGGTAATATATACACAAAATTACTCATTTTTAAGTAGACTTCATCTTTCCCAACAGACTGGGAAATGTCTAGAGGGATATCAGGTTTTGTATAGATCTTGATTGTCTTTTCAAATAGCAAGACATTACGTCTCAGTCATGAAGCTGCACCTCTCAGATGAATCTCTGCGAGTCAGACATACTTATGTTTCAGACCCCGGAGGTTGCCGAGCCAGCCAACCTAAAAGTTTCCAAAGCAGTCCAGGTGCCCCTTTTCTGTACTTTACTTACTCCTGCTTCTTAAGACAGACTGAGGCAAGCAGAGATCAGAGTATCCTAAGAGAACTGTTTATAATAGGGTGTGTTTTGAAGTAGATTTTGAAACTATACAGCCTCAGTGCAAAAAAAGTTTTGCAATTCCAAAAAGAAGACTTTGAGGGAGTGAATTACAGTTTAAGAGAAGTAAAATGGGATAGGATAGATATGAAATCAGAGGAAAATAGACGACAACAGTTTAAACAAATTGTACCTGAAGTACAAAACTAATTTCTAACAAAGGTGAGGAAATCGAAAGCTAAACAAAGTACCCCAAATGGTTTAAGAAATTAATTTTAAAAAACTAAATGTTTTGAGAGGAATATTACAATGCAGGCTAAAATACTGTACAGCAACCCCTTGCTATACAAGCTCAACTCATTATAATCTCCAATTAGGTTCCAAATCAGATATGTTCCCTCAAACATCCAAAACTAACCTTAATACATCACAGAACCCAAGTACTAAAACAAATTTTAAACAATTTGAGTAATATGCTTAAAGTCATTAACAGATGCATAAACAATAGGTAGGAAAGAAATCCCACTGCTCACTTACTGTATGGTACTGTAGTTACATAATTATAGTTATTAGCAAATGTATAATGATTAGGTACTATCCTGTACAAATTGCAGTTAAATGAGCTTTACTAAATACTAAAAAGTAAAATTTCTCATCCAAGAACATGCAAAAAAAAAAATCTCAGCAATGTTTAATGGGAACCCAGTTCTTAAGAGTGAAATGCTTGTTAATGAAAAAAAAAGTTAGGAATTACTACATCTCATAAATTAAAACTCATGGCGAGGGATTGATGTAATAAAAAAATCTTTCAGGATTACAACAGCAAAAGAACCATTTAAAGATGAATCTGGGACAAAAATGGAAAAGTTCTGCACAATTAATTGGAATTGGCCGATTATTTCATGTACCTCAGGCAGCAGAAGGACAACATTCTGTATTGGGTTTTATTAACATAGAAGTAGTAGTCTTTCAGGTACTAGAAGCACTCATAATTAATAAATCTCCAGGCCCTGATGGTATCTTCTTACCAGTTATACTCTAGGAAATTAGATTTATTTATTTAGAAACTATTGAGGCAACTCACCTCCTTCTATGTCATTTCTTTCAATCTACCAGATCTACCAACTTCAAAAACACCCAGGGCTTGTTGCAGCCTCCAGAAGAACTACCTCCACATACTGCATCTTATAAATTGGGCACAATAGAAACTTTTTCTGTTTTTTCCAGGTTCCTTCCATCACAAACCAGGATCTTAATTTAGTCAAATGAATTGTGGGAGAAACAGGAAAAAATAAAAGGGGGTCAGTATCAGCTACCATGCTGGAGTACTAGTCATATGATGTGTCAATATGTTGTACACAGCAGGGCCTCGATATACAGTATTCAAATTCCCATTCATTCCTATTGTTGTATAAAGTATATAGGATGCATCGTTAAAAGACATAAGTAACCATCCCTTATATAGTAATCAAACGGCTAATGATTAAATAACATTCATCTACTAAAATAAGCAACAACTTCTAGTATTTTTAAATGTTTTTTATTAATTTCCCTCAGTTATTACTGTGCCCCAATGTAATTAAATGGGCACTAAAACTATAGGCTCTCTGACAAGTTGTCTCCAGCCTGTCATTCCCCACACAGTTGACACAGAGCCAGGAGTGTTCAGTACAATATAAAAATAAGATGTTGAGATGCAGATTCTGGGTAGTGGCTCACTCACTAGCTGGATTCATCTCACAACCATAGTCTGTTGAGCCGCTAATTTGAAAGATGTGGTTAACAACATTTAGCTCAGTCTCATTCCACTCTACTATTAAATCCAAGACACCATCAGTGAAAGAGCGAATTCACAAGTGTTAAATTCGCAGATGTCGAAACCCTACTGCTTGTTGATGTGATAGAGAACCATCTGCATTATTGGTATCTGGTCTTTAACATATATATGAACATTTTTTAAATATATAAATGCACAGATTTTTTTTAGTCAGAGCAGCTTTATTGTAAGTTAACAATGAAAATGTGAATATAAATTATACACAAAGGGATTACCATGGCATCACAACAAATTTCATTGGGGTTTTGTTGGAGTGTTAAAAAAGGATTGTGATCCAATTTTTAATAGGTTACTTAGGTCAAAATTTAATTTGAAGGTTGTAATGGCACTGTAGCCAAAAATGAGATTTGATGGACCCTATGTGAAAAAGCCAGTGATCTCACGCGTTGAGTGAGAGAGGAGAGGGAGGAAAAAAAGAGGTACGGAGAAAAAGCCAGATGTACTTAACCAAATCAGGGGATCAAGAATCATAGTCTAGGTTCAGTAACAGGTCAGGAAGCTGGAGGATCTGAAGTTTAACGACAATCAGGAGTTTCTTAAAAAGACAGGAGCGCCACTGGTGAAACCAATATTGAGCGTTGTGGTTCAGTTAATTGAGTGAGTCCTTAAGTATACTGGGAGGCAGAAGGTGCGGTGAAGAGAGAGAGCTGCGATTGTGGGAAAGGTCTGGTGTTTGATTATGTGTGGTCATGACAAAAGTCTCAGGCTCTTGACTTATCAATGTGGTATCATGTGGTTCTGCAAACCAACTAGACAAAAAAAAATGTAATTAACACTGACAATTAGGTAGTGAAGGAAAGATTAGGGATGCATCGTCTGCACAAATGCGGTGTCATGCTCTGTGTTGTTCAGTGGAAAAATTATAGCCGGAAGCCAAGTGAGCTGTGATAAGATACCTATCACTTGGCTTTCAGCTATAATTACTCAATTTAAATTATAATGTGTATTTGAAACAAAACATTTATGTTGTTGAAGTCAAGGGTAGTGCCAAACTCTAAAAAGGGCATAACTGTACATACTGAAAGTGATGGAGTCTCAAGCAGAAGATGCGTGTATCCATACAATGCGCTTTTCCTTGCTTAAGTGCTTAGAAAACAATAAATGAGTATTCTGTGTAGGGAGCACTTTAATATAATCCTATTTATCTATTTGTTTCATCGTTATTTTTCCATTTCATCTAGTAAATTTGCATCTGCAATGTTTTACACTTGTGTGCTTTATGCATGACTCCTGAGTGGTTTCTGTGAACTTCACCTAACACTCCACCCCCATATCTTCACAAACAAGGATTTTTTTTTTTAAGATGAGAAACACTTTTTAGAGTATGTGTTGCAAAATGTTGGATGTGAATACGTGTATCCCCTAACAACATGTTGGATTCTACATAGCAACCAAGATTCATTGTGTAGATTCTAGCCAGGAAGCAGCACTGTAAAAAGTAATTTAGAATTAGTGGTGGCAGTTGGTAGTTTAAAAATGTTTATGAAGTGCATGAATCAATATGTCAGCAGAAATAAATTGGGGCAGACTGATTTTAATCTACTCTAATCAGGATTACATTCAACATCCGGCCTCACTTGTTAAAATAAAACTGTGTATTTATATTTGTTGTGAAAAGCAAAGGACAGAGAACACACTGCAGAACAAGAACAGATATAAACATCAATGAATCAAATGTCTTGTGAGAGTCTCAATGCATTTGCTTGGATCTTTGCATTGTGATTTAAGTGTAATGCATAGTGATATATTAGCAAATTTTGTGATATAGTTTAACAATTCTGAGATTACAGTCTTCCTAGTAAAGCAATTACAATTGTTTTCTCCCATTTTTGGTCTAGGATTTTACAGGATTTCAACAAAAAAAAAGAAAAATACTTTTACTTAGATTAAGACTACATACACTATACTTTGATGCTGTCTTACAATACTGTTACAAATTAGGGGGGGATGGGGGGATTACAAACATGGAGAAAATCATGAAATGACTGAGCAGATTAGTCAAAGTAAATTGAATAAACCCCCAGTTTGTAAAGATTTTGCCAAGAATACACCTGAGCAAAGTTGTGGTGAAAAGAGTAATTCAGGCACAATTGGTTAAACAAATATTAAAAGTGACAATTCACACACAACACACAAGTTACTTCATGTACAAGTTTATAGACAAGGTGTTACAGAGAACTACACCTAAACCACCTAGAAAAACCCCAGACTGCTACCAGGTATTCAAACTCATAACACCTACAAAAGGCCCGAGAAGAGATAAGCTAATCTCGAAACTAAATGATATTTTACAGGGGTTAAATCTCTCCGTGGACCCAGATGCAAAAAAATAAATAAAGGGGAACACGTCTCCCTATTCCAAAATGCAACCACTAAACAAGAGAGGCCGTTTTAAACTGATGGCTTCTTTACTCAGGAAAGCCAAACTCCCTAAACTACAGAATAGCAACCTCGCTTAGCAAAGTTCAGATACTTAGCTCCAATCAGGTCTTTTCAGATACATGGCACACACTTTAAGCTCTGTCCTCCTGTCTCCCTTCTCTCTTGTGGTCTGTCCTCCATTTTTGGCCCTACACTTTTGACACTCATAATGAGTTACACAGAACTTAATCAATCAATTAAGATAAACCAGAAGACTCTTTTGATCAAAGTGTCTTACACTTTGCACAGCTAAGTAAAGATCCCTTGGTTGGGAGATTTGTGAAGCCGAAATGGACACTAGTTAGGTATCACCAATTGGGTCTACATTCTTAGAGACACCTCTATTGTCACCTACCTCAGCAACCCCAAGACAATTTAACGGTTAAATTGTACTACCATTTTACCTTTGTAACTTCCATTTTAACTAGGGCCCACTTAAAACAGAAGCTGGTATCTTCTGGCTTCTTGTTTAATTCTAAAACCAATTGTTTTTTGAACAGCACTCATCTTTCTGTTTGCAATTCCACAAAGATAAATATCAAAAGAAATGCTAAAAATATTTCAGAAGGTGATAGTGGTGAATGTTATACAGTAGTTCATATATTAACAAATAACATCTTGATTCTTCTGAATAAAAGAAAACATCTAAAGCCCCTAAAAAGTGCACTGAGCACTAAGAGTGTTAAAGAAGATTTGAGGAACAGTTAAGAGGGGAATAAACTTTAATTTTTCTTCAGACAATTAGTATTGTGCGAGACGGCCAATGGGAGGGAACATGAAAAATTAAATTTGGTTTGCCTGTTAATAAATGAAGGCTTTTGTGAAAATTCAAATCAACATGCGTAAAGTAACAACATTCTATTCGGTATAACTTAACATTACGCTGCAGTCAAAACTTAAATTATAGACAATAAGAATAGTTTTCAATTTGATATACTGTACGTCCCACATCTGACTGAACTCAACCAAGTAAATTAAAAGGGTCACAGGCTAAATTTTGCACTGTCTTGCATAGTATGAAGTGAATCCTTCCAATATGTAAAGCACTTTGGGTTCCTGCAAGGAATTCTGCTTATAATTATATATAATTTTATAAAGGGGGTATTTATATTTTCTCTCATCACTGTATAATTTCAAATACTTGTCAGTTTGTATTGTTACTTTATTTGCCAAGCTAATACTTGTTCTGATATACTTTCTTTTGTCCATTTTGCCCATGAAACAGGATTTTTCAGTTCCCCCTCGCTCAGATCTGACAGATATACAGTAGTTGGTACCCAAAACTGATGTCTCTAGATAGAATAACTGTCAGTCATATACACTCACAGTAGGTATATTGCTCAAGAGCCATTTTTAAAACTCATTTTTGAATGTGAACTGTGCATCCCTATTGTACAAATTCTTCCTATTGCAATATGCTGATGAGGTGAAGTTCTATTGTCATATTTCTGAAAAAACAGACTGAGTCTTAGAAATGCACAAAGCTTTAAAGTAATATGCTTTTATGATCTTAAATGGCTCCAGGCTCAGTGTTTTAAGTGGATGGGAGACAGAATAATGAGGATTCCAGCTTCCCAAGCATCTCTCATCTCTTGTGTATTAATCTTCCCTGTTCTGCATTACAGAACTTCACTGAGTGACATTTCCTTTCTATCCATCAAATAAATCAAGAAGATATAAAACTTAAGAGAAATCTGCCAAGCACAGAAGATCTAGTACAACAAAAAAACTGCATGATTCATTTGCTGATGAGTTGAAGATTGTGCTGTGTATTCTCACAAGATAATCAACATTTTATGGGACTGTTCATTAAAATTCTGCATCTTCATTTAAGAGCTTCATAGTGCATTCCCATTCTCCAACAGCATCCAGTCAGTTATTATCAGTACAGTGTTGTTTGGGACATTGCTATTTCCTTTTCCTGAGAATGTTAAAGCCTTTTTATAGTTACTGATGTATAAATAAATTATCAGCTATTTTGTTGTTGCCTTCACCTACTATAAAATAGGTATTTGTAAAGAAATAATGAAAAAAACATTTGCATTGGACTTGAAGTTAGGGTGTTAAGGCTCATTTTTTTAAATTACACTTTGCACACAATTAGCTAGGTAGGTCTATCAATTTACTTATTCAGTGTGATGTACAGTACATGTTGTACAAATACAATACTACCAAGAAAAACGAATGAATATATAATTCAAATTGCACTTAAAAAGTGTAAGCAAAGCATTTTAAGAAGCATTACTCTTGTGTACAATTCACAAAAACCCTTAAATCTGACTCATCAATTTGAGTGGTATGTTTAACATCTAAAAATATTTTGAAATTTATTGAATACACTGCCTTTAAAAAGTATTCCCCCCACCCCCAGACTTTTTCACATTTTATTGTGTTCCAGCATAGAACCATGATGTATTTAACAGAGAATTTTTGCCACTGATCAATACAAAGTACACTATAATGTCAAAGTAAAAAACGAAATCTTGAAATTTTACTAAATTAAATATACAAAAACAGAAAATATTGAATGCAAGAGTACTGTATATAACCTCCCCAGAGTTAATACATGGTAGGACCACCTTTGGCAACAATTACAGCTGTGAGGTTCTATCAGTATTGCACAGCAACTTGGATTAGGGTAGTTTGCGAACAGCAAAAGGCACCGTACGTGGAAATCGCATTGAAGATTCATAGTACGTTATAGTTTACTTGAAGAGTTTCATCCTTATCTTAGTGATGCTGTCGCTTTTTCTTCGAGACAGGAAAGTTTAATGATTAAAAATTAAGACTGAACTTTAAGGTTTTATGAACTTATGTACTTTAAATATGTTCAAAATATTCAAAAGTAGTACACAAATATTTGAATTTACAAAAATATTTATACCTCTCCAACACATATTGGTTCAAATTGAAAGGAAATGACACACGCCTGGTTCCTTAAACCACCAGCAAATGGAAAATTTGCTGAAACTGAAAAGTCACTTTTATGACCTAGAGAAGCTCCATTGCAATTTTGTGGATGGTGGTCTTGAGTAATTCAGTCGTTTAAATGCTAAGGAAAGCAGGTTTGTCCATTGTTGCAGTAAGATTCTGTCTGTGGTACAGAATGTGTGACCCATGTTTCCATTGAATAACCTAGAATGCAAACTCTTGTGTCCTCATCACATTTTTGAAGGTTCTATGCAGTTCTCCATAACAGAGCATGTTATATACGGTACTGGCAGTAACAGGTCTTTGGAGACTGCAGTAATTACATAACTGCAGTGACACCATGAGAAATGGTGGCTCTTCTGTGCCATTAATTTTTCCCTGTACTAAATTAAATATACATTAGGATGAAGAAAAAAAATAGTTTGAAACAATTGACAGATTATAATTGGATTTTATGTGGGTAAGACTTTTTCATGGAGTTCCTTGGTTACTGGCAATGTCATTATGGTCCTAGTGTAACTCTAACCATATCAGGGTCTCTGTGCATGAAGAAGCGAAGCCTCTTGGTCAAATCTGTTGCCCTGGTCTGGAGACAGTTCACTGACTGAGACCTTTCATTATTATCCATATCCATCTTAAAATGTAATATGGAGTGCAAGCAATATTTTACTCACATCTGCCTAATCTCCCCCTGCCTCATCCCCCATCTTTAGAGTATTACAAAACCGAGGCCCTTTCAATCTTCTTAGGATAATTTAGTTATGCTGTTCATTCACGCGTTTGGCAGTTCAAGGTTAAACTACTGAAATGCTGCCCTTTATTAGTCAAACCATATTCATCTAAAATCCAATGTGGAGGAGAAAAAAAAAGAATTTCCTTCTCTAAAATACTTTCTCCTGTATATTCTATAAATTTACACAAATATGGACATTAAATTGAATTCTTCCCATGTTGTTAGACATTATACTGTGTTATCAGGTCATATTGTTTTCTCTTAATGAGCTCATGTATTAATTAATATATCATAGAAACAAGTATAAATCTGTAAATGTGGTGCAAGGCCATAGATAACGGCAGGATAGAGTTTCAGGATCGCCACTGACTCTCAGATTAAACGTTTCTCCTCCATGAATGAATGTGTCCGCCTTCTAAGACTGTTTTTAGGGGTGTTTCTTTCATTGATTTAGATTTCATTTTGTAATATTCCTCAGCACTACACCACTTTGCCACTGTTATCTTTTCTGGGCCAGTATAACCTTTAAAAGATATAAAGTTAATAAGGAAACATTTTTACCTACTGTATGTGGGTGACATGGGATCATCTTTCATTTGAAAGAAACTACACAGTAAATTGTGGGTATGCCATCTGAAGTATACGCATTAACCACTTCAATGTGAAATTCAACATTAAGTGTACTTCAATAATGTTTTAAAACAATTACCACATATATCAAAATGTCAGCAGGATTCTGAAGATACTGAAGGGCAATCTTTTAGTAATATTCCATAGAATCCTAAAACTCATTCTAAGTAAATACTCCTCATGTTTTAACCATGTTACTCCCTTCATCAACATTTAAAAAAGGGTTTCTAAACTGAACTTTGAAGAAATGGAGTTCTGACTACATCATCTTCTCCATTTATCCAAATATCCTCCATTTTTTTCTCACTTCACTTTTGTCTTATGTTATCATCATCTTAGAACTCAGAACCACTTAATTGCCTTCACTACTCCATTACTTGTTGTAAGAGACTATTTTTACTGTACATAAAATGTTCTGCAAGAGAATTTCTGTATCTATAGAACTATTTGAAAACAAGTTATGGAGTATTGCAGTGTACTACATGTATAAGGAGATTCAGCAATGTTAAAGACAGAGGCTAGGAAAAGCCTGGCAAGTCACAGTTAAGAATCTTGCTACAGCACATCAGAACCTGGATCCAACATGAGATGCCTTGATCATATAGCTTAACCTGTGCTTGGATAAGTGCCTTTAATGGCAGAGCCACTCAAAAACCCCAAGGGGCCGTGTATTGATAAGTGATGCTTTGTGGTTTTCACCAGGCTTGATATCCAACAGGCTAACTTGTGCACAATCAGCTCTTTTATTAATGAGGTACTTTAGTGCCTATGCAACAGTCACTCAAATGTGTCACAGTCAGGAATGATCAATTAATCAAAGTGACGTCAAAAACATTTAATTAATATCCACAATATATCTACTTAATTTCAAAAACAAACATGCAATAAATTGAGTGATACGTTTCTTTTGATGCTCACTATACTATAACTTATTATAATACCTACTATTTAATTACTTCAATAGTATTATTGCCAATATTTAAAGGGATACAAATGCTGATCATTATGCACTATGGATTTAAACTCCCAGAATGTTATCCCTACCAGGTTGAGGATAATTAAGTTTATCTTATAGCATTGAATAATACATTATACTGTGTAGATTTTACAAGCACCTGTTTATCAGTCAAAATTTAACTCACCTTTACAGTGTGTACTACAGAATACTATCAAATTTTGCATCCTGCAGTACACTTTCATAAGTTATCACTGCCACTCAAATTAGAAGAAATAAGTTAGCAGACAATATCCATTATCTCACAGCATTAAATAACACATGAAGGAGGGGCATATCAATATTTATATAAACCTCTGACCTGTTACTCGGTCTATTTGATTGTTTTTTGTCAAGCCTGTCTAACTGATTTTTCCCCCCAATTGTGCTTCAGTGCCTGGTCCTTGAAACCAATTATGTAGAATTTACCAAGATTAGTCAGCAGCAGAAAACTGCTGCGTTCTAAATAGCAAATCAGCATTAAACTCTTTAATGGGATTTTTTTGTTTTATTCCACAATCTTAGCAGAAAGCTCCCTCTAGAGTTTTCAGTGGTAGATCTCTTTTACTGTACAGCAATGATTAGTCAAATCTTTGGTTACTACAGCAGGATAATGCATATACTGTAACTGTAAGGTTTATATAAAAGAGGATTTTTAATTTTGTTTTAGTGTTCACTCTTAAGGAAGGATTAAAGGCATTCTCCAATTTCTTCTAGCTTCATTCCTCATCTGATTAGAGCTTCATTCCGATTTACAGCATCTAGTTTAATATGTTTTGCACAGGCAAGAAAAGTGTTTTTCTTGAAAAAAAACATGGGAATTCCATTACTGGTTTTGGAGAAATGGATTTAACACGGATCTAAATTTAAAAAATGGGATGTGTGAAGGAAAGCCTATCAACTCAGTTCCATTTTATAACATAAAACATAAATGAAAGCTATAAATACTGTAGAGCAAAATCGTTTTCTCTTACAGACCCTTTGACCTCACAGGACCAGGGGCTACAGACCACATGTCTAACACAGCAAACTCTTACAGTTGTCAGATTTAAAAACTGGTTCCTCATTGATGTATAGTAGCAGAGACACCACTCTGTCTAAGCCAGGCCATAAGGGAATACACGTGACCAAGCTAACAAGTACGTTTGCATGGGTTAAAGCCACTGACTCAAGGCTTAGGTTTGTGTAATGTATGTTTAATAATGTATCTCTAAGGAATAAGCATGAAGTCTCTAGTATCTTAAATGATAAAACTTTACACTGCATTTACTGTATGTGGGTCCTGCATTCAACAGATCTTCAATGGAAAATGAGTTGTCATCCCTGCCTACAACTAAAATGCTGAAAGGTGTGAGATCACGTCAAAACTCATGTGTAGCCCCTGGCTTGTCTAAAAGAAAACAGGAATCTGTTCTATTTGTAAGGCTGGTGAGCACCAGGGGGTTTCAGACAAAAAGCACAACCTAAAGACACATAGCAGCAGGTAAGTACTGGCGTTTGCTACTTCCTGACACCTGCCTGCTCTAGGGCCACCAGCGTCTAGCACATAGCACAGATATACAGGAAGACACAGACAGCATACTGCATATACAAGTATATTGTTCCATATTAATAAGTATCTTAAGATACAATAGACATACAACAATAACATTAAAACAGAGCAGGGAATTAAGTGTGTTGTTTAGAAGTGCGAATCTTAGATTTCTCATCTCATACAGTATGTCTCCAGATAAAGACAAAAATCCTTAGCACTTTTCTAAGTCTAAGGTTTGATTTAGTGCACAACTTCATTAAGGACATTTCATTGCATGCAAGCAAGATTAATTTATGTCAAGTAGGGAGATGACAGCAAAACAATCTAATAAAATAATGGTATTCAAAGGAGCCCTTTAGATTCTGAAGGAAATGGATTAAACACAATGGATTTGGAACATTATGTGTGAAAAGCTCACAGACTGCTGAGTGTATTTGATCCCATGTGGGATTTTCAATCCCTAAACTATTCTCTGCCATTTTAATCTGTAGTAAGCAAGCACAATTAAACTCAAAACGAGAGTATTTTAAAAGTATTGTAAAAATGGATTCTGATAACAGCTGCCCAAACTAGCAAATGTAATGTTTGGAGATTTGTTTACATAATAAATCTAAAAGAAAATCAGTAAAATAATTAATGTTTTCCTGCTAGTATAGGAAAACTGGAGGTATCAATCTTCCATTCTCCAGTAAGGCTGTATTTCTGGTACCCATAGCACAGAGTAAAAAATAAGTGAATAGTTTAATATTAACCTATTTGCATTTCTCATCATATTGCAACAAAAAAAGATTTGAAAGGGAATACATATTCTTGAAAAAATAATTTGAAAGATTTAGTGTCAGATATAAGTCATTTATAATACCTCCACTACCCTTTTAATTATTGGTTGATTTATATTTGACATAAAAACTATACTGTATACATGCAATTAGTGTTATTTAATTGTACCACCTCAATTTATTCTTTGTACTTTTACTTTTTGCCAAAGAGAACATGCAATTTTCCTTATGTTTATTTTTGTTAATATAAAGTCAGTCTTTGCCATTTTTAAATAATTAGACACTATCAAATAAATAACATCTATTTTCTTTCTTCTAGCCATTATGTTTTTCCACAGGCTGTCTCAATGCCAATTAATTCAAATATAATTTATGATAAACATTTTGAAAGAATGTGAAATGTTGTTTGATTTAATGGTACTTTATACATTGTTTTTTGTTTCTTTGTGGGTCCTTGAACCTATTTGTATATCAGAAAATGAAATTGCAGCATATAGGCAAAATTTAATAAACTGGCTATCCTAAAGAGGAATCTACTTAATAGGAGCTGCATTCATCCAGAGCACTGAACAATTCAGACAAAAATGGTACACATTTATTTTTCTTTCCATGAATTGAACTGATTTTAATACTGCTCAAAAAGTAAAAAGTTCATTTCATTGAATATAGTTTCATATAACTGAATATGATTTAACATTGGTACAGCCACTTTCAATGCTGTCACTATTTAATTTATTTAAATATGTCTGTTAACAAGACCTGAAAAATAGAAATGATACAGAATCTGTATTTGAATTTTTTAAAAAATCTGGTTTCGGAATCAGTTTGCCCAAAGGTTTGTACAGCACTCAACAATAAGGGAATATAATTAGTAATCACCATTGCTCGGTTTGAAAGAGGAGGGCTTACAAAACCTTCTTGAACACATATTTAACAGCAACTACAAAGCTCTAGTCTTCTGCCCACAGAAGCTTCCACAGAAAGATACAAGATTGAGTTGTTAATTTTCTATAAGCTACATTTTGATTTATCAAACACTTGGAAAATACTTTTAAAGATCATGATACAGAAGAAGGTTTCCTGTGCTCAGGAGTTGCTTGTTTGTTGACTGTTGTAGAGATTTTTCTGTCAGATCACAGCAACGTTTCTTCAACTTATACTCAATGTTCTCAGAGCGTGACTGAATATTTTCAGGTGGGGTTTCCCTGCCATACAAGCAAAACAAGAACATACATTCTCCATCACTCACACAGAATATAAGAGTTCTGTTGGAAAAAAAAATAGTATCCAATAACACGGCTTTATTCATACAGGTTACACTACTGTTTATTGTCTTGTGCGGACAATTACCAGAACAGTTACAATACAAGTCCCTGGGTTACTGTCGTATTCGTGCAAAATGGAAATGTGAGTTTTACAATATGTGAAAGTGATGTGTTCGGATGTGGATATGAAAATGATTTCTTATTATCTTTCTTTAACATACTAAATTAAAGATGTTGTCTTATATCGCATGCTCCATTCAATATTGAATGGCTTGTAAGAGTCTTATTACTGCTGAAGGGGCTACAATTATCAAGGATTTTTTTCCCTCATTTTATTTTACCTAACATCCTTTCTTTACTGGTGTGGCAATATTGCAGCTTTGTAATTAGGAAAGAGCAATAAAAGTTCTGCCTGGATGCTTCCCTCAGTCTTTAGAAGCCACAAACCTGTGGGCGGATGGACTGCTGGGTGAAATACAAATCTGAGCTCTGCCCTTGGGAACCATTCTTCTGTCTTATTATCAGAAGAAAGAAAAAGCAATGGCTTTCTGTTACATCTTCATTCCCCCACCCCCAAAGAAATCACATCAAAGTAACAACATGATCTTTCATCCGTTTTCTTCCATTACTAAGTGCACAAAATAATACAATCCTCATTTATAATTTAAATAGTAACTGCCCCAATATATTCCAGATAATGGAGATAAATAGTGCTGGGAACAATACTGTTCCAATCACATACACAAACTGATGACGCCTCAAGTAAATGCTGTCCTTTTATTCACAGTATGCACTGCAATTTGTCTGTCTTTTTTACTTGAATCAAGTACAAAGTGAGCAGACTGATAATTTACACCCGATGTCATTTGTTCTTAACTTGTCTCTAATTATAGTTTCTGTAATATTGTTGTTTTTTGTTTTACTGCCTTAATTCCTTTTGTTGAAAGACAGGTACTGTAGGCCAATATGGTTCACATTCTATGCTAGGCAGTTGAGAGAACACACAAGGTGAACGTACAAAATGGAGAAGCTATAGTTTCAAATGACTTATTACTTCATTTGCCATGTATACGTACATTATACTGAAAGTGCAATACTTTATGGGATTCTGCTGAGTCAGTGCCTACATATGAGCAGTCACCTAACCAATAATTCTGAGCTCAGGGTTTTCTCTGCTCATTTCCTATACCCAAGAGAAAGCACAGATGTTCTTTGTTAATGAGCTTTACACTACAGGTACTATAGACTTTTTATTTTCCCCACATTGGATGTTGCATTTATTTACCTGCTAGGAGAGAAGCTGTATTATAATTATACTGTGCCTCCAATAGAATAAATGTATTTTTTAGGCACCATAAATGGAATTAGACTACCATTTTTCACCATTAACTACATAATGCAGGACATTTTTCTTCCCCATTAGTAGATTATCCTAAATAAACTTGGGAAATTACTGGAATTTCATAACCTGCACCAAGTTCGGTAGGAACTTCTGCAGAGTTCCATATGTTGAAAACCACTTTGCTATTTATACAGTATAATAGTACTTTGAGGAGTGACCGCAATCTTCAGCTGGGATTTTGAACTGTCGAATCATTGAAACATGGACCCAAGAACACAAAGGAAAAAAAAACATAGTAGGTGAAAGTATATTCAAAACTGAGAATAGAAGGCACTCTTTCCTCCAGTTTGGGAAAAAAACTACTCACCCTTACTGCATTGTTGCACCAGATGTTTTAACTTTTCAGGGAACTAATAGATAAGAATCCTGAATTGACAAGCACCTAATATCTAATTACTACTAATTGGTAACTACCAAGAGCTACAGTAGATGGGCTGAATGGCCTTCTGTTGTTTAACTTATTTTCTGATCTCCAACACAAAGTTAAAATTTTGTGAAAAAAAAAAAAAGGTTGTGACTAGCAGAGGGCAAGAGTGGTCTCGTATCTGTAGGTTCAGCATTCATTGCAGCCTTATCTAGAGAAGTAGGTACAGTATGTACTGTATATACCGATGTGGACAATAAGTAAATCCAACACATTTTACCCTATGTTGCCACACAGACCTTTTAGTGGATCCATATATGTAATGAATTAACTACTGCACATCAGTGACAGCAGTACAAGTGCTAAGGTAAGGTAAAACATCTCTATGCAGTTCAGTAGTCCGCACTGAGAAAACTGAATTTTTAAGAGTGCGTTAGCTCTGAACTACTATTAGTAACCAATGGCCTAGTATATTCTGAAATGCAGTCTGGTATAGCTTACATTTGATTTGTTTTCTGTATTTGATTTCCCTTTTAAATACAGTTATGTTATACTGTATAGCATTGATTTTCTAGTATTAGCATATACCATTTAATTATTGAAATTGTTAAAAGCTTAAAAAGAGACAATTTTCATCTTAATCTTTCACTTTTTACTATCTTCCATTCCCATGTGTTTTAAGAAAACTACCATTATTCCAGTGCCAAAGAAAAATACTGCGACCCGTTTTAATGATTACAATCCAGTAGTGCTCACATCCACCATAATGAAATGCTTTGAAAGGCTGTGTTAATGTGGCTCATGACGAATGGTACCCAAGTGCTTAGACCCCCTGTAGTTTGCATACCGGTGTAACAGGTCCACTGACAATGCCATTTTCCTGGCTCTTCACACTGCCCTGACTCATTTGGATGATAAAAACGCATACATCAGAATGCTATTCATTGATTATAACTCTGCATTTAACACAACAGTTCCTTCCACAGTAATCACAAAGCCTAATGACCTGGGCATTTACACCTCTCTGTAGGTGGATTATGGATTCCCTGACTGGCAGGCCACAGACTGAGGGTTGATGGAAAGCTTTCTTCTCTACTGGCTTTCAATATAGGTACCCTTCAGGGCCATGTGCTTAGCCCCCTGCTGTTTTCCTTGTGTACCCACAATTGTGTGCCCAGACACAGCTCCAATGCCATCTACAAATATGCTGATGACACTACCATCATTGGCCGAATCACCGGTAATGATGAGACACCCTACAGGGATGAGGTCAGGAATCTGGTGGAGTGATGCATTAACAATCTCTCCCTCAATGTCCGCAAAACCAAAGAGCTGGTCATCAACTTTAGAAAGCAGGGTGGGGACCACATCCCCATTCACATCAGTGGGGTGGCTGTTGAGATGATTAGCAGCTTCAAGTTCCTGGGTACCTTCATCACTGATGAAGTAATGTGGTCCCACCATGTAAGTGGAGCTACAAAGAAGGCACAACAGCACCTTTACTTCTTCAGACAGTTGAAAAAATGTGGTTCATCTTCAATTGACCTTACCACATTTTACAAGTGCGCTATTGAAAGTGTGCTCATGTGTGGTATTACAGTGTGGTTTGGCAGCAACTCGTTGTCTGACAGGAAGGAGTTACAGGGGCTGATCAGGTCAGCCTAATCCATCATTAGAGTATAGCTCCCCTCTATTTCAGACATTTTAACAACTTGTGGTCTCAGGAAGGCTGGAAGTAATTGTTAAAGATACCAGCATAAACTCATGAACATCCAGATTAAGAGACGGTTTCTTCCCCACGAACTGTCAGATTACTGAACGCTATCCCTACCACTGGCTCTCACCAATGTTTTTTTTTTCCTAAGATGTATGTTATTTAACTTGTTGCTGCCACTGTTCTTTGTTTCTGTTTTGGTGTTTCCTTAATGTCTTTGGATTGGAGCATACAGTACAGTACATCCAAATAAGCATTTCATTGCACTTGTGCATAAGACCATGAACTGAACTGAAATAATGTAAACATTATTAGGTTAACAGATTATATACAAGTTCCTGGCATGTGAAAACATTTTAATCATTTCTTTACATGTTCTTGGAAATAGATGATTAAAATGCATCACTAAGAAAGTTCAAAGAAATTTCAGTAGCCATGTTCACCACTCTTAATCAATGAGCTAATCTCTGTAATTTGTAACAATAGCATTACTGATTGAAATGTTTAGTGTTATACAATGAGATAATTGTTAATGAGTACACAGTTGATAATGTAGGAGGACTGAAGATTACAGGTTACAAAATCAAGTTGTCCTTGGTTCTAGACTTATGGCAGAGTGGCGTTTTTGGTAGTAAAAATGTATGTTCCTTGTAAATGGTCTTATAAAAAGAAATTCATACTGTACATATATAGTTTAAAGTAAATGTATGGATTGAGACACTGGGGGTTTGCTGGTCACAAAAGTCAGGCTTTTCCTGCTTTTGTCCTCTAGCATTTGGTATATTATGGATGTACCCCCTCTCCCTTGTAAAAGGAAAGGAAGAAGTCATTTGCATAGAAACTGAACATTTTTCCCTGTTAATTTTGTGGGGAAGGAAAGAACTTCCTGACTTCTCCAAAGTAATATCTTGCAAAAACCTTGGGTTTCTCACCTGGGGCCCGTTTTATGAGGCAGGTTTAACTAATTCAGGATTTTCTCAAGTTAGTCAGATACAATGAAGGACTGCAGGCTTACTCCTGTTTCAAGAAGAAAAACTCTGCTTTAAATTATCCAGTTAAAACAATTCAGGCAAAATCTGATAAAGGGGATATTCACACCTCACTTCAGTAAGCAAGGAGTATCAAATCCTACATGCGTCTTTATCAGGTCTTTAAGGAAAGCTATGTTGTAATAGCAATGACTTATACTGTAGGCACTGCAAAAGCTAGAGAAGTGCCTGGTAAAGTTGAATGTAGAAGTTAATTATGAAATATCTCAAGATAAGAAAAAAAAAAACTGTGCAAGCATGTACTGTCATTACTTGATTTATATTGAATTGAAACTCCTGTTTAAGCCATTGTGTAGTAGGACAATATTCTTTTAATGCAGCAGTATTTAATGCATTCACACACATTAGCTGGACCAAAATGGGAGAACCTGGCACTGGATCAGAACTCACTACAAGAATCTCATCCACAGTGGAACTGCACAGTACAGTGTAGTGCATGAAAGTCTTCCTTAATTTAAGCCAAGAAGAAGCATGAGTGAAGTAAGACAGGAGGGGGAGAGATCATCATCATTAACACAATAAAGACTACATTTCTTTACAGGGATAATGTATCTCCCCCCGTCGCGGACGTCCAAAGGGACTAACCGTGGGGAGCAGGAGAGTGGAAAAAGACCCATATGCGTAGCGGTGAGACGGGGAAAAAGGCCCGGGCTCATTAGTGCAAAGAGTTCAGGAATGCCGTATAGAAACCTATGCCCTCAGGGAGCGGACGTGGGGCGCCCTGGTGCTAGGCGGGTCTCAGGACATCCGAACATCAATGCTGAGCGAGGACAGAGTGCAAGACCCGGAAATATATAGCCCAAGGGAAAGAGAGGGACAGTTAGGACAGCAGACCGGAAACTAGGGACAGGACAGAGAAGGAGCGCCCTCTGCAGCCAGACACACCCAATATTTTTTTCTGCTCAAGTATTGTAGGCAACCCCCTCACCAAGTTGCAGAAAGTCTTAAAACCAGGGAAAAAAAAAATTAGAACCATTTTTAATTGGGGGGGGGAATACCCCAAGTTAATTTGGTAACTGTTTCATTCAAATGATGTTCAGCAGTGATGGCTCCCTCAGCTCTGCCACCCTGTTGATCCAGATAAATAGAGGAAAGTTCATCACAATATTGTCACAGGTGCTGTGCAATGATGCCACATGCTCTGTTTAGAGATGCCCAAACATACAGTACATGTTGCTGATGTGCCACTAGCACAGATTGTTTGATTACATAGGAAACAATGTAATGATACAAACTGTACAATATGAATGCCTAAGTCAAGGTGAAACCAATTGTAGGCACACATTTTTAAAAATGTATTTTGATGGAAATGATTGATAGTTTTAGCATCTTTTGGGTAATCAATGTTCATATTTCTTAACTGTACATTAATGCTGTGAATTGATTTTCTGTTTAAAAAATTGGCCTCATTTGGATGGATGGGGGGCTTTAATGAGGATGTATGCGCAGTCCAGAGCGCCCATTATCAGGAAATGTTGCAAAAAATATTCAGATCACAGATGAGAAGCTGCATTTACATTAGATAAAATTATATGATATTACTAGATATTTCATGAAACACACATTTTAAGGCATTCAGGAAACTATGAATGCACACAAAATGTACAAGCACCACTTCCCCTATTTCACAAACACTGTCACATTACTGAGGCACTCCAAGTCACCAACACAGTAAAATAACTGCACTACTCACAAGGAATCTAGACCCGATGAACTACATTTGAGTTTTAGGGATGAGCTACAACCAGCAGTATCAACAATATATGGACTTAAATCATGAATGTCAAGAACACTGAAATGTTTGTGAAAATTTTGCTAAAATAGTATCTTTCAAGTATAAATTATCAGCAAAATGTAAAGGATTCTGGCCTTCTCTCCATAAAGCTCAAATATCAACTGGATCCCTGAAGAAATGTGATGCCATTTGTTTGCAAAGGTCAGATTGGTCTGTGAGTTTAGATCTTAACCACAAAGCTAACCATAATGTCAGGCTAGGTTTGTCTAAACCTAGCCCAGTGCAGGTTATGAATATAGGATATGTTGCTGTAGTAACTTACCCAGATATAATTCAATCTTGCTTTGCGAAACCCCAAATCCAGAGTTTTGTAGACATGTTTACAAATGTGATCATGTTAACAAAAGATAGCTCAAACCCCTCTGCCACACCCTTAAATATCCTGAGAGTGGGACTTGCATTGACAACAGCTGTGCTTAATTGACTCAGAACAATTCCAATTAACTCTGATTGACTTTTTTAACACAAAAAAGGAGAAAATGGGTATAGACTATGCCATATCCTAGGCACATAGAAGATTCCCCTATACATATTTTTACCCCATATTCTGTCACAGGTCATGTAAAAGTAATGTTAAAGCAGAACACTATACTTTCTCTTTAATCATTTCTCTTTAATCTTTCATTTTCATGAAAGACCCCTCATTTTAAATGTTTTACTGACGACATGTAAGAAAGGATGTCAATAAGAAGGAGAGGAGACAAGTTTACATAGAATTCTATAAACACAGCACTGAGGATTTTCTTAGGACTAGTAGTTGCTGTGCCTATGAAAAAAGCATAAGAGCTTAAACCTATTGGGCAGTTTTTTTAAAGCATTTCAGAGGAAATTGTGATTCACAGATTCCAGGAATCCGTAATTATTGTATTGCCTTTTTGGATGTCTGATTCTAACTGACCCTGCCTAAAAGGGGCAGTGAAATAAAGCCATTGCGTGAAAGAAATTAATAATTGTTCTAAAATTAATAGCTGTGCTGTTGGTGCGGCAACCAAAAGAAAAAAAAATGAAACACAGATTTTGAACCTTAACCACCTGAGTGAAGCTGAGGCACATCAATTGAGGCGCATATTGTACGTGGTGCCTATTTTAGTATTTCAGAATGTTCAGTTCAGTGCAGAAGAGCAGATACGTTTTAATTTACCTTGGATTTGGACCAAAACAACAACGTTTTCATAGATCCACTACAATCTTAGATTAGTTTTATTCAAACTTGACTGCAGAGTGACTCCCTTGCCTTTACATAGTCTAGAATTTACTGTTCTAATATTTAGACTGTCTCTCAAAGGCACAATGCTATTTTGGAATACAATACCAGAGGCATCAATTACATGGATATACAGTATGCATATTTGCATTATTGTCATTGTGATGCAAGACTCAAAAATGATGGAAGTCCATTGAAAGCTGTGCTTTAGGCAGCCTTGGTAAGTGGTAAACTGCAATGCTCCGTAATGTGCTCAACTTCAGTCCCTGAGCTGTCATTCTCATTGCACAGCAGTTGCATGTTGTAGAAATGATTTTCTAGCATGCCTTTTGGGAGCTTGGAGATTGATTATGTTAAGAGGTGAGGGACCTGAAGTTATTAAAAATAGCCACCAGAAATGGTTAAGGGTTATTTCACAGGTATCTGCCGTCAAAATTACCTCACAGCCACTTTGTTCAACTTCCAGTAGCTGTTAAATCAAGAAGCCTGCAGGTGATCGGCCACAGGGGAAAACATTGTGTTATCAGTGGTTGTTAACGTGAATGGAGATGTTTAAGTAAACAAGAAGATATACAATTTTAAGAGCAAAAATTATGCTTTCAAATAAATTTGAGATATGAGATATTAGGACCAAACCCAGATTAAACCTAATTAAATTTTACTTCATGATGACGCACTAGAGGCAAAGATAGAAAAACAATGTAGACTTGCCATCGATACATGCTGCCTTATTTCTACTGCCCACCATTTCTTAATTAGGTAATAGAATTATAATTCTATTTGTAATAATTCTATTAGAATTTCTACATAGGAATTATACATTTTACAAATATATCTGTAAATGTATAATTGCTAGGTAGAAATTCAAATAAATGCAGAAAAAAAAACAGCAAAGTTGCCTTGTATAGCTTCCTATTGTGATCCCTTCAGACTATGATTTAGTGGTGCTTTTTCCTTTTCTTTTTATTCCATAAACTGACATTTGAATTGCCTTAACATATTTGACACATAACCTTTGAAAAGTTCTATTCGGAATTAGGTATTGCTCAATCCAGCACATCCTCCCACTCTCTAAAGAACGTTCCAAAATGTCTATTCATGATTGTGCCCCTTGTGATAGTTCACACCGATTTCTTTTCATTTAACTGTCCCTTGTTAAGAAAAAAGAAACAGTTATATATAGACGCTTGTACATGAGGTCCTCTTTGGAATCCCATTTCTTTGGCAATGTAATGATTAAAGAAACTTATTTCTGACCAACATTTTAAGACAAACATGACCAACAAACACATTTAAAACCACACCATGATTATGTGATTTCTTACACAGTTTTGAACTACTATTCACCAAAATTACACAGTCAGCTAGAAAGTTTTTTTTTTATCATTTCAATAGAAAATGCAACAGAGGTCATAACTCTTAGTGGCATTTTGTTGCTTAACATTTTCACCAAACAGCTCAACTGTCATCTAGTTTTCAGCCATTGGAAGCACACATGCAGTAGGCATGGAGTCACATGACATTTAGTTGCTTTACTGTAAAGTTAATTGCATAGCATTTTAATGGAATTATGTCACGAATACCAGGAGAATATCAAAATGCTCTGTCCTCCAAGGCACTGACAATCTACATAGCTATTATACACAAAACTAGTGGACACAATGTGGACATGCATTTAAATTTGAATCCAGAGGCCAAGGGATTGGTTGTTATGGAACACGTTACCCAGCCATGTTGTTGAAGCTAATGTCCTGGTATCTTTCAAGAAACAATTGGATGAGAATTTAAGATCAATAGGCTACAAGCAATGAACAAAAACTAGTTGAGCTCAATGGCCTCCTCTGGACTGTGAGGCCTCCAGCTTCCTGGATCTTGTGAGCTTGCAGTTTGATTATTGAGAGCTCTGGAAATGTTGAAATTGACTGTTGGCACTGTGGTGTTCCAGTTACACCATCTAAATGCATGTATTTAAAGAATCTGATCCCCCTTACGGTACTTGTGTTGTACTCTGCTTTGTGTATGGGTGAAACACTGAGAAGAATGGGGAAAATTAAGGTAAAAGCACATTCCTCCAGTAGAAGCATTATCGCATTACTGTACCAGCACTACAGTATATGTACAGCAAACATGTTGCTTTCGTGGCAATAAATCATTGCCTTGTCAGGTATGGGTGGGTGGAAGTGTGACACATATGTACGGGAGTGTATGTGAGAGCTGAGGGAGGGGAGTTAAAGAATTATTGAACCATCAGTCATTATCCCATCCAGAGTGTATATTTACACTCACAGCAGGGCTAGGATTGCTATGGCTGTTAGACATTTGAGGTGTGATTGTTTCAGACAGGAGTATCACTCCTTGAAATGAGAAGCTTCACTTTTCTTGACAGAAGAAATAGAAAGGCCGTTATGTCATTTGCTGACAACCAAGGTTCAAAGGCCTCTGCCTTCTATAAGCTTTTCTTTCTAAATAAAACATACTTTGAGGCTTGAAACATAGTAAATAAAGCAAATAAAGACTAATAAAGTCTAGGTGAAGTCAACTTTTCAAAAGTGCCAAGAGTTAGTTCATGCACTTGTTTTTATGGATCTGTGTGACATTCATACTTTTTGGGATTTCAGCAATAACCCTTCTTACATTTGAATAATAAAAATGTAATCTTAAAATATAATAATATCTTACTATTTAATGTGATTGTAGCAGAGTTTGAAACTGCCTGTGCATCAGGGCATATCAAGCAGCAAGAAATTTCACAAGTTTTACCACTGCAGTCATCACATTATTAACTTAATTATTCAAAATCTTGGCTCGCAGATATTCCTGATGAATAATACAGCAGACATTTACTGTGGGGTGGCAAACGTGATCCAGAATGATGTTTATAACTCCCTTCTATTTTCCAGCCATAGCACTGAGGGGCACAGTCAGTCATCATAGAAAATATTGTAACGCAACGGGGGCTCAGGCGGGCACCCTTGCCGCATCAGGTCGGCCCCATCCCGACTGGAGGCTCGAACCCGGGACTCCCGCGTCTCTCTGCAGCGACCTAGCCCCGTGAGCTAAAGAGAGATCTCTCAGCAGCCCAGTAGCTGTGGTCCTGCTATCACAGGGAAGGGCAGTGACGTCACCCGCTCTGGTACGCCGGCTCTTACACAGTGCCTGTCGGCCGTAAGCGTTACAATATTTTTTAAATCAATTCCTCTTCCCTCAAAATGATTAATAAACATCTTAGCTATTCAAAGTGCGCAGTACAAACCCGTACCGCGGGCAATCATTACGACATAGCGCGTCATAACGCATCATACCACAGTACGTGATTCGCTGGCCAAAATGACCAACAGGGCCACTCATGGTGCGTTGGTCGGTCGTGGAAAGATTTAATCATTTAATGTCTTTACTGTGCACGCTTTGATCCACTAAGTATTGAATATTTATATGGAATTTTACCACTTAAGGGAAATTTCAGTAGCTGAGCATAAAAAGAATAGGAGCATAACGCATCTGAAGGTCATAAACGATATTAATTTAGGAACATAAACATATTATGTAAACTGTACTAAATACAATTTAGAAAAGTGTAATCTACTGTATACTAAAAAGCTGTATTTATTTAATGCCACTTGATAGTTAAATTAATAGAGATAAGAATTCAAGTTGAAACCGTTTAGACTTTTAATTATTTTAAACTGTATTACAGCATCGTTCACATGCTTTAAAAAGAAGAGAGAAAACGCAATGTTTCGGCTGTGAAGTCTTCCTCAGGTGTGAGGGTCTTCTGCTCAAAATGAAATGCTAAGATGTATTGTAGGCTCTGAACAGGTTCAACTATGATTTGGGCTTGATTGAGGTCACTGCCTTTCATCTGAAATCCTACTTGAATCCTGCTAAATGTTTATATCATTATATCTAATTTTGTATTTCTTTTTTAAAAATTAAAAAAATCGTTTGCCCAGGCTAAGAGGGGGGTCTGCTCTCATTGACAGCTGACACCCCTCCATACACTCAAGTGAAAAATTAATAACGCCAATGTAAACATCGTATTTGCAATTTGTTGATAAAAATGTTAAGTTCTCTAAAGCTTTCTCAGTCAAGTATGATAATTTACCTAGGGAGCTGTGTAAGCATGTGTAGGCAGCAAAAGATCAGCTAAACTGGGAAAGTGCGACACTGAAGATATTAATAACCTTTTTAATCTGAAGGGAGATCTAAAGGGATCCACACGATAGAGGTTCCTGTTACTGGAGCGATTCAGAGGGAAAGACAGTGACTATTTGTTGTTATTAAAAAATGATTTAGATTCGAACATGTTATGATATTTAGAAATCTAAAAAAGTCAATTAATTGTCTATAATATTGCTATCTTAGTTTTTCAAAAAAATGTTTGTTAAAAGAGAACTCGTGGCAATAGCTGATCTGAACAGCCGACCTCTCGCTTATAAGTCAGGCACTTAAACCATCACGCCACTAATACAGTCACATGACAAGTGGTAAAACATCCATACACATATCAATAGATATGTGTATATACTACTGTTTGTGTTACAGTACATGAATATAATGATATCATTATTGATTTCTTTAGATACGTGATTCCATATTATATTCCCTATTCATCAAATTGTAAAAGTATGCTTCTGTTTACTCCGATATTGAGCGTATTCGCAGAAAAGCTTAAAACTATCACTTTTCTCACAAAGTACTGTATACTGCGTAAACGTACAGTAACATGGTCAGAAGGAGCAAGGAGCACGTTAAAACGTTTCCGAAATAACCACATGTAAGACTTTGATGCTTAAAATGTTTAGGGAGAAATGGAATACTGGTGTGTATTTTTTCTTTAAAATACCAAGACCAGCCATATACGGTACAGTTTACATACAGTAATATGCTTATGTTCCTAAATTAATATCTTTCATGAGCATGTGAAAGGCATGGTGAATCGGAGATTCTCAAGAATTACTTTGTATGATTGGAAATAAATGCGTGATTGGATCAACAAAATGCTGTGGTGTTATTTTTTGTCAGTGAAAAAATAAAGTATTTTCGTTTACAAAGACGGTTACAAAGAATGTGGACCAGGGTAAAAGTTTACAGCTTGTCCAAGGTCATTCATTATGAATACTATTAGTAATATCTTCGGTAAAGACTTTGATGGCGACAGCTCAAACGCTGTACATGAGAGGTTGAGCTTTATTAGCTCCACCTGGTGGTAATTCCGGATACTATTATCTTACTTGCGGTAATATGCGGTATTATATGGTACCCGTGTTATACCGCTACATGCCCACCGCGTTTTACCGAGGTATAACCCGCACGTTTTGAATGGCTGCATCTGTATATCTTCCCCTGTAGCTGTGCCATGCATGTGTTTTAGGCAGCACAGCTCTTATCGAATTCCATCTGAGTGACATTATCTCACAAGAATTGCTAATTGTGGTACATCATTTCTATCCATGCACTCAAAGCACCAACAGCATGGTCTTTATGTTTAGCAACTCCAAGAGGGCTGAAATGAGCAAACACCTGACTTTGCTTTCTTAGCAACTGTCTTTTTGTCCAAAATGTTTGACTTTACAATGTTAGCGGGGCCCCAGGTTGCATGTTTTTCTGTGAGAAGAATAGATTAGCCCTGCAAAAATAATGCAGTTAATAAATCAAGTGAATCATTTTGTATCAAACAAAGTGCTTTCATTGTGTAGCATGTTGTAGAGAATTACAGAACAGTCAAGCATAGTTTTGATCATTTTTAACTTAATTTCTCCATTGGGCATACTAGACAAACTCTTATTGCATGTGTCTTTTTAATGCACATGCTGTTAAAAATCCATATCGGCAGTTTAAATCAATCTTAGTTTAAATCAATAACGGCACATATGTTCAAGGTGCCGACCCCTAGTCTCACTGCTTTTTCTGTTATTAAAAATGTAATTGTCCATTCTGGGAGGCATGAGATGCATCCATACTTTTCAATATTACTTTAGCTGTCTCCACATGTAATTGGGATGACCAAAAGGCATACATCATACCTCATTTTGGTGGTTCATTTCTCTGAGGTTCTTCTGCCATCTTTGTAGCAAAAAGAAAGTTCCACATATGAAAATATTTTATAACTAATGTGAAATATTTCTGGGAAATGGTAATTTCCCATTTAATATGGGGACTTCTTTCAGTATTCCACTGTGTTGTAGCCAATTTTGGTTCTTAATTAAATGCACATGACTGCTGGAAGTTAAGGTGACTGATGAGTCTATTATTGAAAGACCCTAGTATGAAGTGTTCTTCCTAAAAAACTATTAATAGTTCCCTGCAAGCACTATACTGAAGCTCGTTTAAAATACCAAACCTATTAATGCATGGTGAGATGAGATTATTATTTTTAAAGAAAAAGTACATCTGGTTTAGAACAGGAAGGTGGAAAAGATGGCAGCTTAAATAACAGCCAGGTGATGTGTGATGAAAAATGATTAAAGCACAGAAATAAGAAGGACTAAAACATGGTCATTTACCCAGTTGTGGATCGTGCAAAGTCTCTCGTTCATTTATTCATGTACAGTACTATGGCTCAGTGCACTGAACGAATTCTAGAAGTGCCTCTTCCAAAGGAACCAAACTTGTGGTACAGCTGAATTTTTCCCTGGCTAGACCTCCAATTCTCCTGTGTTGGAGGTCTTTTGGCATGGAGGAGTTGTTAAGGCTGCACAGACAGCTCTGAGAAACAAAAGAGTGGACCCTGTGCAGGTTCCAACAGTCAGAGATATCTAATAGAACACAACAATTCACAATCCACAACCGAAATCTAGAAACAGACCAAAGTCATGAACCAGGTAGGTAATCCAAGGAGGATAAAAACGCCGGGATCGGAGAACAATAAACAAGGAGAATCCAGGAGGTGATAATGAAGAATAGAAGAAGAGAAGAATAAAAGAAGAATAAGAACCAGGACTGAACTCTGCAAAGCCTGGGAGCAGAGTTTATATAGGACTGGGGAGAAGAGGCATGGAGCCCTAGGTACACTACTAGTCAATCAGTGATTGGCTACAGACGTCTGCTTGGTCTGCGGCTCTGCTGCGCAGCTGGACAAGCAAGCAGAGCTTGAGGCGCCCTCTGGTGGTGAGATGATGGAAACACAACAAGAGATATCAGTTGTCTAGGGAGTGGGGCTGGGCTTTCTTGAAGTTCACAAGCGACCATGATCTAATTCCAGCAGGGACTCTGTGTTATTTATCAGTGCTTTGTGTTATTTATAGTTCTGTATTTAATTATGCTTATTTCAGATTAAGGACTTGACTGACACATGTCTCTCAATGTACTCTTTAGGTCTTATAAAATGAAAAACTAGATACAATTATTTCTAAAGTCTAGAATGGACAAATTGCTGTGAATTTTCAAAAACTGGTGCAATTTTATTTTCTGAAGAGAACATGATGCCCTTTTGTGCAAAGATCATGGCCACCTGAGAGGAGAGTGCTTTAACAGCAGTATATCTGCAGCACCATAGAGTTAATTTAAATTAATGAAACACATTACTTTTCAATACTTTAGTCTGCAACTATGTACTTAAGATAATTTATATTTAATTAAACCCTCCTTTAGTTTTATATTTCACTTTTTTTTTCCAGAGTGTGTTTTGCCTTACATAATCGAAAAATCAAATGTGGCATTATTGTTTTCTTTGCTGGAAAAGAAAACAGAAACCAAAACTGAGCTAAGAGCGTGTAACTGCAAATAATTTTTTAATTGATTGGATCATAAGTAATTAACATTTGCTGATTATTTATTGTCCTTTCAAACCCTGAGCTTCGAAGGCAAATGATATATACCCCTGCCTCTGTAGACACGCGATATAGAAAAGGGTCAGTTTCAGGATCATAACAGAAAAGGTTGTTTTTAGATTTCTTGGGGGGAAGATTGATCCATCTACATAATACAAAAAATAATTTTTACATAAGAATTACCAGAAAGTTAAAATGAAACATGGACAATATTTGTTTTTCCATATATTGTCAGAAAGACACTTATCCCTGGTAAAGGGTGAGGACACCGATAATAACCAAACTTTGGTTATTGTTAAAGGGGTACACACTTTTTTCTTCTTTTTTCCTTTCATCTCTCTTTATTCCATGCAGTCATCTACTGTAAGTGCAGAACTAAGAGGCCTTACGCCAATATTTGTCATGGTGTTTGTTTAAATGTTTTTTGCTTGATACCTTTAAATGTTTACATCTAAACTTGGCAATTCATATGTTTCATGTTCAGGCAACATACAAAATTGAAAAAAAATATTCAAATTAAAATTAATTTAAACTGAAGCAGAAAAAGATCTGCATTTCAGATGTGGGGTGGCAACTGCTTGAACAATGTGGTGCTAATGAGTTATGATAAAGCAGCAAGAAATTAATTAAAAGGGAGGATTCAGTAGTAGCTTTTCCCCCAAAACACCTCCAGACTTTTTAGACAGTTATTGGTCCATTGCATGCTAATGTATATTTCAGTTATATGAAGGAGAATGTTGAGAATGCTGATTGACAAACAAATCTTTTGACACAGCTCTCAATATGGTAAAGGCAACCTTAGCATTTGCAGAGGCCCCAGTTCAATTGAAATTATCCAGCAATTTCAATCTAAGAAAGATTTAATGACACATTTATTATGCCAAACACTCTTCTACACTTGTTTTTCTGCTCATAGAATTATTTCAGCACATCTCCCATGAAAAAAAAAAATTATAGGAGGAAAAAAACATCTAAAAATAAGACGGTATCTTATTTCTGAGAATATATAATATAAAAAGAGGTATTTTTTCACATTCAACATAAAAAGTTAAAAAAAGAGTAGAGATATCTGAATAATTTATGTTGATGTTAATGAAGATTTAATAAAGACTAAAATGAGAGTTAGGATTGACAAAAAGAGTGATTGTGATTGAATCATAGCAAAACAAATACATGCATTCAGAACTCTAAAATGTGACTTCATAAACTACACATTTTGTTTTGCCAAGTTAAGATGAAAAAGATAGTCTTCCCTGGGAACTACTGTTTTGGTATAGGTTTTGCTTTCTGTTATTTTGTCTCATGGTTCTACCAGAAACTACCAGAAAGAGTTATTAAACTGTTGCAATGTTTTCTGTGCAGTTCTGAGCTCTGGGAGAACATAGTCCAGAGTGACTATATTCTTTCTCTTATACAGTACATGGAAGGATCAAATTTGTAATGTGGTTTGTCCATACCCTAAGGTATTAGACTCCAATAACATGTAATGATGTGACAGGAAACGGAGTCCATGGGCTTGCAATTACTCAACTGTTAAAGCAGCAGTGACTTTGTGATAGATAATATAGGCCTTTGTAACCCCGCAGGCTTGAGTAAAGGAAATGGCTTTCTGAAAACCTGAGGAAAGCTGTGAGATATTTATAGTCAAGATTTACAATGCCGTCCTAATATTAATGAAAAACTATCCTTTTACCTTCCTCTTTCAATCTGTTTGTGGGAAGTTTGAAATACTGTACATACAGGTACCATTGCTCTGTTAAAGAAAGTAATACAGCAGATTTTTAAAAATATACTGTATTATGAGGAACACTTTCAGGGGGCTTGGGAAAATTTGAGGACAACTAAGGCTGTTAGTAGCCCTTCGCACCCTACACTCAGGGGATGGATTCAAAGGATGTTAAAGAACCTCATGTACAAAATGTTCAAACTGAATGAAGGTGATCTGACTGGTACTCCTGTTTCTACCAACATGCTTGGACAGGAGTACCTTCATTTCTAGATATCCTAAGGAGAGGAAAGTCTGGTTATGAATTTTGGTTGCTTGGCTGCTGCTTCACCATTATGTGTTTTTACTATTTTTATTTACTTATTTATTCCTCTTTTTGCAGATCAGTTTTATCATCTGAATAGTTTTATCAAATGTACCTGCTGCAAGGTTCGAGGTGGCTGGGATAAGGTTGATGGGGATAAGTATTTCTTTTTATCTTCTCGCTGTCTGATTCCCTGATTTTGTCAAAGCCTGTGGAAAGCCTCTGTCCTGGAGCCTTTGCTTGCGTATTGCATGATGAGGTTACTCCAATATTGACATGACCACCATTTTGGGATCATGACACTTCTGCTGGTCTTAGTTTACATAACTGCCCATCTGGAGTCATGAAAATACAATAATCAATTTTAATTTTTGTGAACATGAGTGCACAAATGACAATTTTATAGTTGATTTTTGGATTCAGAATTCAAGAATGGTTTGGCTCCTGACTAAATAAGTTGCTACCTCCTTAAACATTTGCACACTATGTTCTTTCTTTATAGTCCTGCCTTCTTTCAGTTCCCCAAAATACCGTAGGCTTCAAACCCTGGAAGACCTGTTCTAGCATCTCTGGCCTTGACACACAGCAGTTACAGACCACTGCTCTAAGAACTGAAGGATGAACAGAAGACAAAAGTTAATGCTAAAATCAATGTTTCATATCTGTGAATGTGCTTTCAATAACATCAACAAGTTTTGTTTTCTGTAGAGTACAGCAATCCATATCAAGGGGTTTTTATAGAGATTCATCACTGTAACTAATAACATTTTATTACACATCTTACAGAAGACACTCTACAGAATGAAAACCCCTCAAATTAGCATACATCAGTCATCTGCCTCACTCCAGTGAAAAATGAATTACTCTAAATTTAATCACACATCACTGTGACTTTTACACTACTGAAGAAACAGTTCTGCTTGTGTTTTATATTGGGGTTTAAAACTAAAAAGAATGCTTTGTACATCCATAGATGTACACAGGTCTGTTCTGCATGGCACCCAATCTGGCTTTTCTTTATTCACTGAAGGGATCTCATTAATGATTAGTCAAACACAAAGAATTATATTTTTTTGTGTGTATTTATGCATATAAAATGTTACTGAAAACAGCCTATAATTTCCATTAATTTAATCACAGTTCTGAGCAGCACAATTGCCTTTTCTTTACCATATACTGTACATTTACTTCATATACAGTAGATTTAGGGTCCTAGTTAGAAAAAACACATTTCTAAATACATTTATTGAATCCATCCCCACAGAGCACCCCACAATTTGAAACTCTGAAAATACTTTTGTGTGGGTTGAGACTGATCAAAAAGAGAATTTAATAAATTAAGTCAAGAAGATTGAGACAGTTCCGGGTCTGCATACCTACCATTTGGTTTTAGTTGTTCTGGGGCTTCCCAACAGAACTTTTTAGAAAGCATTTCAACGGTCTGAAAATACTGATTAATAAGGTGTCCCTAATTTGATTGTGATGAGATTCACTAAAAAGCAAAGATTTTATCTAACGGTCAAAGTTGCAGGACGGCTAAATAGACACTGTCAAACCTGCTCTAACAGGAGGAGCATGAACTGCTCTAGAATCACCACAACTACCAGCAGACCTGTCACCCAGCCCCTTGCTATGGCAAACAGATCAGGGTGAAAATCAGTTTAGTGATACATACGTCCAGGATACATCCTGGACAGGACACCGGTTCATCATCACAGAGCAGACACAGACACAGACATACACACACTAGCACCAGGGCCAATTTTCCCAGAAGCCAATTATCCTACCATTATGTCTTTAGACTGTGGGAGGAAATCAGAGCAACTGGAGGAAACCCACACGAACACAGGGAAGACATACAAACTCCATGCAGACAGAACCCCAGAAATTAAACCCAGGGCCCCAGTGCTGTAGGGCAACAATGATAAACAATGCACAACTGTGCGGCCTCCAGCATTTATCATACTTCTGTAAAATACACATTCATTCATTGTCCATACCGTCATCCAATAAGGGGTTGCAACGACCTGAATCCAAACTCAAAGACACAGGTTGCAAGTGTGACTATGCAACATAAAGAATACCAGCTGACACAACAGGAACAATCCAGGGACAACTTAGGGACACAAATTAACCGGACCTTTGGGAACTAGACAGAAACCAGTGCACTCAAAGAAAGCACAGATATCAACACTGCTTCAGTACAAAATTTTAAGCAGACTCTATTATACCGCAGAAAAATTGAAAAAGAGGAAGTGGCATAATATAGGAATATGTTCAAAATGTAACACACATCAAGGACCACTATTGCACTTATTTTGGTATTGTCAGCACATACAGTCATTCTGGACCTCCACAGTGGGGAAAGCTCTCAGGCACCTAAATATCTCAATTCCACTTACTCCCATTACATGTATCCTTGGTGATTTATCAAAGGTTAAAGTAGCACTTCAATATAAAAATACTTTTTTGACTCTCTGTATTATTTTTTTACACCAAAAACTGTGTTCCACCATGCAAGAATTCTACCCTTCGGACAATCGGTTGTCCAGGGCAGCCTGGTGTACTCCAACACTCTCTGCTATGCCCCGCCCTCCTCCAGTGCGCCTGTGCATCGCTTCATTCTGTTCTCTGTGCCTGTCAAGTGCTCCTACAACAGGTAGGCAGGGCTCTGCTGCTGTGGAGAAGCCGCTTGGAAACTGTCCAGAAGCACCTCATCCCCTCTGTCCTGCAGGTTCCACTACTCACTACTACAGGTGAACGTAACATGCCTAGTGCTACTGAACTACTTTTTACATACACATTGCTGCCTTTAGTTTATCTCTTTATGTTAGCAACATAATGATTACATAAATACATGTGGTAAAAACTGAATCAATCTAATTAGCTACAACAAATGCAATTTTAATGTTCCGAAAAATTAAACTTAATAATTGCACCGTAACCTAAAAATGTAGACATATTGCTGTTCTTTACTCCTTTACTTTGTTACTCTTTACTTAAAGTTTTTTTTAATTTAGAGTAGTTCCCTCAGTTTTATTTTAAAACTTGAATTTTTGGATGAGTGTTAATATGAAATGTTTCAGGTCTTGTCTCTGAGTAAGCTGCACCTCTATGCTAATGTTTACAACTCACATTGACTGAAAGTCCCAAATACTCATACACATTCTTTATATATGTACACGAACTGTAAGTAGGGCAAATTGTCCAACAAATCTGACTTGCATTTGTCTTGAAACACCTTCACTCTTCAGCCTCTTCAGCTGTGATACAAATAAAAATCATATACCGTAGTACCCCATAGCTCAGATGGTCTCATGCTACAGAACTACACTGAATAACAGCAGGGTAGCACTAAAAATTGATAGGAGGAAGTATGTAAACTTTATAATATTAACCATAACTTCATCAAATGTCATCTTTGAAACCAAAAGAGTAAAACCAAATTGTACACCAAAACTTTATTAAAAAGATAAGTCTTAAAGTGAGTTCTGAAATTGTCAACAGCCTCTAATGCATTTGGCCGGTGTTCCCCAGCCCTGATGCTGCGTGTGAAAAGGTTTGATCACCCAGTGGACGAAACCTAGTCTTTGACAGAGTAAGAAGGTATGGATCAGCAGATCACAGGCATGGAGACTTAGACGGCTCACTCTCATTTTTTTCTTACTGATGTAAGAAAACCGGCTCAGGGACGCCAAATATGTAATCATAGCCAAAATGTAATGTAGTGGCTCTCTGAAGGCACCAGTTCTGTAGGGTTTGGATATTTACTGAGACAATTATTAATTGTAGCAGTAAATCACAAAGTTGATTCTTTTGATGGCTTTAGAATCCAACCATGCGACATAACTCAAACAACGCACACACACAGGTACTAATACACGAGGATACATTTATTAATACATAGAATATGCATGTAAACCTAACAGATCTTATCGAGAGGGTTATCAGAATACAAAAGGAATATATTCAATCAGTTACGAAGTGTTACACATCAAGAGGACATACGTTCAGTATATCATTCATTTAGACTGTTTCGTAAATGAACTTGGTTATAACTTCTACATTAGATACTCAAAACAAGTACATAACTCTTAGGAATTAAATTGATATCAACTGGTTGGGATAACAATTGAATTCTCGAGCTGTAATGCATTGAAGTTGAATACTCATCCAATCTCTGGGGATTCAGATCTCCTGCGGACTCAAACAGTTGCAGGCTGTTGCTGTCCAATCCGCGCTCTCTGGCTGCGTGCCAGGCTGTGCTGTGCGGCTTGCGACGGTGCGCTGCTGATGCTCACTGACCGGCAAGTTAGTGTTGGCTTTAACTAGCAAAGTTTGTGCACAGGAGAAAAGATGACTGTGGGTCCCAGCAAGTCAGGAAGAGGACCGGTTCGTTCCTGATGAAGAGCTAGTTCTGAATAATGATTCAGCTGTCCACAGTTCCGACCTGTTCATGAGGCCTAGTGCTGGTGCTAACCTCGGGTGGATCCTCTGGTTATTCTCTGGCAACCTCCGCTCTAGACTCTTAGAACAAAGGAAAGTTCTGGCACTCGGACACACTGGCCGTTCCGTGGTTGTCCGGGCTGAGTCTCAGGATGGTCAGGAGGCACGCTGCGAGAATGTCCTGCCCTTGGGAGCCTTCTGCTCCTGGGCCGTCCTGACCTGGAATTCTCCTGAATCCTTTCTGAATCTTACTGAATCTGAATCTCTCAGGCTCTCTGTGTTGCCTGTTTTTACCTGGAGGAACTTCAGCTCGTTGATTGGCTGAAAGTTCCATGGGCATCAGAGTCCCACGTGGGTTACTCGGCCCTACCAGTCCCTGATTGGTTGATCAAGGTGAGATATGAGTCACTTACTCCTGACACCTGGAATGCAGTCCAGATGTCCAACTCGCACTCCCTAGACAGATAGGCACCAATGGATGACCATTGATCATGATAGCCAGGCTTAGCTAAGTGCATCCCCCTTTGGAAGCTGTCCTAGGAAACCTTAAATCAGCCTGCATGAATAGTTTCTCTGTGGCTGCACCACAGAGATGAACAGAGAAATGAGGCCTTATTTGGGAAGGCTCAGAACACTTAATTCTGCCTTATTATTAAGCCTCGCCGCTACACTGACCTTTGTGTCAAAACTGCTAACAATGCTGTAATAGAGTGCGTCTGCTATTTTGGAAAAGTTTCCAAAATACCATGGTTTGACTTTGGAGTTTTAAACCAGAGAGAAAATAACCCGAGATTTTCAGGAGTAACATCTTTAACCTTCTTTAACTAGGACACTTCGGCACTATGTTATTAGTAATATGTCTTCACCTGCCACTATTTTTCCCTGGTTTCATAATGACCAATTCATGGAAATGGGCATCAGCCTGGAAAAGCTGCGTCCTTCACAGCTCATCATCCCCACTGGAATGGTTATGAAGTGTTCTAGCCTAATGCTCATTTGATTAGCTGCATAATGATTCTGGCCTGAACATAGGAAGTAGATCTGGGATAAAGCACTAAAAGCCTTTTAGGCCAGGAAAACCCAAGGACACCTTTACTTAATTGAAATAGCATGGAAAATGTTATACCATGCTAAAATTTAGTTGAGTGACACAAAATCAAACACTAATATATATTTCCACTTGTAACTATACGGTAGCTAATGTTTCTTCCAGTGCCTTACAATGTATTGTCTTTCTCTAAAAAGTGGTTAAATAGTTTAGTTAAGCCTTAATCTAGGCAGTGAAAATTGAATAAGTAAACTTAGTTTGCATAACCCACCAGGATGAGGAGAATAACAATCTGTCTGTGAAGGAGAGATTGTTGGAATCTCCAAATTAAAAAAAAATATTTATAATAATAATAATAATTGCTTACACTTATACAGCGCTTTTCTGGACACTCCACTCAAAGGGCTTTACAGGAAATGGGGACTCCCCTCCACCACCACCTATGTGCAGCCCCACCTGGATGATGCGACAGCAGCCTTAGTGCGCCAGAACATTCACCACACATCAGCTATCAGTGGGGAGGAGAACAGAGTGATGAAGCCAATTCATAGATGGGGATTATTAGGAGGCCATGATTGGTAAGGGCCAATGGGAAAATGGGACCCCTACTCTTTTCAAGAAACACCCTGGGATTTTTAATGACCACAGACAGTCAGGACCTCGGTTTTACATCTCATCCGAAGGATGGCGTCTGTTTACAGTATAGTGCCCCCTCACTATACTGGGGCATTAGGACCCACATAGACCGCAGGGTGAGCACACCCTGCTGGCCCCACTAACACATCTTCCAGCAGCAACCTTAGTGTTTCCCAGGAGGTCTCCCATCCAGGTACTGACCAGGCTCACACTTGCTGAGCTTCAGTGGGTTGCTAGTTGTGAGCTGGAGAGTGATATGGCTGCTGGCATTTATGCCGTTATTGCTTCTCAGTTCTGTGACAAGACGGGAGAATGTTCAGAGGAAACATAGTTATGGAATGAAAAGCTAAGGAGCTGCAAACCATATCTTCTGCAGGCAGTTATTTAGGATACTATACTAGGGAGCTGGGACCACAGTTTTCAGAAGATGGTGGAAGGAGTTGGAGGAGAGGGGGGAGGGGAGAGAGAAGCCGGTGAACTTGATTTTTTTAATGACTTTCTTGCGAGTCCGACCTACACGCCATAGTTGAGTCCAGTTGAACATCTGTAGGATGAGATCAGAAGACATGGCATCTCTGACTTGTGGCATCTGGGAAACATATGAGAGGGATGAAACAGAATCCCACAAGACAACAGCTGAAACATTGGACATACAGTAGCATGCATGGCAACTGTATAACTTCCAGTGATGGTCAGTCATACTGCCAGACAGTGATTTTCCAGGTTGACCACTGTTGATCAGCATTGTTGAAGACAAATGTTATACAGTATGTTGTCTGAAGAAAATATTAGTGCACCTGTTTCGAAAGTATTGCCATCTTCCTGATTATACATTTATTTATTGTGCTTACAAGCAATGTTTTTCTTAACTTACTTTCAGATGAGTGATTGAGGAGTTTTTGTTTCATGTAGCATGATTTGATTCATAAAAAAATGCATAGCTATGACTTGCTGCTGATGTAAATCAGAAATGTGTACTCTACAAGGCCAGACACTTGTTAACTGCTGGTCATTTCAAGTTCAAGTTCAAAACATTATTGCCATAATAACTAGTTGCACGGAATTTGGTATTTATCATTCTCCGAGGATAATACTGTACATTCTATTACAGATCTTAGCCAAATTACTCTCAGTTAATTTACTGAGACTGTTACAGCAAGTGTGTTGTGCATGTAAATACATTCAGGGCAAACACAAATGATCAAATAGCTTTAAGTTTTGCTTAATTCTGTATAGATTTGATTTCAGTTTTCAAGACAGTTCTGATTACCTGTCACATGTTAATATCTAAAATGAAGGTAATAAGGGAAATTTGTTTTTGTAAGGTTCACTCATAAAGACAAATAATCTTTATTTACACTTTAGTTAGCTTCAACATTTTGCCAAATGTATACAAAGTGAGAGTACATTGTGCTCTTTAATCACAATTAAATAGCAAATTAAGATTAATTATTAAAGCTTTCTTTATAAACTGTAGAAGTGTTTTGTGCATACACAAAACAGTCACTTAGCATAGGTAAATAAATAAAGTAAACTGTACCTACTGTACCTGTGAGAGGATCTGTTTATTCAGGAGTCATGAGTAGGCCAGTAAATTAGATTTAATCTGTGGCATTACCTTTTTCTTTATGCAAACCATTCATTTGTATTACTCATTGTGTGGACAGCAGCAGCATGCCTGGTCTGTGGTTTCCGTAAGCAAATAAGAAAAAACAGATCTGTTAGTGGTAAAGCAAACTGAATACATCATCATGGTTCAAACGGAATAGTCAGCTGGCACTAGCCACACAGCACAAAAGCAGCCTGTGTCAGATCAGTAAGATTTTCTTCTTTTTACTCTTCCTGTTGAACACCAGAAGAAATGGAAACTGGACATACAGCACTTACAAACATCAACATCAAGCATGCTGTCAGCAAAAATATTCAGATGAAAAATTGTAATTTTGAACTAGAAAGATCTGATGACTTTCATTTAAAAAAATATGCTGCTAAAGACAAGATGAAAAATGCCATGGGAAAATAAAAAATAGCACTGCAAGTATGACAATAAAATAAACAGACCAGATTTCTTGCCTTTGTTTCAATTTTTACTCATGATTTTATTCCTTATGTATTTTGGAATAAACTACAAGGTTACTTATACAAGTGAAATCAGTACCTTTATTTGGATTATACATGCAGTAACCTTTTTCCCTTAAAGTGTGTGGTGTACATTTTAAAATTCATTAAAACAACAAAACACGTTTAGGTTTTCAGCCATGTACTATACTTTATTGATTTAAACTGCCTGAATGATTAAATGTTTGTATTTTTAATGATCTTGTTTAAACAAATACTGGATTTTATAAGTAATGCATTTTTAAAAAATTGATTGCTCATCATCTTGAAACAAAATATCAGTACAATAACAAGCTTATTTAAAACAAAAAAAACAACTCAAAGGTTTCAAAATAAGTAAGGCTGATAACATAAGGCCTTTTCAGTTGATATATTTTTCATACCTGCTACTTATTTCAATCACAGTGAATATACATCTAGTTTAGTGAGATTACCAAGTATTTTTATACAGAAACACTATTTTTAAGTCAAACAAAATAAATCACTTTTATCAAATCATTCCCTTCTACTTCTATAATGACAACATATGTTGTTTGTCAACCCTTCTAAAACTAACTTATAAGAGTCATTTTTTGGTTTTAGTGCTCCAATAAATCACTAAGAAAACCAATATAGGAGCTAAGATGCATCTGAATGAAGTTTGCTTTTATTAAACATACTAAAAGTGAAATGATCAACGCTAAGCATATACAAAGCATTTTTCATTAATATACTTATGATGCAAAGTGTCTCCAAGAACTCTTTGATTTCAGTAGTTAAGTCATTTTGCTGATAGCAATATCCTAACATGCAGAAAATCCATTCTTTACATAAATACAAAATTACATTTATAGTCTGTTATTAATACATATGTAAACACTGCCTGGTCCAGCTTTTTTCAAAACTCAAACTTCAACAAACTTGTTTCTCAATTCAAACAGTCCAAAGTTCCTGCTTTGTCTTCATTATTTCCAGATATCTTCATTATTTCCATTCGTTTGTTATGTTATCTCATATTTAATTGTCTCTTTATGCCTTATATTAATACACAAGGAAGCAAGATGAACATTTAAACATATGAGCTCTGGTAATGTTCAGCCATAAAATATTAGCACAGTTTTCAACATATCCATCTTTACAGGCCTTGCAGGAATTCCTGAAGCTGTCGGACTATCTCTGTGTCCACAGTTTCCATTAGAGCTTGGAAGTTCTGGTCTCCCATCAGTAACTGTTGAGCTTTTAGCTTTTCATACACAAATTGCTGTAGTGACACACTGTGGACTGGGTCTTCCAAGGCAAGCTGAGGAGCAGATATAATAGTAATTAGCACAATTCACATACTTTTACACACATACTTAGAGAACACATACACAGAAAACGTACAAGTTAATGTTGTATACAGTATAGACATCACTCACAAAACACAGTAATAAGTATAATAAGTATAAAAAGATTAAACCTCAGATATACTGTCATATATGGGGGAGACAATTCCACAAATACAGAATGGAATGTGGACTACAATTGTGTTTAATGACAAAGTGTTAATTAAGTGGTCATCTGGGAAAAATAACAATGCTTCAGTAATTAAGGAATTTCAATTATTCACAAAATTCACACTGTCACTAAGAAACACTGACAGCATGCATCTAACCTATAATTAAGGCAGTACTGTAGTTGTTTCATGCATTAAGAGAGATCATACAAAACTAGGCAGTGATCAAATGTATTTATTAAAGATCCAATGTTACTCTTGCATTATTAAAAGTTGACTCATTAAGGAATTGCAAATTTCACTCTATAATGTTTTAATGCTCACTACATATGATTACACCAGGTGCACAGAACAGGCACCAGTGATTGGTGATATAGAACATTTTGTCATGGTATATATGCTATAAAATATTTGTGTGCATCTGTAAAGGTAAATGAAAATAATTTAGATACATTTAGGAGAAACTTCTTGCAAAATAAAGGTGCTTTAAGAATAACTAGAAAGGCCAGAATTCATAATTAACAATTCTGAAGGGGGGATTCAACATAAAAATTATAAACTGATACTATAGGAAGTTCGAAAATGTTTTAATTAACATTGTTCCGTGGCAGAGAAATTTTTTAACAGTATTTAACAGGGGGTCCTGGACGTGTCAAAAGTCCTGGCCAACATAGTATACAGTAAGCCAAAACCCTCAAGTTTTAAACAGATGAAAACAGAAGTACTGTAAAAGGTTCATCCTGTGCATTAAATTAAGAGTGCCTCTGCAAGTTAAAACACTTAAAAGCCCCAAGATGTATCTGCGGATCCTATTTTAAAGATAATGAATTCAATATACAGAAGAAGAATAACTCTTTAAACCAGTCCACACACAAAAAACAGATTTAGAAGAGAATGATCAAGTTAGGGAATGTAATTACCAGAGAACCACAGGGATCTGTCCACTGCTCTTGTAAATTTATATCAGTGATCTAGATTCTAATATAGTTCATAAACTAATCAACTCTGCAGATGATATCACATAAGGAGGATTAGCAAAAAACACAGAAGCAAAGTTAAATTAAAAAAAAATTTAAGATATATATTCAAGACAAAAGACAAATTCCTGGTGGATGAAACGCTCATCATGAAATAGGGCATGTTGCTAAAAGCGAGGGATTTAAATCAAGGGATTTTGTGTTAAAACTGGACACTGCAAGAGTAAGACTTCATTTAGAATCCAGTAAGATGTTGTACGATTTTGTCACTCGGACATACAAGCTAAGACAGGTAAGCTTTTTTAGTTTTGAACTGAGAAGATTGTGAAGGGACATTAATCAAGTATTCAAAATCTCAAAGGTTCTGACAAAGTCAACACAATACAGTTATCAATGCTGAAAAATAAACCAGAGGTCACTGCTGGACACTAAATGGATGTGCATTATTATCTGAGAACCAGAGGCACTTCTTCACGCAAAGGGATGTGGGAGTACTGAACAAACTACTCAGCCTTGTAGTTGAAGCTCAATGCCTTGCTTCTTTCAAGAAACAGCACGATATGATCCTTGATGCAACCGGCTACTAACATAAGGGCTAGATGGACTGCTCTTGTTTGCAACCTTCCTTATGTTCTGTAAACACCAGTAGATACTGTGGCTTAAAATCTGCAACATACCTGTTATACAGTCATACTGTATGAGTGAACAAAGCTTGATTTACTCTGTAACATATTTCCATAAATCCCATGTCTCTTAAAGAAGGGAAAAGGACAAACAGAACTGACAGCTTGTCTATAATGTTAACCCCAGGTCTGCTTTATTGATTGCCAAGACATGCTGAATGAGGTATTGCAGTTCACTCCCTTGTGAACATACAGCATAAACTTTCACTTATTTGAAAACACATTAGTCTTTACAAGTACTAATTACTTGGTCTGGGGATAGGATATTTGTTTTCTGGTTATTTACTCAAAGGAAGAACATATTTTACAGAATAAGCAGTGAATTACTAAAATTATTAAAAATAATGATAATAGTAGTAAGTGCTGATTCAAATATGAGCATCCTACATCTGAAACTAGGTTATCTGTTAAAAAGGTATAATGAATATTGTGAAACCACTTTTTTAAGAGTGATAACACTTGTAAGTAGTATTTAAGTTTTAGTAAACACCACAACTGAGAGCTACTGTTTTTGTGACTTAAAATAATTTAAACTACTGGTTTCCAATACATATGTGTACATCTCAATGAATACTTTTCAATTTTACAGTCTTAAATGTAATAAAATTGAATAAGTCTCAGGCCATTTTCAAGAGTGATAATCAATTAAAGAGATCAGGTAACAATTAAAAATGGCATCAACTACCAGATTATCAGGCAGATAAAGGACAGATGTACTGCTATTGCAACATTAACACTGAAGGAAAGATGTGGATGTGTGGGGCACTTATGCTTTTCCTTTGGGAGCTATAACAAAAAAAAAAGCTCTCAGAGAAACACAAATAAAAAGACTTTTGTCAATATGCTGGGATCCTACAGTTCTAAAGGTACGATTCTGTGAAGAGACAAAAGTAAAGTGTTGGCAGCCATACTTCAAAGCTGATAAAATGGATTGTTGTCTGTAGGGAAAAATACTGGACTCAACAATAATCCAGACTTATAAAACTGTGATAGAAGATAAATCGACTAATCGCCTTATCCAGCCTCAAAAGAAAAGTTTAAATAGTAAAAAGTGAATAGTAACACTATATTTAAATAGTTGGAGTAGTAGCAAATTTAAGTAGTTGTAAATATTAAAATTATATTATACAAGGATTACACAGAGTGAGTGGTAGATATATCATAAGCATTGTAAGGAGATAAAAGGAATTAAACAAAGTGTTGTAAAAGGTTACTGAAATATAAAACTATGTTTGCCTCAAACATGGATAACCTTGTTACAATAAATCCAAAAATACTGCAATATGACCACAGAAGGAATCATATATAACATTTTAAAAATTACTAGAATAACTGTTGTCATGCATTACAAATATTCATTTATATTACGTTCATATTATTAAGTTATTATTGAGCCCTCCTTTAGTGTTTGCTAAAGTTCCTCCACATTTCCATGATTCTGTAATCAAGATATTTTCATGTTGAATTTCACCACTGTTGAGTTGAGTTTCACCACTGTGATATAGTAAGAGGTAGCTGTGTGAGCACACTACCACCGCGACTCAAAACCCAGACCCAACTGAGGGGCCTGTATAGTAGTGACCAATTAATTGAGAAACACTGTTGACATTTAGCCTGACTGGGTCTTGAGCTCTTGGGGTAAGTAAAATTCCATGTGAGGAAATGAGCTGTCAGGACAAGCTTAGTATGGAATCAACCACTCCTATAAGGGTCATCAAGTAGTTTATGGGACCAGTTGGGAAGAAAGGGATTCAGAAGGAGAGAAGGTGAGGGCTTCACATACAGGAGTTCTTGCTAGAGCCAGCTTGGGCTAGTTAGGCTAGTTCTTAGGCTAGGCCTGAAGAACTTGAACTAGAACCTGTAGAACAGCAAGCAAAAGGCCTGAAGATACTGAAAGACATCACAGGCAGGACTACATGTAGCTTTTTTGCCAGACTCAATGGAGAAGACGTGCACTCCCAAGAACAGGGTTATCTTACTTAACCAGGCCTTACAAGGCATTTCTTGGCAAAGTAGCATTGTATTGTCTCCCCACAGACAAGAAGGCTGGAGTCTAGGACAGCACAAGTCGAGTCCCAGATACACCCTTTGCCTTAGGAGCTGCAGATGGACAGCATTCTCCGACAGAAGAAAAGCAAAGCAAATCATCTATTGGTGTGTCAGGGACTCTAGAGTTTGATATAAAGAAGCATCCCTGTCCAAACAGGATCAGCTTGGAGAGTTAGAGAGAGAATGTGGACAAATGAGAGAGTAAAGAGTGTTAGTGAAGAGAGACAGCTAGGCGCCGTGGAGAGAGTTGGTATGAATCCGAATGCTTCTTAGCCTAGAGAAGCAAGTTAGTGATCTAAGAGAGAATGTGACGAGTTAGTCGCAGGATTAAAGTATGAGAGAACTGACCATGGGAGACCCAAGAGTGGAAAAAGCTAAAGTGCAGGAGACCAGAGCCAGGTCATTTAGAACAGCAAACAGTAAAGTCACACACTACCGGTGACTAGAGAAAATCAGGCGTATGGAAGATTAAAGGCAGGTGATGTCGCTCCACCTCTTGTACAAGTTTCACATTTTACAGTCTTTTTGTTTTCAACGTGCTGCTAGAGTAGGACATGAATGGTATTTGTACCTTTGAAGTTTAGTGTGTGCTTTTAGCTGTGCAGATAGTCTCAAAGCCATCAGCACATTCCAATCTCTCTATTAAGCTTCCCTGAAGCCCTAAAAGTAGATAATTTGTATTATTATATAAATTACTGGTACCTGTACGTAAGATAGTGGTAATTAAGTTTCAGCATTAAAAGCAGCGGTACTGCAGTCTTGGTCAAAGAAACAGAATAGGACTTGTGATCATCACTGTCTTTGCATTTGAAACAAGTGAAGAAATGACACACTTAAGTACTACTTCCTTTTATGCAGTAAACAAACAAAACACTGCTTGATATACAGAAATGGGGATTTAATATGTGTTCTCTACAAGTAACTGAAAGGACTGCAAATTCCAAACCAGAGCCCACAAATAAAATCAATAAAACATGACAATAAATAACTGCTCCGCATCACAGCAAACAGTTTAACTGGTTGTTGGATTTTTTTCCCCCTTGTTCACAAACATAATACAGTAGGGAAAAAAAACTTACTTCTGTTTATTCTTTTCAGGACACTCTCATGTGTCATTTAATCTCGGAAAATGTTGCATTCCACCACCACGGTTCAAAAGCATTTTTACACTGAACAAGATCTGCCTATGTATAATTTTCTCCATTATCAAATGCAGTTTAAAGTGGGCTTTGAACACAGATTCGTACTGTAAGGACGTTTGTAGCTTGTATTTTATCCAAAACACATCCTTAAATCTTTGTTTGATTTTCTCATATTATGCCACAACATCCTATGTGTCAGTCTTTCTTCTTGGCCATTGTAAATAAATTCGTGCTGTTTGTGCAGGTAATCTGTTCTTGGTTATAAACTACATGACAATGTGTTATATAACAATGCAATGCATAATCAGGCTAGTGCTATTACTGATTGCATACCTATGGTATAGCAACTATTTGTATAAAGTTAAAAAAGCAATTGCATGAATATACTGAAGAAATATGATCCCAAATTTTGAAGCATAAACTAACACAAAAAAATCCAGTAAGATTACAGCACAAATCATTTTGCAAATCATTTTGGAAGAAACAAGGTGGAAAAACTTGATTTTTATATATTATATATAATAATTTGACATTTTTCACCAACGTCTGTAGTGTTTCATAGACAACTGTTACTACTGTACTAATGTTACACACTGAAATGTTGACAGGCAGGTATTTCTCTTAATACCTTAGTGGGAAGAAAAGAAAGTATTAATAAAAACATGAAACTGAAAGTTATAAAAGTTTCTACAGAAAACAAACCCAAATAGGTGATTTCTATACAAATTCTATAATACTAAACCATACACTGTACGTTTCTAATACCCTTGGTAGTCTACATGTCAGTGAAATCCTTCAGTGCCTCAAAACTAGCCTTTGCTGTTCATCTGACATGGTTAAAAAGTTTACTTGTATTTGTAATGAAATGCACTGTAAGGCTGGGGATCGGACACAGCTGTAATTTTATGACAATGTACAGAGCACTGACAAATACCTTTTGTATTACAGAATAAATGCAGTGCGTCTCTTAGGAATGAATACTGTTTGGCGTAATGATGTTTGGTACAATGTAATAATGATTGATGAGTTTTATTTTTAAATTTCAGTGTTGTCCAGAACAATGTGACAGACAAACACCAATGTCAAACAGAAACTTTCCATGTTCCAGACTTTTTTCTATGATTTTCTCTAGTCATTAAAATATGTGACCAACTAAATATCATTTATTTGAAATTTAGCTTGTGCATCAGCTGTAGAACAGCTTTAATTGTTCCTAATTATTGGGTGATATTTTATAATTAGCCAGTGGTTGATGTGCATATCATTAAATCATTCTGCACATCAGTTTCACTGGAGTGGTTTGATTGACATCCTGAGGTCAGGTTAAATCAATCAGATTAAAATGAAAATTGTGTAGGGCCTTAATTATACTGTAGGTGTTGCAGTAATAAAATCATCCAAATATACTTTTTACTTGGGATAAAATGTGACTTTATGTACAGGTTCCTGCATTATTCCTGCTCAATTAAAAACCGAATGCAAAATAATTTAGTTCACAGATGGCACTTCTGGCTTTGCTCAATGTTGTATCTGAGATCTGAGCAAATGTAGGGTCCAGATGGGCTCAGAGCCCCAGTAGTTCCAAACAAGGGTCATGGTATGCTTCAAATGGATCGTAGGGTTTATGGAAACAAAAGATCTTTTCGCACAAGATCTTTTTGAAAAAAAAAAAAAGATAAAAGAAAATCTCAGATTTAAATAAAACCAAGTTAAAAATGTGAAAGCCCTTTTAGACCATCACCTACAATAATGCCTGCACAGGCATGTCTCCCAGGGAATCTTGAGGAAGAGCTTTACTCTGTGACAGGTGTATGTACTGCACCCCTTTTCAGAGACACAGCTGGTACAGTAGAGGGAATGTACAGAATTGCTGCTGACTAAAAGTGGAATATTTCTTCAGAAAATGTATAACACTAACATTTTGGATTGTTTATTCAAGTTTCTCAAACTGCCAAATTCAGTTAATATACTGTAAATGTGAACATGGGTGCAATTCTTAGAAACATTCTGAGTTTCTGTAACTGATATCTAATCTGAAAATATTTATCAACCAGCAGATTCCAAGCTCTTTTCTCATTTTAAAGCCTCGTTGCAAACCAGCTTTAACAAGGCAGACTCTGTTAACCTTTGCAAATGACTATTTAAATACTGCATAGATTTAGATATAATGAGGTAAAATTGGTCTACATTAATTTTGCAGGCGTTTTGCTAATTTATTTAATTCCAAAAACTAGTCGTGTGTCTCACTCACAGGCTTAGCTTTACTGAACTAATCATAATGCATAAGGATGAGCTAAGCCTGCAGTCCTGATTCCCATGCAGAAGGAACGACATGCCAGACTTGTACAAGTACTGTGCCTACAGTACACACTAATTTCATAGGAATGAAATTAGGAAAATGTGGAGTGCATTATAGTGAAGTAGTGTTGACATTTGAGAGACCCTAAGTATTTACAAAATATGAAGGCTGAGGGACAAGATGGACAATTAACTTATTGTATATCAACAGAGAACATGGAACTAATGCCAAATGAAAAAAAGGAACCAATTTCTATCCATTAAAGACAAATACCAGATAATATTTAAATTAACTGTTAAAAGACTACATGCATGTTCAACTTCATACAGTATTTATGAAAATGTTCTCATGACATAACTTTTTGGTTGAAGGCAGTGGTTATATTTTATCCTCTTCTGTAATGGTATGAATTATACCCCTCTGGCAAGTGGGGTGTACAGTAATTGCACAGCTGGAGTAAACAGTTATGTTGTTGAGATTGCTGTCATATCCATGTGATAACAAGGGAACATTAGAATTGACCTATGAGTTAGCCTGACCCATGAACATAAAATCGAAAAATAAGTGTCAGAAGAGATAAAGATGGCACCAGAAAAATATTCAGCCAGGAGCCAGGATTGTCCAAGGAGGGATACAGCCATTATAATGAAATATATCACTCTACTGCATGTACTGAGTTAAATCCACTTCATCCAGGACCAGAAGTGAGAAATTATAGTTGTTTTTTTAAAAGAAATATATGCTTACACTATTACTCTATTTAATTTCTCCTCTACTTACCAATAGTAAAGCATTTCTGAAAGTTTATGAAACAATTCATTAAAAAAATTAAGAGCAATTCAAGCCACTACATTTGTGTCCTGCTAATAAAGAGCACTATCAGAAACCTTCATTTTCTTCTTTCCAACTTGATATAATCTTTAAAGAGATACACACTGTGTACAGGATTAGTATTCTTTTATACACTTATTATTCCACATGTCTCCTTAACCTTTTCTGAGTAAACCTCATGGAGAAAACTGAAAAACTATTCTACATTTGCAGTTAAAATCACTGATATGTAAATTCAAAGTAACAATCATGGCAGCACAAAGAAATATGAATATGATAGCATATGAAATGTCAACATTCAACCCATATATATTAAAACCAAACATATAATCCATCTCACCCATGCTAAATCGGTGGTACACACACATCTAATCATAGCTGGTAAGAATATTAAGGGGGAGAAATGTAAGGTTCATAACTGTTTGCTAGTTGTATTTGCCTGTGGTATAACTGCCTGGTTCACTAAATATTATTATGGCATGTATAATCCATAATAATATCACAATAATCACAAAAAAATTTAAAATGAAAACTTTAAAGTAATATGGTAGAGTACATGGAAAACCTTTTGTACAAGAATAAAAACACAAGCTGGATAGTTAAACTGAAGACAAGGAAGAAAAGGAAGCAGCTCACATCCAAAATCAGCTTATGGCTCCGAAATTCTGATCCAAGATGACATTCTGAGAACTGACTATTCATAGTTAGAAATTAAGCAGCTTCTCTATTTTATAAAACATTATTTTTTACTAATTGTACAGGGAACACTATTCTATTAAAAAAAAATGTTCCTAACTCTCCTGAATATGCACACAAAGTAATAATTAAAATCTTTCTTTAAATAAATACTGGAATGTTATTTATCATGGACAATCTTTGAGTTGAAATGGTCATATCAAAACGTAAAGCCTATCTTCAAATAACAATTCTGCCAATTTACTGATACATTAGTGACTTTCGGTCAACACATACAGGGTGATCAACACTGATTATGTACTGGTAAAGAAAACAAAAAAATGTAGTATGCTAAACTTTTAGCAGCTGTACTACTGAGAAATTAAAGTTTAAACCAAACAACACTATAGGCAGAAGATAATGACCAGCTGTCTCAACAGGGTATTTTGTAGTAAATTGAATACATAAAACAGTGCTGTTTTATATTATCATCTCAGATCAATCAATAGTTTGTGGTCTGGATTAATCAAATTCCAGTTGATGAGTAGCTGTGTATCAACAGGAAACACAGGCCATGTTTAACAGCTTAAATTTTAAAGCCTTACTGGAATTTTGTTTTGCATTCAATTATATGCTGACATTCAACAATATAATGGGATAAATAGTTATTTACAGAGTGTTACAGTCACAGACTGTTTGCACATATGCAGAATATGCCTTTCAGTTTGCATAATACACAATGTATGCAACATTTAAAACATACAGAGATTAATTTTATAAGAACAAGAACATAGCTCATTATGTCAGTCAGAACATCAAGGAAACTAAATGCAAAAATACGTATTTTACTTAACTGTTTTCACGTGATGTCTAATGTAAACAGGTCTTTTTGATTTGTTGTTTGTTTACCACATTTTAAACTGAGTAAGTTGCTTCTTGATTTGCCTTTGAATGCACAACCTCTTTGGCTCTTACAGCCAAGCCATCTGGGTACAGGATTCTGTTCAGGTCTTCCTAATTTTTTTGTTGTTCCAATTCTCAGAACAGCAGTCTGGATAATTCTCATTTTCAACAACATGTGTGCAATGAACCCAACATTAATAAGTGTTAAACCACGCATATTCATACTTTAAATTCAAATTTTAAATTGATAAAATTAGTATTTAAACAAAGTATTAGGTTTTGATATAGCAGTATTAAACATACAATAGAAAATCCAGGAGCATTATGAGCATGTAGCAGAAAACATGGGGGGGGGAGATTTTGATCAAAGAACAAAGCATTAAGGAGAAGTATCTTAGTGCCAATTATTAATCTTGAGATCAGGGCAAAGTATTATTTGCACAGAGCTTTCACACTATTGCAAGGCTGATGCAACATCCGAAGCATGCACTCATTAACATTTCTATGTGAAGTGATTTTGTATCAGTATCTCATGTTCGTATTTAAAAAAAAAGGAATAGCATAATCATCAGGGCCAAGACTTCTGTTGAGTACGAATAGAGGATGTTGACCTTGAAATGAAAAGCTCACAATCAAAACAGAAAAGGTACTTACTGTATGACAAGAGGAAAGCACAGCCAAAATTTTACACATACAGTGCCCTCCAGAATTATTGGCACCCTTGGTAAAGATGAGCAAAAAAAGGCTATGAAAAAATGTCTTAGTTGTTCATCAGCTTGATCTTACACTAAATATGAGAGAAATCTGACCTTTCAGTGAGGTAAAATTATAAACATTATAAAAAATAAACATTTTTCTCAAAAACATATTTCACAATTATTGGCACCCCTAGAAATTCCTATGAACAAAATCTAATTGACATATATTCCCATTCATATTTTACCTTTTTTAAGCACACCTGAGTCTTTAGGAACTCTTAAGTGGTCATCCATGACTTCCTGTTTCACTGGGGTATAAATATCAGGGGTATAAAAAATAGCTTCACACCTGGAAATACCCATCTCCACTATTAGGGCAATAATTAAGAAGTTTCAAACAACTGGAGCTGTGATGAAACTGCCTGGAAGTGGACGCAAGTGTATTTTGCCCCCACGCACAGTGAGGAAGATGGTTCAAGAGGCAAAACTTTCTCCAACGTTCACAGCTGGACAATTGCAGGAGTTGGTTGCATCCTAGGGCCATCAGGTCTACAAAACTACAATTAGACGCCACTTCCATGACAACAAACTAGTTTGGAAGGCTTACCAGAAGAAAGCCTCTGCTGTCATCAAACCACAAAGGTAAGCACCTGGAGTGATCACTCAACATCACTGGAACTTTGATTGGAACCAGGTTCTATAGTCAGATGAGACAAAAAATAGAGCTTTCTGGCAACAAACACCAGAGGTGGATTTGGACTAAAAAGTGTCAAGGTCATGCACAAAAGAATCTCATCCCCACATGGTAGTGGATCTGTGATGGTGTGGGGCTGTTTTTCTTCCAAAAGCCCTTGGAATATATGGATATATTACATCATGGACTCCATCCAATACCAGGAGATTTTAGATCAAAATCGGGCTGCCTCTGCCAGGAGGCTAGGACTGGGTCGCGGATGGATCTTCCAGCAGGACAATGATCCGAAGCATACCTTCAAATCCACAAAGAAATGGTTCACTGACAGAATCAAGCTTTTGCAGTGGCCATCCCAGTATCCTAGTCTGATATTTTTTCTTTGAATAATTTTACCTCACTGAAAGGTCAGATTTCTCTCATATTTTCAGTGTAAGATCAAGCTGATGAAAAACAAAAACATTTTTTCATAGCCTTTTTTGCCCATCTTTACCAAGGATGCCAGTAATTCTGGAGGGCACTGTAGCTCTTTGTGTATATATAGTACCAGATCAGAAGTAAACAGTAAAAAGGACAGAAGAAGGAGGCATGACACCTGCATAACTACTATATTATCGAGACGTATTTAAAATTGTACTACATTGGAACCAACAATTTTGTTGTACTTTTAATAACTCTCAGTATACAGTATATTTAGTCACCTCCCCCTTAATAAGAAAAATATGGACAGTAGCTGGCAGGTACTGCAAATATGGCCTGAAATTTCAGATTAAAAAATGAAACATATGGCAAAAGGTAAGTACTGTAGAAACTATGAGAAACTGCATTTAAAACTGAGAAGAGGAGGCAGAGATTTCTGGGGATATGGAACAAGCTAACCAGACATACAGTAATGTTGACGCTCATACCTTGGCTTCTTTTAAGAAAATTGCTGAATAAATTAACAACTACCAAATAGGCTATATGCAACCAAATGGCCTCCTCTCCATGTTCTTGGATAACACGGCAAGACAGTGCATATCATATTAAGTCATTAAGATATTCTGTGAATGTAACTACTAGCAAAAAATGTTTTTGAAAAATTGTTTAAAAAAGTATTGTCAATTATACAACAGATTACAAAACTATAAGAAAAAAATACTAGAAGTAATTAATCCAAAATCCCAATCATCTTAAACACTGAATTATGAATATTTATTTATCACTACATCATGATTTATTGCTTGTCGGTATTTGTCCGTCATCTTGAATATTATTGAATATTTGATGGACAACAGGTGCCTCTGACTCTTACTGATTACACTGCACTAACTGGGCTTAAGATTTGTTTCTTGAGCAATTAATTATCTTGGGGTTGCATCAGTACTAAAATAAGTGGATTTTTTTAAAATACAGTTTCATACATTTCCAATTATAGTTAATTATGAATGTATTACACTCAGCAGGCTTTCTATTTTAGAGTGCATTGATTTTCTCTCACTGACTAACAAGAGTGTGTCTAAATATAATACATAATACAGCTTTCAATCTTTCTAAACCTTACAGCAGTAATGATCGTCATTTCCTGAATAGTCTAACACTGGAAAAATGAGAAGAATTAAGAGTTTTAAAGTTACTTGGTTTCTTAAAAGTAAAATACATAAAAATGCCTTGAATACAAAATTGAAAAGAAAAGATGCTTCTGTTCACAGCATTAGAATTTTTTTTTAAAAAGCATCCTTTAAAGAATTGACATAACTTTCAAAGAAACAAACAGAAGGAAAAAAAGAAGTGATGAGCAAACCGATTTGTGTGTAGGAATACGGTATTATATGTGAATAGCCCAACTTTGAAACACTGGATAGTTTAACGGCAATAACTTTGGGGAAAAACATGATCAGTTACGAATAACCAGGAAAGGAAATTTACGAAAATTAACTCTGTCTGTCAAACCTAGTAGTGTATGTGCTGGGTTGTGGAAAAACTACTGAAAAGGGGTCAACAGCTGAAATTAGAGTATTCACAAAAGTAGACAGTAATACTTTGCAATTCAATGTAAAAAACACATTTTCAATGCAATATACAGCACATATAAAACAAGTAATAGGTTTATTCCATGCTGAAAAAAAGAAGAAAGAGAACACAACGTTTCGGCCGTGGAGCCTTCTTGGCTGTCGTTGTGTTCTCTTTCTTCTTTTTTTCAGCATGGAATAAACCTATTATTCCTTTGCAGCCTACACATGCTGACGCAGCTACCCACCTGAACATATAAAACAAGTAATGTTGAATTACACTTACCATTTACTATTATTACCTTGATTAAATTAAGCTACACTCATACAGTTTAGGGGTTTTCAAAATGTTATTGACTAAAAAAAAGAAGAAGCAGGTGCTTTATACAGTAAATATATATGTATATATGGAGGGAGAGGGGGGCATCCAACAGTGATATCTGTCCCTCTCCTAATGCTCCACATTATATTATAGGCTGAGATCTTTCCAACCTGGGATATTGCCATAGAGTTAGTAGTTAAATGGCACTACAAAAAAATTAAGAAAAACATCTTGGATTCCTGAATTTCACATATACTGTAAATGCGGTGTTATTTTTTCTAGTACAGGAACCATATGGAAATCAACAGTTGGGATTGCACTCATATTTTTATCCAGTCTTTACTACCATTACAATTTAGCTTAAACAACTTTAAGGTACAATACGTCACAATCGGTCATACTTTATGTTGGGTCTAGGTGTTCAGAGAAAAAGTGTATAGAACTCCATAGGAGGGCAATAACTTGTTATTAGAGTTAATTACCCAACATTTCCCATAGTCCCCAAAGTCATTAGATTTCTCAGTATTTATTTTGAAAATGACAGGTCTATCTTTTACTTCATCACCCTTTGAATACACCTTCATTACATTTACATTTAATGTTCTGCAATAACAGTGAATTCTGTCACAAGAAAACAGTTTTAAGATGCTACACTGTAACTGGTATTTTTTAATTTTCCAGAAAAAAATTCTGGAACGTATGTAATAGTTTCCATTTAAAAAATAACACAAAAGGTTCCCTGTTGAGAAATCATGTTTGAAAAATGACCCCTTTGAATTAAGCAGACCCATACATTTCATGTTCCAATAATTAGTTTGGTTATTCATCTGGTTATGTGGTATACAGATACAAAAAAGATTAAAGTAGTGTGACCAAAAGTATAGGAAATGTCTAATTACCTCCATAAATATACAGTAGCAGTTTAACACATTTATCAATGAAAGATTATGCTTTATGTTTAAAAAAAATGAAATCACTAAGACAGCATAAAATAATTTCAGCATTCATTCTCTCTTTAATGTATTTCTTTCTGGTCCTAAAATGCAAACAAAATGGCAAATAATCCAAGTAAATTAACAAGAAAACAAATCCTTATCTCATAGTTCATATTATCATGAATTATGAGATATGGGAGCAATAACCTCCAAGCATAGTATCCGAGTACTGGCCTTTTCAAATCACAAAATCCAAAGACATCATCCATCATTATTTTACTGCACAATGCTTTTTGAAGGGATACTTTGATGAAGGGATAGACATTCTTTTATTTTGAAGTAACACTTCAGTACAAGCATGCAGAGATTTGTGAACATTCCAGCCTTCAGGTTTCACAAATGGCACAATTTTATACTCATACAGGGCTAATCAGTGGAGTAAGGTGTGAGTTTACATGCATAATTTGAAGACCTGATCAGTAATGTTTTGTAATCATCTTTCTTTTTTTGTTCTGACAGGACTTTCAAACATGATTGGAATATGAAAGATGAACCAGTGTAATATCTGCATAATAGAGCTGGCTTTCTAATGAACTTTAAAGTACAAAACTTACTTGTATTTGGTGCCTGAAAATCAGCATAAATGCACAAGAATAGTTTAAGAGAGATCAGCCAACACACACTAATAGTATGAGGTGAGAGGATATATTTGTAAGTTAGAACAATCTTGGAAATGGAAAAAATGTTCTATATTTTGGGGGGAAAAATTCAACAACAATTATTCAACTTTGTCAGTGAATGGAATTGTATGGTGCATATTTTGCCTAAAAAAGAGAGCCTTAGGCCGAGATAAAAAAAACTGAAGAGCTCCAGTCTACACAAACGTCTATACTCTTCTGCAAGGAAACCTCGATTTTCAAGCTGACCTTGATGTGGTTGAACATCAGCAGAATTGATGTTGGAGAATCAAATGCTTCTTCAATAGAAGATTAAACTTTTATGCACTCAGTGCTACCTTGAAGTTTCCTGGATAACCCTATCAATCCTTTACAAATTCTAGCAAAACAAATCAAGTCTATCTTCTCACTTGTCAGTTTACTTAGTGCCGGAAAAAAAAAAGATGATGGAAATGAATAATTTTCCAAAGCATTTCTGCTTCTGAATTGCTGGGAACACTATCCTGAAAGAGGTACCATCCTTCAGATAAAATGTCAAATAGATGTCTTAACTTCATAGAGATTCCATTTTTTAGATCAGTTTGTAAGAGTACTGCTGTTAACTCCAAGTTCCATTTTGCATGACGAATTTTAATGTCCTCCCTAATCTTCTCCCATAACTCAGTGAAACAATCTCCTCCACCTCTCCACCTGATCTGATGAGCAGTTGTTCTGTTGCTGCTTAAGGGCTGCAACTTGTCACACAGGAGGGTCCCATTTCAATTTTTAAAGCACTCGGGCATCCTTTGGGATCAAAAGGACTATATTGTATATAACACAAAGAATTATTGGCCCTATTACTAACTTTCTTCCCAAACAAACCTTCTTCATTTGGAAGGTCTTGGACAAGTGGAAGTTGGCTTGCTATATGAACATATAGTGGAGGTCTAAGGCAGATTAAGAAAGTAGAAATGTTTAAAGTACAGTATGTGCTAGGGGTTCTGCTAAAATGTACTGGTTGAAAAACAGCATGTCATTTTTTAACTGAATTTCTTACCATGTTTTACTGTTGATACTGCTCTTAAATTGGATATTTATCACAAATCTCATCTAAAGCTTAATTTATAGTTCACAGTGTACCACCTTTCCACAAATGTACCCCATTCTACATTTGTGAGATAAAATCACATTACTTTCTTACCATAACCTCATTTCTCAAATACCCCTAAAAAATCACAGCCTCAAACAGGCTCTTTTGCTAAACTTTATTGTTATTAAATCAGACCATATATTACTGCTGTTGGCAAGTCTTTTTATTCAATTTTGATTCACCTTAGATATGATGGCAAATCCCAGCAAACATTTTTTAGGTCTGTTATGGAATAATGTATGATTTAAATTAATTACCAGAAAATAATACAAATCACAGGCTTTATTACAGATTATATTATGGCTATTCTTGTTGAGTTGACTCACCTTCAAAGGAATTATTCATTACTTACAGTATATAGCACTGCTTTTAAAATGATAAACTGTTTTTTTGTATATTTTGCTCTTATGAGCCTCCCACCAACACAATTCTTGAGAGCTTGGAGTGTTTGGATTTTTCGCTGTTCATGGAACTATTCTGCATAATTTAAAGTAGTTTTTACAACCAGTATTACATTTAACCAAAGTGATCAATATTTTGTTTGTTGTGAAGTGAATTTTGACTTCTACCACTGCTGGTTATAGCTAAAACATTCAGCTCCATTCTCTCATTAAGAATAAAAGAAAATGTACTTGAATTTTTAAAGAAAGACTTCTTACATGAAATGAAATGTATATATAATGACTATATATAATTGGAAAATGTAGTAACTTCTAAAGGACTGAAGGTAGAAATTAAGATTTGCCAGGATATGGGCTGTTCCACTGCACTGCATGTACACACAATTGTTCTTAAAACCATTTCCATTACCTTACACAGAGTTCTTTGAACAAGCAACAACAGTAATTATACACTTAAGGCACAGCATATGGTGTATTTAGATTTTCCTCATAAACGAATAAATAGAAGTCTCATAGTCTCTTTAAATGTTAATGTTGGCACATCACTTACATGTTATAGAAATTAGGGAAAAAATAAAAAAGCAAACAAAATACTAGGATATACAGTATACTGTAGCTAAAAACATCCAATTTAAATCAAGGGATGTTATGCTCACAATTGTACAACACATGGGCTAGATAGACCCGATGACCTCCTGTTGTTTCTAAACTATGATACATTCTTAACTAAAGGGAATATCTTTCATACATGCTATATATGGAGGAAAAACTCACTTTGAACCTTAATTTAAACAGCAATTCTAGTCCCTACAATATTAAATTATATCTATTTTAAAGCTAATCATAGTGATTTTTTCTGCTTCAGATTACAAAATGAAGTGCTTCAGCTAAAGCAAAAGACACAAGATTGGATAAGAGTTTGTTCAGCTAAGAAGGTCCCAAAGGCATTGCTGTGTGGCAATTAAAATCAAAATCCCTTTAAAAGGACAAGAAATTATTTTTGCTCTGTTCAGTGTGAAGTCCCCAGAGGCATGTATTTCAGACCTGGGAATCTCTCAGTGGAAACAAGATAGCTCACGAAGCTTTGCCATATTAGTCATTTCAGAGACGTTCAATTGCACAGATTTATTTTCAATTAATTATCAAACTCATTTTTCGGAGAAACATTTTTCTTTTATTAACTTTAGTGCATAGCCTTTGAAGAAAGATATGAGATGTGAAAATAGGGTTAACTAACTTCTTTCTGCACAGAGACTCCTTTTGGTACAAAATATTTCATGCTTCAGCGCTTGGGAATTAACAGATAAGAGATTCCACGTGTGTGTAGAGATTCCCTTAGTGAGGATGAGACCAGTCAAAGTGTTCAAGGCCTTGAGAATGTCCGAACACAGGGGGTCTCCCCCCATTACCATGGTAATAGTAGCGTCAGAAATGTTTCTTACATAAACTGGTGCTTTGCAGCCATAATCTTTGAACAATTTTGATTGCATGCATGCAATAAAGCTCACCTGTTCAGCTTCATCTCTGGATCCAGGACTTATTTGTTTGTTACAACATCTTCAATAATTGAGCCAATGTTGACAAAATGCCCCCTAGGAATATTTGTAAAATTGTGTATTGCAAATGCAAATATTTAACTAGAAACGTTACAAAACGCATTGTTTCTAACAGTAATACATCTACCATTCTGTGTAACACAGGGAACATGCTTGGCCAAGTATAAAACAATCCATGACAAAGTGCAGCTACCATTGTACAATATACACGGTATTTACCTAATACCTTTATTTATATACATTTTTGTGTCCAGGAATTAACATTTTCTAGGATTAAGGTGTTATAAGAGTAAAACAAAAATGCTGAATTAAGGAAATTAATGCTAATTATTACTCACAACTTTGTACCAGTGAAAAGCAAAACTGTTTAAATAGAATTCAAGTTAGCAGCCAGAGGAAGATTTTCCAGCCTTATTACAAGTCATCAGTGGGACACAGCTAATTAATATTCATTCCCACACTTCATAGCAGTTTGCTCTTAAAACGCACAATAACCCTCAAAGATGTCCTGTAAGACACACATATATGTCTGTTTCACATTAGCAAAGTTAATTTTTAAACAGTGCTTATTATTTCAGAAGCATTACTTAGACAAATATAACATTTAGTCTCCTTTTAAAAATATAACTAATAAAAACAAAAACTGTTGAATTGTCTTTACAGTTAAATGTACTTTACTGTTATGTAATGAATGTGACTTATTTTGTGTTTAAATTAAATTGTACATCTAGATTTCTCTAATGTTTGATATTTTTATTGTTTCCAGTTACAGTGCCTTGTTGTTGCTACAAATTTTCTGAAAAACCTTCTTCAGAACATATGCAAGAAATGAGGTGAACAACTAAATAAGTGACAAATAAGTGACAGATACTGTACACATCATTGCAGAGTGCTTTACCAAAGTGTTTCCAGTTTTCCACTTGCCTTCCTTAACACATGCTCTGCTACAACAATACAGAAATACGTTTTAATAAGGACTCAAGCAGAAACACAAAATTGACATGTTGCTTTTAGCAAAGCATGTCAAACAGGGCATAAATCAAAGTAAGCTAAAAAACTTAAAGAGAACTTAAGAAACATATTTTTAATAGTTAAAAGTATCAATATGAAATTGTTCTTAAATAGATAAACAGCAAAGAATAAATAAGAAAATGGAGTGGATCTCACTGGAGCAAATATGAATGGCACTAAAAGGTTCTCAACCAGTCTTTGTGATATAAAATGAGTTATAATTGAAGATTCCGGGTTGAATCGGGTAACTAGGCACGGAATTTGTTCCCTGCTATTACATCTTAAATGTGAAAACCATGTGTAATGGCTACCTACCATCAAACTATGACTTAAATCTACTGTTTTGTTACATGGTCACCGATTTTACACCGGAACCAGACAGAGCCAGTGACTAGCTGTCACTCAAACCAGTTCTATAAACAGACAATTTTAAAATGGAACATTTCAATCAGTGGCCAAATGTGGAATACTAATCGTACAACATTTGCAGAATAAAACAGATACAAACATGTGGAAGATAGTCACTATACTCTTAAGAATATTTAAAAAATCTAACAAATACTGATAATACTCTTCCCTATCAACTAATATTTTTCTCCTATGATCTTTGTGGCCAAAAAAATGCAAAGAGAACTTTTCCATTTAAACAAGGACTGACAGGGCCATCCACTTTTATTCAGAATCCCACAACCCAGACAGCCTTATAATCAAACACAAGAGCGATACATTTCTCACATGAGCACCCAACAAGTCACCAAGCACACTATGATGACACCCTGGTCATCAACAGCCCATCTGATTTTGAGGTCCTCAAAACTGTGCAACACCGCCTGGGAATTTGTGGTCACAATTTGCTAGTTCATTAGGAAGCCCAGAGTAAAACCTGAAGTTCTTGGACCATAACTGTCAAGATGCTTTAGGAATAAGTGCCTTTCCTTGTTGAACCACTCCAAAAGCCCTTAAAATGTTTTATTTGTTCAGTGTTTACCTGTGTTTCAGTGTTTATTGCATACTCGTATACACAAAACACCCAACATTAATAAAAAACCTGCCTCTTGCTGTCATCTTTTCATCACGTTTTAAGTGTTTTATATACAGTGCTACAATGAATAATTTATAACCTGCTATGACAGGATGCAGCAAGGCAATCTTGAACACTTACGATTGGACTGCCAGACTCTTTATTTGATTACATTAACTTCTTTCTATACAATTTCATGATGCATTAAAAATAAAAAAAACAATCCAACTTGTCTGAAAGATACAAAATGACAAACTGTACCTTTTATCACATTCGCTTAATGATTTAGTGTGTAACTCCTGTCGAAACCCCTTTAGGGCAAAACTTCATAAAGTAAATGTTAAAATCTCTCCACTAGGAGACACAAGTAGCTGTTTAAAATGCAATATTACCTTCTGTGAGGATCCCTAGAGTATCAAAAATAAAAGGCTACCATAACATCTTCATTAAAAGCAAGTAAATCATTTTGTAGGCTTTTGAGACAATGTTCTATATTGGTACTTTCCACACAAATGCAAAAATATAATGGTTGTGTACAGTTCTTAACACTCTGATGAATTCCCCTTTTGGGAGAACAAATACACACATTATTATTGCTATAATTGTTATTATTGGTATAGTAAAGGCTGTAGTGACCACAGGGAGAGTTCATTTTTGTAATTAATTAAACTAACCACTGCTCTTTGCAGTCACTTCATATTTTATCAGAGCATATTTCTGGGCTGGATTTTTTCATTGTGCCAGTTTTTTTTAATAAGACCTGTATTTAAGGTAAGGAACATCTTTGCCTCCCCTACCTTGAAGAAAATTGTAAAGGAGTAAAATCCTGCTTTACACAGTTACAAATGATTTATTCGCAGTCAGATAGCCAATCTATAATCTGTGACACTATTATGGATTGTCTTATGACATACAAGTAAATCTGACACATTTTGATAGAGCACATGTCCAGATTTAAGGCTATAGGTTTTATAATATTTATCTATATGCAATGCGCCAGCAAGGACATTCTCAGTTCTAAACTTTTTTTGAGCAATTTACATTACAGGGACATAAATGGTTCAGTTGTATAACAAACCACCTACAGATATTTGTATTTAAAAAATAAATGCATAATCTTTCTTGAATAAACGATAAGTTACAATATTCTAAGCTGGGAAAATAATTATTTTTATTCTCTTCTAACCTCACATTACTGGATAAATTCAAGAAATAATACATATGTTCATACTGTTCTGTATTAGAAGCTTTGATAGTCACTCGATTTTGCTCCTTAATGATTCTTCACTAATAAAAAAAATGTGCTAAGACTGTCTCTTTTAAATGAATATAAACTAAAATTTCTAGACTTCACTGCAAAAGCAGAAACAAGATTCATCAGATTAGAGTGATGTGAAATTGAATGTTTGAGATCAAAACCTGAAACTCTGAGGAAAAAAGGAAAGATGGCAAAGTGTAACCCATTGCATTATGTCACCATGATTACTGAGATGTGATGAGCCTAGTAAAATAACATTCTAACAATGAGAGGCTACTGCACAAGCTGTATACATTCACCATGCTCTTTATGGTTGTATTCTAATTTAAACACAAACATATGGGAAGCATGAATATATTATATTCTGTGAAGTTTTAGCTGAGTTTTGCCTCAGATTTCTTTGTTTCATTCTTGCCTTTAACAGTGTGTTCTTTTTCAGTTTCAAGCAGTGAACTAAATCCTCCAAAAATTCCTTTAAGTCTCAAACTGATTTTGTTCACTGAGGCATTTTCTTTCTCATTTCTCTAGTGGTACTCCATACTGAATTACTTGTCAGCAAAACATAAACTTGAATTTGTTCAAGTACAGACTTTTTTTCTGCCTTTTATTTTTGACCAGAAGGAAAGTTACATTTTTCTGCTTTATTGAAAGAGATCCCCTATATCTTTGTAATAAATATGTATATGTATCAAATATGTAGATGAATATTTGAATGCACATGTTATAGAATAGCTGCTGTCCTTCACTAGTGGGTAATTGTTTATCTCCCTTGCATGATGTGATGATTACTTAATGAGTCTTCAGACAAAAACATGTGGAGATTTCAGATGGAACTGAAGGCTAATTCTATGCATATGCGAATTATGAAGGGTCCTAATAATATAGTACACAGTACTGACAGTGGTTAAAAAATTCAGGCAACAGATGCATGCTAACCCCTGGACTGCAAAAAAAATCCTGGATGTATTTACACATTTCTGAAAAATATACAGTACTGTATATCTATGTCTTCACAGCCAAGGGATATTTATCAGAATGACCCCAGAATCTGACTTACCTCCCCTTTTAACTGTGCTTATTGATTCTCCGCTGTTCAGTTTAACAGTTATACCCTCCAGCACAGTCCAGATGAGTCTAGGTTGTGAAAACTGTCTTTTTGCTTTGACAATAGCTAGTAATTTCTGCAGGTATCAAAGAATAGTGTAGCTGCACCATTAAATAATACTATAATAGTGTCAATACACACATGATGAATAATTGCTAGGGTCAAATAGGTGAAATTAATTACTTTTTATGGGGATTTTTTCTGGATTGAAGATTTTATGATTGTACTTAAAAATCATTCTGAGTTGACACTAGTTGGATGCTCACGTAAGCAATCACATCATCTAATTTACATTGCCTTGGCAATATTGTACTTTTAGCCTTCTGAGCCTGAGTGTTTCTAACTTCCTTCAGTTTGGAGTTATACTGCTGGAGTACCTTTCTCCCACTTTTTCTAAAACACCAAGGCTCATTCACATTGTACAGTTATAGATCTACCAGGTGCCTTATTTGGCCTGCAATGATGGGCACAGCATATTTATCTTCATGTTTATATTTAGGATTCTGTACCCCAATAAAATGACTTGTAGCAGGACTTGTAAAATGACAGGACACTGTAGTATGAATTGTGTATACCCGATGTACTACATTCTTTCTTCTGTATATTATGGTTTATTTGCAAATAAATAAACATTAACAACACAGTGAAACCTGTATTTCTTATCCAATTGCATTCAATGAAAAACACAAGGTAAAGCTTACCCTGTCTCAAGATATTTGCTTCAACATATTGATATTAAAAATAAACTCCGAAATATTAAATGAAATGTGAGTGATTCACTCAAACATTTATTGGCATATTAGCGCAGTGGTTAGCATTGCTGTCTAGTAGTGCTGGGATCCGAGGTTCAACTCCGGACGTGGGATACTATGAGTTTTATACATTCTCCTCGTGCTTGCATGGGTTTTCCCCACATGCCCCAGTTTCCTCCCACTGTCCTAAAAACATACTGATAGTTTATCCAGGGATGCCTTGCATCTGTTACTCCCACAATCAAGAACTAGATGAAAAGGTTAGAAAATGAGTAGATGAATGACATTTTGGACTATAACAATGGAAGAATAATTCAAAACAGAGGAGTCAATTTGGTCCATCTACAGTAGCTCGTTTGGTAGATTGCAGCAAGTTATAAGAAGATCTCATTCAGCCATTACCTGAAAGAAACTAGGGTATCAACTTCGATAACATGGCTCCCACCACCTTTTGTGTAAAGAAGGGACTTCTTTGCTTAGTGTTAAAAATATTCTGACTTTGTTTTGATTTGCATCTCCTGGCTCATGTTTCACTGCTAATTTTGAATAATTACACAGGTGTTCAGATCTTTAAATCATTAATTTACGTTCAAAATGACTATGAACACAATCAAGTTTAATCTCAAAAGATCTTTCTGAAAAAAGTATTCCACTTAAAAAAATGAACAGAAAGACTTACAGCAAAACATGGCATTTTACCATGTAAATTATACATTCTTACCCACGCAGAGCTGTGAAGCCAAAGGTTTGATGCTAAAATTCCAGAAACATAAATAAAATGTCAACTGGAGACACATTTTATTAAAAGCCATAGTTTAGGGTTGTTTTATGTTGCAAGGTCTCAATGTGAATTGATCTAAAAACCACACAAGTTTCAGATTTATATAATGTACTGTAGGAAAGACAAGAAATTTATTTCTAATAATTACTGGATGGTCTTGCTTGTTACAGGGACCACATTAATCACTTTAGATGGGCAATATAATTTAAACCATTAGCTCACTCATGTTCTCTTCCTTTTCCTCTTTCATATACTGTAATTTGGCTTTCTGGCAGAGCAAAGAGCAAGGAACTAAAAAGCTTTTACTGTTAATTAGAACAGCTTGAAGACAGTGAACTGAAAAGGTCCACTAAGTAAAACTATGACATAAGTATATGATATGAAAATATGCTGCTCGCCCTGCATGGAAGCAGAAACTTCTATACTACATTCAACAGTGCTGGATGTCTGTGTAATGTGTTTTGATGAAATTATGAATACTAATAACAGAATCAGCCTCTTGGGTCTATTAAAGAAGACGATATTCAGTTCTGGGTATCAAAGCCTGCAGCAATTTAAAATCAAATTTCAATTTCATAATCGAGGGAATTCATATTTCTAATTCAAAAGTCAATATATTTAAAGTGCAATATACTCCTATCAGGTTAAAACTATCTCTGAGAAATTGCTACACTATTCTTGAGGAGCTGTGTAATATTGATTGTCCTGTTATTCTAAATGAACAGCCTTTTGTGTGCTACAGAGAGTCCCAGGTAGAGATTTACAGATAAGCCTTTAAAAGATTGACAGAAAATGCCTTAAAACCCTTCTTATCTTTTGCAGTGTTGAACACGGCTGCTCACTGTTTGAGTATGTTTATTCTGCAGGGATCTGTCTTATCAAAGTTAAACCTTTTGGTATAAAGATGTTGTTTTTTATAAAGTTAACCCTCATAGCCAGGCTGAACCAAGTCATGTTGGACAATTATTTGTTAACATTGACCTAACACTGTGGAGACACTGACAATCTGACAACAAATCTACAAATAAATGTATATTGCTAGTAAAACTTGGTACAACTGCCCACATTTAGCACATATAGGTTCTGCAGTGTTGACTGTGAGTCTGTTAGCAGGTAAAGGGAATTCCTAGAGTAAGGCAGAAACTCTAAAGCACATGGACAAAGGGAACATTCTTTCCAAGGGCTGAATTGCAGCTTTTCCTTGGACGCTCAAGACTATTCATTTGTAGAAACAGATGTCAGGCCCAGAAGAAGACTGTATGCACAGTAAGGAGCAGCTCACTACAAAGAAGAAAATAAGTGAACTGTTTAACACAAAGACCTCTAACATGCACCACAACACTACACCCAAAGCTAATGTGCTGCAAAAAAATACTACCTATATTATGCAATGATTAATATTACTTAATATTACTATTGCAACTAAAAAATAAACCATTCTTTAAAATATTTTACAATTATTTCTTGTTTTTATCATTTGCTATGTGTTTCACTACAGTTTTACATGTCAGTCTCTACTTTCTAAAAAAAAGACGCTAAAATTCTGTTTGATTAAGTATTTTGGAATCTTCTTCTCATTCATTAATTTTTATACAGTCCCCAAATTTAATTTTAATTCCAATCTGTTTCCACATTATGAGTCCCCCTTGCCAAGTTATGGATGACTTTGACCAACCTAGGTGTCTACAATGTGCAATGGTAGGTATAATACTGATAAGTGAAGGTCAGTTATGAAATAAAGTTTAAACTAAATTCAATTTGCAAGAATACACTGAATACAGTGTATACAGTGACAGCACCCCAGGGGTCATATCCTCTGGACAAGATTCAACAGTCTGATCTCTGGCTTGGCCACTTTGCCATCCTTGTGACCTGCGGACACTACTGATGTGGAAGAAGTGCCCAAAAAATATATGCAGGACAGACAATAACATCAGCCTCCCTTGATCTTTTTGTGGCCATGCGACATTAAACTGAATGAATATCTTTGACCTAATAAAAATAAAGGCTTAGTATCCCCTCACTTTCTTGAGATATCTCTACTCAGTGGGCAGAGCAATGTACTTATAATTAAATGTGGATTATGTTTTAATGATCAAACTGAAAGTTAATAGCTTATTGCCATAGATAAATTGTTTTGACATTGCAGGTAGTTAGCAAGGTGCTTGTGGCTTACAATGCATTAATAACACATTAAATATGATAAACAATAATTTCTGGATGAACCCCAGAGCATTTCATTCTCTCTATTGCTTATGTGCTAACTGAATAATTGAACTGATTGCTTATGTGCTAACTGAACAGATTGAACACTGGTAGTTTAAGAAAAATCATTCATTATGTTGTTTTCTTAAAAAAATGAATGTAAAGTGATACCACATAAATATAATTCTGAAATGTGCTCATTAATTACATCACTATACCATCAGTGTGATACTATAATTCTCTGGGTGATACTATGAGTTTTCTATGCTAGGCAATAAAACTGGCATGTATTATTTTAATCATGCAATGTTTTATTCCTGACTATAAATGGATATAACTGGTGTTACATGCTAATTAATTTTGAATCCTTTTGCAGAATTCCTAATTACAGGTATACAGCATTATTATTCCACTGTTAACTATGGTTAGGACTCTGGACTCAAACCTAGAAGTTTGTGGGTTGAGTTCCTGGGGCATTGCTGTCAGACCGTTCAGCACAACACTTGACTCAAACAAAAAGCCCATTAAAACCAAGAACAGAAAGTACTTCTTTACCCACAGGATTATGGACATATGGAACAAGCTGCCCAGCCCTGTTGAAATCAATACACTGGCTTCCTGCAAGAAATGGCTGGATGAGATCCTTTGTTCAATTAGGTTCTAACTATCAAACATGCTATAAGGCCCAAATGGCTTCTTGTTTAACCTTTCTTATGTTCTTAACCTACTAAGACAACAAGTCTAACTCATAGTGTCAAGACTTCTAATAGTTTTGTATCATGTGATCCTGAAGCAAAAAGACTGCTTTGATGGGAGGGACAGTGAATAAAATTATTTTGATTTTTTTTTCCCTTTTCAATTGTAATAATGTTTGTTGTTTAATAAGATAAAATGAGTTATAGTATCATACTGTATATAAACACAGCACGATACAAAGTTCTAATTTGGAAACTATCGTAACAAGTCTATAAACCTTAAATTCAATTATAATTTCTTACGTCTATGTTTTCAAAAGAATGAAACGTACCGATACAGACAGGCAAAGCCAGGAGTATTGTGTATTGAGTATTGTTTAAAAAATCGATCAGTGTTCTGGTATCATTTGTACTCTGGAATTTAAACAAGTTCAGACAGCAGGAAAGCTTGTTAAATTTCATAACCAATACAAAATAACACAAGATTTTTTGCCTCTACCCCAGACTGATACGTAAAATTTTTGTTATTTCTGTTGACTTTACCATTTATGAAGTGTAAATTCAATATAACACACTTTCATTTTGCTAGTCCCTTGTGTCCCGCATTCTAGCAAGTGAGTACTACTGTATATCTCATTTTGATAGACATTTTTTCTAGCTTTTCCTGTTAATGTATTTTTGAGATAAAGTGCTAGATTTTCTATTACAAGATTACATGGAAAACGGAAACTCCAGCAGGGGGAAAAACCCTAAAGAAAAAAAAAAGGTAATGCTATTGTTCTTATCAATTTCACTGAGCTTCAGAAAATTGACCTTTCCTTGCCTGTAATTTTTTACGTCAGCATCTGATGTCTGCATACTTGCTTCAATATCTTAACGACTAGTTTAAGGCAGCCTTGTGACATCTGCTACAATGAAACTGTCTTTTGCTTTTCGGCCCTGAAATGTAAGGGCCTGTGTTTATGCCAGTATGGTTCATCGCAGTGCGGTGCTGTCAGTGATTGGATACATTTAGGCAATTAAGACAACACAGGGAGGAAGAGAAAAATGACAGTATAAATAACGCCCCACAGCTGTGCTGCCTCTGCCAGCACAAACAATGTGACCGTGGAGTCAGCCAGAGCCCAATAAAATGATCTGGAGTTTCAGTTTATTGTAGTTGGTTAGAAATAATTTATTATGAATACATTAATGCACTCTCCAAGGAGTGCCACATGATTTCTCTGTTTTCATTTAACACGATGCAATTTGATTTAATTTAAAGTTATAACACTACATTTAGAAATAAGTTTAAAACTTGAAGAGCTACAAGATATTTTCCAAATGCAAAGAACATTGTTTCTTACAGAGAATTTACTAAAATGCGAAGAAACCAGGCTTTAGGAAAGAAAATGTAGCTGTCTGTTAAGCCTGACGACAAATATAGTCTGAAAAGTGCTGTTAATCACAAGTGCAAACATTTCTGAAGTCTTAGCACTAAAAATGAAACTAGATGGTAAGCGTTATCCAACTGAGCATCTTTGCCATAGAGTTTCAGTTAATGGCTTCATTGCACGGTTCATTACAGTTTTTAAATTGTTAAAAATAAAATTCAGCAGGATATGAAAAACAGACAGCTGATAATGTTTTCTAGAGCTGGTATTTTTTCATTTATCTGATAATCATAATTTATTCCATTACTGGAAGTTCAAAGATTTCAAACTATTTTCTTTTCAAAGTAAATGAAAACTACTGGTACCAAGATTAATTACCATATACAGTATACCTCATACATATTTCCAAATTGTAATATCAACAATAGTTAACTCTACCTGGAAATGATACTAGGATTCATTAACTCTTACCTAATTGTCAATATTGTCTAAAAATGTATAGTTAAGAGGATAAAAAACCTTGTCTTTCTGTTACTTTCTGCACCATTTCAAAGACATGTCTATCAAAAAAAATTCATTATTTGTGCTTGGCAATTGGAGCAAGACAGTAGAGACAAGCAGGGACAAGAAGCACTAATGAATCCCTACCAACATTTTCTAGGTCACATTATCTGAGCTCTTTGAATCTTGTGTATCACATTCTAGCTCATCAAACTGGTTCGATGAGCTGGAATTAGACATGTTATTACTCTATGGGCCACATTCATTCTAAGATTTGCATGTGGGAGTATACCAATCGAAAAAAATACACAAGCTTCAACCTTGAACAAGTTTCATTATTTAGCATTGATAGCTCTTCTAGGCCAGTCACACAAAGTACACTAAGATAAAGCGCCTCACATTAAAATCTACAATTTCTCACTGAAAGTGTTACTGCCTCAAGGCACCGGAAAGCAAAATCCAGAGCAAAACCAAAAATTTGCTCTTTTCAAATTTACCATTTTAATTTTGATTATTATCACTGATACAGCATGATTAAATTGCTACCTTTCGACACCTGATTCAGCAGTTCAACCTCCCAGCTGTACGCGGCACAGATCTGATCACTCGTCTGAATTGACAGATCAAGAGAGGGTGGAATATGTAACTTGAATGATTGCGATTATACAATTTTGAAACCTGTTCTACTAAACTAGAAATATGAATTGCTTACTGCAAGCCAAGGAACCTTGTTTCCATTGTGCTGAAAGGTATGAATTTATTACCCCAAGCATTACCCAAGGTGAAACTACAGCCACTGCTGAATTAGTCAACTTGACAATGCCCAGTGAAGATTCTTTTACCACGTCTAGAATCATCATAGTCATAGCATGGAAACCTGATGAAAGATCTTCATAAATGCAAATAGATAAAGTGTGTGGCAAGGATTAATAAATGCCTGCTTACTAGTAAAGTATCTTTACCAATTCTTATCACGCCACAATCCCATCACACAATCGCTGTTGTCTTTGAGATAATGTATATTAAGTTGAATTTGACAGACAGTACAAATATCTGGTCTGTAATGAAGAAACATTTAACTGCAGTCAATTGATTATTGCACCATAAACTTACGCAAACCGAATCCTGAGAAAGCAGAAATAAAGAAGATGACTAGATTTCTGCACATTTGTATAATAAATAAAAAATGGAAAGGAAAGAGGAATGGAAAATATTCTAAAATAAAACAATTATACTTGCACTTACTCAAATAAGCAATCTGTTTGAAATTTATGAAATACTGAACTTATCTAAGCCTTCCGCTGTCAGCAGCATTAATTGGGATGCTCATACTGGATAAAGCTCCTTATCGCAACTCAGAAATAAAAATAACAAATACTTGTCTTGGCAGTCGTAATCAATATCTGCCATCCACAAATGCAAACAATTCAAATGGCTATTTTGGGAGCCTAAAAGGTGGCTATACATGCTCTATACATGTCTTGTCAGTAAAAACAGACTAGTTTGATACTGTATGCAGTATATTGTTATTAAAGTGGTCTGTCTTAGTCAAAGATGTGATTTAAAACAAAGCTTTCAGTTTTCTATATATTATTTCCTTTAAATTAACCTTTTGCCAAGCTGCATATCACATTATTTTGAAAATAATACATCTCCAAGTTACAAATGTACAACATTCTATTCTCTTTGAAAATTAATTATCGACAGAGATTTTTACACGGGTGTACGTGTGAAATTAATGTAAGATTGCTGAACTGAATTTTGCTTAATTTTTTGGTTGGGATAATAATGCTACCAGCTTGCAAGGCAACTCCAGATCTATGCTCCAGGTGCATTCTCCCCTCCTTTCCCTGAAGGCTGTGTCCAACCCAGCCTTTGTGCTCCATACTGTGCTCAACCTTGCACATAAGTCAGCTGGTGTTTCTGGAGGCCTGACAGCCCTGATAGACAGCACCATTCAGGGTTTTAGACCAGTTCTGTACTGTACATTCTTGAGTGAATGGTGCTCGGGTGTGGTGCTCTATCAGCTCTAACCATTTAGATGGATCATGGCCACCATCCAGTCTGCATACAAACACAACAAACTTCATCTTCCTCTTGGGCTCCTACAATGATGTACCAATACAGGACTTCTGCCTAACAACAATGCCTTGCAGGACTTCACCTTACACATTTGTCCACGTCCACAGGTGGGATATGATGGATGGAGTATGGCCTTGCAGTCTTTCTTTTTGTTTCAGCCTCCTCTTTTTTTTTTGCTGGCAGCTTGAACATCCCAAGAGGTAATGGCTAAATTTGTGCCAAAAAGGGAACAATGGTTTATTATTCTATCCCTGCTTATTTGAAAAGAAATGCAATCCTCACTCCACAGGCATTGGTCAGACTGAACAACCAGTACTCGGTGGTTGTCAGCAAAGGCACTTCCCCCAAAAGCTAATAAATGCATTTCATTTTGGGGGACCAAAGGCAGTTATCAGAACAAGTGATTTCTTATAAATATTCTATAAAGCTTATAAGCACAGCTGTAAGCATTAGAAGAAAAAAATCTTACAACTGTGGGGATAGGATTATATTGAAGTATCAAGGCAAAATTATCCAAGTAAGGTACTTTGGAATGTAAGTATGCTTTGTGAGTTTAGAATAGATACACTTAAAACACGCTTTTATGTCCCACTGAAGCCACTTAATTCTTTTCATCAAAAGGTTAGTTGCACTTGTCTGCAGTAAATCCTCTGAGGTACAAATTCAGGATCAGAACACTGTATAAAGAACTCCAGCTCGTAGATTGTGAAGAGTACTTCTTGATTTAATACCTATCTTTTTCACACATAGATGCTGAACAACCCTGAAGTACTGTACCAAAGAGACAAGACGTAACTGAAAGATTAACTGACTTTAACATTCAGAAAAGAAAGTTTTAATATTAAAATATTTACTTTAGTATATATATACTTACAGTTCTTAAATATTAAAATATAATTTATTTCTGAGTAACCACAAAATAAATATATTGCACATTTAATTTTTCATGAAGTTGTGAAATAAATGACAGCTACTGTGAACATCGAATGTCTGAAAAGTAAGTCCACACAATAAAACAAAAAAAAAAAACACTGTCAGTCAGTCAATGATGGATGCCAAATTTTATTCCATAGATCGTATATTTCAAGGGAGATACTAACATGTATAATTCTGTTTTACTACGGCTTCATCTAGTATCCATAGCAACACACCTGTAAAGCTGAGGAATTTATTGAATATTTGCCAACATTTTCTCTGTGAAATGCCTTGTAATCTTCAAAGGTACTCAAGGAATTTGGCGTTATAGAGTTTTCATCATATTTTTTTTATGTGATTCGATTTCAGTAATTTTCTTACTATTTTGACTAAAGAAACACCTTAATAGTAAATAAGAAAGGATTGATAACGCTGAAAAATAGGACATTTTGTAATACTGAATAATCTTTATAACATAAGTTCCATAAATTTTAAATTCTTTTAAATTCTTATGTACCTTATTGCTCAAACTCGCTATTAGGCTCTCCGAAAGGATCAGGGAGAGACTTAATTTACATGCAGAATGCTTTCCCCCCAAAGCAGCATATATGTATTTAAATTATACTAATTTCACTAACAGCAGGAGAAAGACTTAAGCAATACACCAAGTTGAGACAAAACATCAACATTTTAAGTATCTGAATAAAATGCAAACGTGTTATACCAGAAATAACATTTCTAAAGATTAGTACAAAGCATTTTTGTCTTGCAGAATGACTGGCGTTTTTGTAAAGATACTGTGTGAGAGCTACGATAAACCACATTAAATTAAAGGTCATTTTGCCAATTAACTGCTATCATAGTTTATATACGAGAGCCAATAAATACTAGATGGATCTAATTCAACTTGGAACATTAGATTAAGGAAGGATGATAAAATATCAACCCCCAAAAAAGTAATGGCTAATAAGATTTGAACACAGTGGATTCTTGAAGAATTTAGGGTTTTGAGACATATTGTATAGTCATTTTCCTGAACTTAATGTTATTATAACACGTTATTCACAAACGTGTTTACAAACGACAGGTACAGTATAAACAATATCCTGTTAGAGATACATGTAATAATCATAAATAAGTTTGTATTCATAAAGGTAAGTGACCTTATGTAGATGAGTGAAAAGGCAATCATTAGCATGACTATATACATCTAAATAATGCATATGTGTTACGTGAAAACATGTCAAATGAGAAGACCTTCCATATCTGGTTACCTGAACCTATTTTCAGGAAGGTTATCTGAAAATAATAGGGGTCTAAGTGTATTGATGCTGTATATAGTCACCACTGACTATAAAGGATTTGTAGACTATAGACAGAAACATTGAACTGAATCATTTTTTAAAGAATATAACATAAAAAGTACTAGACAGTATAGTATATATAATTTATTCTGAGCATCACAGTTCTTTGAGCTCTGAACCTTACTTTTTCCTCTGTCTTTTGACAATGGCACCTTATCCTGCGTGCAAGGATTGCGTCCAGCTTCACTTAAACCACACAATCAAACCTGTTAGTTTCTATAAAGAGGATCTTGGTTCATTACATCTGCTTTTCACCCGTGCAAACGTTCACAAGCATGTAATTTATCTTGTGCGTATCATTACCCTCATTACTTTTGTCTGTCCACATGAAATTTACATTCACCATTCACAAGTTTACAAACCGGTTTCTAGGTTTATATTCATGCATATGCATGTGTGCTTTTAAATTGTTCCTTTCTGTGGTTTGTGTGTACTGTACTTCATAACATGACTGTTATCTTTGGGTTACATGCATCTGATTCCTTTTGAGCCTTCTTTGTGAATGAAAATGTGTTTATTTAGTGAATCTAAGCATAACTGACCCTGTAAACAACCTCCATTCCAAAGAGGAAGCACTATAACCAAGCAACATAGACAAAAATAGCAGAGCATTTAGTAGAATCTATTTTAGTCTAATGTATTTCAATTGCATCACAGAAATCATTAGGCCATGAAGCTCCATTTTGATTTAGTTTACTGTAGGCATTTAATTCACAGGCACATTCCATTGTTTAGGGTTATAATGTAAATATACTGTAATGAACTGAAACAAAGAGAGAAGAGACAAATAAATAAGTTATTTGTCTGATATTTGAATGATTTGCTTTGCAGTAAGAAAATCATAGTATTTTACATTCTTTTACTGACTACCACTTTGTTGTTGTTATCATATATACATCTTTATTCTTCAGAAATGAAATAATTACCTTGTAATAACAATAGGGCTTTGACTTCTTTTAGGATTTCACACAGTACTGTGTATGTTTTTCCCTACAATCTGTATCTGAAGGTTCACTGCTGCACGTGCAAATCTGGGAAGTACTGACTCTCCACTACGCAAAATGTATCACCAGTAAAACTGACCTCTTCTGACATTTAAAAATGTTGCCGCCTTTTTTACAGGAAAAAGACAGGGAGCCGGTTTTTGATACATAAACCTGTCATAAGCTATACTTCACAGTATAAGCTATACGTCATTGAACAAACTAAATATTTGTATTATGGATTGACTCTGATACCATAAATTAAAATAAAGAATAATAAAATAAAGTATTCACAACTTACCAAACTTGTAAGTTGTAAGTTATACCCGAAAAATTGAAGCTAAGTTTTATGAACTTACAATATCCCTTCCTTTTTTATCTTATATTTTTAAGTTACTTATCTTATATTCTTAGGAGACATATAATGTCATATCTCAAAAAAGATTCAGAATCTTGACAGACACACTGCCCTCCATTTACACATCCTTTGTTTGCATGTTTTAGGAGAACATCTTACAATTCTGTCTCAGTTATTTACTTCAATACGCATTTTCAGACTAACACTGCTTTTGATCAGTCGACTGAAAGGAAAAGCTTTTTTAATCTTTTACCATTAAATAAATGGTATTATGTGAGCAATGAATACTAAAGCGTAACCTCTTAATGGTTACTAGTGATTAAGTGCCAGAAAGATTAAACCATACTCTACCTAGAGATCTTGAGAGTTTTAAAATAATATCTTCAAAGGAATTATTTTCACAAATGTCTAAATGATAAAAGAAATAATTTAGAGATGTTGTAAAACAAAACCAATTAAAGTTTATATGTCAGAACTATCCAAACATTAGCAATGTCTTTCTCTTCTAGCACATAATAGCACACATTAATACAATTACAAAGGCAGTGATTCCTTCAATTTATCTGTATAACAGGTTATTGTACATAAAGCTATAACAGTACAACAGCCGTTTCCTGTTATAGTTTTTGATGATGCCATGAGTTATCATACATAGGCAGACGCAATTATAGCAGTATGGAGACAAAAAAAACAGAATTTGATAGCAATTAAAAAAAGAGGGGAATTTGGAAACTCAATATTTGCCCCACTTCAATGTGCACAATACAAGTTCAATACAAGTTTGAAATGAATGGTGAGGGACATTAAGTCTTATACACATGACTGAATTCCCATCCACCACAAAACAAAGTGGTCCAGAACCAAACTGTTTTTTTTTTTCCATTGCTGGTAAAATGATACAGATGTGCGATCTATGGATTCTTTTAGTCTGCTCTTGAGGTGCAGAAATAGATTCAAAAAGATAAAGAATATAAAAACATAAGAAACAAGAGAATGTTTAAATTAGGCAACCATTATACTTCTGGAAGGAAGGTCAACCAAACTACCTGGTATTATTGCAATTATTCAATGATTACTATTAAAAAAAACAATTTAGAGATGCCCCTCATACAATTATATAATGATAGCACAAAGAAAACAATATAAATTAGGATGAATTTAAATTTTTTTTGTTCCTCTTTTCTATTTTTCTTACCAGCTACATTACAAAATGTCTGTAATGCCTTTACTGGTTTATCTTACATGCTTGTTTTATGCTTAAAAGCAGGTGGTATAAACTCTAATCATATTCCTTAGGCATTTTATTGGAGAGCTCCATCAATAAAGTGCTGGCAATATCCTGAAGAAATTTTCATTGTCTGAGTGATTACCTAGACTTTAATGCAACTGACACAAAGGCATGTACATCAAACTCCATTTACTGTTACTTTTTTTTCTTATCTATCTAGTCATGAGAAAGTAATTCTTTTAACAGTCCATTCAGAGATAGTGTATGGATTTCCCTTTCTTCTTTTTATCAAATAATGCATTCCTATCAAATGCCTATCAATTGACTTGGGGTTTCTAAACGTAAAACTAAAAAGGAAAAAAATGACAAAGTGAATATAAGAAACTTAAGGAAAGGCTACTGGATTAACACACAACTCTAGAAACTCTAGACAATCATTCGATTAAAATGCTTAGATACAACTGTGCTCTTTCCTCTTTCCAACTGACATTCATTTTCATCACAAAATATTTTTAAATCTTTCCTCTTGTGTGTTCACGTTAAACATGGTAGTTTCCAAACAGAAATGATAACAGCAAAGACAGCACTGTTATTCTTTCAATAACACCCCAACTCTTTCTATATCTGAAAATGCAGTCTCATGATTCATGTAATCAAACACAGAACCCAAAACAGAAGATAACCCCCAGTACAATATCCAAAGCATTTGCCAATTAAATCACCTACAGCCAAGGAAACAACATTTTCAAACGTTTTCCGGACAAATGTAATAAAACCATTAAGAAACAGTTCAGCCTGTCCAGGAATATCACATCTTACACTAGGTGAGATCATGCTCAGCAGTTTATACTCTATAACTGTTTACCAAAAGGCTTATAAAACAGTGTTATGGTCATAGGTTCCATATAGTTTTTCAGTTTTATGCCGTCTCTAAAACATAATACAAAAAAATAATATATTATCTATAAAACTTGCCTACAGTACATACTTTCTCAGCTTTGCAATCTAATGTCATGTCATTTACCAAACCGCTCTATACCATGTGTTGTCACGGGAAGCCGAAGTCTACCCAGCAAGCAACAAGCGCTTCCATGGCAAGCAACACATGGTATAGAGCGGTTTGGTAAATGACATGACGGGTGCCAGTCCATTGTAGGGTAAGTGCAAGCCACACATACATGGGGACATTTGGGGGAGACGGCAAAGGGGGGAAATTTGGTCCAGACACCAGTATAATTCCCTACTCTTTTCAAGAAATGTGTGGGGATCTTTGCATTGGTTGCATTAAAGTCTAGGTAATCACTCAGAGAGTCAGGACCTCAGTTTAACTTCTCACCCGAAAGACGGCGCCCACTACAGTATAGTGTCCCCGCCACTATACCAGGGCATTAGGACCCACACAGACCGCTGGGTGGGTGCCCCCCGCTGCCCCACTAACACCTCTTCAACAACCAAAGCTTCCCAGGAGGGCTCCCATCCAGGTACTGACCAGGCCTAACCATACTTAGCTTTAGTGGGTAGCCAGTTGAGAGCTGCAGGGTGATATGGCTGTTATCTAAAGTTTTAAATATAATTAAGTTAAGAAAACTAACATGCTTGTCTTAACACCATAACTTGAAAATAAATAGCTTAAAAATAAGTAGCTAAAATTTTCATAAATTAAAACACTAAGGTTTTGCCACAAAACATTCTTTTTAAGTGAAAAACTACTCAATGAAATTAAGGTTTGATGGCTATTTTCCTGCAATTTTTTACCCTATCACTTGATTCTGAAAAGCCTGTACTGTAAAGTTGTCACTATACACAAAACAAAACAGACTACAGACAGAATTAAAGGCTGTAGAAGTCGGTGGATAATTTGTCTACATTAAGCCAAGTGCATCATAAACACTGCAGGATGGAGGATAGTCGTTTAAAGCTCCAAAACTGAGTTGTGCCAATAAATCATTAAAAGATGGACCACTTAAACAAAATAACATTGGATACAATTTCAAGAAAACACCAGTATGGAATGATATACGATATCAAGGCACAGATATTTAAGCAGACACTTTCAGCTTGAAATGCAAACAATTCCATCAAATCAGGGTTAAGCATAAGCCGAAACTCAAACCAACAAACATATCTTGATGTGAAAGCCTGTCTACATTGGCCAGATTTCTCACACTGAGAGCTCAATCCTTTATCACTCCAAAATTGATGCTGCAACAACAATGATGCTGAAATCTTTATCTAAACAACATAACAAAAATCAGTCTTATTTTATTTTTTTTTCAAAATTATACAGGTAGATACTAATTAAAATGATCCAGTTTGCTACAGCTATGAAACCTTTTTTGGTTCTGTAACTGGGAATGACACATCTTGTGAGTGAATTAAATCAGTGTGCTCTGTTACTGACAACAGTAAACAGGCAATGACTGTGATTTTTTTATTTTAAGTTGTCTTTAAATGAATGTTTATTTTTTAATTCAAATAAGCACAAAGAAACTGATACATTTAGAAGTATTTAACTGCCAGTACTTTAATTGTATTTGTTAGCTTCATACACAGAATATCAAACATTTTAGCTTTATGTGATGTGGCACTGTGAAGTGGTGACTTACCTATAAGTTATTTTATCTCTGATTCTTTACTAGTAAAAAAAAAAGATGATTTAAACTTATAAACATAATAAAATAAAACACAATAATAAACATAACCCTTTTTATAAAATAAATGTAGAAAATTTAAGCAGATCATTTGACAGGACTTCCGGATATTTTCTGTGGTATAGGCATTGTCTGTGACATTCAAGTCCCTATAAGGGATATCAACAGATGATAAGGGTTTATAAGAAGTCAAAAAAATTAGGCTATGGGTGCAGACAAAGCATATCCAAAGCAAATATTGCAGGAGATAGAAAAAACAAAGAGCCTGTGACTTCATATTGTACACTACAGATCCTGGAAGAAGCCTTTTTTTAAAAATAACTCCAGTACCATATTATGAATTCCTTTGTCACTTTTTTCAATAGTAGAAAATGAAGGGATAATTGCCTCTAAGGTGCTTATAATTATGAAAAATAGAAGAATGGCTATGGCAAGCCATCAAAGATTAAATGTGACTTTCTACTGAAAGCCATATCTTAATTGTGGAATTAAAAGAGCTGTTGAACATGTTCTATTAGGTAATTCTCCTAGCACGACATTTATGTAGCTGTGATAAGTAGAATTATCTTTAACTGCTTTGAACTACTGTGGTTGTTCACTCAGCCACAGTTAAAATCCAGAAATTCCTTGAGTTTAGCTGGAAACTGCATCCAAAATATTTCATTTCAGAAAAAGTATAGTATTCAAATGCCAGCATAGGGCACATAAGGCTTTTTTAAGGAAATTGTTTTCCCGAGTATTAGTTGTGAAATATTTCAATCTTCTTAATTTATCAGGCCTATTACAAATATATTAATGAATGTTCTTTTCAATAAAATTAAACCCCCCTTTGTTTTGTTCTCTGTAGAAATGCAGGCCATTACACAGTGATTCCTATTACAATGACAATCTACAAATACCATGCTGTTTAAAATAAGACCCTTATTTGTTGGTAATATCTACATTTGAATGAAATCTAAATTCAAATCAGAACAGCTAGGATGGTTAGCAAGTGAATTGAACTCCTTCCAGGCCAAACTAGAATTGTCAGTCATACACATCAAAACAAATCACTTGTAACAACAAAAAACCCCATCAAATTAATCATTTACAGTGGTGATTGACATTTCAATTAACAGAAATGACACAGGTAAATTAATTATGCTGATTAACATGTCATAAGGTGTTTACTGTGAAAGTCACAGACTAGTAGTGTGTATGGTTACCATTGGAAGTAATGCAAACCGTACATCAGTGTCACAAGCTTCACACTAGGCTGGAGAAGAGACCTTGTGGTATTCTGTATTATTCCTCTCATGCATCTTGTACAAGCAATGTCTAGGGGGCCGGTCTCTGAGCCCAGGATGTCATACATCCTTCCCATATTCCACATATGTTCAAAGAGTCTCAAGGCTGGGAAGTAGGACATCCATGATATTACAGTCACACTCTCAAAGTGCAAGAAAGAAATTGTTACAACTCAGTTGTAGCCGGAATTATTATTATTATTATTATTATTATAATTGCTTACACTTATATAGCACTTGTATACTTTTCTGCACACTCCACTCAAAGCACTTTACAGGTAATGGAGACTCCCCTCCACCACTACCAATGTGCAGCCCCATCTGGATGATGTGATGGCAGCCATAGTGAGCACGGTACACACATCACACTTCAGCTATCAATGGGAAGGAGAACAGAGTGATGAAGCCAATTCATAGATGGGGATTATTAGGAAGCCAAGATTGTTAAAGGCCAATGGGAAATTTGCCCAGGTAACACCCCTATTCTTCTAGAGAAACACCTGGCTGTGGGATTCAAAGCATAAGAAATAAACTTGTATTCAGAAAATTGAAATTAGCAGGTGGAGGAAAGTGAGGAAATGAGTTAGACATATCAGGATCAAAAATACTTTAAACTAAAGCATTAAGAGAAATCAAGTTTGATATTTAGGTCTGCTAAGTATATAATTAAGGTTTTACAGCCTGAACACATGCCTGAGCCAGTGAGGTACTATACAGAGTGCACATCATATTAATAATATAAAATGCTAAAGCCAAATGTTTAATTCTTAATAATCAAATGGATTTTCTGCATCTAAATAATGTACTGCAAAAGAGATTGATGGGTGAGAGAACTGGTCTATGCTTTATATGACAGATTCGGGTAATTTCCTGCTCTATAATCTCCATTTGTAGTACTCATACTCTTTAACTTGTCTTGAACTGCAGCATCTAATTCACAGTACTAGCTTTGTAGAAAGTGTTTCTAGAAAGGGTAGCTCATAATAAAGCTACTTACAGTCTGCCATTATTAGCTAAAAAAAGAAAAGAAACCTCCTTTGTTCAACTCGAATGAGGTTGGAGCTGAACTGTTTTATTACAAATCTTTAGCACTAGTTTGTAGAAAATCTCAAAGACAGATGTGTTGTGCATTGTCATATTCTTCATACTAGTAAATGACAACAGCAAAGGAATGCTCATTTTCTTCTGAGGAAACGTCAATTCTATTTACTGAAACTAATGTATTAGAGTACATGAAGTTTAAAGAATGCTCTATTATCAACTAACTAAAATAATTCATTATCACTTGTAGAAATTTCTACTAAAAATAATATACATTATTTAAATATGTAGGTTTATGTTTATAGGCCTTGTAAAGAAACGTAATCAAAACCTTTTAAAAAGCCTGACGCTTGGGTTAATTTAATTGCTCACTGATCTTTTCTTCTATCTTCTGTTGTGAACATAAAAGCCAAAACCATGATTTTGCCAGATTAGTTTTGATTACATTTCACTTTTAGTACAAAAAACATTCAATTTACTTCTCGGTGTCTAAGAAAGTGTGCATTTTTAGAATACAATTTCTATAGAATACAAGTTTACAAGTTGCACACATCCCCCAAACCAATGCCAGCTTTAAGTAAAGCAGTGTTTCTTAGATCATCTAAAAATAAAGCCCATAGTCTTCTTAAATTCCCATAGTTCAGTCAATAAGGTTTCCTTTACCACCATTAGTCAAGCAACACTTTATATTTGATTTATCTTATCAATTCTATCTTGTGTTCTCTCTGGTGTTACTGGACTTGGCTGTTTTGAATTCTGTTTATTCCAACTTGCTTTCATGACTTATTTAATCTTAAACCTCCTTCCCTGCATTGTCTTTGCCTTTTTTGTGTTCATTCTGCTGGTATCCTTTTAGTAATCAGTATCTGATCTTTGGCGTTATTACCAGCTGTTATTCCCTTTGCTGATGTAGTTCTCAATGTTTTAATGACCTATCTCAGTGGTTCCCAGGCTCTATTTGTGATCATTTGATTTCCTTTTCCTTTAACAAACTGTGTTTCTACTACTACTTTCCAGTTTTTAACCTTTTAGTCCCTGTCTTCAGCTTGTTTTTGTCTTTCCACATCTTTTCTACTTTGGTGTTGACTGGTAGCATTTCAACTTTGAACTGAGCCTGGATGCCTGAAGATACTGTTAACGTAAAATATCTTACATGGAAAAACACTCATTGTGGCACATACCCCAAAGGAAAATGTGCTTGGAAGATAATAATGGAAAATATCTGAATAAAAATAATATGCGTTCTCCTCCCACACTGGAGAAATATTTACACAGGAGCTGTTAAGTGGCAACAGAAGTGTCAAGATAGATATAATTGTAACACTAATGAGGCAAATGCTAGTAGCAATGAGTGTAATTCATAAGGAGCTGGTGCCTCCATGATCTCTCACACACTGTCACACCATTAAAATGATCTGTGCACATTTCATAACCTGCCTAAAAATGCTGATATCCATTGTGCAGCTTTGGCAAGGCAAAATACCATAAATTATCATCTGGACACATCCTCAAGATCTGTAAATCTCAAATACAAAACAGAAAACAGAACAAGCTTCTCTAATAAAATCCTTAAAATGCATAGAGATAGGAAAAACAGCATTATTTTCTGACAACTGCTTAGCAAAATTTTTCATATCTACCACATGAAGATAATCAAGCAGCAAACTAACAAATAATATTTATCCAGATACATGGCTTGAACGAAATTTCATTTCCCCTGCAGAAATCCACCAATAGATCCAGACCATCTTTCCTAATCTTACTAATCAACTTTTCAGGTTATTTAACGACACCCAAGAAATTCACTGTTATTGTGTCTGGGTTCTTCACATAAGGAATTTGAGATAGAATGTGAAAAGTCATATTAGAGAGAAAGCTATGCTATTGTCTATTCTGATAAACATAAAGTACCATGTACTTAGCTATATTTTTTATCCCTGAATATTGAGGTGTGTTCCATAAGTCAATTTTAATTAATCACTGCAACACTGTGCTGCCTTTCATTTTTTTAATACGAGATAAAAGTACACACAACTCATCTGGTCAATATGAGCAACATATTTAACACTTCATTCTCTGAAGTAATGAGTGCTTGAAAATCATTCCCTATTACAATTGATCTTTCCTTTACAGGACTTATATAAAATAAATCTACAATCGAGAAGAATGAGGCAGGATTTCACAAAACCTTTGGCTCACTTTTAAATACTGGTACTGTTTCTCTCAGCCAAACAACAACAATCACTTAAAAATCCCCTTGAAATACATTGCAAATTAGTTGATTTGCGATTTCTGTTCTTTTTTATCATTAGGTTAAAATGTTTGCATGACCTGAAGAGAGCTGTTCACGCAAGGAATCCTAGAAATATCAATGAACTGAAACAATTTTGTAAGGAAGAATGGTTTCCTCCTAACTAATGTGCAAGTCTCATCAGTAGCTACAGGAAATATTTGGTGGATGTTATTGATGCTAAGGGAGGTTCTACCAGTTACAAAATACAAGGGTTCACATACTTTTTCCAGCCTGGACTGTGAATGTTTAAATGATATGTTCAGTACTGACAAGTGTGTGTGTGTTAGTAATAAATGTAGAATCAAGGTAATTCCAAAGGGTTCACAAACTTCTTCTTGCAACTGTATGTTGAACTACATATTAGTATATTGCTGTGATGTCATGTCACAGCAATCCTAAAAAATTGTGCTCAGTATTCGTTGATGACAGAGCTTATAGTATTCATGTGTCAATCACATCTAGGCTGAGACAGCATTACCAACACCACATAGTGAGGACTTCACATCAGGTTAACTATCACGTTAGGAGAGACCATCTAAGGGATTGGTTCCATAATACTGCAACAACTGGTACTGTACCAACGCACATGGCAAATGCAATAGACACACCAAGGCAGTAACTGTAAAAAGCCACCTCCATTGCCTCAGACTGTAATGCAGATGTTGGTGCACAACAGCAAAATCCTAAACCAATGTCAAAGGAATGCATGACAGTAGTTCGCAAATCACCAATGTATAAATCTGCCATCACGTCATGTACTGACCAGAAACATCTTCAAATGTTCATGAATCCAATTGATTACCTATGTAATGATCTGAGAAGAAGTGACAGTGTCCTTGTGAGAGGAGTGGGCAGTCATTTCTTGGACTGTGAATTGTGATCTCTATCTATCTGTGCTACAGTGTGTGTACATTTGTTTGTGGTAATGGAAGGTGTACTCTTCAGATTTGCTATGCTTAATGGCATTTTGTTGTCCATGCCACTTGTTACTTTATTGCTAATTTTTATTTAATTAAAGTGATGACATCTGATCTATCAAGCACTACACAGGGAATCATGTGAGGCAGAATTCTGTATCATTGAGTTCTGCCAAAACAAATTAAATATTACTTGCGATGTTTGTATTCAAGACTAGAATTTATTTGAGGTCTTTTTTATTCAGAGAAAATGGCTAAATCTTTCTCCTTTCATTCGAAAAGCAATCCAGCTCTTTCTTATTCTGTCAGCAGATATTAAAATGCCTTTTTTAAGTGTGAAGTCAGACTGTCAAGAAGAGGATAAACACATCCACTAAGACATGAAAGCAGATGGATTAACAGGATTTTACTTGAGATCTCTCTAAATGTTATCGCCTCTACAGCATCCAATTATTTTTCTTCCCGCATTTATCTTCCCTTGGCTGATAGGTTACTTTACAAAAATGTTAAAAATGGTAGAAGAATTGAAAATTAATAATAAAGTGTAATAATATTTCTAGCAACATACAGAAAATACTCTAGGTATTTTCAAAAACAGTCTACTTAAAATTAACATACTTCCGTGCTAATAAAAAGAATGAAACAACTGATTTCTTGATTATTGTTCCACAGGGAATTACTCATATTAAGAACCTATATTATTTGACTAACTAAAATATCTTTGTTTTAATGTCTTACAATGCAATATGAAATACTAATACCACTCATATTTAAGGATATCCTTCTTTACTATTCTACTTCAGTGAAGATATCAATATTTTTAGCTGTTTATGTTTGCCAGTATCATTTTCATATATTGTTACTCAGTGGGAAATTCCCAAAGTATGAATGACCAGCACCTCTGATTCTGACACTGGTGTCTGTGCTTCAATTATACAAAAACACTACTTTTCTGCTAGAATTCTAAATGCTGTACGTGATAATTATAATCAAATGGTATGTGTAATTTTTGTCAGATTTTGCACATCAGTGGTGTTCTCATTTTGGGCAAACAGTTCTGAAAAACCTGCATAGTTGGGTAGATTGACAATGGCCCCTGGGGACACATTCTAAGAGCAGCACATTCTGAATATTACAAAAACAAATCTCAATGACCAAGATCTGAAGAAACACATATCTGTGAAGAGGACACATTATGAAACTAGCCAGTGTCAGAACTTTAATTTCGTAAAACACCTTCCTGATGTGCAACTCTGAGAAGAGACTAAAAATGACAAACCAGAAAATTATCTGAACCTTATGATGGTATAGCATATTCTTCTGAAAGTCACAAAAATGTCTTTAAGATACTGTATCAAAAATGTACATTCTGCTTGATTAACACAGTTAACTACAGGCCAGCTTCAGATCTGCCTCAGTCCTTTATATGCTAACACTTATGTCATTGCCTGCTTGGGAAAATGTGCCCTGTGACACTACCTACAGTACTCTTCTTCAAAATGTCTGACCTATGGAAACTACAAAACTAACAAGTTTCATTCTAGACAATGAAATTACAGTACATTAAAAAAGTGTTTATTGACATAACAATGGCCACTAGAATAGAACTTTTTCACTTTTTAATATGCCTTTAGTATTTGAAAATGTTTGGCCAATTAATTCCAAAGTTGGTAGCAAATATTTCACTGATGATACAATTAACATATATGAAGATAAAAGATACTTGCTTAACAACCACCATTCTGAGATGGAAAACTATTTTTGTCACTTCAAACTTGGTGGTAGGTCACCTTCTAATTTTCTCTTAGTTTACTGATAGTTCAGTCACACTGTTAAATTGGGTAGGGAGTTGCTTGGATACCTTAAAAACTACTTTGCAGTTTTCAAGCTAAATAAGTTTTGAAAAGTCTTGTCTCTCACTACATTAGTGTCACATGCTCACAATGCACTGCAAAAACAGATAAGCTCTGCTTCTTTGTCTTTTATTGAAGTATACAGCAGTCACAGTATCTCACCACTTCTTTCTGTTTCAATGTATTGAATAATAACAAACCTAATTTAAAATGTGGCTAAAAGCAGTGATACTTGATTTAGTTCATCATAATGTCCCAAATTGAAAAGAGTTCTTGAAGAGAAATCAATAAAATGTTTGGAACTTCCAGGTAGTGGAAGTTTCTATTGAAACTATTTTATTTCTTACAGATTCTGAACTGTTTATTTTACAACGCCAGGCAACTGAGCCAATCAGGCAAGTATAGTTGGTCAATTATAATTGGTTACAGATAAGGTATTATATCAGTATTTTTTTAACAACTGATGCACTGATGATCCTGTGAAAACCAAGACGGCTGTCTGTCCATTTTCTCAAACTCCTTTTTTCTTGGAAACCACTGTACCACTGTATGCTTTGGATTTACACCTGGAAGGTTTGTTTAAAAATGTCTGCACCCACATCACGTCATCAAGTGCTTGAAGAATTACAGCATCATAGAAAGTCTAGTTTCCTTTTGTTCACCTGCAGCCCAGTCACATTGTAATATACAGTAATTGGGTAGGGCCTTCCTTGGAAACCTTTAAAACTGCTTAGTTTTCCAGTTAGAATTCTTAAAACAATTTTTAAAATATACTATATACTTGAAGATAATCTCAATTGAAAATGAGCAATATTTCTTTGTTACTAAAATTTTAGGACCCCAAGTAAACAAGGAAGAGAATTCTAGCTATACTGATGACACCATAAACATTTTATACAGTACACGATGTCTGTGGACTACCAGAGCATTCAATTCTTCTTTTATTGCCCTCCTCAGCCAATTTCAGTACCGTTTGAAAAATCTTCACCTGTGAATCCATACTCTTTGTATTGGTACCACACCACAATTTTTATATCCGTGCTGCATACAAGTCAATGAACATCATATACTTCTGAATTATCATGGTCATTCAAGTACTTCGTAATTGCTGTTGCTTTACTTCCATAGTATAAAGGTCATGTTAAAAATCTAAATTCCAAAGTCTCGATGTAATGACAAAGTGCTATCAGAGAAAACGTTATTAAACATTGAACAGTATTTCAGACATTTTACAAGTACTTCACCTTCCGTAGCATGACATAAACATCCTGCTATGTTTATGAGTCTTGCATGAAACATATCAAACTTTTCTGTGCTTCTAACATTACGAGATATTTAGAAGGCACTAAAAATGACAAAAGGGCAAATGATCAATTGTGAGATTTGTCTTAATTCAATGTCACTTAGGATCATTAGGGAGCACATACTTTTAGTGTTGATTATCAAGCTTCTGTAACTCAGGCTGCAAAATATACAGAATGCCTGTGCTCCCATGCCTTTCCCTTTCCTGCCTAAGATAGGTGGGGTTTATTAACTTAGTACTGGGTTACAATTTTTCCACCAGAAAAAGGGAAACAAAAAACATTTTCAGCTATTCTACAGTTCCTGCCTCTGTGATGAATAATTAAAATTATACAGACTGTTAAATCGTAAACAAAAACAAAGGTAATTCCTTATCGTCTCTATTAACACTTCACAGATGCTTATTAAATATCATATATGATGTTCTTATCAAGGAAGAAATAAAATAAACAGCACTCACTGTAATCGTGATCCAACAGATCAGTATTTAATATATTAAATATTTAATATAATTTGTTTCATTTTAGAATATCTCAAATTTTGTTTGGAAGTTAATTTAGTATATTTCAGATAATGTACCCTGAAAGGAAAATCAAAACAAAAGGAAACATCCCGTGCCAAGAAAGCAACATTTTTTTTTCAGTTCAGCAACCGAGAGACTTCTTAACAAAGAACTTCCTTTTCCTGCATATTTCCGTTTTAAAAACTTTCACGGGAAATTGGAAACAAAAGCTAAAAAAAGGATACATTTAACAATTATGCCACCACCACAGACAAAAAAAAACTCTGTTGTTGAAATTATTCTTATAAATCATATAAAGCTGCTTAAGAACCCAGTAGCATACTTTAACTGTATGAAAACTAATTCACAGTAAAATGCAGTATGTGCCTTTTTAACCAGTCAAGTTCCTCACAGATAAAAATGTCCAATGAACAACATTTGTGTATTTATGCTGATTTATGTTTAATCAATTGTTTTAAGATGGCTAGCAGGAAATCTAAAAAGCCAGTTAAATCCAGACCCAGTTGAATCTGTACCTTCCCTCTTATTTTAAAAATGACATATCTATAAAAGCAATAAAATCAGACTAATGATTTGCTAATAATAATAGCACTAATAATTTGCTGACTTTGACAAACAAGGTTCATTTACAGTGGCTTTATTTTAAAGTATTTGCACAACAGATCTAAAGAAACAATGGGTTGTTCTAACATCTGCGCCTGGCTGTCTTCCATTCAATCACAGTGTTACTTGTATATTACTTCAACTAGAGACTTTTCTCTCAAAAGTGCAGCCCAAGCAAATAAAACAGAATATCTAAATATTTTGTAGTTGTTTCCTTAAAGTGGAATACAAATCTTCTGCTCTGTTTCCTGTTGTAAGCTATTCTGAAACATTCAAAATGATTTCTGTTGAATACAACCAACACTTATTTCAATGAATTATTTATCACAGCAGTCTCAATTGGAACTGAAAAACAAATTAGGCACTGCACATGAATGCCTATGAGTCAATATTGCTGATTATTTCATACAGAACCACAATAAATTTGTCAAATATATGTAAAACTTTGTAAAAAGCAACATTTATACTGTTCCAGCTAGTGAATAATGCAATCAAAGGCCTTTTTTTTCATAGTAAAAAAGTTGACCTTAGAAATGCCAAAATGAAAACAATTACATGTTATTTATCATTAATTAATAGTCTTTCTGGCCAATTGAAGGCTCACATTATTTTAGAACATGTAAATGTGGAAGTTTTTTAACACACTAGCAAACTTTTCTCACAGTTTGAAGGAAAAATACTACCACAAAATACTGACTTTCTGCGTTTTTTTTTACAGAACAGAAGATAAAATCCATGATTTCACACCACTAATATGCAAGCAGTAAATAAGATGGGTATTTACCAAATTCATTACCAATGGTAAGCAATACACAGACTACATAATTAGTATTTTCACTGGAAAACAAAACAATAACATTAAATAAAAAACTGCTGCTGAAGCTTGTCTGCATTAAGTGCCTTTTAACTGGGATTGTAATGGGACATATAGTAAGTAAATTAATTTTGTGTGGGAGCCCTTTTCTAAGGATCAGGGCATTAAATATTGTTTTTCACTGTGGAACAGTCAGGACGGGTTAGTGACCAACAATTATAGTGGTCAAAATCTTTCTAGTTAGAACACATTCTGAATGAGGAAGGAGGCAACACATGCCTCTGAATCTAGAGATATACAGTTGCAAGAAAAACTTTATGAACCCTTGGGAAATACCTGGATTTCTGCATTAATTACTCATAAAAGCATGGTCTGATCTTCAACTAAGTCACAATAATAGCCAACACAATCTGCTTAAGCTAATAACACACAAACAATTGTACTTCTTCGTGTCAATATTGAACACATCATTTAAATATTCACAGTCCAGGCTGGAAAAAGTATGTGAACCCTTGTATTTGGTAACTGCTTGAACCTCATTCAGCAGCAATAACCTCCACCAAACATTTCCTGTAGCTGCTGATGAGACTTGCACAATGGTTAGGAGGAATTTTTGATCATTCCATTTAATCCAAAACCGTTTAAGTTCTTTGATATTTCTGGGATTTCTTGCGTGAACAGCTCTCTTCAGGTCATGCGACAGCAACTCAATTGGACTCTGACTTGGCCATTCGAGAACACAAATTTTCTTTTGTTTAAGCCATTCTGTTTTTGATTTACTCCTGTGTTTCGGGTCATTGTCTTGCTGTATCACCCAACTTCTATTAAGCTTCAGGTGACGGACCTTATGGTGGACACATGAACAGAGACTTTGGCAAGTTCAGGAGATTTCTGCAGGTCCCTTGCTGTTACCTTAAGATTCTTTTTCACCCCCTTCGGCATTGCACACTGTGCTCTTGTCGTGATCTTTGCAGGATGCCCATTCCTGGGGAGAGTAACAATAGTACTGAATTTCCTCCATTTGTTGACAATTTGTCTTACTGTGATGAACACCCAGGCCTTTAGAAATGCCTTTGTAGCCTTTTCCAGCTTTATGCATCTCTAAAATTCTTCTTCTAAGGTCCTCTGATATTTCTTTTGATCAGGACATGGTTCACATGAACACCTCATTCTTGAGAAGAGCAGACTCTTGTCAGTAACCAACATTAGTGTACCTTTTTTAAAGGGCAGGGCACCTCCAACCCACACGTCCAATCTCTTCTCATTGATTGGAACACCTGACTCCTGACTAGCTTTTGGAGCTAACCTAGAGGTTCATATACTTTTTCCAACCTAGACTAAATGTTTGAATGATGTGTTCAGTACTGACCAGAAGAAGTACAATTGTTTGTGTGTTATTACTTTAAGCTGATTGTTTGTCTATTATTGTGACTTAGTTGAAGATCAGACCACATTTTTATGAGAAATGAATGCAGAAATCCAGATAATTCCAAAGGGTTCACAAACATTTTCTTGCAACTGTATATATGATAATACAAATTACTGAGCATGGAAAAAATCCATACTTAGCATCTCTTATAACATCTTCTCTTGTAACAGAGCCATTGAAACAAAGCTATCTTTAAATTATGACTTTATTGCATTTAGTCAACGTTGTTTAGGGGAAAATCTTGTTTGGGTGGTGATGTGATCACATGGTAATGAGATTCACCACATTAATAAATGTGTCCAAAGAGGATTTTAATCTACACAGTCTGTTTTCTTGGATGTAGTGACGACTTGGCATCCCTGGCAGCTAGTGGAAGTAATTATAACTTCAATTTAACATTGCACACATCTGTCCAATTTTTCTTCTAAATTCAAAAACAATTCAAATAAAAGTATTACTAACAGGACAAGCCTCTTAAAGCTTTGTGCGCTGTCATCAAATATAAAGCTTTGGCAAAAAACTGTTGTAGAAACCTCACACTCACCATTCCCACTACGTAGCAACCTCCACGTCTCAGTAAAGTGACACTTGATGTTTCAGTTCTGTATAACACTGGACTATATCTTATGACATACAAAATGATCTAAGACTTTCAGAAAGATTTAGATAAAGTTCCTCATAAAACATTAATTGTCAAATTACGGGTGATAGGCATTCACAGAAATGCAGGAGATGAGATTGGATTGAGAATTACTTCATATACAGAAAAAAGAGAGTATAAGAGAAAAGAGCAACAAGACACAATCAAGGGTTGAAGGGAATGTTACTAAAATGACAAGCTGAAAGTAATGAACCTTTTTACTAATCAATGGAAAACACTATGAAACGATCTGATACAAACATTCAAAATCTTCAAAGGAATTGACTGTCAACCCAGTGGACTTCTTAAATGACTTTAAAACAGGGAATAGAGCGCACTTCTTTACACAATGGGTTATAGGCATATGGAAGTAGTTCAAGTAGGTACTGTAGCTGCGTCAGCATGCGGAGGCTGCAAAGCAACAGGTAATGGGTTTATTCCATGCTGAAACGAAAATAAAGGAAACACAATGTTTCGTCTGTGGAGATAGGTACTAAGCCATGTTCTTGAAATGGATGAATCAAAAAAGTGCTGAATGAGATCCTTGGATCAATTAACTACAGATTTCCAAAGGCCTAGATGGGTCAAATGATCTCCTATTATTTAGAACCTTTCTTTTGTTCTATTACAAAATATTTTCTAAAAGCATTTTGTTCTAGTGCATATATTGTACTATTCCTAAAAGGAGATATTATTATATATGTCTGATATTATGTTCACCTTCAAAAAAGTGTTGCTCCGAAAACTGTCAGGACTAAAGCACGAGTCACAGTAAAGGCTGACGATGGGTTTAATCTGCTAAATAACAAACACCCTAATGCATTTCCTGGGATTCAAAATTATACAAATTCAAAAAACTTTCTAAAAGACTCAAGACCTAAATATTCCTAAAATGTTGCAATGCAAATTAAAATTAAGATAATTTTCCTTCTCTGTACATTTGCAGTTAGAGAATTAAAAGTGTTTCGCATTACGGCATGAATAGAGAGCCTGTATATAAGGAACTGCTTCATACTTAAAATGCTACACAATTTGATTTATAGTTGTTTTAGTATACAAGTTTAATTTATCAACAATCAGGACTGAAATGGATAGCTCTTTTCTTCAGAGGCCTCAAATGGTTAACACAGCAATAATGATGCAGGTTCAATGTATTAAATCTAACTCTAGCTTTGTTTCAGATGTCTCATTAAAGAAAATGAAACAGATCCTTTTCAAGCTGAAAAAAAGAAAAGAAACACCAGGGCCATTACTCCTTTTTTTATTTCTAAATTAAATCAAATCTCATTTTAATTACAACATCAGTTCTGCTAGAAGAGTAGCTGGCTTGAGCTAAACCTTATGGCAAGCTATTAATTTATGAAGCACGTATAAAAATAGTAAACTATCTGCAAACGGTATCGTCTTGCTCATGTTTTGTGTAATTACATCAGAAGATATTGCAAAATGTCTAAGACTTTCTAGTTGAAAGCACACAGACAATACCTACATACTATATCTGCATAAGAAGGGTCACTAACTAGTGGCCATTTGGCCCAACTTGATGTACATAAATAAATGGTTCCAACATGGCAGCTTCTTGGACAGTTTTCACAAATCATTGTTTAAAAAAAGCATCTCCTAATTTTAGTCCAAACCCTTTCTTCTCCTAAATTCTACTTGTGACCTTGTTTTCATGTCTCATTATCCAACTTAAATCAACCCTAGCCAAATTTTGACTTCATCAGTACCGAAGAAGAATCTGAAAACGTGAATAAACCCACTCACTCCCTCCTTTGTACAACCCCCAGATAAATCATGCCTGCACGTGACTTTCCTGAGGGAACAGGAACATCTGGATGTATTTCTTTGTACTTTTTCAGGAGTAGAAGTGTCCCTTTTGTAGAAGGGTGACCCTGGGCACACAATATTCAAAATCACGTCTTACAGTAAATTTCATTTTACAAATTGGCTCAATTCTTTATTTTTCATTATCTGTTTTTTCCACTTCCCTGTATTGTCTAGATGGGATAGATATTGGCACCTAAACCCCTTAAGGTTGGTTTTCAAGTTCATTATCACCCATATGTATATTACAATGAGTATTAATTACTTTCCACTTGACATTAACACTTCACTTGCCAAGCTTAGCCTAGTCCTGGACCACCTCTAAGTCACTTCTGTATTTCCATTACGTCTACTACTGCACTAGATACATTTGTGTCATCTGCAAAATTAACAAGTTTCCTGACTTCACCAGAATCTAGATCACTGATATAAATCAGGATGAGTTGTGGGCCAAACGAAGATCCCCACGGTGTATCACTAATTACCCCAGCCCAGTTAGAGGCTTCTCCTCTCATCTGTACCCGGAAATATTGTACTTGGCATTCTCAGGAGGTCTCCCATCCAAGAACTAACTAACCATGGCTGACAAATTCTCTTCTGTACACAAACCTTAAAACCATGATTTGCAATGCAAATTTGGAAAAAAAAGTTTTTAATGATAAAGTTCCAATTGCTTATATTTTGTACTCATATCAGATCTATTATAACTTCCTTTCAACAAATTTAGAGTCACTGTCATTAATAAGGGATGGAAGTTTTTACATTTTGAAATATCTAATGATATAAAAACGCATTTCATGAAGCTTTTGAACTAAATGTCCTTGCTGAATATATCATGTAAATAGAGGAACATCTGTTTCTAACATTCATCTTCATTAAGCAGGGACGAAAACTTAAATGCAGTATTATCGGTTCAATTTTTTTTCCATACACTGACCATGGTATCATTATACAATATCCAGCCTGAGCTAAATTATTTAGGTTATTTAGTTACTGCATATCAGCAAGCCTGTTTAAGAGTGCCAAGCTAATGAACTGGTCAAAAAAGTCAGACAGCTTAATGAAAATTCTACAATGCTAAGTATGTTATCAATTGTAACAGTGCTTTTTTGCAGACATTACCTCAGTGGTTATTACTGTTTATGGCTTACTGAAATCAGTACAATGCAAAAAAAATGGTGGAATTTCTCAAGCATCTTGCCTTGTAAAGCAAATACACAGAGCTTTGGCATGAGAAACAGCTATTTCTTTGAAATATTTCTGTTATTTGAGGCATTGTATTGTGTGACCTGTAATATCTCACTAAACATGGCAGCAACATCTAAGAAACAGTTGGTAACATCCGTTTTATATTTAATTTCTGTTTTTAATGATTATGTCTGTGGACAGAGAAATATTGCTGGAATTCAGTGCAGGTAAGTCTTACCTTATGCTTTGCTGCCTTTATGATCATTTAACAAGTTATGCATAAAGTCCACATTTTTTCATTTCTTTCAATTACTAGAAACAATCTATTGTGTGTCATTATACTGTCTGCACAGTCCCAGGAGAGAAATAAATAAAGGGCATAGTTCCACAGAAGGTGAGAGGAAACCAGAACAAATGGACAGACATTGATGAGCATGCCACCAGTTCACAAAAACAAATTCCACACAGACGGGAGCAGAGGGCCAGAATCAACAGCAGACCCCAGAGGTCATCATGTCACCCTCACTACATATACAAGAGAAGAAATAATATTGAAGCATCTGGAAAACAAGGGTTTTGTGTACTCACCATCTTTTTCCTCCTGTCCTGTTCAGTGGGAGGCTCCTCATCCTCTGTCAGTTGGGGTTCCTCAAAATGCGTCATCAGCATACAACTAGAATTAAACAGAACATCACCAGCGCTAAACAATCACTTTCAAGAAAATGCCACATGAGTTTAGGTAAAGCAGCATATACAGATAAACGGTTATGGTATATTTTTAGGCAGGAGAAAAAAAAAACTTCGGGTTAGTTTTGTAATACATTTACAGTAGATAATTTGGTTCATTATTTAAATATCCCACGATTTAAAACTATGCCAAATTAAATTTTTTAGTGTTCTATTAGATGTTTACAAACACTTGTAATTACATATTAAATTTACATTGTCTAATAGATGTCTCTTAGTCTCCTGAAAATGCAGTTTCAGGTTATTCAATGCTATTTCCTTATTGTGAAAAAATGTTCTTTTTTTTACTAGCCCATTCAAACTGTAATATTTTCAGACTCAATCAATCATCATGACTCAAATGGATGATCTGACAATGAAAAGCCTTGGGGAATATGACATGCAAAACCCATGAATTATAAGTTCCTCAGGTTTCTTGTCTTTACCATGCTGTGTACAGTACTGAAAGCAGCCAACGTACGTCTCTCCAGCAATAAAAATAACACTTAAAGCGAAACACAAATTAATAAAACAAGAGCATTTCATATATTATTTCAACGGACTAGGTGTTACCGCACTTTTTTTTTTGTTTATGAAAGTGTTCTATTTTATAGACATCTGGGATTTAATCAAAGCAAAGCAAGACCCTAGAGGAGAAAACAGATTAATCACATTTGGAAAAAGTACACATATCATTTTAAGCAGTTCAAAGGAAGGATAAAAATAACTACCATCTGCCTAATTCAGTTACACATTGTTTTTAAAAAAACATTTTACAGATTTTAGCCAGAGAGCCAGAGTTTATTCCATAGACTTAGAAAAGATCCTCAAAGCTCAGCTTACTCTTTGTAAGTTCTCGTTTCAGGGTCTTCTGTCATTACATCATGTAGAGCCTCCACGCAAATATTGATGATTCCACAGAACTTATCTTGGATCACACTGGAAAAAAAAACAGGAAGAGCTCTCCATTAAAAATGACTTTCGTCAAGAAAGCGTGGCAGACTGAAAACATTAGTTAATGTCAGTGAAAAACTACTTTTTTTCTAAACAAAGGAAACAACTCAGAATAGATTACAAGCATGCTGTTTACTAAAAACAGAACAATGTTGGCAAACTGAAATAAACTCAGCAAAAATATCCAAAGTTAAGTGCATCTTAATAATTTGAACTCTGTTTTACTTTAAGCAATCAGGAATAATTAGGCATCCTGAGCGCTAATTTGCAACGCCTGTGGTGTGACATTTGCAGCTCATTCTATAGTACCAAGACATTTAAGTCATTATCTATGCATCCTGCTGTCATGTGCTCTGTGTGATTTCATCATTTGATTTGATTAGATTTAAATCTGCAAATCTACGCATTTCAGTAAAAATGATTATAAAATGACCTTACATCCAGTATAAGGTAGTGTGTTAGGTAAGTATTTATAATGTATTTTGTTCACTGTAATGTTCACTGTAAGGTTACACTTTCTCTTCTGATTCCATCTCTATAACTATACAACATTTTCAGAAATCCCTATTTTTTGAATAGCAAGAAGAAAGACAATCATACTACTAATACTGACATTTGAAAAAACTAAGGAACAACAACTTAAAACATATATCAGTGAAATTCAAATGATATTATATGCATACTATTCAAGTCTAATTTCAAAGTCACTCTAGGAAATTACATGAATATTGACAAACAAGATCATGGTCAGACTGGTTTACTGTGCTATACAACCCAATTATATTTAAAAAAACATTTTTTTTCTTTGTTAACGCGGCCATGTGTATTTATACTAAGCGTAACACAAGAGGCAGTACAGAGCATGAAGACTCCATTCTTAGAGGGGAAAAAAACAGTCAAAATATTCCATCTCTTGTCATTATCATATACATGATTTGCAATGAACACATTGAGATTGAATAAGAATCTTTTAAGGGTAAAAATGTATATTGAGAACAGACAGACCTAGATAGGACCCAAACCTATCAATTCAAAACATTTAATTCATAAAACATAAAAAAAACATATAAACATTTCTAAGAAAAAATCAACAAAAGAGCAAAAGTCCATAAAATGATTACGAAAGTAACAGCATACATCTGCACTGTTAGGACGCTCTTACTTTATACTACAACATAGAAGAATAAGTTCACTATATATTTAAGTATTAAACTACACATACATTTGTAGAGGAGGCATTATCCAATAAAGATCATATTGATAAAACTTTACACTCATTGTTGCAAGCCTCTGGAACAAAGCAAAATTTTCTTCGAAAACACCTCCCTGCAGGCAGAAGAGATTGATGAAGAATATGAACGAATATGAGATGAGTCTTCAATGAAGGCATAGGTCTTCATCTGATGGACATAAAGTTGTGCTAAGGGGTCTTAAAGGCTCACCAGTGATTTTAGAGCGGAGGTTTACAACATTTTGTAAGCAGTTTTTGTCTTTTTGACTGTGAACCAATGGATAAAGGTTAAAGTTAAAATACTCTGCATAAAAGAGCTATAAAAAGTTGATAAGATTCTGTTTTGGACTCCAAAGGAACTCAGTCTTTGCAAACAATCATTTACTTACCGCTATTCTGTACCTTCATAAAAACTTAGGATACACTCGCTGAAATCAGTGTGCAGTATGTTGGTCACTCTGGTAGTATGTTTGTTTCTGTTCTTATCACAGGACAATAACAGTTCAATGTGCAATGTCCCAGAATTGGAGAACAGTAGGGGTTTATGGGTGGGATTTCTCTTATTAATAGTAAGCTTTCATGGGTGAGATAGACAAAACATTGACAGTTTTAATGAAAACAGAAATAATCTATTTCCTAATCTGTAGATAAAATCTGTAATAATCTTATTATTCACATCACAAGTTTTGAAATAATATATGTATGCTTAATCAACAATGTAAAAAATATAATGTACCTTACGTAAAATTCTAGTTACATTTTAAATTAAGATAATTTGCTGAATATTGAAATATTTTAATGAATAGTAATTGGTGTAAAAGCAACTAAATGCACCCGGGAACCTGCAGAGATCCACCAACCTGTTAGGCTAATTAACATCTGTGAGGATTTAGATGTGAAACTTTTATAAACTATTTAAAATATCACATCTGACTGCTGTAAAACCTGCATGGTTTCAATGTTCCCCTTTTCTAGCTTAATATGTGAATTAAAGGAATCTCTGAAGTCTTCTCTTGAGCCAGGCTGAATAAAACATGGAGTCACCTCCTGTGTCTAATTCCTTTAAAGAGTCACAGCTTCCAAGTACAGCAGCACATGTAGCACATGGGGCCTCTGCCTTGAGTGTAGCCCAGAGCTTGCATATTATTGCAAGAGTCAGTTTCCAGAATTGTCCAAATCTGCACTGATTAAAGGAGACTGTTTAAGCCACTGGGAATGGAAAAACAGGAAGAGCCATGCTGCTTTAGGTTGTAAATTTTCATCACTGACCAGGTTACAATGGAGCGTGTCCATTCTGAACTTCACACAGTAAAAACTGATTGTCAGAGGATCAAAGTACAGTCAGTAATTCATATACCCCGTCATTACCGATTGTATCAAGTAGTCAAGGAGAAGTAATTTTAAACATGAACCGAATAACTTACCAGGATCAGAGCTGACAAACAACAGTAACGTGGATGATACAGATAAAAGCTCCTTTCGTGGACAATTGGCAGGCTTTTCACTGGTCTCTGATGCTCCAGTTCAACAAAGCTGCATAGCTGTTACATTCATTTTTCACAACACAGTTATGTCATAAGAGCTGCATGGGATGCGTTTTGGTCTGTTGGCAAGGGCAACATGTGAGGCACCCGGACAAAATGAATATAGCCCCAGGCTGCCATCAATCACTACAAGTGGAGTTTTATAGTGACCAGACACTCCTGCCCAGGACATCACACTTAGACTTCCCCCTACTGGATTTTATAACTCAATAATTACTGTATTATTCTCTATATTTGCATTAATAATATAAATTATTGCTTACACTTATATAGCACTTTTCTGGACACTCCCTTCAAAGCTCTTTACAGGTAATAGGGACTCCCCTCCGCCACCACCCATGTGCAGCGTCCACCTGTATGATGGGACAGCAGCCATAGTCCACCAGAACGCTCACTACATACCAGCTATTAGTGGGGAGGAGAACAGAGTAATGAAGCCAATATATAGATGGGAATTATTAGGAGGCCATGATTGGTAAGGGCCAATGGGAAATTTGGCCAAGATGCCGGGGTTACACCCCTACTCTTTTCGAACCCTAACCCTGGGATTTTCAATGACAACAGAGAGTCAGGACCTCAGTTTTACGTCTCACCCTAAGGACGGCGCCTTTTTACAGTATAGTGACCCCGACACTATAGTGAGGCATTAGGACCTACATAGACTGCAGGATAAGTGCCCCCTGCTGGCCCCACTAACACCTCTTCCAGCAGCAACCTTAGTTTTTCCCAGGAGTTTAAACAAAACCACCTACTGACAAGCCCACCTGTGATGTTACTCCAACACAAAAATAACAGAAAGGTGTTCCCTACCTTCATTTTCAACAGAAATGCAGTATCATTGGTATATAATAAATAATCAATTAATCAAATTGACCCCCCAAAACTTTTAATGTTCAAAATCTATACAGTATACTATTTATTGAAAACAATATACATGCATTAAGATAATGAAAAGTTTATTTTGATGCTCGGTATACATCGACATCAACCTGATATGCTACAGATCAAACCAGGTATCAAAATGTGAATTCAAAGTGAAGTTTTAGAATGAAATGATTTTGGATTTTTTTAAACACACTACTAGTTTTTGCTGGGAAGTTTTAATATATATTCTTCTGTATAAACTCTTGTGTTATGGGATATTTCAATAAATTATATGCTGCACCAGTAGCAATGCATATCGGATGCATTAAAAACATTCAATATACTTGCAGAATAAGATCTTTGTGTGAAGACGACCAATATTGGTTTACTTATGCAGCAGTTATTGATGCTTCCCATGAAAGTTTCATGTTTCCTTAACGCCAGTCGGCAATTCATACATTATATTTCCAATATATTATATACACTATTTAAAAAAATGATTATTCAAAGTGATGATAAAATATACTGTACATTGTTAAGAAAATATTTATAAAATTTCCCAAAAAATGTAAAGCATTACAAACTTCAGAATTTTTTAACATTGTATGTATAATACAATACCAGAACGTATTAAGAAACTGCTCTTTTTACGTGAAGCATAACAGGTCATTTTGTGGATATAGCTCGTTTTGGTTGTTAGCTAAATAATCTGAGGAACCAAACTGCCCATTTCCAGAAAAAGGTCAGGGTTTTGGCTTTGTACTTAAGCAAATATGTACTTAAGTAATACAACAGTGTTACAATTAGACTCACAGCCTCTTAGTTCAGTTCAGTTTATTGTCATATGCACAAATGCAATTAAATGCGTTAGGGGTAGGTCCTGCCATTTCTACAACTGTATGTATCTGCAAACAAACAGTTCTTTAAATTCAAGAAATGAAAAAAAAAATCAGATTAATCAGCTAACAAAGCTAGATGGGTTAAATGATCTCCTCAAACTTAAATTTTAATGTAATTGTGTCCATTTCTAAGACTTTGTACATGTTTCAGAAGATTCTGTTTCCCTTGTCTAATATAACTAACAGTTTGATAGCAAAAACAATTTTGCAGATTTGCAGAATGCAAGACTATAAAGAATAAAACACTAAACTTATTTTGAACGAGAAACCAGAAATGTTAGGTGCTACTGTTTATACCTTTTAATTGATATTTTCTAAATTTTAAAGCACTATTATTGAATTAAATAGTGTTAACAACCAGAAGACCATTTAATTTTAAACTGTGGGAAATGCTGAACATGAAGATGGATACTTCTCCAGAATTAGTCCAGAGAAGAGAGACCAGGTATAGACTCAGAAACAAAGACACAGACAGAAACTAAAGAAAATACATTTGAAACTAAGATGAATTTATACAAAGGGTTTTGAATGTTTGGACCTTACTTCCAGCAATTTTGCTGAATTTTCTTTTAAAAACTTTCATCACATGTGAGTGCTCTTTACTTTCATTTTACATGTATATTTTTTATATATTACATTTCATTTTTGTTTTAAATGTGAAACAGAAAATACGACCTGGTATTAATGACACACAGCATGCAGACATCTTCAAGCCTTAGTCTGCTGCAAGCTCTGCTACACAATGAACACAGATGCAAAAAGAAGAGAAAAGTTGACACTCGTGCTGAGAAATACTACTGTAAGTCCTTACTAAGACATAAGACAAACATGCTTATTTGACTTTTTCATACATAAACAAAAACCCAGCCGGCCATCATAATTTGAGCTGTAAACATTTAAGGGAAATTGTCACAACAGTTGTTAAAAATGTCTCTTTGAAAACAAAAAAAGAAAGAATAAAGAGAAATTATTAATGTACTAAGAGTTTTGAAAGGATTGCCAAAGACAGCCACCTACAAGGCTCCGAAGAAGTAGCAAAATGTTCAAGGAGTTTGCATAAATGTACAGAATTTTACAGTACAGAATGCTCAAAAAGGATAACCTGTGTTCTGTTCCCATTGTATTGTTTCATAGTCCGTACCTGACCTATTCTAGTATACACTGCCAAATCTGAGCCTGTCACCGGCTGAGGAGGGGGGGGCACAGGCATGGGTGGGGGTGGGGGTGGGGCCACGGTTGGGGGTGGGGTCACAGGTGGGGGTGGAGGAAGAGACAGAATGGGAACAGAAGACGGGGAGGGCTCTCTCACACTGTAATGACCAGAGTGACAGATGCTGAAATATTCCAATGCATTCATTCCATTCGCTACTCTGAGCTTGTGCCGGAGCTCAAGAACTTTGTAAAGCAACGCAAGAACCAGAACACATGCTATGATTAGAAATGCCAAGAGAGTGTCAAAAGCTTGATTCAGTTTGTCCAGGCTCTGTTCGCATATCTGTGATGGTTTCACAGACAAAGACACCTCTGCTCCTTGGGGTCTTTCACCGCTCAGTGAAGTTAAGTTACCAGGCAGTGGGTGGGGGGGTTCCTGTTCCTTATAATGCACAACAATACTCAATTGTGCAGTTTCTGTTATTCCTACATCATCCTCAGGAGAACGTGTTGTGGTATCAGCAACTTGTGTTGTTTGGGGCTGGTATTTGTAGGGAACTTCTTGCAGCAAAACAGTACTTGACTGTGCAGTTTCTGTTATTCTTACTGCTTCATCTATTGTTTTTTTCATGGTATCAGCAATTTGTGTAGTTTGGGGTTGATATTTGTAGGGAATATCTTGTAACACAGATGTTGTAAGCACCAAAGTGTCTTTACATGAAAATGTTTTCCCACGTCCTGTCCACGAACCTGGTGGCCACAAAGGTGTTGAAGTGGTAGTACCATTCTGAAAACAGCAGGTACCAAATTCATATCTTTTAAGGTGGTGCAGCAACCTGCCTTTTAGGTGAAAAGGAGACTGACAGTGGAGGTTCATCCTGATGGAGGAAGTCATCAACCATTCATGCAATCCAAGCAATGCACAACTACAGTTCCAGGGGTTCCTAGCGACATGCACGTGAATGAAGGGAGACAAAGGTTTGAGCACCTCAGGGTGAATGTATTTTAACTTGTTTTTCTTCAGATTAAGAAAACTGAGCGATGTTGCCATCCCCTCAAAGGCCTCTGCTCCAATGTGAGTGATGTCATTCGCATCTAAGTGCAGGTACTTGAGTTGCCTCAGTAAGCTGAAAGAATGCGGGCTAATGGACTTTAAACAGTTATGACTGAGAGTTAATTGTCTCAATCTGCTTAGGCCTGCAAACCCATTTTGTGCAATGCTCCTGATCTGTGCACTTATCAGCAAGAGATACTGAAGATTTTCCAGCCCTTGGAAAGTGAAAGACGTCACAAGTCCAATTGGGTTTCTAGAAAGGTCCAACCGTTTAAGGTTTCCCAGCTCGGAAAAGGCACCAGCAGGAATATGGCTTAGATTATTTCCCTGGAGGTACAAAAAGTGAAGTCTACCAAGGCCAGTAAATACAGGACTGGATATTGTGGAAAATTTGTTTTCTGCAAGATTTAGACTGTTAAGGTTGATTAGGTTTGAGAATGTACCACTTCCAAGAGTTTGGAGACTGTTGCCTTGAAGATGCAGAGAACGGAGAGCAACCAAGTCATTAAATATCCTTTGTGGAAGACTAGTTAGTTTATTATGCTGAAGGTATAAATAACGAAGGCTGGATAACCCTTTTAAAGTGCCCATGTCCAAGTGCCCAATATGATTATTATTTAAGTATAAATAAGAAAGTTTATATAGTTGTTTCATAGCACGTGGTTTGATATACTCAAGTCCATTGTGGTCTAAGAAAAGCACAGAAAGGTTCTTCAGCCTCCTTAAATCTTCGACACAGACATGGGAAATGTTGTTTCTGCTCAGATATGCTGTTGCTGTGCTGTGAGGCAGGTTCCTGGGAATTGAAGTGAGTCCCAACCCATAACACTGGACTCGGGTAACTGAGCACTGCTGGCACACAGGAGGGCAAGACAGACTGTATTCACAAAGCAGGAGAAAAAGGAAGCCGAAGCCAGGTTTGGCCACTGTTTTCAGCAAGTTCATAGAACAGATAATTCTCAACATTCTTCAAGTGTAGTCAGTCCAGTTCCAGTCATTTTTAATGTGAGAACTTGATAAAAGGAACAAAAAAGCATAATTAAATGCCAGTAAACAATACAGCTTTGCCTCTTTTAATAAAAAAACACAAACACACCTGAGGCTTACAGAAGAATTCAAGTGAGGTAACTCCTCACCCATGGATAATGTTTTATTTCCCTCATTAGATAAATTTAATCTGTGATAATACTGCAATTTAGTTTATGTTCTATAGACAATATGCCATATTACACCTTCCAATGTTGCAGTTCTAAGAAAATACATAATATTTAGAAAAATACTTGGTAATACTTACCAGTTCATTGTTTTAGAAGCGTTTTTTCCCCTCAAATGTAGTTATTCACAAGTAAGTGCTAGGAGCAACTAAAGGGTCAACAAGTTTTTAAGAAGAAACAGAAACCTAACTGAGGCTGTACGTTTCCTATGGAGCTTAGGTTTTCAATCAGGAAATAAGCCTTTTCCCACCACATGCTCAGTGCTGATTGGATCAACCCCATGTTGCTAAGGATGCAGGAAACCTGTTAAGGATGTAATGTAATCATTACCCGTAACTCATTGTGTACAAGGGGATGTCAGCAGTCCAGTGGCCTGAAACAACATTGAAAATATGTGCTCTGCTGACAGTGGTGTGGTTTTATCTACTTGTGATACACAGAAAACCCCCAAAAAAGGGGTCCGAACTTGAAAAAGTGCACGAGAAACAAAAAAGGAGAAAACAACGCTCTACGCTCATGCTTAAGAACTGCATAATTTCAGGTAAATGAAGAGCAAACTGATATGAGTTAACACAAAAATATGAAAACCATTTATTTTCAAGTCACACATTCTCTCAATCAGATGCTCATTACCAAATGATCCATTTATAAATTATGTATGTTACAGATATCTAAACTGTGGACATTAAGGCAATTCCTGTAAGAATTGTCTTAAAGGCATTAGGTAAAATGAACCAGGTATGACAAAAAACAGTTTGACTAAATTATAGACCATGTATCATTTATTTCCATGGTCACAATATCAAAATGACTTTCATTTATCTCTTCTGACTCAAAAAGCTCTAAGGAAAAAAAAATTCTATTCGAAATTTCTAAACCTTCATCAGATCTCCTGCACATTAAAAAATGTCACCTTTAAAAGGTATAGGGGTGCAAGCCAAAGAGATCCCAGTATTCAGAATCATCTTCTTTTCATTTTTTTGTGTAATCATTTTTATGATTTTCAGAAGCCAATAACCTAACCCTAACCCCAAGATATTAAAACTTCCTAGACTGACCAAGAAAGCACAGATATTAAACAACATTATATTAAAGATTTCTTATCAAGATGGAAGAGCGATTGTGGAACAGAAATGTTTTTGTTTTGAGAGACACGTACACAGATTATTGATATTAGTTCTGGCAATGCACATATGTCATTCTAAAATTTTGTGAACTGACACTAGTTGACAGGTATACTGTTTCACAGAATCATTTAAATGTTTTCTTTGTATTGTATTACTTGCATTTATATATTTTCAAAATAATTCTAGTTTGCAAAAACTGCAGTTTAGTACAAATGGGTGCAATTGTAAGTTGCTCTGCATATATATATATATCAGTTAAATAAATTGGCAATTAAATATTACCATTAATTAATGGTAATTGGTAACTTGTAATTCATGTTTCAAGGTGTTTGAGGCCAAATGCAAAAACAAAGATCAGGAATAAGCAATGCAAGTGTTTTGTTCTTCCTCTGTCTCATACAGGTAGGACCAGGCCACACACTCATCCATATGGAATCTTTTCATTTTTTTGAAAGCTTCAGACTTTAAATACACAACACTGTTCTGACTGGAAAATCGATGCCTACATATGAAGAAAATGGTGGTCGCACCTACATGCATATCTTAGCTCCTGATGACCACCAAATCAGCTAGATAGCATATGATGTGCATTTAAACATAAGAAAGGGTACTATCAGTCTGTCTAATCCATTTGGATGTTAGATTGTAGTTAGGAGGTTTTTGTAGGAACTGGCTAGATAATTCCTTATGAGAAAAAAAAATCAATTTATAAAAAAATATTATCCATTTTTAAACAAATTTATTTTGGCTAAAGACAGTCAGACAGAAACCAAACTTCAAAGCTTGGCTTCAATGGAATAATAATAATGCTTTAAAACTCTGATCAAACTTAATATGTACCTCAAGTTCATAGGAGCTTGAAAATAGAGCACAACAAGAAATCTTGAGCAAAATTTAACGTAACGTGTGTAAAATCAAGTTTGATCTTTCTGCTCTAAGCATAAAAAGAGCACATAACCCTGGAATGCATCATTGGAGCAGGTACTGTATAATTCTCTAGTGTTTCACTAGAAGAGATTTGCTACAATTAATTTTGCCTTAAATGAAGGGTCAGAGGAGAAAAATAAAATAACTGAAACTATGTAATGGATTTTTTAAATTCCTAATATACTAAGAGAAAGGCAGATTCAACATTGAATAGCAACCTTTTAATAGAATATTCCAGAGATAGTGAAGATACTAAAAACCTAAATTAAAAAGAAAAAATATCATCCTTAACTGTAATCTAACAAGAATCCATAGTTTCTGCATCACTGAACATCTCTAACAGTTGAACTTAGTCTATATGCTCTTGCCTGATTTGACACTTCAAAATGCTCTGTTCATGTATTCTGTGGATTTGTTTTTACAAGCTTTTCTGAAGAACAGAAGAATACATTTTGTCAGAGTTAATATATTAAATTAAATTTAGTGAAACAGGATAGTATATTGTAACTTCAAAATCATGAATATTGTACTGTGTTATGACCTGTAACAAAACTGAGAAAGTAGCAAACCACTACTTGAATTTGCCATATTGATGTACAGTACAAGAATTGGATTTTCATTCACATGCTGAAAATCAGTTCTGCCCAAGCAATCGATTGACTTAGTTATGAGACTCAGGTGAAAACAGCTGAGGTCTTCACCTCAGGGAGTTTTACAATGAGGAGGTCTTTACCTAAAGGTGTTTTCAAGCATAAACATAAAAACAAGAATAAGCATGGAACTGAATATCCTTGTATAAGGGTCATTTTTTTTATAACATTTTCTCATGTTTCATTTATTTCCTTAGCTAAAATAAGAGAAGCTGCAACGTTGATGTAAAAGAAATCTTTCCATTATTGTTAGAAGTGATTTGTCTTAGCTCTCACCTTATAAAAAGATAACTACTCTTAAATTCTGAATAGGCTGCCTTTTTTCTTGCCCTTAATTATCGCAAAAGCACAGTAACAATTGTATTTGACACACAGATACCATTAATATCCGTGCACAGTATTTCATCACAGTGTGGCAAGAACCTTTAGAATGGTCTCTGGAGATTTCCACAGGAAGCATGTCATAACCATAATATCAAATAGGTCCATGTGTCCTATATGATATTAACCTAATATCATATCAAATGGACCCTAAACCACTTCCACACTTGGCAAGATATCTAGTGACCCGTTAAGTTTTGTTTTTCCTAAAAGTCAAATTCCTAACTGTATCATTTACTTATGTCTAATTTATCATTTAGACTGCATACAGGGTTAAGGATATTATGTACATGCACAGAAAATTATATGTGTTGTATCCTGAAATGCCTGCCTTTATGGGCTGATCCTTCTTTAAGATCAAACGCAATCCTGTCTCATTACATATAAGATAAGTGCATTTGCAAGATAAGTGTCAGGGTCATGGTTTCTGAGTTTATACTAATATGAACACATGCAAGCTCCTCCAAAAATGTCCTAGCAGAAGTCCTTGGCATGCAGTTCTATTTAATAATCGTCAGAAACAGAAAAACAAGAAGAGGAATAAAACATATAACTGATCACTTCTGCCACAAATAATATCCACTCTTCACACTAATTTGCACTTCCGTACACATGATTTGATTTAATCAAAAACATAAGTGAGAAGTGTCATCCTGTGCTCCACCATCTTTGACAGAATTAGGAACCCAAAAAACAATAACAATTATCCTTGTATTAAAAAATTATTAAAGAACCCTTTACTAAAAATATGGTGTGTTTAATTTGTGAGTGTAAAAGAATTAAAAAATGTACATCATGGTGAGAGGCAGACCTCGAAGGCAGAAGGTCCACTATTTGATGAAATTTCATCCTTATCCATCCTTCTCACAAAAATACTGTCTCCGTCAGCAAAAAGAGATGATTCATTTACTGTAAATGTTACTTATTTATTGCTGACTCTCTGGATCTGCTTGTTGTCTGTTGGTTTAGGAACAGACAACACAGATACGATACCAGACAGCTTACAGTATTCACACTGGCACTATTTTTAAACAAGTTTGGCTTGCTAAAAACTAAACTTGTGCTTTAACCATGAAAATATTTTAAAGATTTTATACTTAAAGCAACTTTAAAGCACTTTAGAAAATGGCACTGGAGGCAAACAGAAAACCATAAAGCTGACAGTACTGCAATTGACTAAAATGCTTTCAAGAAGAAAGAATGCATACAAAAACAAAATTTGATATCAGGAAGACAGCTGTAGTGCATCCACAATAAGATGCATGTCTCCACCCTTCAAGAAAACAGAATAGTCCTCATGTTATTGCACAATAAAAAAAAAAAACTAATAGCCTATTGTTTCATTGTTTTCAGATCCTGAACTGTTATGTATAAGGAATGTACTGTATTGCAAATGCAGATAAAAAATTTTCCAGAGATGCCAGAACAATAATTTGCAAGCTATTATGCTTAAATATGACCATTTTTCAGGGGCAAGCAGTGAATGTGCAATTGTAGATTCAATTTCAATCATTTTCAGTCACCTGTATCTTTTTTGCACCCTCCAGTCTGAGTCAGATTAAAGCTAACAAAATGTTGGCGATGAATATTCACTAAGCCACAGGAAAACACCCATGAAATCTGTATCTGGTACACAAAACACAGAGCAAAGAAAGTAAATTGTATTCAACCCCATGCTGCATTAGGAAATGAAACTCCAGAGAATCATCAAAGTGTTCTACAAAGAACACAAGTGATAACAGTTGCCTACAATTATGTCAAATTATACTTGAAAAAAGGAAAACAACAAAAAGACGCTCATAAAAGACCCACGATTCAACAACCCACAATTATTCTTTTGAACTTCTAAGGGCAGCAGGGAGCCCACAGTTCCATTTTTTTCTGCCTCTCTTGAATACAGAACCATACATGTTCTGATTGTGAGTGAGTGAATGCTCATGGTAATTAGAAATTCCCAATTTCAAATGGAGGATGACAGAAACTGGAAAATGGTAACTTCTATAAAAAAGGTAAGTCTGGCACAGTAAAACTGCCAAAAAAGCAAAAAGAAAACAATGTGAAATTAAAAAAAAAAGATCCAAATAAGACAATAGCTTGGAAATGAAGTGGAACCTTTTTCATTATTTTTTCTTGCATATCCTGAATAAAAACATTTGCAATATTTAACTGATCTGCAGCCATTTCACTAATCTGCCAGTCTGCTAGGATGTGTTTCTAAAGCTGTAGAGGAAAATTACTCTACTTCTAATTTATTAAGAGAAGCTCCCATTTAACAGCCTGGTTATTTCCCTGCTGTTCATCAAGTCAGAATTCTAAACTACATACTGAATCAAGAAATCTTGCAAATCTGGCTGAAGTGTACATGTTAAATTCTCACAAGCAGCATACCAGAAAGCTTCATTCTGGGAAAAGACTCAAGGTTCAACACTGTGAATCATGACAATGATGAGCATTTCAAGACTTTGAAACTGAAGGTTTATCATCTATGTTCTACTTTTTGGTACATTGGTTTGTAAAGGTATTCAGAGTTTCCTTATGCAAGGAATCTAACGCAAGAATTGCTTGAAATACCTAGGCACATAGTTTTGCTCACCTAAATTCATTTAGGTTGGCAACAGCAAAAGGTTTGAATACATATGTTATTATAACATTTCCATTTAAATATCAAAATTTCAAATGGCTTCTTTCTGTCTTCTATTGCTTTTGTATGTATGTAGTGGAATATGAATTCTTATTTCAAACTCAAACTTATTTCAAAACTATTATTTCAAATTCTTTTGTCACAACTGCAAGCTTTAAAGCAATAATATGCAAAAACTGGACAAGGCTCTGAATACTTTTCACAATATCTAAGGACAGAAAAGGTCAGCTAATTTTTGTCATAGCACTAATTTTTGCATTTTCCATACTCACCAGATTCATCCGGTTTATTAATTGTATAACCCCGTACAGTATAATTATGCCTTGTGGACAATAATACATGGCACAAATAATACACTAAAAAACTATGCCTTCTTTTTAAAACTGGAATAGTGGATACATGGTTAAAAATGGTCAAGTCCATACCAGAGCCAAAACAGAGGTCATCCTGGTTTCTGTTGATGGACTATAGTGTACATAACATCTCTCCTGGCTCATCCACTGACTATATGGGACATATAGAGGCTCACGTTGTAGCACCAGCAGTTATTTAGCTGCAGTCAGCCTAGCCTGCCAGAGCCATTTCTGTCCCTGTGAGCAACCGAGATCAGTCATTGTCCAGCACATGAAGAGGCAATATCACTGTTTTAGAATAATCTAAAACCAGGGGGAGACATGCCAGCAGAATATAATCTCTGGAAAGCCATTTCTGTTAATGGCTTACTGAAATGTTTTAAAATCTCCCTTTGTCCACAACATTCAACACTAGGAAGGAACTAGTGTAGCAAAATGTGAATTCTGTAATATTTCTATATGAAAATAAACAGTGGTGCTAGAAAGTTTGTGAGCCCTTTAGACTTTTCTGCATACATCTTCATTGAAGTCATAAAAAGAGAACTCAATAAAACAAATAACAAACAAAATGATATACCTTTTCATTTATTTATTGCTCAAAATGATCCAAGATAACTACAAGATTAGAGCAATCTTTCGTGCCTCTATATAAACAAAAAGGTTTCGATACACAGCTGTTAATCACTATAGATGCCTGTGGACCGCGATATAAGAATTCAACTCATTTAATGAAATTCAAATTTAATGAAATTCAAGTACATTTAATGTACTTCCATTAAACTCAACTTGAATGGAAAAATTATTACTTTAGTGATTACCTCATTAATGTCATTAGATACTAACTGAACACTAATTGTTCCTTAGTTATCTAATATGCTGTTGAATTAAAATGCTATCTCTGTTGAACAAAGATTAAAATGAAAAATAAAGCAAAGCTTTAAAATTGAAGAACTGTAAATCAAAACTTTATAGAACATGCTAGATTGAATGAGTTACAGTAAAATAAAAACAGTTAAAATAGGAATGAAAATAATTGTTGTAAATGATGCTTGGGGTAAAAGCCTGGTATTATTTAAGAGGAGTAAAAAGATTGCGATACAATTGTATGCACATTAAAATGTTCCAGTGAAGACAATCTCTCTTTCTAGATATTCACACAGAAATCCCAGAGGTACGGAAGCAATAATCCACATACTGATTAATTCAGTTTCCAACATAAATTTGAAACTCTGTTTGTACAACTTTCTGTGCTGAGGATGATTAGGAAAAAGACTCTTGACTCCTTGTGAATAAGTAAATATTACCCACATGTGCCAAAAGTGTAGTATATCATCTTTAATCTTACCCTCACATATTTCCTCTAGAATATCTAAAATCTGTTCATTTACACGAGATAACACCTGTCATTTTAAACACTTAGGAACAAACTGCAGAACAATAATTTAACATTACACTGTGCATGTGGCCTTTAATACCATACTTTAATGCAGGCAAATCCCATTTTTATCACAAATCATTTTATCAATCATGCTTCCAATCACTGTAACTGACATGATGCTTCAAAAATGTGCCTTGAAAACATCTGGCAATTAATTGCCACCTATGTTTATTCATTGCCCTGACAACCTTGTGACATAATAACATAACATAATGTGGCATAATGCAAATTACACAGATTGATTGAGATTTCTCTCATCATATGTTATAAAATTCTGGGTGCTGGCAAATATAACTACAACCATCTAAACCTTGGAAAAGAAAAGAAAGAAACATACTTCTTCACTGTAGTAGTTTCACTCCCATATACTTTATCAATCACAGTCAATGTTTCCTTATGCTCATCATCTCACTTTTCTTTAACTCTTCTCACATCAATTCCATATCACCTCAGTCATCCTCAGGCATGACTGGTTTTAGTTTACAATTGGAGTATAAGAATAATTGGAGAATAATGTATTAACTGTATGATCAGTATCAGTATGGAACTCCTATTGCAGCAAAACAAAATTTTCTGAAACTAGGATCACACCTTCCCCCTTCTCTAAACGACAGACTTGTTTCCTTCTAATACTCTCTATTCACTTGCAAGTTTTGACTTCACACCTCTCTTCCAGTTCGCCCTGAGTGTCAATACTCCTTCTCTCTCACACCTGTTTCCTCTGAACTCGTTTCCTGTCTTTTGTTCTCCCATGATTTATCAACTTACGATTTCTCTCTCCCTCACACCTGAGGAAGACGTCACAGCCGAAATGTTGCATATATTTTCTTTTCAGCACAGAATCAACTTTTACCTGTTCCTCTGCAGCCTATGCATGCTAACAGAATTACAGTGGTGCTAGGAAGTTTGTGACCCCGTTAGAATTTTCTGAATTTCTAGAATTTTAGAAATTTGACCTAAAATGTGATCAGATGAAAAAGTTCACAAACTTTCTAGCACCACTGTACCTCCTTGAACTTAATACTTTATTGTTCACTTGGAATTCTGCCCTCCAGCAGGTTCTTGTCTATGAGTGTGGCACTCAGAAACACTGAAAGTAGAGCTGGGACCCTGACACACCCATGTCCATTACTGAGGGTTACTGGCATCCACGGCCAAAATGTGTTTTCTCTCTTCTTTTTTTCATCATGGAATAAACCTATTACTTGTTCCTTTGCAGCCTACGCATGCTGACGCAGCTACCCACCTGAACATAATATCAAGAATACTTATGAATGCTGAAGGAAATCCAAACTCCAGAAAACTTGCAATTCACAGTATTAAAAGATTTTGTGAAATAAAAAAGGTTGTTGTTGATAATGGTACAGTAAATGTCTGAGGATGTCACCTAATAATTCTTAAGCTACTCCAAATGCTTGTCTAAACCTTTGGTGTGCCTTTAGATTTATGCTCGTATTCACACTCCCATTTAAAATATATTTTTCCATTAATGCAGTATTTTCAGATTCTGCTTACCTACTGTACATTTGATGCTCAAAGTCTTGTCCATGCCTTTGTTTTTGTTTTTAGTACTAACTACTGTAACGATTTTTGTTGGCATCTTTACAAATGATGTGAGACTCCAACTTTAAAGTGCAAAAACAGGGCAGCAAGTGCTGTTTGTCTCAAACAGCCAAAATGTATTTTATGCACAAACATTTATTGATAGTCTTTTCCATGTAATTATTCCTCCTATGGCTTTAATATGCATTTTAAAAATTTGAACAGTGCCTAGAGCATGAAATGGGAGTTTCATGAATAAACATTGATTGAGTGGTTGGCTGGCATCACATAAGCCACAAAGATATTGGTGCTTTATTCGAAACCTCCTCATTCCCTTCCCTGCCATTATTGGATGCTGGTCTTTGTAGACATTATTTATACGGAGCTTTCCACAGCCTGGGGCTGGGTGGGCAGGCAGATATGCTACTTCTGATGAGGTCAAATCTTTGTGGCACTATACTGCTTCTTTTCGGGGTCCTTTGACAGCAGATATGGAGTGCGAGTGTGTTAGGAGGGGGGTTGGAGAGTTTGTGTGCCTGGATGCTGATGGAAATCCTGACAATGTCTGTGACAATGACAAAGTCCATGTCTGTAAAATTCATAGCACCTCAAGAGTCACAACTAAATTATATTTTCATATCCATCATGCAAAAGAGATGACCAAACACTTAAAGAACTTGATATTCATGTATTTAAGAATTTGCATTCATTTTACATTTAATCTAGCTGCCCAAAGCACTGATTAATGAACAATGTTCTTTCAATCCTGAGAAAAAGCAAGACAGTGTAAGAAGAAGACATATTGCATATCACAATTCTTACCATTTTTCTGCAATTTTTCTAAGACATCCCTTTCCCTGCAATGTAGCTGTGGTGATTAGCAATCAGTCAGTCACTTCTACATTACGTCTATGAATGTTTGTAAGCTGTAAAACATTTATTATTTGTCATTTCATTATTTGTCATTTCAATCATATAAAACATCAAACACTTCAATTTATCAAATGAGAATCAATTTACAATACACAAATTAACTGGGTGATCTAAAATAACAATCCTCGGTTTAAAATATCAATAAGGCCACAAAATTATAAAACATTTAAGAAGGCTTAATTAAAGAAGGCACAAATTAAAAAAAAAACAGAAAAGAGTTCAGCGTCTTTATGTCAAAAGAAATAGATCTGCTCTATCGATTTATCTGCCAACTTTGTAATTATCTTATCAAAGTAATACTAACCTGCCAGACAAAACTAGCATTTCCTCAAAATTTCAGTATAACTGGAGCTAGAAAAAAGCAATTTGGATGACTACAAAAGCAAACTGTGTTTTGAGAAGAAAATAATACCTTTAAATAGGTAACAAAAACTGTTGAAAATGTTTAGTCAAGGTGGAACCTTTAATTTAAACATGCAAAACAATAAGGAGCTCAAGGATGATTTCTTTAAATGGAAGTCAGTCAAACAATGCTAATCTCATCCTTTTTCTTATGCAGCTTTTGTAGTTGACATTTGTAATAGAACAGCCTAGATAAAACTCAAGCACTACCATGCAACATTCAAATTGCAGTGAAAGAGAAAACCATACCTTCACATACTGTTCAGTACATTTTTATCTTTGACATAATGATATTCCTATATGTTGATGTATAGCTATAGTATATAAACTGACTGGATTGTACTTACAGCTGTTTAAGACACATGTTTTAAAAATGCTAAAGTTTACTTAAAAAACAATTACTGGAATAATGTAGAAATATAACCGACATTACACAAAACTGAGCACAGGTGTGGACGAACTAAAAAGAGTACAGCATTTTCATAATTTCCCACCCCAAGAAATGTCTCGTATTTTCCGTTCATTTAAGATTGAACAGCTACAAATCCCACTTGCGCACAAAGCTGCATTTAATAAAAAAAGAACTCACGAGGTAACAAAGAACGGTCATAAAAACCATAAAGGCAGTGAGTATTTACACATCATGTAAAGTTGCTTTGACATCCAGAAATAGAAGGGGATGCATCATAAATATTGGAGGGGAAGTGTAATTCTTCAACTAAATGTTTTCAGTTAAATGAGAGCAGGCCATTGCTTAAAAAATGAAATGTATAAGCTCATGTTCTGAAGGTATAGCTTTAGGACCTTGTAATGTACAGTTTTATAGTTTTCTGTGTTCTAACAGAAAATTACCTCATAAATAACTTTCAAAAATGTACTAATAAAAACTCTCAAACTACAAAAAAAATGTTCCAAACCCAAGAAACAGACTGCAAAGGGATGTGAGGATTTATAACAAATAATCTGCACTGAGCTTCTCTGCACACAATTACAGTGCCTGACGAAGGAGCTCACAATTCCTCAAGATCCATGATCCAGGGGTTCAGCTTGGTTCATACCTAGTTTAGAGTAGGATGCAGCGAAGGCTCTCTCATGTCTTAGTAACACAACGACCGCTATGGCATGCAGGCACGAGAAGCCGTCAGTGAACCTTCAATCTCAGGAAGTGAGTTGTCCTTCCTGTGATATGTTAAAAGGTGGTTCGGCTGGAGCGGTCAGTCTGCTCTTGCCAACTGTCTCCTGCACGAGTTCAGAACTGCGAGCCGCAAAGGAAAATACACCATTGGCTATTCCAAATCCGGTGGATATATCAATACAAATTGGCAATTAAAGTTTTTTAAAAATACAACAAAAGCTTCCAATTACTTAATTCTGGAATTCTCTGCTTCTCAGTGTAGCGGCGAGGCTTATTAATAAGAAAGAATTAAGTGTTCTGAGCCTTCCCAAATGAGGCCCCATTTCTCTGTTCATCTCTGTGGTGCAGCCACAGAGAAACCATTCATGCAGGATGTTTTTTTTGATAAGGACAGCTCCCAAAGGGGGAGGCACTTAGCTAAGCCTGGCTATCATGATCAATGGTCATCCATTGGCGCCTATCTGTCTAGGGAGTGCCAGTTGGACATCTGGACTGCATTACTAAGTGTCAGGACTAAGTGACTCATATCTCACCTTGATTAACCAATCAGGGACTGGTAGGGCCGAGTAACCCACGTGGGACTCTGATGCCCATGGAACTTTCAGCCAATCAATGAGCTGAAGTTCCTCCAGGTAAAAACAGGCAACACAGAGAGCCTGTAAGATTGAGATTCAGTGAGATTCAACAAGATTCAGATTCAGTAAGATTCAGTAAGATTCTGGAGGGGATTCTGTGGACTGTTCTAAATTGAATTCAAAGGAGAATTCCAGGGCAGGACGGCCCAGGAGCAGAAGGCTCCCAAGGGCAGGACATTCTCGCAGCGCGCCTTCTGACCATCCCGAGACTCAGCCCGGACAACCACGGAACGGCCAGTGTGTCCGAGTGCCAGAACTTTCCTTTGTTCTAAGAGTCTAGAGTGGAGGTTGCCAGAGAGTAACCAGCAGCAGGCCTCGTGAACAGGTCGGAACTGTGGACAGCTGAATCATTATTCAGAACTAGCTCTTCATCAGGAACGAACCGGTCCTCTTCCTGACTTGCTGGGACCCACAGTCATCTTTTCTCCTGTGCACAAACTTTGCTAGTTAAAGCCAACACTAACTAGCCGGTCAGTGAGCATCAGCAGCGCACCGTCGCAAGCCGCACAGCACAGCCTGGCACGGAGCCAGAGAGTGCGGATTGGACAGCAACAGCCTGCAACGGTTTCTTTGTGCCCGCAGGAGATCTGAATCCCCAAAGATTGGATGAGTATTCAACTTCAATGCATTACAGCTCGAGAATTCAATTGTTATCCCAACCAGTTGATATCAATTTAATTCCTAAGAGTTATGTACTTGTTTTGAGTATCTAATGTAGAAGTTGTAACCAAGTTTACGAAACGGTCTTAATGAATGATATACTGAACGTATGTCCTCTTGATGTGTAACTCTTTGTAACTGATTGAATATATACCTTTTGTATTCTGATAACCCTCTCGATAAGATCTGTTAGGTTTACATGCATATTCTATGTATTAATAAATGTATCCTTGTGTATTAGTACCTGTGTGTGTGCGTTGTTTGAGTTATGTCGCATGGTTGGATTCTAAAGCCATCAAAAGAATCGACTTTGTGATTTACTGCTACAATTAATAATTGTCTCAGTAAATGCCCAAACCCTACAGAACTGGTGCCTTCAGAGAGCCACTATGATTACATATTTGGCGTCCCTGAACCGGTTTTTCCCTACATCAGTATATATTTCACTGCACTGAGATACTGTAATAACCTGACAAAATTAGAGTTGCAATACAAAGGGTCCCCATAATAAGCTGTCTTGACATTTGTCATTAAGCATACATGTTATTAATGAATTAAGGAAACTAATTTTACACCGCAATTATATCCAATTTCTAATTGGCACAGTAAATTAAAAACCCTTACATCACTACTGTTTTAGCCATATAAAAATGCAAGTGCATGTTTTCTTTTTTAGTATAACAGGAGTAGAATCACAGGTGTCAACACCAATTGCTTGGGTGTTAATCAACACAAGGCATTTCACATCTTGGCTAGGCTAGGTCTTATTTAACTAAATCTTTAAGCAATGATAATAACAGTCTGCATGGTATATATACATTTCTTTAATACTGTTTTTTTAGACAAAGCTACAAAATTGAATTTTAAGCAATCCTGCAATAATTTATGTTAAAGAAAATATTCATATACAACATACTACTTGTAACAATATTTTGAGATGACAAGGTTGTATTCACTTTCATGACATACTGGATTTAAAAAAAATCTGAAAAAAATCAACTACGTTCTCCTGCCACAAATTTACATTAATACAATCATCCAAAGTGAAGCAAAATTAGCCTATACTGTAATTCCCTCTGGCAAATCCTGAAACTACATGCCACTAGCAATTTATTTTATTTTGGTACAATGTAGAAAGGTGTTGGAGTTCAAAAAGTGGTGAAGCACTATTAATAAGACACGATGCAATTTAAAACTGAGAAATCCTCACCACTAAAGCTTACCATTTTATCCAGAATTAACATTTTTCAAAGTGATACTTTAATTTATTAATCATTATATAACTCACATCCCTTTTCACTGAAGTATATTATTCTAGTCAAAGTCACCTATTTGGAAAGTGACCCCACATTACCTCATATTATTATGGTTAATTGTTTTTGTGAAATACCAGGTCAAACAGAAAGAAGACAGGAGTGGTCAGTTCAAAGAAGTACAATTAGATAGCAGTGTAATGAAAAGATTACTGCTTCCAATGTATAACATTACATGTGAAGAAGCCACCCTTGCTTATTTCCAGCTAGTCATTGTAATTGTGTTTCTTAATCGTGAAACCCAAATACCCTGGATGAATATGTATGACGCTTTTTATTCACAATTTTACATACTCATTGTGAATTTGCATAATGAGTCTAACCTCTTTCCCCCTAAAGAAAGATTTACATACTGAACCACTGTACATTTGCAAGAGATCCCTCAGTGATAGCTAGAAAGTTAAATGGTAAGTGGCAGGAATACTGACAGGACTGCTGTACATTTTTGAGCTGCTCGCTATCTACTTTAAGAAGGGTAGTACCTCCTTGCTATCAAACACTTGCGCTTCTACAAAAATAGTTGAGGATACAGCTATTACAAACTGAGGGAAAAGCAGATAAGCACGTAGTGTTTACCAGAGTCAAAAAAATAAAGAGGAAAATTGCATTTTCAAATTAAGAAAAAAATAACAGTTATGCAAAGAACAATTTTGGCTCTTGAGACCCTTCACATGTTAGTTGTCACTTGTTCCTTTGAAGCCAACATATGCTGATGTAGCTCCCTACCCGAACATTTTCAGGTCAATCTATCAAAACTTAAAGTGAATTTTAAAATCACCATTATATTACTAACTTCATTCTTAAATTTTCCTGTTGACTCTAATTCTATTTATATGTGTTGTTTTGTTACTTCAGATTTAAAAACAGTTGCCATTTTGTTTACTTGAAAAAAGCATTTAAGTAGTGGGGATGCCCCCACTGTAATCTGTGAAGAGTTGCTATCACTGTTTGGGCATTTTCTCATATTTTGTTGTAATACAGATACATGCTAGTAAACCATATCTACACACACCAAACAGAAATATCTTATCCAAAATTGAATAATTTTCATAGAATTAATCTCCTTTACACATGACTTTAGAAGGATGGCAGATTAGAGGCACACTACTGATTTACATTATCAATCACCACTTCCTCAGTTTACGGTCTCAAACTGCTTATCAGACTCTAAATTCAAAATTCTGTCATTACATTCCTGGGTCTAAGAAAATAAAATGTTTAAGAATGCTTTAAACACAGCCTGTGTCAGATGTATAACAGAAATATAGGAGTTGAGAATTTCATTTTCACAACATTTTCCAGTACCTGTACCAAAAGCCCCTCGAGCTTGGCAAAAAAATATTATCCAATAAATATGCATGTAGAAAATATACAAACGTGAACAGAATTATACCCCCAGTACTTAATAATGAGAAATAATTAGAAGGCCATTTTGGCTACCCTGATCATGACAAAGGCTATTTCTGAAAGTGTCAGTAGGAAAAAAAAAAAGAATTTTAAAAGGGGCTCACTAGAGGTTACCTGCATCTCAATTAAGAGGATTTTAATTGAGTTCACAGAGACGTTGTAACATTTTAATTTTTAAATGCAAATCTGTCTGACAAGAATATATTTGGTCTTGTGGGGGAAAAAGGTGTAATATCACAATTCTAATAAGGGCAACACCTCTGTATGACCTTTGTATACAACTTACACACCTAATGTAGTTCCTTCCAAGGTGAACTGAAATGCAAACATACTGGCCATGTAAATGTGATAAACTAGATTTTAATTCTCTGCTTTCTAGTATTTGCGTATTAATGGAAAAGAAAGCTACAGTATGTTTGGCTGACACACAGTGTTAAATCAACAGGTCAGGTATAGTTTTTTCCACAATTATCCTAATTTCCATATATTAAACCAGCAGAAAAAAGAATCAAGAAAAAGTGACATCTGCAGTCATGCTTACTTATTTTTGCTAAGATTTTCACTGATTGAACTGTCTGCATTGTCTGTAAAGAATCCTGGTTATGAAAGTGACTGCCTGGTTTGAATCATCTGATTAAAATGAGCATTTGATAGGAGCACACTGCAATCAGAGGAGCTCAACTCAATGTATGACACTCTAGGGAGAGTTCACTCTGATGTACTTGCATAAGGAATTGTCTAGAAGAGGTTAGTAAGAGCTGTAAGGCGTGACAGTTCTATGCTCTTGGTTTGATTTGCATCTGCACGTACACCAATCTAAGAGGTATACACCCAAAATTGCAAAATGCTGCAAGAGCTGTTCATTCTCAAATTCCCAGAGACCAGAATGGGAATACTTATGATCATAATAAAATGTACACATATAAGGCTGCATTATACATGTAAATTATGTTAAGTAGATTAAATAGATTAAGAAGACGGGCTATTGACAGTGAGGCTAAAAATTCCACACTATTACTACTTGAAGAAATTACATTTTAGGCTCCCTACATTCTGCTTGACTGGAACATTGTAAGCTGACTTCTGGGTAAAATCACTCCCTCATCATAATTGCTTTAACAACTCATCTTTGGTGGCATTGAAAGCCTACATCGTGCTGGCTTTCACTTTAAACACTACATTTCACAAATATGAATGAAACTTGAATTTTAAAGATGTCTGATACAAAGAATGAATTGCAATGCCTCACAAAATGATAACATAAGAGTCTGCAAGTCTACATGCACAGCAGGAACTAGAGTCGGCAAGTCAGAAGCCCCCTGCAATGATTTAGGTAACTTATTATAGTACAGTATGGTATCTCCAGGTGGCAAATTTTCATGGCCAGTTCCTGATGACAAAATGTGCCTTGAAAGCCTTTCAAATAAAAAGTGGTATTACTGTTTATCTGGCCATAGCGGTTCCTTGTTAAAAAAAGTCATGCATTACATCAAGGCCAGAATGACAGCTCACTAAGGTAATGGTAATTCAACAATCCTCAATATGTCAACCCCATGGGTTGAATGTATGTTGTAAGCCCTCCTGGACATAGCTGGGGCAGAGACAGGGTCATTCCAGGAAACACTGACCTTATTCATATAGTGCAGATGGACTGCAATCATGGATAGCCCTTTCCAGTGGGACCAAACAAAAAGATATGCGTTACCTGGGATACTCCAACTAACAGAAATTTGTTGAAGATGACTTTTTGTTCTACCCACCATAATGAAGATATCCTCGAACAGGGAATCCAATGGATCATCGATTGTGATAAGATTTTCCCACCTTCTACCTTTCAAAGCTCTCATCTTCTGTTTGGACTTGAGGAGTATTTGAATTAGGGTCTTGAGACAACTCTTCTTCTCTTGTGAAGTACTTACATAGTGTGATTGCTTTCACTTTCATACAGTGCTAATGAGTCTTAACATCTCATTCTCACTGCTTCCAGCCCAGAACCAAGATGTAGATCCTTCACTGCCCAACTTGTCTTATAAGATCCTTTATTAGCTCACAGGAATGGCTAATTCCACACAAAGCCTAATCCAACAGCCTCATGTGAAATCTGACTTCCTCAGAGTTCCAATTACCTATTCAGACAAGCTATGCCACATTTTTTAAAACAGGCAGCCATCTTGAATCAAGCATACACCATTCAGCTTGTTGTTTGCGCCAAAATGTAATAAAGCCAGTCTTTCGCTGTATCACATAACCATCTTTTCATAACTTGTTTTAGCATTTTTTTCCCTTGTTTTAAAATGTTGCTCATGGAATTTGGTTGATCTTTTTTGTACCCCTGCGGCAGTTAAGGTAATTGTTTTAGCTGAGAAGGAAAGAATCCCTAAAATTGTTTTGAGCAGCTACTGAGCAGCTAGACAACTCGCACAACATTCCATTCTCTACATGGAAACACAAAGAAATGCTCACTGCCACAGCTATTGTGATGATACACAACTATGTGTTCATCAGAGTCAAGTAACTCTCTACTTGACTATTGAAAACTAAACCAAACTGCACGATGTCTTCTTGAATCTCTACAGCAGGAACATGAAGAGCCAGGGATGCAGGTGGAAATTCAAAACATGCTGGAACCAAATTTGCAGAGCGAATGCTTGAAAAAGAGGAAAACCATCTTCCTCTCATTTCGTAACCTAATCATGGATTAGATTTATTGAAGTATTACTGGAAATGCTGATATAACCAGAAAATCTACCTACATTAGAACTGTAGGTGATCCTCTATTTATTTGTATCCCTGTGTAGTGGTAATTACACAGCGAGATGCATTCACTTGTTCTGCTATGTTATGACTTTAACCAGAATTCTTTTTAGGGTTCCATAGATTTTGAACCCTGTCCTTTAAATTAGAGAGAATCCCAACTGGAGTGCTTTCAACTGTGAAGAAGATAAAGTGCAGGGACAGTGAGCCAAATATGTTCATAATTCAGTATCTATACTTCTAAGTGGTAAGAAATGTTCTCCACTCTTAACTATTGTCTTGTTGAAGCTTTATTATTTTAATGTTTAATGAAATTGTATTATTCTAATGTGCTGTACCTAAAAGAAGTGCAGCGCTCTGTAAATTAATACAGAATCCAATGGAGGGTAAGCAATGAGCTGGAAAGCTGAGTGAACAAGCAGAGAATCACAATCCAAGGTTGAAGAAATCAGGTAAGAACTGAATCAAAAAAAACTAAATCAAGGTGAAGAAGTTTTGGAGAATCCAAAAACCAGAAAATCTAGCAGGAATGCAAAGTTTGAAAGTCAGAGCAATACAAAAATAAGCCAGAGGGTGATCTAAAAGTTAAAAAAAAGCCTAAAAACGAGAAAGCTCACGGAAAAACGCCAAGACGAAGTGAAAAACACACTAAGACTAAACGCTGTAGTATCAGTATTGCAGGTTTTAAATACCATGAATTAAGTACATTCAGGTGGGACTGATTGCCATCCATACCTCATTGTTACAGTAACAGCCTAATGGACAGGTCTGTCAACTGTGGCGGCAGTTGGGAATCCTACAACATGAGTGGACATGATAATTATGACATTTTAAATGATATTTTGAATTGAATTGAACCCTTCATTTTAATGGACTAAAAGTTTGTGATGTCAATTTGTCCTGTGATGTCAACAAAAGAAAAGGCTTTTCTGACAAGAAATGGTACTGTTCTGTCAATCACTTTTTAAATCAATTGAAAACGAATTCTAGATTTGAATCGATGTAATTTCTAATTTCACTATCTATGATGATGATTGGATGCCCATCACTATGCAAAAATAACTTCTATCTCAGCTTGACATTGCGATGTGTGTTAGGATGCATTGGAAAAACATTCAGTATATTATTCAACTATTATTCATAGTAACACAGTGTCCGAACATGGCCAAACAGGAACATATTAATCTATACAGCAAATGCAAGATGTCCTCAAGTATTAATATATGAATATAATTTATTACATTAATTCTAAAGAGTCAAAGTAGCCTTGAGGGGACAAATACACATAGGAAAATAAAGTTACACTCATTAATCAAGTGTATTTGCAGTTATTTGTGCTTTTTCAAAGAGCCAAAGGCAAAAAGAAATATTTAACTGACCAGAAATAAAATAATTGCTTTTTAAATATTTAATAAAGTATTTTCTTCCTCAAGGATTTTTGCACAGGTTTTCATTTTTAAGCACTCCTTCTGCTGTATTTAATAATGCACAACATCTTCATTAGAATGACATGAAAGGATACTTTAAAAAATACAAACAAAAGCATTTTTTGGTATTAAAAAAATACCAACCATTTTTTTCATGGGACATCTTTATATTTCTAAGTAGGCCAAAGAACAACATCTTTCTCCCAGAAAATTAAATGATTAAAATTTAAGATAAAAGCATCATACTGAATGTAAAAGACCAGTGCACATTAAATGCAGCACATTTTCATTTTTAATTGAAAATTCTTTTGAATTTTATAACTCTGTGAACACCTTTCCTACAACACATCAACCTAGGAATGTAAACATGATCGGATGTTTTGAACAGTTTGGAAGGTTCTACACTCTGTTTTCATATCAATCTTTTTTTTTTGTTAGTACTAAGACCTCTGGAAGTAATTAGACCATAGAGTAATGTTTTTTTCTGCACCACTGATATACCGTAGGCTACATCAAACAAAGTCAATTAATTAAAGTTTCCAAGTGCTGCCCATTTTTCAGATAATATCATGTATATGTATGTCAAAACCACAGAGAAGTTCAATATACCAGTACTAGTAGGATCATGTAAACATAGGAACTATCTGATTATCAGGCATGTAATGCCTAATTAATAGCCAGTGACAGTCTTCTTAACCGTACAAACATACAGAACATCATGAACTAGAGAGCAGCATTGCAGTGACAACCATGAAGTCAATTCAAAACGCCATGGACTCACTAAGGTGCTATATTTGTATACCTTATCTCTTTTCAAGCAAAAGGACTCTTACCTCATTCAATTTGCAGAATATGACAAGAGAAATCTTCACTATAATGGATTGGCAAAACAACAGCTGGTTACCATTAAATACACTTTAAACAGGTTAGCCACATGTCTTTTTCTGCTTCTTTATAAAAATGTCAAAATACAGTTTTGTGTGTTGGATTTTGCTGGCAGTGTCATTTTTATGGACAGCTTTATCTTCAAAGTGCATTTGCATGTCATCATTTATTTTCCTTTAAGACCACGTGAAAGATTGTGTTTTCCTAGAAAATGATTAACAAAATGTGATCCATACAGGCCCAATATTAAAATATGAAACAGAAAATCTTATTTGTACATATGCATTTCAATTGAATGTGCATTCAAGATCAGAGCTCAGTTATTTGTCAGCAGATGCATCAGATATGATTGAAAATGAATGATCAGTGCAATTACAATCTTTTTTTCAAAATACGTGTGCAGAAAGCTACTTATGAAATTGTAACCTTCAAAATCATAGGGACAAGTATTCAAACAGCAATTCACTGCAAGTAACTGTTTAACACCATTACTACTAGTGTGTTGGGTTAAGGTACCTGTATCTGTCAAAGCCTTTCGTCTTACATTGTATAACACTGTAACACCATAAAACACACTTCATTTGCACATTGAAGTTCCTGATGACAAAATGTGTGTTCACAAATGAAGAAGTTAATAGCAGACTGTAGGTGCAACTAAAACACTGCTGGCAGGCATAATGCAAGCATGAATAATTTGCAATTCCAAGGTTACCATCATATATTCAAACAAATTAATGAATGAATGAGTCCCTGAGACTATTGCAGGCATATTTACATAGACGCTATCTTATTATGTGTTGTTTACCTGTTGTCAGATGGAAGTAATGACAGCAAAGCCAAGGATGACAGCTTCCTTCTCTCTGGCTGTGTAATGTTGTCCATTCGGTCCACCCACATCTCAATCAAACTGCCCAGGAGCTGATCCATCTTAAAAAGGAAAGAAGACTCCGGTGGGTGGATATGTTTTCTTATAATTAAATAACCACTGTACAGAACCTTAGACCTTAGAACTAACAGACCTATGGAATATCAGATCACTGTCTGGGACAATGAGTACAATATACAGTATAACACTATATTGTCATTTTCATTGCTATTTTTTGATTACCTGTTCAAGGTAAAGTTGCAGTTATGAAGATAGAGAAGTCAAATATTTCATGCACAAAATTTAAAAAACAGAATATGCTGAAAGCTAAAGAATAATTAAATTATGAAAAAGAGACTGAGTACTGCCTTTGTATTCTTTTTTAAAGTCAAATATAAACAAGATCAAGAACAGGACATTGGATAATGGTGATTTATGAACTGATGTAGTATATACACAGCAATATCAAACTATGATAAAATACTGTTAAACGCTACAGTTTAATGACAGTAAAACACTGTTATTTTTGGTACAACATGCAGTATATGCCAAACTACACTCACAATTAGCAACAGTCATATAATAGTGATTTAATATGTTAAACGTAATAAATATTGATATGATTCATTCAATCACACTTGCCTCAAGGTGAAGGAAAATGCTCTCAATATACTTGCAGTGTTGTGCTAGTCACTGCTAGTACTAAGTAAAATAATATTGAATTGTTTTTTTATTTTTAATTATCCCTTGTTTGCATAGCATTTTATGATTTGAATAAAGTGGTGTTTTTAGACAGACTGCTGCTGCTATTGCATTAGAATGTTCTTCGGTTTGATTAAGAAAATAAGGAAAGTTTGCAGATGAGAGGAGGCTTATTTGGTCGGCAGTAGCTAACGGAGACTGTGCTATAGTCTGCCTAAATCTTCTCATTGAGTTAAAAGGTAAAGTAATTTCTTGTCTATATAATGTGCATTTTAGCAGGCTTACTGGCACATAATGGCTTCTGTGCATCAACTAGGTGTCCACCTATATGAAAAGTACCTTGGGACCTATGAAAAATGCAATCTTATATATCTAATTAATTAAATGCAATTCCCCATAGTTCCCACTTGGATGCTCTGGTTAAATGATAAAGGCTAAATTATACTTCTCAGTTGTTAACCATTTGATGGATGTTGGAAGAAGGGCTTTTTGGAGCCAGTTTTCAGAAAGTACCTTCAATCCATAAATGTAAGAGCAAAATATAACATACTGTATGGTTTCTTTCACTGAACTGTAAGTGACATACTGTATACAGTATGTGCTCCAAGCATAATGCCTTTTCTTATTTGTTTGCTTTATACTGGTTTTATATAGGCTAAATATGCAACTGCACGCCAAGTGGTGTTAGAAGAGGTTATATCAACCCCGTTCTTTCTTCATAACTGAAATACAGCTTAGGAAATTAAGAAAAAAAATCTGAACTAATTATTACATCTTCAGAAGAAACTGGTGGACAAAAAGAACAAATCAATATACCACTTTTATTTCTACTGCTCATAGTACAACACTTGAGTAAAAACTGAAAGATGGCAATTTTTATTTTAATGATCTCCATTGTTGGAGATACCCCAAAACAGAAAGCCAGCATAAGCCATTTCCTTTTCCACTATAACTACAATTTTGAGAGTTTTTGTTATATTTATTATATATAGTTACCTACATTAGTTTAGTTCTGTTCTGACTAAATGTTAAATAACCAAAGAAATTATCAATATTATTTGGATCTGTATGCAATAAACTGAAATTTGCCATTAACTATGCTCAGGATAATAAACCAAATGATCTTAAGTTAATATGTAACTCTTTGAGCTACAGGCTCATCCTAAAATATACACAGTTAACAGAAAGACTAGTTATTTAGAAGTACAAGAGTAAGAGTGAAGATATTGTGTTGCCATCTTTCTTTTTCATATGTAAGGCACGCTGATCAGTCCTACAATATTAAATATGAATCAGCATAAAGCTTGCTGAAAACATTTCAGACAATAATTGAAAAGGGTTTTCAACCTAGAAGCAAAATGTTTTTTTGTGATATATAATGTTCTGGAATAAGATCTCGGTGAGGTCCTTATTCTTATTATTATTTCGTTCATCTGATGATTGTAGCCTACTGAATATACACCCGAAAACATACTCAGGAGCACATCACCATTAATGATGTAAAATACAAAATATATTAAAGTTCTTATTAAAGACCATGGGCAGACATGGTGGCATGTCACCTCACAGTCACCCCTTGCAGCGCCGAGGCCCTGGGTTCAGCTTTAGACCTGGGGTGCTATCTGCATAGCATGTAAGTATGTTTGTGTCCTGCAATGACAGCTGACTCTGGCTCCTTCAAAACACTGAACTGGAAGGTTTTATAAAATAATAATAATAATAATAATAATAATAATAATAATAATTGCTTACACTTATATAGTGCTTTTCTGGACATTCCACTCAAAGCGCTTTACAGGTAATGGGGACTCCCCTCCACCAGCACCAATGTGCAGCATCCACCTGGATGATGTGACGGCAGCCATAGTGCGCCAGAACGCTCACCACAAATCAGCAATCAGTGGGGAGGAGAGCAGAGTAATGTAGCCAATTCATAGAGGGGGATTATTAGGAGGCAATGATTGGTAAGGGCCAATTGGAAATTTGGCCAGGTTACAACCCTACTCTTTTCGAGAAGCGTCCTGGGATTTTTAACGACCACAGAGAGTCAGGACCTCGGTTTTACATCTCATCCGAAGGACGGCGCCTGTTTACAGTATAGTGTCCCCGTCACTATACTGGGGCATTAGGACCCACATGGACTGCAGGGTGAGCGCCCCCTGCTGGCCCCACTAACACCTCTTCCAGCAGCAACCTTAGTTTTTCCCAGGAGGTCTCCTATCCAGGTACTGACCAGGCTCACACCTGCTTAGCTTCAGTGGGTAATGGAAAATAGAAGGACAGAAGGATGGACTAAAGACCATTAAACTTATGAAGAAAAAGAAAATAATGGCATATAGTGTATTGCACTGTAAACACTAAAGCAAAACCAGTTTTAAGTGTGCTGCACAGTGATATTAAACTACAAAAAACCTAAGTTGAAACATCAAAAAAGTAGTCATTTGTTAGTGATCCTCATGAAAAGGTTAATAATATCTTACAGCACACAAAAACAATCTGTATCATATTTGTGATTAATTCGTAATGAATGTAGAATCTACATCTCGCTTAACTGTTTTTGATAAAAGCTTTCACTAGAAAAATAAGATCCAGAGGACCCGCAATCAGAAATATTTTGTACATAAACGTGCATGCATGATCAGTAGTTATGAGGAAGACCTTGTGAGATATACAGGCGACCTAATCCACCTGGTTTTTAGCCTGAAACCTCAAGTTTATAATTAAGCCACTCCAGAAAAATCTAGTTCTCAAGAACAATTCAGCAATCAACACATCAGCTACTGCATAATTACTAAGTATCACATCATAGTGATAGCTAATTATGACTATTCTACATGTGTTTAAAGACAAACAGATTGAGTTTTAAAATGACAATTAAATTATGTAAAATCGATGTCATAATGTATCATAAATAAATCAACAAACAGAAACATAAACAGAAGATAAAGAAAACAGTTATTTTCTACCTGACTGGCATGGGTAAGTGCTCTTACAGTTTGCCCCAAATGTATTCATAACCTTGACGAAATATAACTCAAAGGAATTTTAGCAAATACAATTTAATCATACATCTTTTCCCCAATATATTATAAATATACATTATCTTGTTTTTCTTGATTTGTTTTTTTATTGTATTCTTGCATTTGGTTTTGCAAAAAAAAAGGCCCCATTAATTTCCCAGAAATACTGGGAATTAACACAATTAGTGTCTGTACTGAAAAAAATTGTTGATATAAACATAATTTTGTTCCTTTTTTAAGGACAAACTTAATATTATCTTGTTTTCATAATAACCCTTAAATGCGCCATCTACACAATAACTGTATCTGTTCCTCTTGGCACTCAACGAATACTGCTACAGTTATAGATGACTAGAAACTTGAAATAAAGTGTAAGACACCTGACAGTGTAAACATTTCCAGCTTCAAAGCAGAGGGGATATTTGCTGAGATGTAGGAGGTCCCCTGATCAAAACCAATTGCAAAGTTTACCTTGGTTTACCTAGTTAATTAAGTTGTGGGTAAATGATTGACACTGAGCAGTCCAGAAACACACCATATAAACATAATATAAGATGACATTCAGATGAAAGAAATCACAAGAGAGGGAGGGATCAGGACGAGTTGGAATTCATAATTATCCATACAAAACCTGATTGGAGCTGTATTTGAACCTTGATAGAGACTGCTTGCTATCCTGTGTTTTTAGGGAACTTTGGTTTCCTGAGTAAAGACACCTCAGTCAAGACTTTCCTGCTTGTGGGTGCATCTTCAGAATAGGGAGATAGGCTCCCACTTATTTTGTGGCATCTGAGATTGCAGATTAAGAGACATTTAAGTGCAGGTTGTATTTTAAGTGCAGGTTGTATATTAATCGTAGAAGGCAGCTTATCTCTTATTTTGACCTCATTATTCAATACCTAGTAGCAGTCTGAAGTTTTCTGCATGATTAGGATATGAGGCCTCTGAAACACCTTGTCCAAACAAACTGCAAATATAGTAACTTGTTTGTTGTATGCTTATGTTTTGTGTAGTGGGGTATTTGTATCGTCATTTGTTAAACATTTGTTTAACCAAGTGTGCCTGTATTATTACTCTTTTCACCAAAGCAGTGCCAAAGCACAAATAATCGACTTGCCTCTAATTAAACCAACACCTCGGGTATATTCTGGAGAAACTGCTTACAAGTTGGGGGTTATGAATAATTATTTTACTTATTGACTAAACTCTGATATTCACCATTTTCATTACCTCCTATCTGCAACAATACAAATTTTAAAAAATGAATAAAGTTATTTACTTGGTACTTCTATAAAGAAGTGGGAAAAACATTCAGAAACATCTCATTTGAAAAAACATTCAGAAACATATCAGTATATTGCAAACCTACCCAGATGAAATACCCCTTACCTTCTGGTTGAATTCTGCTGCCATTTGTGAGAGCAGTGAAGAAAAAAAGTTTGAATTCTGTAGAAGTACTCTCCCCATCACACCCAGGTAGGTAGACATTACAACAGGATACCTCTGCAAACAAAAGTTTATTATAGAGCTAACACAGAGCAAATAATAAGATAAATCATTAATTACAGTACACATACTTTTGGATGCACAGATAAAATAACTTGTGTTATATGTAAAACAGACTGATTTATCAAATGAGATGAGTATTTCTCAGGTACTGAGTGTTGAAAACAATTAAGAAGCAGACACCCAGGCAAGTTCAGTTTGTCTTGACTTTAACTTCAGCGAATAACTTTTGAAGCTAAACTTGGTAAAACCAAGTAGATTTTGAACATTTGAACAATAATTTTCCACATTCTGCAAAGCTCATATAAAAGATAGCTGATTAGGACATAGGTTCATGTAGGTAGCTGCGTCGGTGTGCACAGGCTGCAAATGAACAGGTGAAGTTTTATTCCATGCTGAAAGGAAAAGAAAAGAGACACAACAGGTCGGTTGTGGAGCCTTCTTCAGGTGAAGAAAGTCCCTGAAGAACGCTCCATAGCTGAAACGTTGTGTCTCTTTTCTTTTCCTTTCAGCATGGAATAAAACTTCACCTGTTCCTGATTAGCTTCTTACACATGGCCTTACCTCTCCATCTATGATGCCACGGAATACTGAAGGCAACAGGGGCTGGAACATATGGGCACCCAACATGGGGCTCACTTTTATTGCGATTTCTACAACCTAGAAGATAAAAAGTAGGATTTTTTTATTTGTGAGTGAGGAGCTCTTTTACGGCACTGGCAGGAGGATAGATTTAAGAACAAGGTGAAGGTCTACTACAGAGGTTAGATAGAAAAACAGCTTCAGAGGAGAAAATGAAAGTTTGAGGCTGTAAAACAAATTTAATGACTGCCCTCCCAAGCTACTGTACATGAAAACAATTAGACATACAATAAAAGCATATACAAAAAAGGCATGACATCTTCCTAGAGTTAGATATCTGCTGTAGTCAAATGCCATTGATGTCCAACACTACAACCGCTTCTTTTTAAATACACCTGAAACGCATAAAACTTAAATTAATTTGTAAGTGGTGTGCCATTGGGGATTGGTGATGTTGCAGATTTAAATAAGAAAAATATGCTTTGCCTAAGCAAAGGCAAATAAAATGCATTATCAGCATGCAATTATGCAGTTGTTCTGATATTATAAAAATGACTGAAAAGGGTCCATAAAAAACTACTATAAGAGTTCTGAAACATACTTCACATGTGAAAAGAACATAAATCAGCTTGATGTAAATTGTTACCCAAAAACATTCAGGGCATCACGGTCTTCATGGTAATTAAGCACAAGAACTTTCAGGATTTTATACAAGATAAAAATCTTTACCCAGAGGTTATATACAACAATCTGTCAAATGTTGATGCGGATCTTTGAAAAACACTTGAGAATAGCCTAACAAGCAGAGATGAATCATCTCCTCATTAACATTTCTAATGCTCTTAAAAAGCTGTGCCTTCTGCTTTATATGCATTACTTCATTACTTTAATACACAGAACATAATATTATTTAAGTGCACAGATAATTTAAAAATATATATATTCATTACCAAAGTGATAACGGTTTGCACATTAATTGGGTAAATCAAAAACAATGGCAGGTCCATCAGCTCGATCTGTACATTCTGTAGGGACTCTCAATTGAGTTGCAATTCCATTCGGGTTAAACAGACAGTTGGTTTAATATTCTTCCCAACAAGCATGATGTACTCATCAGTAAGAAAAGCTTTCACCCAACCACCAGAAAGCTTGCAACATGGGCGAAGACCATGAAGGCCGTTTATGGGAGCAGACTTCATAGGCAACCTGCCGTTGGGGATGAATGGAAGAAGCAAGAGCCTGAACCCACTCCTATTGCACTCCTATTAAGTCCCTTGAAGTGGCAGGCAGATATTCAGATATTCTGCCCTGTCTTTACACGTATAGTGGTTCAGCAGTTTTTTCAACCTGTCTGCCATGCCACAGTGGTGTCGGAAATGAATGGGATTGCCGCTCAATTTTGGAAATGACTTTAAAAAAAAAGGACATGAAAAAAACGACCCTTTCATATCTATTATTTATTTGGGGGGAGGGGGGTAAACACTGTTTCATGATACATGTTCAGTGTATACACATGAACCCTAAGACAGTTCACGCGGCATCCTGTGTGGTGCAAGTTAAGACTGACTGCTCAATCTGTCACAATTCCTGCTAGTATAAGGAAACTTTGCGCATTGAGAAAACTTCAGATTAAGCACTGAAATACATTTTGGTTAACCGTTATAACACAATACTTGCAATATTTGGGCTTCCTTTAATAAATAACTTGTTGGGTTCCTCAGATCAATAGGCTACTAACTACCAAATGGACAACATAGGTCACAAATGAAAAAAAGCCATTCAGTCTTTATGTTCTACTGTATGATAGCTTTCATGGGATTGCATTAATTAATTATCTTACAATAACATTTTCTCTCTAAACTAAAACACCTCATTAAAGTTTCATAGCAGTTTCCAAAAATCATCTAGTTAACTGAAATTCCTTTTCAAGATGTTGTTCCTACTTTATGGATAGTCTCTGTATAGTGTATTTTGTGTGGTGCTGAATACAGTACACTAAATTATTCCAGTTGGGATTTACAAAGCACTTATAACATCCTAAAAGCATGTACTATTTTTAATATAAATGGAGGTGGTAAACAAACATGTAGCCAGAAGCTGTTACTTTCTGAAAGTCTTGCAGAAGTCAGTGGTGCGTGTTTATGGATTTCTAAAGGGAATCACTATGGCAGAACATCTGAGCCAGTCAGACAGAAAGATATAAGTCATAAGGATTTGAAAGATAAATGAATAAAACCTATTTTTAAAGAAAAATAGAACAACACCAAAATCAATAATTTTTACACCATCTTTGCTATCGATAAAGATACAGTAAATTAAAAGATATTAATTTCTACTCTCCACTTATGTTGCATCGTTAAGGTATTTTACAAGAATAAGTACATAAGCGATTCCTTAAAGAGGTTATTTTTTTCATTTACATCACATTTTATCATTAGCAACACACAGGAAAAAAATTAATGTACTTTATAAGAAGTGTGGTGTGTTTTGGGCATTTATTTTATAACATACATTCTTGTAAAAGGCAATCAGCAGCTTTTGCACCCAAACTAAAAACTTAAGTAATTTCTCTTAGTTAAAAGAATAGGTCAAGGGTTAGTTTAATGAGACACCAGGTGACAAAAAATATACCCAAAACACCGAACACCATTTATAAAGTTAAAGCTTTTTAGAAACTATGATAAAGCATACATTAGATAAAGCAGGCTGATTAATCAATCCATGCTTAAAGACATTACCATGTTAGGCATCTGAAAAAATTCCTAGACTTATTAATGTTATTATTTTAAAGGCTAATATTGATCCCCAAGCTCCAGGATAACTGAAATCTTTAGATCTAATGTGGACAAATTTGTCAATTGGTTTACAAAACTGTACATTGATTTTTACTATTGTTATTATCTCACATCCTGAAGATCCGTTCTGGCTGATGAGGGACTTAAGCCTGTTGAGGTGACCATGTGATACACAAGACACACACCATGAACAGCAGATAAGAATAATCGAGCAGGAGAGTAGACAATGAAGAAAAAGTTCTCATTACTCTTTGGGTGTGAAAGAAATGTCCAGGCAGAACTGGAGTCAAGTGTTAACAAAAAAATTCAATTATAAAAAAAGATATACAGGAAATAAAACAATTATAACATCTTGATCTGTCATTGTGAATGGTCTTCCTCTGTCGCATGTGTATTTTTTCATCAAACTACTACTACTATTTATTATGTTAGAGGGCGTTTCTTGTATAAATGGAACTCAAGCCACACCAAGCGAACAGTTGCTGCTTTCAGATGTGCTGAAATACTGGCTAGCGGTTAATTAGCAATACAGTATGTTAATACATAGAAGCAGCCTAAACAGTTAGTTTGTGAATTCAGTGCTCTTCTCAAACTCAGATATGTGGTGTTCTTATATTAAATGTTTTTTGCACCATTTTGTGTTAAAAAATGTTCTAATTCTCCTAATTCTACCATTCACCCCTGTGGAAAAGGCTGAACTATGTGGATGGTTTTGCTCTGCTTCATTTCTTTAATAAGGAAAAAATATTTAAATATTGCAGATGATATTCTAAAACTTGTGTAGGGAGTTACCACAAATATTAATCATTAATCATAATCTCTACTAGTTTCCTAAGATAGGAAGGTGTACCAGTAAGGAGTAAAGGCAAAGATTGGTGTTAAATAATGTTCAGAAATATTAGGTAATTTGTTACATTTATACAATCATAAAACACAGAAGGCATGCAAGTAAATAATTCTGTAGTAGGGAATTATGAACATGAGAGAATACTGTACATAAACCTTCATAGTTTGAAAAAAGTAATTATTTTCCACTGCATTACTAGTGAAGAAAGCATTAAACAATTGACAAGTATAATTTTTTACAACATTTTTGCAGGAGTAGAGAAAAAAAATCTACTAAAACACCATAACTTTTCTTACGTGGTCATTTCTCACACTTTCTAGTTTCATATAAAACTAATACAACACCCAGAGGACAGAATCATGGGATTTACAAGACACAATTTAGGAAACAACATGCCTGAAGCAAAAAAATGTTACATAGGTATCTATAATTTATAAATGCCAGTGATTAATGGTTTCTGTGTATCACTAAGAAGGCAATTTTCAGTATTAACCCAGGAAAAAAAATATTTTAGAAATGCTGAGGCATAAAAAAGTCTTGAAAATGTTACAGATGAGGAGGTGGTTGGTTATCATTTATCAGTAGGATAAAGTACAAATGTTTGCATGAAGAAATGCTCTTAAAGTGTGCTGCAAACAAAAATGACGATGAGCAGGAATTAATCACAAGACTAATAAACTGGAAAGGAGTCACTGAACAAAATTAAAGTAATACATTAAGATATCAAATGCAGCTAATAAGATTACACAATTATCAAATAAGAAGTACTGAATTGTGAGGAAAGACAATTGATGAAAAGTGTTTATATTGATTCATGTCCACTTCTAGACAACACGAATACTTGAAAGCTTGTGTATAGCTTTGGCCACATTATGCTGAAAAACCTGGTTCTGCGGTGGAAATAAAAAAAAAATCAGAATTATTCCCAGACTGAAAGGTAACGCACACACTATGGGGTAGCAGCACGAGACACTTATGAGCTTCAAACTCAGCGACTAACTACATAAAAACCAAACTATAAAACAAATGTATCTACAAATGCTTTTTATACACAAGGCGCTACAAAGGGTTGGAACAAGCTACAACAACACACAGCAGAATTCAATTCACTAGAAATTTTCAAAATATTCCAGCCAATATGCTACACCTGTCAAAAGAGCAAAATGAACCTAAGTGCCTCTTTTGACTTGGAACCTTCTGGAAGTTCAAAACCAAACATGTTAGAAAAAACATTACAACAGTAATAAATGTGACACTTCTTGACAATAAAAATACCATATCATTGATAAAGTAATAAGTATGATAAAAGTCTGCTAAGAAAAAGAGTTCTGCATCTTAGTGCGTCATATTTACAGAGATTCTGTTTAACTAGAAAGTGAAGATGCCATAAATTTAATTAGCAGAGGCACATTATGAAAGATTGCTTTTTCCTTAGCTAATTTTTACTGTTAACAAAGCCTCCACTGATAGTAAGAAATACTTTTTGGTGTAAGTGCATTTTAATTTGAGTACATCTAACAATTTTACATAAATGTGTCTTTGGATCTGCTTAACAATCAAAAAGCACATCAATTCAATGAAGTCAACAATTAATAATCAGCGTAAACCCTATATAAGAAAATATATTGCAATGTTACAGTGTTTATGAGACAAAAGTAAATGGCTTTTAAAAAACTCAATGACAGTAAAGGTAGTCGAGCAGTTCAGAAGGGTCTATGGGTATGTGACTCATACACTCAAACATTCGCCACCCACCACTAACAACAGTCTTCCCTTCACATTTAACAAGTAATTGATAAACACTAACAAACACCTGAAAAATGACTTTCAGAACAACTATGTAAATACCTTACATGAAGAAATGTGTGCAATGGCTGCGACCATTATCAGGAACAAACAGCTTTCTGATAAGAATAGATGGATGACAGCATGAAGCAAGTTTCCGTACTTCAACATTTTAATTACTGACATGTAAATACTTGCTAAACTAGGCCACTTTCAGCAACTCATATTTTTTTAAAGTCGTGGCAGCATTTGAAGAAAAAAAGATCATACAGGAGAATGGAATGGACAGCTTTTAATTGGTGGTTATTTTTATATTAACAGCAACAGCAGCCAGCAGTTGCAGCCACCCTGCAACTCACAACTGGCAACCCCCTAAAGCCCAGCAGGTGTGAGCCTGGTCGGTACCTGGATGGGAGACCTCCTGGGAAAAAGTAAGGTTGCTGCTGGAAGAGGTGTTAGTGGGGCCAGCAGGAGGTACTTACCCTGCAGTTCATGTGGGTCCTAATGCTCCAGTATAGTGACAGGAATACTATACTGTAAAAAGGCACTGTCCTTCGGATGAGACGTAAAACCGAGGTCCTGACTCTGTGGTCATTAAAAATCCCAGGGCGTTTCTCGTAAAGAGTAGGGGTGTAACCCCGGCGTCCTGGCCAAATCTCCCCCTGGCGCTTATCAATCATGGCCTCCTAATAATCCCCATCTATGAATTGGCTTCATTAGTCTGTTCTCCCCACTAATAGCTGATGTGTGGTGAGCATTCTGGCACACAATGGCTGCCGTCACATCATCAAGGTGGGTGCTGCACATTGGCGGAGGGTCCCCATTACCTGTAAAGCGCTTTGAGAGGAATGTCCAGAAAAGCGCTATATAAGTGTAAGCAATTATTATTATTATACCAAAAGTATAATTTATAAAATAGTAATTTCCTACTTTAAATTAAACTTAGAATGTTTGTTTTTTTAATATGAAAAGTGACCTCCTTACCTTACACTAAATGTTATTTAAAATTGTTCTTGCAGTAGAAAAAAAGCATGTTCACTTTACCATGTGCCTAAGTTACAGATTTACAATAGGTGAACTTAATTAAAAATAAAGTCACAATCATAGTATGTTTTTTATGGGAAGACTCTCCCATTTTCTTTCCAGTTTTGCACTGTAATTTGGTTCTCTGCATTTTTGAGGTTACCATGCTAAAATTATTTTGAAAACACCGCTGAGGATGTTGAGGAATAACACATGCTTGGCAATTTGAAAAAAAAAACTTTAATTTCACACACAACTGCACCTGAACTGAAAGGTATTTGCCACAGAAACGGTCTGTGTTTAATCACTTGGCTTAAGCACAAAGGTAGAGGCTGATGCTCAGTTAGATGAGACCTGCTTTCTACAGCAATGAAAATATTACCTTTTGGAGTAAACTATCCACCACCTACTGAAATATTTAGAAAAAGAAAATGTGGCACCTCCAACACATTTATCTAAAAAGGAAGAGCTGCAAATGCTACTGTACAGTAGATACAGTAGAGGGTAACGTGATCCCTGTAGTACTTCTGTCTTACAGGTTGAAATGCCTTTGTCTGAAACTCAGGCTAATGACATAGTTAAGGATTAATAATGTAATACATTCATATAGCAATCTCATCCCATTCAACAGTGCCTCATGTTAAGGAGAGGAGCCACTTTAACACCTACCTGGATGTTGTATGACAGCCATTCTGCACCAGCACCTCTACTACGCAGATCAGCTGGAGAAGTGAGAAACTACTTGACCAACTGATTTGAGGAAGAAATGTAGGTAAGCCAGACCAGAATTTTGCCAGGATACCAAGGTTACCACCCCTAGCCGAATGAAGAATGCCATGCGATCTATAAATAACAAAAGGCAGTCAGGATCTGGATTTACCATGACACCCAAAGGATGGTTCCTCCTATAGCAGAGCCCTCTACTAGGACAATGGACTGGAATTTCTGGGCCAAGGACAAGAGTGGCTACTGGTGCACCAACATCACTCACCATAGCAACGTGGTTTTCTTCAAAGGTATACTATCCAAGATCGGGCTATAACGTGACAATACTGCAGTCCTGAGAACAGGAGGCACCTTTTTATGCAAAGATTTATGGGAGTCATGCTGAGATTCTATATGTATATATTGCAGCTTCTGATTAGGAGAGTAAATGAGCGCTTTAGAGATTAAATGGCTAGTTATCTATAAAAAAAAACAGCTAAACAAAAAGCCTAAGATTTCCAGGTCTTATCCATGAATAGAACCCTGGTATAAAGAAAACAAAATAATGCTTTGCAGGACTGGTCTGAATTTTGGCATATCTACAAAACACAGAGCTTAAAACAACTACACAAAAGACTGGCTCTGAATCCCAGCATATTCAATGGGTTTTGTAAAATATCATTATCTACAGGAACAACTTGACAATAATGTCAGCATTAGGGAGATAAAGTAAAGGCTCTGAAGGTAATCTGTATTTAAGCGTAACTTACGGTGATGAAAACTAAGCTCCGGGTATGTTTACATTAAACATTAAGCACACTCTCAGTAAATAACACACAGTGGCTGTGGGGCTATTGTGATTTTGTGGATGCTGTGTTGTAGGTTTAATATTATTCTATGTGTTGATTTTTCTCTCAAGCATCTACCAGAAAAAATAATTAATTTTAAGGAAAGGAATTATATAACTCTTGAAGAGTCAATAAAGTTATTACATGTCAAAAATAATCCTTATTAACTTTAGGGGACTGTGGGCTATAGACATCTTAACCTTGGGAATAAAAAAAATACACAGGAAAAGGGGGTAATTTCAGGAATCCACATTTAATTATTAAACCAATATTACTCTCTGTAGACAATTCACTTTTTAAACAATGACTGACAAGTTTTTGCAATTCTAAGGTATTGATTTATCATTTCAAATAAATTTATCTATACTTAAAGAAAATTTAAGGCCAAAAATATCTGCTCTCACTTTTTCTGAAGAGCTTACAGAAAGATTAATGGCACTGAAGGCTTTCCAATCAGCTTGACATAATGATTTCTGGGAACTCAGTGAAGCAAATAGTCTGTTTTTTTTATTATTGAGTCACTATTCAATCATTACTAAACATCTTTTACCAGTATTTAAGGGTAATCATTCTGTAAAGTATCCTGTCCTAATTAAAAGAGTTTCATAAATGAAACTTAATTGGACAGCTCCATTAATCTACTAGTTGCCTAAAGAATTCCTTACTCCCAACAAAAGAGTTCTAATATAAAATATAAAATACTACAATATTTAAATATACACCTTCTCCTTTCTAAAAATCCTCACGTTATTGCTCAATGTTTTGTTAATCAAAAATATTTAAAGATACGGCTGAAAAATAAAAGAACATTTTAAAAGAAAAACATCTCATATGCATTTTCATGAGACAAACTGCAAGGGATGGGCAAGATCATTTTTAGAAATTACTTTTATTTTTGTTACCATCTAGTAATGTTGAAGGTTCTGAGTCTTGATTCGTGCTTCCTGTGTCATCCAGTTATAATAAACTATAATTATAATGATCCCTTGTCAGTCAGCCAACAATTACAAAGAATTGAGATGAACATATTTCATAATATGACAAATATAAAATATAATCTATAATCTATAATTCATATAGATGGGTTTTAAATAGTATATTTAATATGACTGTGTAAATTCAAGAGATACCATACTAAACAAGCAGAATAAGAAGCAGAATGAAAAGCAATAAAACCTTTTTCCCCCCCGAATTTACATATAAAGATAAGAATGGTCACAAATGACTGGCCATTATAAACACTAAAGATCTTTAAACATTTTTTTCAGATACATTTTCACATATTTTGATGCTAATTAAAAAATAATTAAATGCTCCTGTTAATCCTTTCTGTTATCTTTTTTTGTTCAAGATAAGTTAATTGAAAGTGGGATTTAATAAAATGGCCATGAGGGGGGGAAAAAACAACATTGTGGATAATGTTAATAACAAATGATATATAAATGTTCAACACATTTTAAATACTGTATCATATAAAAATATTAGATCTATTTTGATCTGTGGCCTTTTAAATAAATAATAATAATATTTCGATTTAGTTATTAGTGTTAAACGAAGCCATTTTTTCCCCTGAAGGTTACTCATTAGAAACAGAGGAATTCAAATAAACTATTTACATATAAAAAAACACAGTTTTATCTCATGGTATGTTATATGATTATTTTTAAATATAGAGTGACATTACTGTGGTTGAAGCTTGAAGAATAGTGAAACACCTGTCATTTATACTGTGCACTTTATTCATAACATGGTGCATGGTTAGTACAGATGTCACAAACTTATATGTCTTATTCACTCCAGGTGAGCTTACACTTTAGTGTATTAAATGATTAGCATTTGAGACGTATTACTAGCACACTTAACATGTTGCTGAACGTTTCATGCTTAATTCCAAAATAAATGAGTCAGCATTTCATAACTGTTTCAGTAATGCTTTCTTATAATTATTTTTGCAAACTAGTTTGCATCATGTTTTTCCTTTGTTAATCTAATTTATTGAAATAAAAGGATCGGGCTGTTATCTGGGGTACTCCTTAGTGATTATTGACTGTATATACAGTAAAATAGCTACTTAATTGATCTTGTAGGCAAGAAAACACATTTGCACAATCGCTATAGACAAAATCATTTCTCAGTAGAAGCCATTAGTTTATAATTAATGACTTTCAGGCAGTTCACCCACATCATTGTTACCACCTTCCAGTCTGGACAGCACTGCGATGGGAAACCTCCATTTTAGGTGCTGCTGTAAGTGGTGTTTGTGAAACAGGAGGTGTATTTTCCCCTCTAGACCGAAATGTCCTAACAAATGCCCCAGTAAGGCTGCAATGTGAAATGCTTTAGGGTGTTCTATCCTTAGGATGAGGTATTAAACATGAATATTTGGTCATTATATAGCCCATGGCACTGTTAACACTGGTATCCTGGCTAAATTCCACCCTGTGCTTGCCCAGTATTGCCAACTTGAATTTCCTCTTATCTCCAAATGGTAAAGTAGTTTCTTGTTCATTTAAATCTCATCCATGGCTGTTGGTGCTTAATGTTAGCCATGCATCACTCAGACATAAAACGTACAGCAACCAATAGGCAGTCTTTACTGATGCAACCAACAGTTCCATCTCAGTTTCTTGTGACAGTAAATATTTAAAGTCCCTCAAGTATTGTGATATATTGAAAACCAAGCAAACCACTACACAAGAATTGCCTGTTTTGGCTTCTCAACCCCAACTTACAGATGAATCAGTTTACTGTCTACATTTGAAGGGGTGGAATGTTAGAAAAGCCCAACGGAGCTGTTCCACACACACTTACTGGCTGTAAGTCCAGGGTTGGTCACAGATATCACACAGATGGCCAGCCAAAAAGCCAGTACAAAAAGTGTCTGTTTACTAAAACTTCCCTTGTGGCAGAAAAAATATTTACTCAGAAAACCCAAACATTAAAGAAAATAATAAACTTCAATTTCTTGAAGAAATTTCTGAACAGTCATTTCAAAACAATACTGTAGGTCTACTATCACCCAGGTTGTGTAACAACACACAGACCAGGATACTCCAGAAAGATTATGAACAGACCGACTTGTCAACCTATAAGTTTAGTTCAATACAATAACCCTGAACTCACCCCTGCCTCCTCCCGATGGGCAGGTAATCCTTGATTTAAATCAGAGGAGGGTCAGGGTCTGTGTCCTGAGACAAAATAGCGGAACAGACAGGAGACAACACTGTGTAGCAATAACAGGTAAGATAAATAACCAATACATAGATTAAATTAACAATATTGAATTACAGTTACCACAGCATGCAAAGATAGAATCTCCTTTCCATTGTTTTGTAATGGCAAACATATCGGGAAAGTAAATTAAAGACAAAATATGATGTTCTTCATGAGGGTGTACAAAAATGCTTAGTCACAATACATCTTGACTTTTTGCACCACCTTAAATCCTTGGTGATTTTCCTGTAAACCATTTGAGTTCAGGATGCAACCAAATGAGCTGCTTAAACACCAAACATAAAAAGTGGAAAGAAAGTGATATTTAGTTCTTTAAAAATATCATATCACTTATTTTCAAAACCAGATAACTTAGAAAGAGTAGCAACAGCTTCTGCCAATCAAATATGCCCTTTAGCACAAATGTCAGCCCTACAATTATGCAAAGCTGCAAATAACATTATTATCATTTTTTAATATGAAATGAATCCAAGTCAAATATTCTTCTCAAAGGAGGTCACAAAAGCACATTTATCATGAAATTCATGTTCTGGAGATAAAAGAGCAAATGTTTTATTTTTCCCCATCAAACCACATTGATTATAAATACATCTTATATTTAAAACTGCATTATTTAAATATTTAAACATTTATGAGATGAAATACAAAAGTGAACTATGTAATATGCAAAGTACTGATAAATCTGTGTGTCTGTGACTGTTACTGGCATTCATCGTAACTTACATGATAGCTGGGGTAAACTTGCTTAAAACTTAAAAAAAGACCACTGAGGAAACAGGCAAATGAACTTTTAATGGAATTAAATAATGTTCTAATAATGTAGTTATTAGGTTATCTGTCCATTTTCTAAACTGAAAACGGGTGCAAGGCAGGGTACCACCTGGATCGGAGGCCAGTCCATCACAGGGCACACACACACACACAATAATACACACACACTCACACCTGGGCCAGATTTCCTAAGAGACAATTAACCACCCACGCTCACTGTGGATTCTGGGAGGAAATCCGAGCACCTAGAGGAAACCCAAACGAACTCGAGGAGAACATATAATCTCCACCAGATAATACCCCAGGAATTGAACTCAGGCCCCCAGGACAACAAAACAGCAATACGTACAACATACCATTTCCCATAAAATAACTTCAAAGGCTGTTATATCACAATTTCCTGCCCTGCTCAATGCTGCCCTTTTTCTAAACTTTTTTTTAAATCCATAACCCACATTTGATGCCAACATGGAATGAAGGAACTCTATGAAAACAAGCTTGAATTAATAACCAGAACATCCCCTTATCTGATATCCAACATTATCTCTTGTTCATGGTTTTATTATTCCATGCCCATCTGCATCTTTGTATGAAACCAATTTCTCTGCCTACATGTTCCCAGTTGGTAGTAGTCTATCACTATTTTTAGACATTTTGCTTACACAAACTTGACTGTTCTTTGTCACAGTATGTATCATTAGACTTAGAAACAAAATCGCTTCATCAAAAGATTTAACAGCAAAATTTACTCCCAAAGTCTATTCACAATATCTGCCACTGTTAGTAATCAGGAGGCATTATTTAGCTTCAACAATTGATCACTTGCTGTTTTTGTCCTTTATTTCCTCTTCGTCTCCCAGACCTCATTCACTCTGGTTTTTATTTTCAGTAAATAAATCTTATTATGATTAGAACTATTATGGTTTCAAAGTATCAAGTCATAATTAATGTAATCAATGTCAAGTTTTAGAACAGCTAATTTATATCTTTGCACAGAACAATCAGAAAACACTTTTGTTGTCTTAACTGCCTAAATACGTGCAGTCTGTGACTGCTGCTTTGTAAAATGAACACAGAGTGAGCTTTCTGTCTTGCAGGTTTTCACAGCTCGGGCTCAGCAGAACTGTTTTTTTAGAATCCCAAGCACTGAGAGCCTCAGACCACATTTAAGTAATTTATTCAAAGATTTTATGAGATGCTTCCTGCCAATTTGGTGATAAGAACTAAACCTGTGGATTCAGGAGCCTGTGATCTGACCCTCTTTGTATTTCATTTCTTCTGACATTTAGATTAAAAAAGAATTTTAAAAAAGGCAGGGATAAGTAACATAACCTCTTTCATCACATTCCATTGCAAATTTTAGTCTCTCAAGTCCTTCATTGACTCAATCAGATGAAGAACCAAACATACTGTTACCTCACTAAAATGAAAGAGATAGGGACCATAAGTAAAAAACAAATTCTTGTTTCATATTAGAATGGAAATTGGCATTTTGGATCCTGAAATGATTTGCAATGCCTACAAGCCAAATTAATTTACTTTATGTGATAGAAACTACAGCTTCAACAGTCTGAACAACCAATTCATAGCTACTGTATGTAAATTATATTATAGCTATATATATAGATCTAGCTAAAAATCTGAAATGTAGCATAAAACATTCTTTCATTTAATCAGAATATTTTATTCATTTATAACTGCATTGTTTTGGAATATTAACTAACAAGTTATTACTTTTTTTGAAACAAAATATACAGTGCAAGGCTGGTGGTAATTGTCTTTTTTTTTCTCAGAGGAAATACAACAAAACACCTCCTCCAATCCCCACCTCATACAAAACGCCCTCTCCCATCCCCCCCAATGCTACTTCCCCACAAGTGATTATGTTCTAGAGGTACTTAGGCAGATGCCTTTGGACACTTTTAAAACCCTCCCCTGAAAGAACATATAAAGCAGACTAGAACCTTCATCAGATTCCATCTTCAAGGAGTCAAAGCCTTTCTCCAACAGGGACTTTAGTGGACCATTCAATGGTTTTCACAGGAAGAGTTTATATTTATCCAAAACTTGTTGCTGGAAGTTAATTTACACCGTTTAAATCCAGACAGTAATCACTGCTTAAGGGGTTTTTAAGAAACTTGCAATATTTTCATTTGTTCATTGAAAATAAACAGACTATATACTGGGTATATAAACCACCTTATGCCCCAAGAAGAACCCATAGGCACAGTACCAAAACTGAGAAGAGGTATGCAGACTAGAATTTCATACTGTGACTGCAGGATCTGAAATGATCCAATATTATTCTCATGTAAAATATCTGCTAGAATGTAATTCCCTTTTGTAGCTCCAGTGTGAAAAATTGAAAGAATGATCATTAACTGTAAGAGGTTCATCCATCTATTCATTTTCTATTTTCAATAAATAGTCATGAGGGAGCCATGGCCTACACCAGCAAGAAACAGGCACAAGGCAGGATACACCCTGGATAGGACCCCAGTGTACCACAGTGCAGACAGACACAAAGAGAGAGAGACACACACATATCAATTTTCCCAGAAGCCAATTAAACCACTACTGTATTTTTGGACTGTGGGAGGAACCCCACAGGAAACTCAGGCGAACATGGGGAGAACATACAAACTCCACATAGACAGCAAATGAACCCAGGGCCCCAAAGCCGCAATGCTAACCTCCGTGCCACCATGCGGTCGTAAGAAGTTCATGATTATGGAAAGTATTTCAAATTATAAAGTCCAAATGCAATGAACTGCAGTACGAATCAAATCTTGAAGTCAATGTGGAGAGAACAGAATTATTCCAAGAGGACTCCAAGAAAGAGGAGTGGTAGGGTTAAACTATACAAACAGTGCACGCACAACAGAGATGTAGAGATTAAATGTAAAGCTTGGCAAAGTCAGATGTCCTGTAGACCTTCCTTGCTGTAGAGAATATAATATGCAGTTACTCTACTTTATGTAATTGTGGAATGCAATTGGTCCCAATAGCCTTGGGGGGAAAGAGAGGAATCACAAAACAAATTCAAGTGAGGAAGCAAATTCATTTTTATTTGGAGAAGCTGGTTTGAAGAGAACAGAGAAAACGAGTTAATCTATTCAAGGTAACATGAAGCTAACGTGAAAAAACGTGTTTTATTTTCAAGTTGGTTACTGTCATGGCATCTAACAGAGTAAATCTCAAAACCATGGTATCTAAACTGACCAGTATCATAGTTTATGCAGAGTTGCTCTCTCTAAAGCAGAATTAAAAGTGGTAATTCAGACTTGGACCAATTATGTTTATATAGTAGTAAAAAAACAAAATCACTAAGTAGTTAGCAACATTATGTATAACAATATATAACCCTCACAGAATGATACATAATATTGAGAACTATTAACAGCAATAAGATAAGAAATAGTAGCTTTATGAACAGCGTCATCTAAAAATTGCAAAGAGTCAAATGTCAGAGGTTAAAATGAGCTTCCCTGATGAGTGCCCCTCATAAATACTAAATTGTGAAGAACTTTTGGCGTTAATACAGTTGCCAAAGAAATGCCATATCGATTTTTAACTATATTAAAATCTGAGGCCTAGTCCTTCTAATACTGAACTGATGCAATAATATTTCCACTCCAGTCCATCAAAAGTCATTAGTCACACCTATAATGTGAAGAAGGCAGCAAATGCTACCAGAAGCCAGATGCCCTTTAGATCAAGTCCACCTGATCTTGATTCATTGACAGAAGTCATACAGTCCCTCCAGCCCATGTGATAGCATCTTAACATACAGCTTGGTATCTGAAACCACCAGTGAGACAGGCCAAAAGTGCAAAGTGAAGGATGCTATTAGTACTCTTTAATTTTGTTTATTAACAGGTGGAGATTTAAAGGTAATATTAACATAAAACACAAAACACACCATATGCAATGGATAGATGTATCGTAAGAATGGGTGAAGAAAGACTGCTTAAGCCTGCCTCTGACTGGGCCAGGAAAAGGAGACTGTGAACCTAAATTGAATCAAAACACAGCCAGGAAGACCAAATCTGCACATTTTTTTAAATAAATAACACCCGGTAAAAGTGTGGCAACAATCAACAAAAACATAAGTTTCATGTTTCCTTTATACCTATATAATGTTTTCATCTTTAAATCCACCAAGACGTTTGTATCACTAACTACAATATGAAGTTAGGAGGTTCTTTTTTGCTTTTTTTATTAAACTATCCATTACAAAACTGGTGAAGGATTCCTAGTAGCTCAGCACCTTGGCTAGCTGACAGGTTAACGCTTGATATACTGGATTTCTAAATAGTTTGAAGGATAGAATGAGTGAGCAAGTTTGTTTCCTGCACTGTAGGCTACAAGACACTGTCGTACAAACAGAAAACAACATACAATAGCTTAATCATACAGGTTTAAAAATAGAAGTAACCACAGCACACTAGCATACTGCACTTTAACCCTTAGCATAAAGTATTTCACACTGGCAACCATGGAGAAAGATTAATATATTTGTTGTTAAAGCATTGTATTCTGCAAATACTTGAAAAAAAAGGTTAACTCTCAAATGAGCAGTTGACATTATCACTAATTTTACACTGCACTTTTCATATCTCCCTAGCAGGTGGAAGAAATACTCTGAATTCCTGTAATTTTCATGATCTGCATTTTTTTACTTAAAAATCCTATTAGACTGTTTCCTGTGCAACTCCCTGTTGTGTCTAGGTGTTTGTTTACTTGAAAAAGGCTCTTATAAATGAAAACATAGCAAAACATGTGATTTATACTGACAGAACAATGAAAAAAAAAGAGGTACTGTATGAAGAAGATGATATGCAAAAGCCCAAAGGTCTAAGTTCTGTCTTGCTGTGGAAGAGTTGCTCAATTACACCAGCACTGTATTAGTCATAGAAACAATCTACAACAGCAAACTGCTAGGTAGATCATTCAATTACAAAAGAAAAGTGTTTAAGCTTCCATGCATTTTTGTCTTTATTTGCCTGTAATGTTCCCTCATTAACCCTAGCCAAAGCTTATTTAAACTTTGACATTTTGTAAAAGTAAAATCAATCTGATGTCCCGCCGACATCAAAAAATGAACTGCCACTAGACATAAAAATGAGGTTGTGGTGAATGATCATGACAAGGGATGGTGTCTGTTTATTGCTATAGCTATCTGCAACAACATGGACATGGACTGGAAACAAAAGAGCATTTGTTGTAATTTTGCACATATTTGGTGGTAAGGTGTTTGGTAAAAAGGAAAGGGACAAAAAAAAACAAAACAGTTTAGTCAAATACCTCAGCTGCTGCGGATGCAGCACGATGTCTGTCTGTTGCCTGTATGTCTCAAAAAACGATTTTCCTCAGCTCAAACTCTAGCAAGTGATGACCCAATATCTGAAAATGGCATCACCTGGCACTTCCTGTCGAAGGCAGAAACTGGATCGTTTGGTCAGCGGAAATATTATTTTCAGTAGCAGTAGCAGTTATACCTATATTACTCAATATTGCTCAACTGCAGGGAGTTCATTATAGGTCCTAATTTAATTTTGCTACTCTGATACTAACAACAGATGCAACAGAATAGATTTGGTGCAGCTCTTTTGTTTTTATATGGCTTCCTATATATCTTTCTGATGAGGTAAAATTACTGGAACCCTAACCTCAGTCTGTTGTGCTATCAGTTAACATGAAATGAACCCCAAATAACCAAAAACTTGATTTGTCCATTCTGGTTTTTAGGATTCTATTTGATTAGAACACAGAACACATTTAGAATGTTTCTGACCTTGTTCCCTTTCATTCTTACTTAAAGTTGTTTAACAGAAGGAGGTCAATTACTGAGGACAGCGCAATATTTTATAGCCACGTCTTGAGCAAGATTAGGTGTTTGTCATTATGATTAAGCGTCCTAATGCTAGCATCTGCAGATCAAGAATATATTACTCCAGCTCTGCAGTATGCCCATTGAGTTCTATTTAGAAGATTTTATCAAGAATCTTTTTAATAAACAGATAATGCTGCCTTTCCCAAGTGGTCAAAGAAACAGCCAGAGGCATAAAGCTTCCCTTGCTCTTCAAGTCACTGCTCTACTCGTTTCTTTAGTGTACTGCTGACTAAATCACATCCTACAGTTCAGATTTTTCTCACCCAAGAAATTCTAAAGGGTATAATCTAACATTTCACATTTGTGAGTAAATATTAGGAGAGACCTAAAATGATTAGAATGCAGAGCTCAAGCCTTGGACATTTCTTGTCTCTGTTTTATTTCAAACAATTGTACCTCACAATGAAACCTTTACCATTAAAAAACAGTACAAAAGCAATTTCAAGCATTCACTCTGCATTTTTTTTATTCAACTTCAGCCATGTCTCTAATGCCTCTGGCATTCTTTTTGTAAAACATAAACCTGACAAGCTAAATGCACAGACTTTTTGAAGATGCAGATCTAGATATCAAATAAAACAAGGTGAATGAAACTACATTTTAAGGTAACCTTAGATTTGCCCCTTTTGATTATACAAGTGTATCCCTGCTAATACAAGTCATGGTTAAAAAGACAAAAAGGCTTCTCTGCGTGCTCTGATACAAGGGCGATAACCACATCACTGAAATATTTGTTTTTCTGCAGGAGCTCCAAATAATAAGAAAAATGAAAATCTGCATAATAATGTAGAAAAAAACACAGTAACACATATTGTACATACAGAAACCCTAATAAAGGGTTTAATAAAAGGCACAGTCAGAAATGGCTACTAAGGTTATTTTTTTAATTTTCAAAATGGCGGCATTTCTAGGATGTAATTAAACCAGCATCTGCCTGGCACAGCAGGGGCTGTGCAAAATATTTTTTCAAAGCACTAGCTCCAAAGTTAGCTCTCCGAAGAGAGGGATAAGCATCTATATTCTAAGCCACTGAATTCCTACATGCATGTCTGCGAGGAACAGAAACTCTGCTGGGAGAAGTGCCAAATTCTAAATGGGATATCAACAAATCTCTGAAAAACTCCGTAGTATAAGGCAAAACATACAAAATATGTGAAACTAAATATAAAGCTGAGGAAAACCATATACCTTCTCTCTTGTGTTAATTCTGAATTAATGCATTTGTTTACTTAAATTATTTATATTTATTATTTATTAAATAATTATAAAGAGATATAATAACTTTGAATGTAAGTTAGCATTTAAGAGAAATACAAATTTTAAGATATGATCAAACTTAATACATTTCTTTTTTAGTTAGGATGGACCCAATGTAGTAACTGTATATCAGTTCTAAAAATTCTACATAAAATTACAATTCAATTCCTCAAACATTAAAGGAGATTTTACTTGTTTATATAAAGCAGATCGTCTGGTTTGGATATTGCTTGCTGTTATTAAAGGAGACATTTAATAACCAGCTGGATGAAAAATAAAAAAAATGGATGGGCATGTTAATCATTTTACCACATAACTGCCAAAAAAATCCATATCCCGTATTAAAATTTGCAATGTATCGAATCACATAATTACACAAACCTGAGGATAATTATAATAAAAAAATGTCACAGCTTTATAATAAGATCACTAACAACATCTGGATATGACATTATCATAACATTACGTTATACAGATTATATTACATTATTTTCTAAATAAGATATAAAATATGATAGGATGGTCTGAATTAAATAGTTTTACATATATATTTTGTATAAAATCAAAAACAGTACCTTAAGAACTTGGACTTGGCCCTCAGTAGTTATGTCTTTCAACAGTTCACAGAAAGATTGACAAAGAGCTTCAGCGTAATTCTGGAAAGAGAAGAATATAGAATTATATCTCAAGAATTTTGCAATGCAAATTAAAATCTGTTACCATTGCTTCATTAAGAAATCCATTGTAATTTATAATTGACCTTAAGTGCAATGAGTAGCGGTATAAACATATTCCTTTTGTAAAGTGTTCTGTATTTATCAGAGCTTTATGACTGTTTAACAGGTTACGTCTTTTCTAATGTTGGACCAAGTTTTTGTTGAATAAGCCACTATCTTTGGTGCAACATTGTTCTACAGTGTGAAAAAGTGTTTGCCCCCTTCCTGATTTCTTATTTTTTTGCGTGTTTGTCACACTGAAATGTTTCAGATCATCAAACAAATTGAAATATTAAACAAAGATAACACAAGTAAACACAAAATGCAGTTTTTAAATGAAGGTTTTTATTATTAAGGGAAAAAAAATCCAAACCTACATGGCCCTGTGTGAAAAAGTGATTGCCCCCTAAACCTAATAACTGGTTGGGCCACCCTTAGCAGCAACAACTGCAATCAAGCGTTTGCGATAACTGGCAATGACTCTTTTACAGCGCTGTGGAGGAATTTTGGCCCACTCATCTTTGCAGAATTGTTGTAATTCAGCCACATTGGAGGGTTTTCGAGCCTTAACCGCTTTTTTAAGGTCATGCCACAACATCTCAATCGGATTCAGGTCAGGACTTTGACTAGGCCACTCCAAAGTCTTCATTTTGTTTTTCTTAAGCCATTCAGAGGTGGACTTGCTGGTGTGTTTTGGATCATTGTCCTGCTGCAGAATCCAAGTGGGCTTCAGCTTGAGGTCACGAACAGATGGCCGGACATTCTCCTTCAGGATTTTTTGGTAGACAGCAGAATTCATGGTTCCATTTACCACAGCAAGTTTTCCAGGTCCTGAAGCAGCAAAACAGCCCCAGACCATCACACTACCGCCACCATATTTTACTGTTGGTATGATTTTACTTTTCTGAAATACTGTGTTACTTTTACGCCAGATGTAATGACACACACACTTTCCAAAAAGTTCAACTTTTGTCTCGTCAGTCCACAGAGTATTTTCCCAAAAGTCTTGGGGATCATCAAGATGTTTTCTGGCAAAACTAAGACGAGCCTTTATGTTCTTTTTGCTCAACAATGGTTTTCGTCTTGGAACTTTGCCATGCAGGCCATTTTTACCCAGTCTCTTTCTTATGGTGGAGTCATGAACACTGACCTTAACTGAGGCAAGTGAAGCCTGCAGTTCTTTGGATGTTGTAGTGGGTTTTTTTGTGACATCTTGGATGAGTCGTTGCTGCGCTCTTGGGGTAATTTTGGTCGGCCAGCCACTCCTGGGAAGGTTTACCACTGTTCCATGTTTTCGCCATTTGTGGATAATGGCTCTCACTGTGGTTCGCTGGAGTCCCAAAGCTTTAGAAATGGCTTTATAACCGTTTCCAGACTGATAAATCTCAATTACTCTGTTTCTCATTTGTTCCTGAATTTCTTTGGATTGCAGCATGATGTCTAGCTTTTGAGGATCTTTTGGTCTACTTCACTTTGTCAGGCAGGTCCTATTTAAGTGATTTCTTGATTGAGAACAGGTGGCAGTAATCGGGCCTGTATGTGGCTAGAGAAATTGAACTCAGCTTTCCAAAGATGTGATAAACCACAGTTGATTTATGTTTTAAAAGGGGGGGTGTAGCGGCAATGCTCGTTAATAAGACAGAATTAAGTGTTGCAGTGCTTTCCCAAATGAGACCCCATCTCTCTGTTCATCTCTGTGGTGCAGCCACAGAGAAACTATTCATGCAGGCTGATTTAAAGATGTTTTCTTTTGATAAGGGACAGCTCCCGAAGGGGGATGCACTTAGCTAAGCCTGACTATCATGATCAATGATCATCCATTGGCGCCTATCTGTCTAGGGAGTGCCAGATGGACATCTGGACTGCATTCCTAAGTGTCAGGAGTAAGTGACTCATATCTCACCTTGATCAACCAATCAGGGACTGGTAGGGCCGAGTAACCCACGTGGGACTCTGATGCCCATGGAACTTTTAGCCAATCAACGAGCTGAAGTTCCTCCAGGTAAAAACAGGCAACACAGAGGGCCTGAGAGAATTCTGTGGACTTTTCTAAAGGGAATTCAAAGGAGAATTCCAGGGCAGGACAGCCCAGGAGCAGAAGGCTCCCAAGGGCAGGACATTCTCGCAGCGCGCCTCCTGACCATCCTGAGACTCAGCTCGGACAACCACAGAACGGCCAGTGTGTCCGAGTGCCAGAACTTTCCTTTGTTCTAAGAGTCTAGAGCGGAGGTTGCCAGAGAGTAACCAGAGGATCCACCCGAAGTTAGCACCAGCAGCAAGCCTCATGAACAGGTCGAAACTGTGGACGGCTGAATCACTATTCATAACTAGCTCTCCATCAGGAACAAACCGGTCCTCTTCCTGACTTGCTGGGACCCACAGTCATCTTTTATCCTGTGTGCAAACTTTGCTAGTTAAAGCCAACACTAACTAGCCGGTCAGTGAGCATCAGCAGCGCACCGTCGCAAGCAGCACAGCACAGCCTGGCACGGAGCCAGAGAGCCCGCAGGAGATCTGAATCCCCAGAGATTGGATGAGTATTCAACTTCACTGCATTACTGCTCGAGAATTCAATTGTTATCCCAACCAGTTGATATCAATTTAATTCCTAAGAGTTATGTACTTGTTTTGAGTATCTAATGTAGAAGTTATAACCAAGTTCATTTACGAAACGGTCTAAATGAATGATATACTGAACGTATGTCCTCTTGATATATGTAACTCTTTATAACTGACTGAATATATACCTTTTGTATTCTGATAACCCTCTCGACGATAAGTTAGGTTTACATGTATATTTTATGTATTAATAAATGTATCCTCGTGTATTAGTACCTGTGTGTGTGCGTTGTTTGAGTTATATCGCATGGTTGGATTCTAAAGCCATCAAAAGAATCAATTTTGTGATTTACTGCTACAATTAATAATTGTCCCCGTAAATGCCCAAACCCTACAGAACTGGTGCCTTCAGAGAGCACACTACAGGGGCAATCACTTTTTCACACAGGGCCATGTAGGTTTGGATTTTTTTTTTCCCTTAATAATAAAAACCTTCATTAAAAACTGCATTTTGTGTTTACTTGTGTTATCTTTGTCTAATATTTCAATTTGTTTGATGATCTGAAACATTTCAGTGTGACAAACATGCAAAAAAATAAGAAATCAGGAAGGGGGCAAACACTTTTTCACACCACTGTATATTAATAATGCAATCAAAACGCTAGACTTTTATCAAAGTGGGTTTTTCTTCTGGAATGGCAAGTAAATGTCTCTCAGGTAAATTAAAACTTGTTTCTAACTCTGCTAACAGAGTATATTGTTACAGCACTGTGAAATCCTGAAGATACAATTCAGAATGGAATCAATCAACCAAGTAATCTTGAAGAGGGGTGCTATACTTAGAAGGAAAAATGGAAAGTTACTCTCATAAGCAACTTGTGGCTGGGATGCTGTGAAGAGTACACCTTCGTCAAGATTCACTGCCTGAAAAACCTTAATACTAACTCATTATTGTTAAAACTCAGTTCATTTGTAGACCTTTGCACACTGTAGAATCACAGAATTGTCTTATCAACCAATAGTAAAAAAGTCATACCAGCTGACAAATATAACTCAAATACAAGACCTTTGATACGGTACATGCATACCTCTTAGATAAAGTAAGGAAATCAAGAAATATATGTGGAGGCACTACTGGGATTTTTTTTTGTCTTGGCATAAATAGATGAATAATTTTAATTAGAAACCCACTATTAGGGCATTACTTAATTTGATATTCCTAAGCAAGAGCAAGGGATTAAGAACAATACCTGTAAGAAGTCAGTTGATGACAAGTACACATATGCATTGATAATCTGGAAACAAGTTCTGAGGTTTTCAGAGCTGAGTTCTGCAAAAGAAATAATCCAAACAAAATCATTATTAGAACTGCATGTTAATTAAAAAGAACCAGTAACATAATAAGTACTTTTTAAGAGACAGATATTTCTCCTGGGAAATAAAATCATCATTAAATGGGTTTCGTTTTCTTAATCATTTTGCACCAATACAATGCTTTCCAAAACAAATTATTTCCATCTATTACCAACAGTGTAACAAAGCAGTGTAATATTATTCCTTGGTCGTGCATGAAAAAATAAATTCTCCTATCCATGGGTTTATGATCTCCTGGGTTCAATGCTGTAATTCTCTCTGCTGGTATCTTTAATGACTTGAAAAACTAAAGCACTGCAGGCAGCTTTATGCAAGTTCCAGCTTGCCACAGACACATCACATTTGCTTTAGGTAAATCACTTCTGAGATCTGTAAAATAAGTAATTGCTTAAGCAAACTTGTTTAAAGACAATGGAACAGACATCTAAGTGGTCTTCAAGACAAGGATACACATAATGAGATACATAAGAAATTTATGACCGACTTCACCATGCTGAAAGAGATATTAAGTGCCTTTGAAATGTTTTTACTTTCTCTTCCCGATCTGTGCCTTTATATAATTTTAGCTTGGAATTGTTTTGAAAGCTCCTTGGTCTTCATGGTGGAATCTTTGCCTGAAAATCACCAATTCATTCATTCTGAAATCATTTGCACCCCTATTATTGCACACAGACCAGGGCCACTCAACTAATTGTGTGGTTTATTAAGGTAATTTTGTGCAAGATGGAATGATAACATTTAGGACTCAAACAGATTACCCAAGTATTACAGATCAACAAAAGGCATGTTCAATTCTTATTTCATTAATAAAAGTAAATATGCAGTGATGTGCAATGCTATACCCTGACCTGGGAATTTAGAACCACATTCTACTGTCAGTGTATGGTTTTTGCCTTTATGGTCATACAGTCTTCATTTATGCATATTAACAACCCTTTGCGTATAATCACTTCATAGAAATGGCTGTAGCTGCCAGCTGAAATGAAACTAACAACAGAAGCTGAGTCAAAATATTGTACACTGCTATGGTGAGTTCCTGTCAAAGTGAAACCAGTCTGTACGTTAAATGTTTTGACTGCTCGTCAGGCTACTGAAAAACAATCACCCTTGTGATCTTTATGTATATTCAATACAGGTGATTAAGTTCAAATCGCTTGTACTGCTGCGGATGGTGTTTTACTTGCACAAACAAAGCAAAAAAAAAATTGCACCCCGAGGTAAACGGATTCAGTGCCCTTTATCACAGGGCTTCACTTAATCTTTACAGATTAGATGAAGGGCAAATGATTTTAGCGAATTACTTCTAAACTACCCTAAGGGCAAGACATGAGTACTCACAATAATGAAATATGGCACTCTTCAAAAAGGCAGAAGTGCAACTGCTTCCTTAAGGGGCTTCATATAGCACAGCACAGATGAGTACCTAGTGCCAGAAATGCTAAAACACCAGCTATTAGACCATGTGAGTAAAATGCAAGTCATTTCATTTTCAGACATCCAGATCGTATGAGGCAATTAAGCAACACAGCTACCATACATAAACTTTTACTTGGACGCTATAATGCCTTGAGTGAAGTATCTGTCAAAACAGTTTTAACCAGTCAGCAGAAAAAATGAAGTCATTAGAATCTCACCTCTGTTTCACGTTCAGGAAAACCTAGAAGACACTGCTGTCAACATGGATATTTACACACCTGTTAGGTGTTCAGTGACCAGCATACCCCATGTCTCCCAGCTATAGATGAGATATGCTTGAGAAACTCTTGTTAAGATCTTTTTGCAGTTGTTATATAATCTCTATATTACATCATCAGTACAAAAGTACACTTCTACCCATTTTTGACCTCATACATGTACAAAAAATGTAGGATGTAAATGTTATTGGAAATATAACATTACATTAAAGATATAATTTCCAGAAAACAACAACAATTCTGTACAGCTTTTTTAAACACACACTGAAATATTTTCCTTCAACAAAGTAGAAAAATAAAGAAATGCACATCAGTTTGCTTTATATGGTGTTTGGACTCTTTGTGAAAACAGAGTCTGAGTCAGCCTATTATGGAATTGGGAGCACCTATGGATGGGTGTGATTTGTTTTTCAGATATTTTTTTGTTTCTCAAAACGAAGACACATTTGATACCTGAACAATGAGACCTTCAACATGCATGGTAATGCATAATACTGACAACATGTAAAATCAAACCGATCCATTAGGGACTGATAGTGGTATGTTCACACAAAGCGATTTCTACTGGCTCTGGGAGTCATGCTGAATGTCAATTCCGTAATTCAACCGTATTCCAAGTGGATTCTTGCAAAGTACTCTAGCAACCATGTGCACAGATGACTTTCAGCCTTTGTTAAGTGAATGGCTATTTCACAAACGTCTTCAGCAGGGAGAGGTCATCCTCCTTCAAGTGTAATGAAAGCCGAAGTTTACATAGGAGACAATAGTCACAAGCTTTTTGCTACTTTGAGCTGGAAGTTGAATTTGATTTCTTAAATTTGTATCCATTTGGAATGGTCAAGAAAACAATTTCTTTAGTTCACAGAAAGATGCGAAATCGTATGCTCACTGTATGTTCTGAACTTCCATTTGCTATAGCGTTTGATTTTTGTTTTCTAAGGAATTTTCAAGGTATTGTAGCCAATTCTGCAAAAATCCTACATGTGGTTTAAGATCCTTTGTGTTTGTGGATCTTTTAACATTTTGATGTTCAATTTAGCATAATATGTCCAATGTCCATTTGCATCTTATCCTGAGAGTAGCTCACACATTCACTATGCACTGTGAATTGAAGTGGAATGTGCCACCTCTTAATATTCTTATGACGAGTGTTGCTCTTCCTGTTCTGATTATTCTCATTATGCCTTACTGTTACATGGTTACTCCACAATACTCTAAAACTATTTTGCAACCACTTCCAGTAATTTCATTTCAATTTATAGTATTGGATTACTGTTTGTATAATCTGTGTAAATAACTGTGAAAGCGTTATGTTATGAAGGGCGCTATAAAAAAAATGAAGCTTAAGCGGCACTCAGAAATCCAATATTGCAAATAATCACACCAAATAAATTATGTACTCTAATTTCTGGACAATAGTTAAAACAGTTTTATGCAGTGTCTGTAATTGTTTTAACTAGAAATATTATTTTTAACATTACACCAATGGGTTATATATAAATATTTTAAAAACATGTAACCATTTAAAAATGTAATAACCTTCTTAGGCTAAGATTTTCTTCAGGCTCCCATCTCTAAAATAACATTTTACCATTTTCATCCCAAACCAGTGTTCCAGACAGAACTCCTCATAGACCAAAAAAACAAGGTACTGTGACTTTGATGTGCTGGAATAAAGACACAAAGGCAGGTATATAACTACACTGAAGGGCTTTGTGTTAGCATACAGATGAACTCTCTAAGCCATGTTACTTCACACACTGTACTGTGCTGAACACTTCCAGTGATTATGAATTTCCACATAGAAACATAACCACTTAATTGAGAAGGAAGCAATAGCTAAGTCTCATTTTTCTAATTAATATCTGTGACCTCGCACAAAAATAACGACAAACCAGGCAGCACAGCTTCACTTATACATCTTCTGAGATGAAAGGGATTTAATATTTAATTTTATGCTCCATGAAGATTTCATTTTGACTTATTTATTAATTTATTTATTTTTTCTGGGAACATGTAAATTTTATTTCTTGCCCTTACTTTAAAATTGTAAATGAGATTTGCTTCTGACCTAGTCATGTGCTTGCTTCTAAACAGTTGGTGGCAAGCACAGGAACTTTATTAAGAAAAATCCTTTTTTTTTGTCAGACGTTTTGTGATCATAAGCATTTATTGGAGATGAAAACAGTTTTATAGAAACAGTAGATATTTACATTATTTAAATGCATCCGCATAACTAACAGCTAACTGTATTAACAGCCTTAATACAAAATGGTGAAATGAAAGTAAAATACATTAGTTACTAATACATTTTAAACTGCATTAAAAATATATGGAATATTTGGATATCTTTTCCAGTTCAGCTCAGAAATAAATACTACAATGACAAAGGTTTAATTTAAAAAATCTACATCACTAATGAACTAACCGTTCACATACACCCACAATTAATATAAGATGTGATGTTCATAATGTTCAGGGGGAGCTTTCATCGCCAATTTGCAAGGCATGAAATTTCAGGAGATCACTATGTGCCAAGATTGTGGCCCTGAGATCGAACTGCAGTTGCCAGTGCATGTTTTTCTTTAGGTATGTTTAGGTTCTCTTTTACTCAAAAAAGCAAAGTCTTGCCAAGAAACAATTGCAATCTAGCACAACTGATAGACTGGCCTCCCTTGTGTGGCTTTGTTTTTGTTTTTGTTTTTTTGGCAGCCCCATCATGGAAGCATTCCATTCATTCCCCTTCTGAGCATAGGTGCAGACTGAAGCTCTCCTCTCTGCCAGCTCCTAAATACTTTAGAAAGAAAGTGGAGCTTTTGAGTGAATTAGCATATCCATGGGCGGCATCTCCCTGCCTCAAGTGGAAAACTTCACTCTGAGGGAATTATGACCACTGACGTACCCCAGTATACACTGGAGCTGAGGTCAGAAAAGTGTATTGGATATCGATAATCATCCTCATAAGAACCAATGTAAAAGAGAGGGGTAAGGATCAGGGAATATGAAATACAGCCTGCATACATACATAAGAATGTTGTTAAGTTATTATTTTCCTTAATGAAGTGACAGTTTAGGTGTGTCCAGCTATGACTGGGTTTTGGAGACTACTTTTTTCTTATTTTCCCACTATTCTGACCAAGGATATTCCTCCCTCTCAAGTACATTTGTAAAATAATAACTCCCATCTTGGAATCTTACAATAACAGATGACAGATGAGACACTGTTTGTTTGATATAATCTCTGCTATCCAGCTGCAGAGAAGTGAAAGTGGGGGCTTGGTGTGCTGATGTGGTCAAATCTTCATTGTATGTTACATCGTTCCTTTTCTGGAGAAGGATTCAACCAATGGTAAAAGGGGAGGATGTTGAAATGTTGCAGGGGTTTATTCTTAAATTGTTTTTTTTAAAAAATAAAATGAATAAAACTTGGTTAAACGAAAAATGAAGTGCATCTTTTGGACAACAAGGAAAAAAGCCTATTATGTCAGGTTTGCAGCTTTTAATGAATTTTTCCCAGTGCAGACTGATTATCTTTTGTGATAAAGACTCAGTTCTTGTTTTTGGGAACAGTACTTTAATAATATTTGGAACCTAAATGAGAACTGATCATTATGTTTAAAAGTGCGAGGGAGTCTGAACACATTAGGCCACAGGGAGGGCTGAAACAAATTTGTTGAGGAATCACTTGATTAGAATGTCAGGAAAGGTAAGGTAGTTTACTTCAATGTAATCTCTGAAAACTTTGAAGATCTGTTCTGGTGGGAACAAAAATACCAAATTGTAATATTTGTTTGTCAGCAATTGTAAATATATCACATATACTGTATATATAGGTCACTTTTAATGCATCACAATTTAAGCATCACAAGTTGTGAACATCTCATGAATCAAAAGTCATCTATTGCAGGGCACTATCGGCATAAAAAAAAGAATTGCAAATACAGATGGTCCTGCTTTTAACATTGAGCCTTCTTAACAGCGTAATTTATCTGAATCTTGCAACAATTGCAGAAATAGACAAGGAATTAAATTATATGTTACTCAACTCTGCTTCACAGTCTCTCTACAGCAAAACCATCCCCAACAGTCCAATGAAGGGAGGACAGCAATTGTAATAGCTAAAATGGAATCTGAAATCTTATTGTGGTTCCAACACAAAAATGATATGCAGTCTGACCAAACAGAACCTCTCAACCTTGCTTCATGGTTCTCCCAGTGAATTGGCACCTCTTACCTGGCTTCTCATATACACCTTTCACACAAGGTGTTCTCACAACATGGTATGAAAGAGTGAATCATTTACAGGCTGTGGTGTTTCAACTTTGCCGTATACTGTTATGAATGAAAAATAATTGGTCGCTATAATCTATTGCTATTGAAAAACTGGAGTATGATTAAATGTGGAGCAAGGATGGTTTTATAACCATACTATCATAAAGGCTAGGACAGACTGAAAATAAGTGTAAGTATTTTTTTTTTCCCACGTCCAGTTGGAAGTACATTTTAATATTATTGAGACTGATCATTAAATTCTAAAGAAAACAGCAGTGTTTTTTAGACTCCCAGATGTATCACATTGCTTCAACAGTCATTTAGAAAAAGGTTCATTATAAGAAGGCAAGTCTTAACAGGATGTAGAAATCATAAAATTAAAAATCTGCTCCTTAAAATGATATCATGCTGACTAACATATTGTGTAGAACAAAATGTCAACCTAAAGGCAGATTTAATGGTCACATTCATATATAAGAGAGTGGTATATGAGAATTTATTTTTGGGATTAACTTTCCATTAAGAGTTTCAAATCATCTAATCAAATTACACTGCAGTTTCAGAGTTTTAATGACTGCAAATGAGTTTAATATCACAAATTATAACAAACTTGAAAGATTATATCTAAAACAGATCACACTGGGAAGTCTGGACCTCATGTTTATGAGTGTAAAGTTTACTTCAGAAATCAGACACTGAATACCTGGATTTAACTGGTGTACAGTAAATGTAAAAGCTGTGAAGTTACTTAAAGTACAAAATACGTCAAATAATGCACATTATTATAAGAAGATATTCGAGTACGCAGCAGTGTCAGCAGGGGCAGACTGCAAAGGAACAGATAAAGTTTCACTTCCTGTTGAAATCATGGATTGAACCTTCACTCGTTGCATTATAATAAGAATACATTTATTACAGTCAGTCAATTGCATAAGTAATAGTAATGACAATAATAATCGACATATATGGAAGATTAGGGTCCCAGCATAACCAAAACAGATCTGTTAAGTGGGTATCAACATGTACAGTATGTTGAAAGTCAACTTTCCAGGACCCAGAATTTTGAAAACAGAAAAGAAAATACAGGCTATGGTCAGCTCATTCACTCAATCACTGACTGAATCTCTTATAGAGGAAAATTTAATCTTAAAAATAAATGAAAAGTGGGTCTTCCAAGTAATTCTTATTACCCTACGGAAGTGCCAGGAATACAGAAATGGGTGCTACTGAAAGGGCCTGATTAGCTGTACTTGAGGAGGCTTAGAAACACTCACAAAATCACATTAAATATAACAGCCTTTATACATGGCTTTTTGTCACATTCCTTCCTGTTTTTTTTTTTTTAAATTATAATGTCTTAAGGTAGGCCTGGTATATTTTTAAAGGAAGAAAGTATTTTGCTGCTTGACTGCTAAATGCCGGGATTAAAATTATATATTAAACTGAGATTAAGTTATGGCAACAGCCGTAATTGCAAGAGAATAGGCTATCGTGACAACTGTTTTCATAAAAAAAAAAACAACAATATTAATCTTGACAATATATTGTTCACAACCCACCTATTCATGTTTTTTTTTATACAAAGTATAGTGCGAAAGTAGTGCAAGATTATGTTAATAATGCTTAAAAGCACACAGACTTGCCTTGTATTCTGAAGGGGAATACAAATATTTTACGAACTTTTTAAGATTTATTGTAAAATGCATCTAAAACCTTGCTAGAACTTGTTAAAAATGGAAAAATCATAAGTGGAAGAAATCAATACATCACTCAATATCATATAATCCAAAAACACAAAAATAAGTCTGGAAAAACAGTAAAAAACATCTCGTGGTGTGGACGCCAAATTATGAAAAGCAAATAAACGCACCTGTATGAATATCTGAATATAGAGTATTTTGCTCTCAAAACACTAACCTTGATCCTGCCAGTGAAAAGCATACAAACACAGACAAGAGAGTATATATTATAGTGTGATACCTTTCTAGTGTGCACTTTGTGTGAGGCATTCATTTTCCAATACCCTGTGAATGTCCCCCACTGTGAGCTAACCTCGCTGACTCTCTGTTAGTCTCTCTCCCCCACACTTTTCCTGCAGGGGGTGCTCCGCCTTGTATGTGAAATCACCAGGTGAACTGAAATTCTCCAGACACATGCATTGAGGGGGGGAGGAGAACACCGTCTCTGCATTTTTTACATCCACTGAAGTTAACTTTCATTTCCACATTTCATGTTTAACTGTTATAAATGGTGAAAGTGAAGAAATGACTGAAAAGACATTCAATCATATCCCCATATTAGTATCATTTATATATCAACATGACGCATATAACAATAGGACACTGATAACATTCAGTGGAGAAAAAATACAAAAATTCAGAAAATGGAAAAAATCATTTTTCATAGAACTATACATGGAGGAATGAGACATTTGTGTATCTAGTGTGTACATACAACACTGTTTAAACATTTGTCTGTGAATGACCTACAGTTTGTATTATATGTGCACAAGTTAAAGTAGTGTAAACCAAAGCAAGAATTTGTATACTAGTGGAAATGTTGAAACTCCCATTCATTCAATCTATAATGCATAAAGAGTGTGTGGGTAAAACATTTTAAATTCGGGAGCTATCCTAGGGTTTGGAGTCGAAGTATAACATCTATGAATTTATGAAGACCTGGGTACTTGATTTAGGGCATGTCAAAACATAGGCATTGAAATAATCTGTATAAATTATCATGGGGAGTGCGAAAATATATAAAGACACTCATAAAATAGCAGTGGGTCAGACTGTGGGCAACAGACTCTTTGGTGGTGAAAATGGCTGCCATGTCATATTATACATCTCACTGCTCTATTTCCAAGTCTTCTCCAGATCACTTTTTAAAAGAGAACATTTGTAACGATCAGGCGATGGTTCATGAGAACATAGGCTTTGTAGGACTGATTATCAGAACAGTAAAGCTTTACCGATTACCTAAATGAAAGCACAGAGAATCTGTTATAAATTGGTATAATAGCATAAACACTACTCTTACCGTATATTTAGAAAAATAACTTTGAAACTATTACCACTGTAACAATAGAAATAACAACTAACATTATTAAAGATAGAAATCAGTTGGATAAGGTCAATTACAGTTGTATGTTTTGCATGACCTGTTTCATTAACTAGTAATTCAGTGCCATCTTCAAATATCTATATGCCCTTGAATCAAGCTAAATTATACTACTACAGTTATTTCATTGTTATATTCACTTCAAATGTTTTTCTAATTACCACAAAACATGTACTTAACAAATAGCACCATAGACTAAACTTGTAACCTTAACATGCTTGTGAATATTTAGAGTATAAAAGCACTGCAAATGGATGCTTATGTGTGTGTGAATGTTTTTCTTCTTTTAAAAAGGTTGTCGGATAGTGTACATAACTATGATGTGTTATCTTGCTAATCCATGGTTACCCAAACCACTACTTTGCCATGGTTACTCAAATCAATACTTTGCCAATTCATTTTAATCTCTCCTGCAAGTACAGTAGCTCCCTAAAACTAGGATTGAGGACTACTTTACATTTTACAATTCTACCTTGGGTGACACTTCAGATTAGAAACAGAACAGGCCCAGTTCTTTGGCACTAATAACTGTACAACATCCAGTTTCACTCCATGGAAGCTCATGGGATAAACATGAATGGGACAGTGGCCTGTTCATTTACTTGCTTTAAAGTAAAACTCAATAATATCTTAGGAAAGCAATTACAATCCCAGAGTAGATTTATTTTTGGGGGGGAAACTAACTGAAGAATAGTTATCCTAGAATTATTCTTCCACAGTTCATCATATTTTAGAAGATATGTATAGTTAAGTATAGCACTCAGGAAGAGTCTACAGTCCAATGCAATTGTTTTCCTGATATTGTTTTATGTGATATTAATTACCCATTGGCCCTTACCAAACATGGCCTCCTAGATCAAGAATTGTTCACTCTGTCCTTCTTCTTAAAAAAGCAGCCTACACATTATTTTCCAATATCTAACTTAACATTTCTAGGAAATATTCTAGAACAGGCTATGGGTGTTTCATTCTAAGCCCTGCAGGTCAGAGCTCTGTTTGAGCTACTCTAGTCTGGGTTTACATTGATGCCTCACACAGAAACTGCTGCTGGAAGGGTTATATACAATCTGCTGATGACTACTGACATTTTTTTCATCATTCTTGTCCTCGTGGACCTCGCTTCTGCCTTTGGTATTATTGATCATAGTGTACCATGATATATAGGTCAGAAAGGGGTTGTTGGGAATCCTTGAACTGCTTTTCTTGTGGATTAAATTATATTTGGAAAACAACCCATAAGTATGTCAACCTCTGACAATTGTTAGTTCTGGAAACAGTTCAAATATACAGGTCAGGAATCTTTGCATCAACTTTGATCCAGGCCCTATATGTGAAGCTGTTAATCAGAACATTATGAAGGTGCCTCTTTTTTACCTTTTTAATACATCATTCTATTCTTTGCCCAACTGATACAGAAATGCCACTGCATATCTTTTTTGGGGGGGTTGCTTTATGCTTGAAATGCACTGCGTTCTGTTTTTTCTAAACACGCTCTTTTTTAGCTGCAGCATATTCAGAAGTCAGTTTTTGGATCTTGACCAAAATCAAAATGCATAAGCATATGTCACCTGTGTTATCTTCATTGCCATTTTGTACTGTGGAATAGAATTAAAAAACATGCTACTCTCTTTAACAGGCTTGGGTGATTTGATTTTATCTAACTCCCTACAAATAGTTATACATACTATACATGTATATCTACACATAGTTATGGTTTTAGACTGTGCTCTTGTTGCTAGTATTAAATTATGTGATATAAAAATGAAAAGATGCCATGACAAAATCCATAGATGTTCACCTGCAACCCTGAACTGGAAGAAGTGGTTAGAAAATGGATGGATATATAAAATTCTTCAATTTAGGCTTTGTCTTTTGGTCAGCCCAGTCAACCTCCAGGAATTGACACTGTTGTTGAATTTTGTGCTTAATAACTGAATGCATAACAACAGGAAAGTATCCTGTCCTTACCAATTGGTAGAATATATAATCTTGCATTCAAACAAAGGTTCTTTCAATAATTCCACTGGTATAGAACATAATGCATCATGCAAATGCTTAAAAAGACCTAACAAATCAGCACATGTGCATTCTGAGGTGTACGCTGTTTTCTGATAAAACCTCTGGAAAACAGTTCCAAAGTATTAGTCAAGAATATAATTACATGCATAGTATAGCTAACTGCAGAATGTATAGATTACAATTTCTATGCTCGTTGCTCTCATTGCTTCTTGTAATTAAAGGGTTTTTTCTAATGAGACACTTTACAGAATTGATTAGATGATTATTGTTTAGATAGAAAGACATTTTAGGTCAATAAGGACCTCAAAATGTTTAGAATTTTAGCACTTCTACTTTTATGCCATTTAGTTACAACAATAGTCACAACAGCTTCAGTACCAAACACTTTTTGATTAGATGAACATCGAGTACATTTGCATACAATTTTATTTTTCAACCCATCAGAAATACTATTTAGAAAGCCCCAAAAATAAAGTTCTGTGTGTGAAAGTGTGTGTATGGGGTTCCAACCAATATGGGCCATAGGACACTATAAAAAATAGAAACACATTAGCTTAATGGGCCAAATGGTCTCCTCTCATTTGTGGCCTTTTTGATGTCCTTGAAAATGTCCCTAATACGAAAAGGATTGAAGTGTCAAGTCTTAAGTGAACACTGCTATGCTGCATAGGAATAAATGGAAGAAATAATGGGTGACAGCTGGCACTATTTCCTTTATAAATGACTAGATCAGCACTGCCAACAATGTTGTTGGCAACCAACCCAGTCCCACACTAAAAGAAAGCAGGGAGGCCAAAGTTACTGAAACAAAGTGAAAAGTATGGCAACAAAACAAGGTAACACAAGCAAAACTGGGTGTAGGTTTACAAAGCATGCCAGCTTACATGGAGTCAATTCAATCTATAGCCATACAGTGTGTTGTTGTATTAGTGTATTAAAGCTTATATTCAACATAACACAATGTAAACTGACAAAAACCTTTGTTTGCTTGCCATAGTTAACCCTGAAAATTCTTGCACCCAAACTTTTGTTCAGAATTTTGCTGCTTACTGTACTTTAAGTGTTTTAATTATGATTCTTTTATTAAATCCTGTTAAATCACATTATTTGCAATCACAATAATTGTGATTCTGCAAACGTGTCTTGGAAAGTGTTACATCAGTTAAAGCCAACTAGTTCTATGTTCTTTAAGAGATGAGCAGACTGGTGATGAATGAGCAGAAGACAAGGTTTGAATATTTCATTAAATCTTTCAACGTACTTTTCTGCAAAGATCTCAGCCTGTTATACATTTTGTGCTTTCTATTTAATACTTATGGGAGGCTTAGAGTCTGAACCATATTAAGCTAGGTAGCTTTACTTTCCTAACAAACGATAAGAACATGAGTGATGTGAACAGACTCACAGGAGGGGTCCCATCTAGGAAAGCAATAAGCTAAGACACTCAGGTGAACCAATAGGCCTTTTCCGAGCAAATTACAACAAAGAAATGAGACAGCAAAGAAACGCAGTGGTCTGCCTTCTTGAAATAATTCTTCTGCATATCAGTTGACACAAAACATCATTACTCTTTCAAAACCGCAGGGTTCAACCGTATTTAGCAGAACAAAATACAAATAAGTGAAATTAAGCCCTGCCTGCTTAGTACATTTTGTGCACAGTGAGCTGCTTAAGACAGGACTGAGGAAAGTTATTAAATGTGCGGCACAAAGTGTTCACTTATGATAAATGAATTGATCAAAATAAAAATGTTGGCATTTAGATATTTACACATTTTAACAACAAAAAAGAAGGCTGAGCATCAAGGAAGAGAGAAATAACCATGTCAGTATCCATGACAACCACTTTCTACCCTTCCAATTTGTTTAGTCAGCTTAAGAGTCTACCATAAACATCAGTCATGACTTATTACCAGTCATGACTGGCTTTAACATTTCCCTTACTAATTTCCTAGTATCCAGACTTGAATTGTTCTGTGTATAATTTAGTATTTTTTTAACAATTTGAATGATTTTCCTTTAAACAAATGATGAAAAGACCATTACTTGTGAGATATACACATACCAATTATTACTCAGTGATTTTTGTTACACTGGGTAACAATTCACATTCACATTCGCAACTGCAAATAAAACCAAGATTTCATATACCAAAAGATCATATTCAGCTATCACTGTTAAAGCTCACTGGTCAAGGATATCCTTGATCCAAAATAAACAGTTCAGTGCCATTTTTTTTGTAATAATAAAATCTTGTTTTATATTTCCCAGTAAAGATAAAACTCAATGATAAGAGAATTTGCTTAAAATAAAATAGTTTAAAATTTAATTTAAGAAAAACTGTGCATCTGTCCTCCCAATCTATTGGGTTAAAATTATAAAAGAAATGAAATGATCAAACATATATCCCAGACAGCCCTATGATGTTTTGTAGAGGCAAAACACTGTTTAAAAAAAAAACATAATAAAATTGGTTCAAAGGATTTGTAGAGCTCACTTCAAAAATGTAGGATATCGGTAGACTGAACACTAAGAGGCCAACAGCCACTGGAACAGGAGTCCATTGCAGCTGGCATGTCTGTGGAAAGGGGGAGAAAACCAGACCACCAGCCAAAAAGGTGAACTCCGGCCAGAAGATACCCCAGTCTGGAATCAAACCGAAGACCCAAGTGATGTGAGACAACATGTGAGTGCCACACCACTGTGCTGTCTTTAAAACGGTTTGTGTCACCAGTTTGCTTAATCTAACAAACATTACAAAACAAGTACTGTAAATAGCAATGACATCTGCCACGATGCTGCCGAGGTCAAACCACCAACACAGCAGTTTTTTCAAGGCAGATCTTTACACACAAACATTGTGGTTTCTGAGAAGTCATTGACAGTAATAAAATTAAACCTATGAATGAAGTTCGAAACCTTGGTGTCATTTCTGACCTTCTGAGATAATTTAAAGTTCATTTTAAGAACAAAGTCACAAGGGCAACATTTTGCCTTCTGCTAAAGATTGTCAAGATAAGATCTTTATCTTTCAGCTTTATCTGATGCTAGCATGATGCACATGCCTCTATTTACTTAAAATGACACTACTGAAACTTCCGACTGACTGCAATGTCAACTAATACTAAATAGGTTTCTTTATGTCTGTAATTTTGTGGCTTGTGTGCTCAATACCAATACTCTGTCTCAGCACATAACTCATGTGTAAAGTGCACTGGCTCCCTGTGAAACCTAGGAGTGGATTTTAATGTTCTCTTGCTTACAGGCGTTGAATGGTCTAGCTCCTGGTAACCTTGAGGGCTTATTGCATTGGTCTAACTCGGACCCTGAGATCCGTTTACTCAGGCCTGCTTGTACATAAGAACAGGCTCAACACAATGGGTAACAATTTTCTCATGTGCACTACCATATTGTAGGAACTTATTGCTCAAATCAATTCTGTGACTGGACATGTTTACTAAAATGTTTTAGTGACAAATTGGATATATACTCCTGATTTTATTTCTTTTACGTCATGACTTTTTTTTGCATGTACTGTTGGACAATGACTTTTTTAAGTGATTAAATTAAATGTATTATATCATCCCATTACATTTAGTCTTTTTTCCAAGGATACCTTTAACAAAATCCTCGCAAATAATGCGCACCCTCTCCCCAGGTTACGCATGACCCCATATACATAAAGACAAATTCCCATAAAATCCGTAGATGAACAGTGCAAAGGAAACATGATGCAGTCACTACCAGTAACCCACAAGGCTAAGCTTTACTCTCAGACTCTCCTTTGCTCTTGCACACATCTTCTTCATTTTATCTCATACCTTTTCCTTGAAAATTCTGAATAACCTATATTGTAGTTGTAGCGGCAATGCTTGTTAATAAGACAGAATTAAGTGTTGCTGTGCTTTCCCAAATGAGGCCCATCTCTCTGTTCATCTCTGTGGTGCAGCCACAGAGAAACTATTCATGCAGGCTGATTTAAAGATGTTTTCTTTCGATAAGGGACAGCTCCCAAATGGGGATGCACTTAGCTAAGCCTGGCTATCATGATTAATGGTCATCCATTGGTGCCTATCTGTCTAGGGAGTGCCAGATGGACATCTGGACTGCATTCCTAAATGTCAGGAGTAAGTGACTCATATCTCACCTTGATCAACCAACCAGGGACTGGTAGGGCCGAGTAACCCACGTGGAATTCTGATGCCCATGAAACTTTCAGCCAATGAACAAGCTGAATTTTCTCCAGGTAAAAACAGGCAACAGAGAGCCTGGAGAAGGAGACTATTCTGTGGACTTTTCTGAAAGGGAGAATCTCAAAGGAGAATTCCAGGGCAGGATGGCCCAGGAGCAGAAAGGCTCCCAAGGGCAGGACATTCTCGCAGCACACCTCCTGACCATCCTGAGACTCAGCCTGGACAACCACGGAATGGCCAGTGTGTCCGAGTGCCAGAACTTTCCTTTGTTCTAAGAGTCTAGAGCGGAGGTTGCCAGAGAGTAACCAGAGGATCCACCCGAGGTTAGCACCAGCAGCAGGCCTCGTGAACAGGTCTGAACTGTGGACAGCTGAATCACTATTCAGAACAAGCACTTCATCAGGAACAAACCGTCCACTTCCTGACTTGCTGGGACCCACAGTCATCTTTTCTCCTGTGCACAAACTTTGCTAATTAAAGCCAACACTAACTAGCCGGTCAGTGAGCATCAGCACCGCACCGTCGCAAGCCACACAGCATAGCCTGGCACGGAGCCAGAGAGCCCCAGAGATTGGATGAGTATTCAACTTCACTGCATTACTGCTCGAGAATTCAATTGTTATCCCAACCAGTTGATATCAATTTAATTCCTAAGAGTTATGTACTTGTTTTGACTATCTAATGTAGAAGTTATAACCAAGTTCATTTACGAAACGGTCTAAATGAATGATATACTGAACGTATGTCCTCTTGATATATGTAACACTTCGTAACTGATTGAATATACACCTTTTGTATTCTGATAACCCTCTCGATTAGATCTGTTAGGTTGACATGCATATTCTATGTATTAATAAATGTATCCTCGTGTATTAGTACCTGTGTGTGTGCGTTGTTTGAGTTATATCGCATGGTTGGATTCTAAAGCCATCAAAAGAATCAATTTTGTGATTTACTGCTACAATTAATAATTGTCCCAGTAAATGCCCAAACCCTACAGAACTGGTGCCTCGTGAGAGCACACTACATAGTGTAACACTTTATCCATCCCATTTTCAAACCCCTTTATCCAATACAAGGTTACAGGAGAGTCTATCCCAGCAAGCAAAATGTATAAGGCTGGATACACCCAGGATGTGACGCCTGTCATCTCAGGGCACACACTCACACCAGGACCAGTGATCCCAAAAGGCAATTAAATTTACGAACAAGAGAAGGAGGTCCTTCAGCTAATCTAACCTCTTGGCTATGGCCCAATCAGAGACTCTACTGTAAAACCACCACTTCGCTCATCCAACCACAATACCGTAGTCTAAATGCAAACCTAAAGGGCAGCACTGAAGAGAGAGAAAGCACAAGTGCCGCAGGTCAGGGTGTCTGCACTGACTGGTCTGTCTTTTTAGACTTTTGTGACAATTAAGATGAACTTACAGACATGGTTTGTATTCATATATTTTTCTGCAAAGAAACAGTGATTCCTATGAAACCCTTTGAAAGTTTTTTCAAACAATATGCCTCACTGAAGAGTCTACCGTGCCTCAAGTGGGCTGCTTCACAACAGGGTTAAGAGGGAAATCAGAGGTGAAATTAGAGCAGAAATTAGAAAGGCAAAATTAGAGTATAAGATATATATCAAATATGAACTGTATGGAGTAGAATGAACACTTCGTAAAGCCAGTCCTGTAACCCTATCTGTAGATGGCTCTGTACTTGAGCTTCAATCAAAATTGAAAAACCTTGGGGTTATATTCGATTCTGGCTTAACATTCGACCCACATGTACAGCATATTGTCAAAACATATTTTTTTCACCTTAGAAATATCACAAGATTACACCCTATTCTATCATTAACTGTGGCTGAAAATCTGATCAACATATTTGTATTCTCTCAAATTGACTACTGCAATGCTCTACTCGCTGGGGTATCTAAATCTACTCTGAACAAAATGCAGTATGTCCAAAATTCAGCAGCCAGAATCCTGACCAGGTCTAGTGCAAGTGTTCACATTACTCCTGTCCTGTAGTCCTTTCACTGGCTTACGGTCAAATTCCGTGTTGACTTTAAAATCCTCATGCTCACCTATAAGGCTCTACATGGCTTGGCACCTCAATACCTCTCTGAACTATTATCACCCTACTCCCCACCTCACAACCTCCGCTCTTCAAATTCTGCCCTCCTTACTGTCCCCTAAGCCTGTCTACATTGTATGGGCGACAGGGCCTTCTCCTGCTATGCCCCCAAGCTCTGGAACTCTTTGCCCAAGGATATCAGAGAGTCACCTTCTCTAAACTCCTTCAAATCCAGACTCAAAACCTTCTTCTTCAGAAAAGCCTTTACTTAACTGGTTCCATTCTTCACCCCTCTGCTCTTCTTAGTACCACGTTCCACGGTCTCCTCTATTGTTATTGTTGTATTGCTGTAATTGTAATTGTGTCTTATCTTGTGTATTCTTCTTATTTATTGTTGTAGTCTTCTTATTTATTGTTATTCTCATCCTGTAAAGCGCTTTGAGAAGCCACCTTTAAAGGCGCTATATAAAATAAAGTTCATTATTATTATTATTATTATTATTATTATTATTATTATTACTACTACTACTACTACTACTACTGTGGTGAGGCTTCCAGACAAAGGTAATCTCCACAAACACAATGATTATTGATTGTTTTAACACTAACACAGAGTTGGCTGATGAACTCAACAGTAGACAGAAGTAAGGAAAAAGCTTAGATCTCATAACATCAGTGGGCAGATACTGAGGTCTTTCAACCAGCAGAAAGTACCCAGAATCTGGAAACGGACAACAATCATACCAGTTGCAAAACACAAACAGCCCTGTATATATAGCCCTGACATTATTATATCTCTTATATTCACCTCTAAAAGGTCTTGGGACACATGCCAGGCCTTTTCTTAAAGATTTCTCCTCACCCTTTCAACATCATTCAACTACACGTGTTAGTGGAGCGATTACTCTCAATTTTTTTAATAGACTTTAATGTTTTAGGTTGAATCTTAGACTTTTTGACCTACAGATCAAGGTTGTACATCAGTGCAGCTTTGTTTTTCCAATGGGTCTCCTCGGGGCTGTGTGGTATCCTCCATCCTCTACATTTTGTAGAAAGAGGTCTGGCTGTAGAAGTTCTTTTGAGGACAGACACATCATTAAGTTTGCTGGTGACTCATTGTTAGTCTCCTTCAAGATGTAGAGAGTAATCATGGGCCTGTAAAGGGTTATTTTGTTCCATTGTGTAACATTTCCTTTAACTTAATGTGTCAAAATCCAAAGAAATGATCATTAATTATAGGGAGCAACCACCAGCTGCAAAACTAACAATGACGAAAATGAAATTGTCAGTCAAATTGTCATTGTCAAACAGTTACAAATATCTTGGCAATATCGTTGATTATAAGCTAACTTTTCAGGAAAACGCAGATGACATATGTTAGAAGAGCCTTCAGTGATTATTATTCCTAAGAAAATTCCGTTATTTTAATGTGTGACAATGACTATTGTGTAGAACTTTAATTGAACGTGTCCTTACATTCACTGCACTGGTTTGGTAACCTTAATATATGCAATAAATAAATAAGAGACGGAGCAGGATTGTGAAGGTCTCCAGGAAAATTACTGGTGCACAGCAGTAACAGCTTTCACACACCTGTCAGCAGCTATATCACCCTGATACATACAACTGGGAGTCCACTGAAGCTCAGCAGGTGTGAGCCTGGCCAGTACCTGGATGGGAGACCTCCTGGGAAAGCTAAGGTTTCTGCTGGAAGAAGTGTTAGTGGGACAAGTGGGGGACTCACCCTGTAGTCTGTATGGGTCCTAATGCTGCAGTATAGGGATGGGAATACTATACTGTAAAAAAGGTGCCATCCTTTAGATTATTATTCAAACAAATATAGGACCAATATTATCACTGACTGTCATAACCACCCCATGTACACTGAATCTGAGCTCCTTCATCTGGGCGCCAATTTAGACTACTCAGATACAAGTGCAATAGCATCAAATCATCTTTTATTCCCATGGTTATAAACCTATTCAACTGGGACAATTTATTGTATTTTTCAATTTATATATTTATTTTTCTTCCTCATGACAGATGTACATCTCTTACTTGTTAATGGGTTCATGTTGTCATAAATGTATTGTGCATTATATAATGCCTTTTACCTGCCTGCAAAGCAAATTTCCCAGTTGGGAAAATAAAACTAAGTCAATCAATTAATCAAATCATTAAGTAAATCAATCATACTACAGACAATATGTGTTGAGCATCAAATTAAATGTATCATCTTTAACTGCAATAGATCAAAAAACGTATTGCTAGCAAAGGAAAATTACAATCTTCTTTAGCCAGAGACCAACAGACATAACAAGGTTGACATTTGTCATCAGTTCTTCTATAAAAGTAACAGGCTAGTAACATGTCAGAAAACCACTGTAAGCTTTACAAGTTATACATCTGTGATGCATGCTTACACCAGGTTGGAGACTAGAGCCTGGGCAATCGCTTGCTTGCTCACTGGTCTCTAAGCCCTAGATGCCACACATTGCCACACATTGTCGCGGGTCATCCTATAGAATGGGTTCACATCTGTCAAACAGGATATCCACAGCATAACTCACATTATGCTCATCACAATAAAATCCGGATCTGGAACTGAACCCAGGACCCTAGCTAGCACTGTAAGGCATCAATGCTAACCACTGTATCATCGTGCTGCCCCCTCAGGATAAATTATTACGTGAGCAGTATGAGGCCCTATGTTGTGAATGAATGAACCTAGCAAGAATGGCAGGAAGTAAAGCATCCTGTAGCCTTGTTGTCATCAATCACAATTAGTGGAGTTCTGAAGAAACTACGTATACCGGTGCTCATTCCACACTGCAACTTCCTCATCGATTGGTCTAATGAGGTTATTCGGTTAAAGTAACTGTGCCTCTTGGCCACTCACAAATAATCAATTAAAATCATATCAAAAACAGTTTAGCATAATTTAAATATACATTTGTAATAAAGAAGACATGCAGAAGGTGATCAGTTTGTTTTGAGACTCAATATGTTATTCATCTTTCACATTGACATAATACAAATCACAGAAACTATTATTGCAAATGCTGCTTGCACAGACATATATGATTGAAACCATCTCCAGGTCTGCTGCATTACAATGTTACTCAGAGGACTTTGCTATACAGAACTAATGCAGCTAAAGAAACTCATCTGCACCAAATCCTTATGCATGAAGTGTATGCTGACATTTAATTATGAAGTTTAATGCTTCTTTTTTTCTAAGATGTACTGGGCTTCTTTATCTGAAAGAACACACAAACCTTATGCAGTCACAGTTTTTGTTGCTTACAGTCGTTTCGGCATTGCTCATTACAGTTAACAATTGTTTATAAAAATGACAATGTCAGACAGTTTTAAAACAATCATCAGTTCATTAATGGAAGTTTCACTAGGGAAACACTTCTCACATAATTCAATTTTTCAATTAAGTCACAGCTAATATACAGTACACTCTGTACATATGGCTGCGAGCCTGGAATAACTTGAGGATGATTTTAATTCTGACATACCAGTCTGAAATCAAGCGATAAGGATGACATTTAAAAAAGAAATCCATTTGAAAAAAAAAGTTTTTTTGAAGTATTACAAAACAAATTGCAGAAACCTGATGAAGTAAAAAAAAAAGAAGAAATGTCTGCATATTTAACTAACTGCCAAGGAGGAAGACTTTCATTAAATTCCAGAAAATGTTTGATAAAATAACAAGCCTCTTCCTGTTTTATTAAACGTGTTTAACGGCTCTAGTTTCCTTTTAAGAGAAAGCTAACATCCATGTTAAGTGATAGAACTAGGACTTGGAACTAATGTCAGTTTATCAAATACTTTTTTAAGGAAAATAAAATGTCATGAATACTGGAATGTAAAAAAAAACTCAAACTCAAACTCATCAAATCACTCAATGTATAAATATACAACAGATAAGCTAAAATAAAAATTCAATATGTAATTTGTACAAAAGGTGAGATACATCTTCACAGATCAAAATTATTCCAGATCTTTCAAAAAGTAATTACAGAAGCTTCTACTACTTTGTAATCATAATTGCCAATCCAAATTCTCTGAAGTGCCTGTTTTAAATTGCCTCTAGCCACTTGCTGTTATTACCTACAGTATATATTCCCTTTTGGACAGTAGGTTTCCACTCCAGGTCTCTATAACAGGTTTGCATTGGGGAAATTACAATACAGACAACCTCAATATTATTGAGATCCATCTGCCATGATTTACAGTTAATTTCCTACCCAGGTCAGTGAGTGGGCAGTGACATATCATTTTACACAGCAACATGAGACCTTAAATCTGATTAAGTATTGAGACTGCAGGCATTCTTCAGCCAAGTGACTGGCTGGGAAAGAAAAACAAATTCTGAGACAAAACTGAGCTGCATCCAAAACAGCACCACATTTTCAAGGTATCCCAAATTATGAAGTTCATGTAAAGCCCTATAAAGAGCATTTAGTTATTTCACAAAGTTTAGCTCAAAGACTCATCATAATCCAAGACAGGATACTGGAGGACGCTTTGCAGAAACAGTGTAACCAGTAAACCCGTGTAATTATAAGCACTTACCAAGCAGAGCAGACATGTTCTGGAAAATTCTGAGGAGCTCAGGTGTGATGGAGGGGCTGTTTTCCAATGTTACTAACCTGCAAATAAATCAGAGCAGCATTTCTCAATGCTCAGCATGGGAGACTAAAGAAATAAAGACTACTGGTGGAAGTCTATAATGATCTATTTTTCTAAAAGACTACTTTTCTGTGATTATACAAAATGCCTTGGGGGAAAAAAAAACCTTGTTCTTTATTCTGACCAATCTATATATCATTCAAAACATCACAACAACAGAGATTTTGATAGAAGTAAATGTTATTCCTTATTTTATATGTCTATAAAGACTTCCTAATGTGAAACTTATCATAAAACACACAAAGAATCCTTTAGCCACAGCTAATGGCATGTAGTTCAAAAGCAATATGAATACTCTCTAAAGGAAGGAAAATGTTTGGAAAAATTGCAAATATAATCCCACATACAGGTACCAATGTGAAGTAACTTATCAGGACACTGGGTCACCACATGTAGTGTAAGTACCATGGAATAGTCGACCTACGTCTGGAATTGTACAAGTGCCATTCTTCAAAAAGAAAGTCAATCAGGGCTGATTATTCATTTGTCGAGAAAATGGTGACAGATAATTAATTTGACCAATCACATTTATTCTCCTCTTCTTTTGGCTCTTGTAGGGGCAAGGCCTATTATTTCACTTAGAATTAAGTATCGTTAAATATTTCTGTGCCTTGACCAAGCAGCCTGGTGCCTCTCTCTAAATGCACAGGAATTTGCCTAAAGAGGCCTCTTTGATAAGAGACATCGTAAAATTCTATCAAGCTGAACAATATAATGATGTGTAGCACAAATGGGCTCCAGCAAATCTCCAGGCTGGTTCTCAAAGACCACAGGACCATCACCCAAAGAAAGATCAACCAATAAGTGATCTGTTAGACAGGTACCAGAACCAAACCTCACAGCATCTCAGCCTAGCACCTACTGGTGATGTAGCCCCATATACAGGTAAACTGGAACACAAGTCCTTTCTCTCCGCTAAACTCAAGCTCAATCAATCTCTCCAAGCAGTCCAAGTCAGGACAGGAGGAAGATATTCTCTCTGAAACAGAACAAATCCTGTGTTTGGGACCCCACTTATTTTCATCTGATTAACGAAATTAGACAGTTGGACTCTTTTGTCAACTTCAAGTATATCCAGAATGTTCTGAACAAAAAGCTATAGCATGGACTAAACTAAGTTCCCCCTTTTGTTTACCTTGTGAGCCTCAATAAGACAAACTGTGTAAAGACTGTTTAAAAGACCAAAATAAGCAAGCCACGACTTTGGCAGAGCTGCCCGTGGCCGATGCAAGTACTAGGCAATGCCAAAAAAACTCTCTCTCCTTCCAGTACCAAGAAGCTGGCACAGTAACCTAGCTTTTACCTGTGCGAAGTTTAAACTCATCAAGGACATTTGGACAATGGATCTTGGAGTATAAAACTTGATTTAATTATTCACATCATAACTGTTGAGAGGTGAACGATTATTCCAAATGCATGTTTAAAGTTTAGTTCACAATAGTAAATGTAAATTTACTTGTGTCTGAGAATATAATAGTGATTTAGTTACATGAGACTGATAAAACCCATGCGCTAAACTGCAGCACATTATAGTTGTGCATATTTTGACAATGAAATGATTAAGTCTAATCTTTCAATCCCTGAGTGACAGTCAACCATTCATGTTCACGGCAGATCTTTTTAGATCTATTTAGAAACCATGTGTGAGACTAAATTATTATGTTTGGTTATTTGGGTGATTCCTAAAAGGTGTTAAGTATACTAGCAATTTACTGTTACAATGTATGATAGCTACAGCAAATTACAGTAAAACACCCCATCTCCTACACTGTGCTCTTTGCACTGCTTCTACTGGACTCACAAACGAGCACTGCAAGGTGTAATGAGATGCTTGTGCTCTGCTAACCAACCATCATTTCCTAGTCTGTGGAGCTGTAAGCAGATGGCTCGTTTCCCAGATTGAAATATGCAATCATTTGATCTGCAGTTGAGAGGCTGTTTTGCCTTTCACTTCAGATTAATGCACAGATATCATCATCTTGTAGTATAAGCTTCCTCCAGCTGTTGCCCACTGCTGGTGATGTTTCTCCCTCCAAGTCCCATGCTGACATCACCTTAGATACCACTGCTCGTGAACCATCAGAAAGATGAGCTGTCTTGGTCATGGCTTTGCTCTTTCAAAGTCACTGAGGTCTTCTCTCGCAGCCATGCTAACCTTAATTCCAGGAGTCAGGGATAATATCACCCTGCAACTCACAACTGCCAACCCACTGAAACTAAGCAGGTGTGAGCCTGGCCAGTACCTGCATTGGAGTAAAATGGCTATATACTGTAAAACGGACCCATCCTTCGGATGAGACGTAAAACCAAGGTCCTGACTCTTGGTGGTCATTAAAAATCCCAGGGCGTTTCTTGAAAAGAGTAGGGGTGTTAACCAGGATTCCTGGCCAAATTTCCCATTGGCCTTTACTAATCATGGTCTCCTAATAATCCCCATTTGTAAACTGGCTTCATCACTCCATTCTCCTCCCCAGTGATAGCTGGTGTGTGATGAGAGTACTGGAGCACTATGTCTGCCGTTGTATCAACCAGGTGGGGCTGCACATTGGTGGTGGTGTACAACTCTTTGAGTGGAGTGTCCAAAAAGTGCTATATAAGCATAGGGAATTATTAATTATTATTATTATTATTAGGAGTACAGGTCTGTCCAGCATTTTTATATATCATGCTAGGAAGTTATTTACTAAATATAAGCATGAGCCACATCTGTATGGAAGACCTTGCTTTCAATTTACATGGTGTCTCTTATGAATACAGTTGCTTCCATTTTTTGTCAACTACCCGTACCTGAATTAATAATAGTAAATAACTAGAATGTTGTGTTATATTTTGCTTCAACTGGATCTGCAATAGTAAATGGAACATTCTTATTCATCAAAATACCTTAGATTTACTCCACAGTTTTCTTTCCATAATTTTAGTTTCAGAATCTTGTTTCATTTCTCTTCACTTCTATAACCGTTTTATCAGCACAGGAGAAAAGCAGCTAGCACACATGCACACTCAGAAAAGCAGTTGGGACATCTGCCAGCATACAAAGCTTATAGCAGAGCCAAAGCAGACACTACTCTCACTGACAGGACTGGAAGCTTGCAATGCTTGACAAGCCACAAGGGCACCGACTGCACAGCAAGCCAAGATACTCTGGTGGACTTGAATCCATCCAGTCCCAGTAGTGCTCAGTCTTGGGAATTACAGTTCCAACAGCTAATGATAAGCCCAGATTCAGACCACTGATCTGTGAACTATAGGCTCCAACCTGCTACTAAAGAGCTGCCTCTACTGGCTGAGTTACTTGGGAGACACTGGGGTTATTGCTTTTCTTATGGTCAGAAATACTGGAATGTACTAGCAACAGTCATATACAAATTAAAGCACCGACATGAAGATATTTTTATTTGCTTGTGCATATTATACATTCAGTATATTTAATATATTACATTTAATACTAATCTTTAACATGTTAATGTCATGGTCAATGGGCATTTTGTCCACCAATACCCATTATAATTCTGTTGGGTTTTTTTGGCTTTCAATAAAGAAAGTCATTTTCACTTCAACAGGTATCAATTTCTGTATTTAATATTTTTCTTCTTAAATACTTGCATCTTGTACAAAGTTACAAAAAATACCTTCCGAATGTGCACAGATGCTCATAAAATTACTGTATAGTCCAATTTTTCAAAGAAGAGAAGTCATGCTTTTAGTAACCATGGTAACCTACTTTATTAAACTGGCAACTTTCATCACTAAGACTATAAAAAATTGCAAAGACTTACACAGTACAAATGTGTAAGTGGGATGACAAGGCATTTTAGAGTCTTTCATCATGCTATATCTCTTTTCAAAGACAATACAACTGTGATTATAGTAAAGATGAGTTTTGTCATGTTAAATCATATTAATTATTTCTCAAAAGCTTGATGAAACTGAAGAAAATGGTTTCCACAAAGTAATTCCAAACAAGGTTTCTGATAAGTGAGGACTTGCAAGAACCTATGGATGAAAAATGTAAAAGTCAAGACTAATCTTGAAGTTGGGATAATTTAATCGGGTTTCTGTTTGCATGCCTCCAACCTCTCAACTGCAATAAATAACACAGAACACAAGATAAACAGCACTCTCTTCAAATTTCCACTCACACAGAAGACCTGGTTGGCAGCCAATATTTGTGATGGTACCATAAAAATTAAAGCCAACCTAATTGCTCTAATGGAATGGCCAGATTTATAGAACACAAAACTTTATATCAGTAAAATGTAACATCAGAAGCAGAAATATAAATGAGTTATAGAACAGAACAAAACCCAGCAGAATCCAGAATAAGCCTGAATTGGATTCAGGTTTTGGAGCATATGAGAATTACATAAAAGCAAGTAAAAGGTATAGAAAAAAAATGAGAAATTAGTAGACTCAGGAGGTACTGTACCATAATTAATTTGTAAAGTTAAGCTGTATTCATTTCTAGTCCACCGACAGATTCCTCAGCAGACTGGTAAAGGGAGTTATGATATTTTGAGGAATCTTAGTTTTCTTAGTCTAAACTAATGAACGATGTGGGAGAGAGGCAATTCTGCTGTTCAGGATCTTCAAAGAGGAAAAAATGATATTTTAAAATAACTTCAACAGTGGGGAATATAGGAATTTAAATGGAAAGTTAGAAGTAGATATAGTATTCATTTGAGAAAAAAAACATGCATGGACTAGTGAATGTATTAAATACTTCATGAATCCATTTAAGAACCTGATTAATTCTGTGTTAACATTACTTAAATAGCATAACATGAAAAAGCTCTCAACAGCAAAAGGACCTTTCCTTGCTCTAATTATTCTTCCACTGATACAGCTTTCCCACTTAGAAAGGGTTGCTATCTCACTTAAAAAAGTCAAATGTTATATAAAGGATCTAATACCTCAAACTATGAAACAAATGGATAATACTTAAGCATTCAACTATCTTCATCATATATAATACTACTGGAACAACAATAAAATAAAACAGCCTAGTGTGAAATTAGCAAAACTGTACAAAAGAGGGTTAAGAGTGAAAATCATTATTTTAATAGAATATAAAGTATTATATCAATACAATTATGGTTTGTTGCAATATCTTCTGGAGGATGAAAAATCAGAAGGAGCAAAACAGATGACATACCACAGTTCTAGCCCATCCTCCAGCAGGTAGACATGAGGTGGCTGTGAGACATCCGTGCTTAACTGGATTACCGGCAATAGGAATGGATAAAGGTTCTTGCTTTCAGCTCCTAGCCCCTATGAAAGAGGAAAAAATGAAATACTAAAAAACTCAAAAATGGTTATATAATCTTAAAGGAAAATAATCTTCTCATTGTCACTGTTTTCAGTAGAATTTTGTTTACTGTTATTTCACTTTTATCTGCATTGTGCTTACTATATTTCATGGTACATCATCAGAAAGAATCATCCCATTAACTAAAAAGGACACAATTTAATTGGCAAGACATCCAATGAGCGTAACTGTTTTGAATACCTAAGCAAAAAGTACAATCAAAAATATAGATACCATTCAACTTTTAACTAATATTTATAGTTGTGTATGGAAAAGGCCTATTATTTGAGTTAGAATTAAGTGTTATTATTTGAAATCTTTAATCTTTGTGTGCCTGGCTGTATTATAGCCAAGGAATGTAGCTCAAGAGGCCCTGTTTGTGATCTCAGCCACAGAATGACCTAGTGGTCTTTGTTTTTGGATGGATGTCCACTGCTGGTATCTGGATGTCTAGCAGAGAACCATAAGCACCTGGTTTCACAAAGAAGATCCACCAATTGAGGGTCTGTGTAAGGTGGGAACCAGAATCAAACCTGATATAAACTCAGCCAATCACCAACTTGTGATCTTGCACCGAAACCTAGATCATTTTCACTGGTTGACTTCTGGATTCTAATCTCTCTCCGTCTAAACCGGCACACTGACTTTTCAAACACTTGACTGCAAGTAGTTCGAGTCAGGACTTAAAATGTTCTCCAAGATACGTGCCAGAGACAGTGAGTCAGCAAAGTACAGAATTCTGTCCAAGATATTCTCTGTGAAAAGAAGAAATCTTTGTTCATAAACCTACTGTTATCTTTCCCTGAGCAAAGAAATTAGACAGTTGGACTCCTTTTTGTTGACAGTCGGAAAATCCAAGCATATTCTGAACAAAGCTATAGCCAGGATGAACTGAGCACACCTTTTGTCTGCCTTGCAGCCTGGTTCCAAGAGGACAGACTGCTTTTAAAGACCGACATCAGCAAGGAGCTACTTAAGCAAAGCTGTCTGAGGCCAGCTCACGCTGCTTGGCAACGCCAGGCAAAAGCTTTCTCTCTTTTCTGTCTGCACTGGAACCCTCCCACCACAGAGGAATGCAAGCTGCCACTGACAAATCCACAAAGCTCTGTATCACCAGCATGAAGTTTAAACTCATCAAGGACATTTGGACAATGGAACTTTTGAGTATAAATCTTCATTATTCACATTATAGTTCTTCTGGAGAGTTGAACTATTATTCCGAAAGCTTGTTTGACGCTTATTTCACGATAGTAAATTCATATTTACTTGTGTCTGAGAATATTAATGATTGGCTAAAAGTCGTCAAGTAGTCTCAACTTTTACTGTTATAATTTCTGATTGTTATAGCCAATTAAACCTCGCCTTTTCTACAGTCTCTTCCCCACCTTTCAACTAATTGTCAGTTTGTATTTTGTTCTCTGTCAATTTTATTGACATGAGTTAAACAAATAAGAACAGTAACAATCTTTACAACATCTCTGAATTTTAACCTTGCTCTTAAATAATTTTATTTAGAGTTTCCAACACATGTATCCAATGATTTACATTTAAAATTGTAATCAAAATGACATGAGCAGAAAATCATGGAAATGGTGGCAACATTAATAATAGGTCTTCTGGTTTTGGTTTAAAGCATGAAAATGTGTAAAAAATTGTCATTGCATTCTTAGGATAATTTTATTATTAAATATCATTCACTTTTATGAGAAATATGTTGAAATCAGAAGTCTCTAAATACAAAAATTAACATATATTTAACAGACACAGAAATATTTTTTTTTATGCAGGTCATTACAGCAAAGATAAAACTGAAAAGGGAAGGGAGCTGTATGCAAAAAAAAGTTTATTACTATAGTATACAGCAAACAAACTGACATAAAGGAATCTGCTAAAGCCCCCAAAGCACCCAAAACAAACACCATTTGTAACAGAGGAAAACAGAAGACCTACTGTACCTGTAATTGTGTTTATTTAAATGATTTTGACTAGATTCTGACAAAAATACCTGCACTTGATATTGTGGTGGTGCAAGAGACAGAGATTTAAATTGAACTAGGTGGTACAAACTTATGACTTGCGAAAGGACAAATGAAGAAGTAATGAGACCCAGGTGGATAGCATTCAGTGTCAAGAGATAGGCCAGAGAAAGACCACCAAAATAAATACAGCTTTAGTCCAAATTCAGGTAAACAAGTAACATATTTAGTCCCTCTTGCATTCTGTAGTTAGCAGGGCTGAAGTAGCTCCAAAGTATTGTAAAGCTTTCAGATTTGGAGGCAGTTGGCTGAATAGTAATCTCTTCATAAGTGAAGCTTAGTGGATGCAATCCAGTTATACTGCCTCTAAAACAGCTGCAGTAATAAAACAGGGATTTTCTATATTCTCATGTCCTGAGAGTTATACTCTTCATTATTCACAAAACAAAACATTTGTATGACAGACATATATAAATGAGGTATTAAAAATGCAACAGATGAGCATTGGAACCAATAGCATTTACTGCACTTTTAATACCTCCCAGTATATGAACTTCATACATGTTCAGCACTGTCTTCACTTTCTCCTGGCTGAAAAGACTAGCTAGCTAAAAAGAATTATTCAAACATCTCATGCTGATTACAAAAAAACAGCTGAACACCCGTAACTATTTGCATGAGTGACAAGTGATTTTAAGGTCCTTGAAATCAGATGAATTACTGAAAAGACTCCAGAAGAAATGTTAATCAAGAGACAGCACTTTTGCTGCTTAAAGTATAATAGAATCAGGATTGAAAAAGGAAGATTAAAAAAATAAACTTGAATAGAAGAATGTCAGAAATACTATCAATACGTTAAAGACCCTTAGCTACAGTTCACTTTCATCTGCTTTGACATCTTTGCAATGTCTTTGCAATGTGATATTTCCATTATCATTCCACTTATTGGTATACTTGTGACCACCTTTCCAGTGAGCAGAAACATATGGTGTCATGACTGCCTACTATTAAAGCACTGACAAGGGAACTTCCCAGGCATTTATTTCAGCAATATTTTTTACATTAAGGTTAACCAAGGTTAAAAACAACAAAGTGTGAAAATTATAGGGAATAAAAGTCCTACACATAATTCCCTAACGGCACATAAAAGCATTTAAGTAAATACTGTGCAAATGACACACAACTCTTCATCTACTTGTCTTTGAAAAGACTAGGTCTTCAAAGAAACCAAGAAAACCTGTAAACACACTGTCCCTCACAGGACCACGAATGAACAGTAAGTCCTGCTTTATTAGCATTCAACACATTTTTTCGTCAGGAAATTTCAAATGCTTCCAAGTTCTACATACCTAGATTATCTAAATATGAATTTCAGTTTTACATCAGATATTTAGTCATCTGGAATGTCATATACAGTTAAAAAAAAAGTCAAGCAAGAGGAAAAACTTCAGTTCTGCTTTTTTTATCCATTTACATGTCATCTGCTCTTTAAAGATAACTATTCAGTTTTATGTTTATCCTAAGTAAAAAGGAACAACAGTTTTTGTCTTTACGCATATGTAGCACACACGATTGCAACAATCAGAAACAGTAATCCAAATAGGCTCTTGTGGTGGCTGAATAAATGACAATAGGTTTGTCCTTTTAGTCCAGGTCCACTCTATGTCAGTATGCGTGATAAAGACTTGTACCTGAACCAGATGAACAAGCGTAGTGAGGATGGCACATCGCAGCATGTTGTGTTCTTCTGACTGCTTCCAAAGAAGGGGCAGATACTGCACCAAACATCCCACATAGGGCCTGATCTAGAAAACACAATGATGACACATAAACTGCACATAAGCCAAAAGTGAATCAGAAACCAACCATTTTATTTGATTACAGATGTTGTAACAGAAGAGTTCTTGCTCCGGGATGAGAGTGAAAACAGATAGGCTTTATTGTATGCATACAAGGAACACCTCAAAAGTAGGGATGTTCAGAGAATACAAAGCAAGCAGCTACCTTTATACAGCCCGGTAACATCAAGATTTCCTTGGTTACAAAGACTTTGTCAGGGTGTATGGTTAAGATCATGTTCAGAACAATAAGCTATTAAGAGAAGTTGTGGTTATACGCCTGCCCTCCCTTACAGCCTTGAGATAAGCTAAAGGTTCAGAGATAAGCAAAATTCCACAGGATTAATAAGGAGTTTCATCACAGAAAAAATCCAATAAAACTTCACATCTTAACTGTTCTCTAACCACAACCAAACTGTCCTTGTATTCTTGTGCAAAAAGAATTGCAAACAATTAGAGAAGTAAGGCAGTTTTCAAAAATGTATCAAATACATTGATAAGACAAGAATCAAATTAAGGGCAGATTTTGGAGAATTGTCCGAAATTAACATCCATAATACCATCAATTCTCCAACAACAAATACATCATAATTAAATATGATTGGTGTTCAAATTTCTATATTAGTTTCACTTCACAAGAATAAAAAAATCTGAAAGCTGAACTGCACAAATTGATACAAACAATTGCTATATTAATACCAATAGAAATGTTGTCTAGAATTCAGTATTTCCATTTACATTTGTTTTCACTGGGTAGTGAAATGACTTGTTAGTTCTGATGTTTCAACGTACTGAGTATGCCGACCTGAGACCAAATAGGGCGAGGTCAGTGAACTGTGCCTTCAGGACAGCTGATTTTATTATTGCGGAGACAACCACAAAACCGTACTGACAAATATACAGTAATTACAAGCTCAGACTTTCTACACTGCTCACACTACAGACCAAAAAGTTATGTCAAATATATTTTTTGTCATTGTAATTTTATCAACATTTTCTTCAAAGCTTCCTTAAGGTGAGGTTCAACAGAATTTATTAGTGGAATTCAACATTTCAACAAGGGATATATACCTGGAACAAAAACACTGATTTAGATTATAAGAATCAGATGTTTGTGTTTAATGTTCAAATAAACCAAAGCTCCAGAAATTGACTGTACTGGATTTAAAATAGATTATGTCAGAATTTGTATTTAATTTACATTTCTTTTATTTCTGGCTGGACATGAAGACCTCACATACTGTAGGTAGCACCACTTACCTTGAACTTAAAAAGAACATAAGATGTGTTACAAATGAGAGGGAGAATGGGCTCCTCTTTAAACCTGCATTCACTAAAAACCCTGATAGCTCTATAAGGTCTGTATAAAAGGGGTAAAACAAGGTTCTAACAAGAAATATCTTTCATCATACACTGTTGCCATAGACAGCTTCTTACAACTCACAATCAGAAGAAACATAAAATTACTTCTAGGTGAGATTAAAAAAATGCTTTGTTTGATGTAATAGGCATTCATTTTCTATAATCTAGTTACCATTGCAGTGGGTATTTTACACAAATGCACAAATAGGGATTTTGCAGGAGTACTCTACGTGAAGTACATTGTTTTCACAGTACAAAAAGCTGTTTACTGCCTTGAATTTGAACTCATAACCTTCCTGCTCCAGAGACCTAACCACTTCACCTCATAAATGCCTTCTGTCTACAGCACTACCTACCTGCATGTTGACTCTTTCAATGACACAGGAAATCACATGGAGGACTTGCATTTTGGTGTCACATTCTGTCACTTGCTGAAGCAGCTGGAAAAGCAGGCTGAAAATGGACTCCAGGTACTACAAATTAGGAAACATAAGCTGTGATGAAATTTTGAGATATACAGAAATCAGAGATATTCAAAGCAAAATTGAGCAGACAGAGAGAGACAGACTGATTAACAGACATATTTAATTCATATAAAATTAAATTAAAAATGCTATCTGCAGGCACCTTTCAAGACATAGGTATTTATGCTGACTATTTATTTCTTCTAGACAATGTGGGGAAGCAATGCAAAAAAGCAAACACTGTTAAAATATAGTTAAAAGTACAGAATTTAAATTAGGGGATATTATGTTATAATTGCACAATGCACTGGTGAGAAAATGAAGAATGTTGTGTACAATTTTAGTCACCATACAAAAAATATATTTCTCCTCTGTAATCAGTCCAATGAAGAGCCGACGGTCACATTCCCAAACTCAAAGGAATGTCCTGACAAGCTAAAACTGAATCTTTGTAGTCTTGAACAGAGGGATATGAGGAAACCTAATTAATGTACACAAAGTCCTCAGAGGCAATAAAGTCAAACCAGTGGTTTTCTTCAGATTCAACACTAAAACATGAATGAGAGGACACAATCAGAAACTGTAAGGAAGGTGTATTTAAAACTGAATACATGAGGCATTTGACACAAAGGATTGTGGGAATTGGGAACAAGCTACCCAGCCATGTTGACGAAGTCGATAGCAAAGCTTTTTTCAAGAAATGCCAAGACAAGCTGCTCAGATTATTTAGCTTCCAGCAACCAAACAGGCCAGATAGTCCAAATTACCCCTCTCAATCTTATGTTCCATATGCTCCTGTGGTGCAGGAATAAACCTTAATTATTCATCAGTCTTGTTCTGCCATAAGCATACTTTTGAGATTATTTCTCCCTCTGGTTTCTAAGCTTTAGTTCTTAGAAATGTGTTACTGCAGATCATATAAGCAAACGTAGGTTCAATAAAATGTTAGCTATAGATTCTTTAAAGGTTATTTTTATAAATGGTCCATTAATATAGAGAAGTACTCTTTTGGGTTTGGGAAGAGCAAAGCAGATCTGATTAATAAAATAAATTCTTTACAATTTTTAAATAAAGAAATGACTTTTTTTTTTTTACTTATTCACGTCTACCTAAAATGTTATGTTAGATGCTTACACTCACCGGTAAAAACTGTTCCGTTCTAAATTCAAAGTCATCAACAGGTAATCCAAGGTTAAGGCATTTATACTCAGATTTGCAAAACAGCCAGCCAGCACAGAGGACAGAGCCATCCTAATTAATCCCTGTACAACGTACACTACATCCAATCGTTTTTTTTACATATACATGGTTATGAAATATTCATTCAAAATTAAGCCCAACTGGGTTGACATTCACTTGACAACTCTCTGGTGTGTATTGTCTAGTTCTAAACCTGCTATGATGTTTGCAACACCTTACATGTGAAATAGTTGAAAGAAAACCATCATGCTTATCTTGTAAGACATAGTAGTAACAGTCGATGGTGTAAGACATGATAAACTGATTCTACAGTATATGTACATAATTAAGAATAAAGGCAACATCACCACATACGAAATCCGTTTTCATAATTTACAGTCTCAACCTTACAGTATTATTACAGCAGTACACTCGGGGAAAATGCAGAGAAGCATTTTCTTTCTTCTATCAACTACAGTCTTCTTTGAAAACACAAGTAGAAAGGATATCAAGCTTCAGTGTTGTAGCAGTCTCAATGCGGACCTGTAAAACAAACAGAAACGTCATTTAAAACATATTTTGCTTTTCCTGTTAGCTTATAATATAATTGAGGATAGAAAAGAGTTTTAGTAGAGAAGGCATTAAATTAAGGCATAATATGAGGCCAACCACTTCTTCCTGCCAAGCAAACAGATGGTTAATGCTTGGCAAATAGCACCCGTCGCTAATGTCCAAGAGTAATGCTGCCCTAGAAGTGCAGTGTGACACCATCCTGAGTGACTTCAATTTGCAATGAAGCATGAGGCACCATGATTCTCCCAACTCCCCAATAACTGTTGGTTTTGATAAAGCTTTCTGCCTTCTTTAAGCCTGCAATCTGTTCTTTCAAAAGCTAAATGCATTTCAATTGTAAAAGGACAAGAAGACTAAAACAGGGCATGAAAGGTCCAATAAAAAGTTGCAAATCCCTTCCTGCAGACCCTTGTCCCATATCAGCAGGTGAGCTAGGAAAGAACAATGCACTACTATGGATTAAACGCATTGCATCCAACAAACTGCTAACATCAAGGCACTTAGATTTCCAAGAATAATCCCTAAAATATGGATTTATATAAACTAGCAGTATGGATATTATGTCTTATATGTCATATTTAAATATCTCCTCATATTAGAAAGGAACAAAATAGGAAAACAGCCTAGGACTCAAAGCTGTGCGGAAATGAAAACCAAGATCTGGGAATGTTAACCAACAATGATGCCCTTTCCACTGCATATTTTAAATATCAATTTAAGGTATATTTTGCAGAGATGATGAGCTGAGTAGCTATCATTATCAATAACTAGATCAATTAATTAATATAGTTTAATGTTAATTTAAAATTATGTTTTAGATAGAAAAAATATTCACTCAGTTTTAGCTAGGTTATAGATCGGAATTACTGATCTCATCCACATGATGTGTGAACATGTAAATACCCTTTACAAAGGCAAGGATAAAAAAGGTATTAACCTACTCAAATATTCTCAGTCCTATCATGTATGTTTGAGAAAAAAAAAACTGCTACTTAAAATGTGTGCATCTAAATACTGTAAGCACTTGCAGGATTTGTATTTCACTGTTTTATTTGTTAGTTTTCATTGCCAGTCCCTTGTTATGGATATGAGTGTCTAATCCTGTCTCTTTTCATGCATATGAGTTGTTAATCTATTCAGGCATTGCTATAGTCCTAGATCCATCAGTACAGACTTTTCACACAATTCAAGCAACTTGACAAAGTTTCTCGTCTTAGAAGAGCGTGCTATACAGGCACCTTTCTTTTTACTATTCAACTGCAGAACAACTATTCATATTTAACTGCAAAAAGCAGCGACGTGTTAAAATGGTGTGCACGTTTACCTGCTCTGTTATCACTTATAATAAAAAAGCACATCAATTACAAAAAGAATATAACACCTTGATGGAAAAGGGTAATTTAATGAAAAGGCTGATAAAAATCCCTTTTACAATAACAAATACTTGCTTAGCGCAATACTTGCTTGCAAACAAGGTTGCTGCTCAAGAAGATTTCATTTTAAAAGAAGATACTGATACTTTCAAAGCTTATAAAACTAACACCTCTGGATTATTTTAACAATCAGGACATGGTTATCCGTCTATACTGAACTTGTATTAGCTGATTTAAAAAATGCACTAAAATAATTAAGAACCATTCACAAAATTTGTGAAGAATGAATTTTCATCTGATATGTGAGTTACTCTAAGCAGACTACTTGGAAAACAAAAGATGCAGAAGCTAACTAGAAGCAGATGTGACAACGACAGCTCTCGTCTTTAATAGTAATTAAATCCTTTTTAAGTTATGTACCTGATTCGCCAAATTGGAGATGTCAAATGTGAATAAAAAATGCAAACGGCTAGAATGTTTTTTTTGCAACATTTTCAACCAGAATTTATTTATTTTACTTAACATTTGTCATGTGCCAATGGAACTACAACAAAGCAGCTGTGATTTGTTTTGTTAATTTTAGCATTATGAAACTCCTAAATCTCCTTGGGAGTACCACCATGTTGAATGTTGAAGGCCCAGGCCCTGAGGTGTGGCTGCCTGATAATTGAGAAGAGCAGTTTCAGTACCCCCAGCAAGTGGAATTCCATGTAAGGGAAAGGAGCTGTTAAACTGTTAATCTCTCCACAGTATTCGCCACTCCTCTGAGGGTAATTAGATGGCTCAGGCTGGCATTGTCACAACATGTGGCAGTTGAATGAAATGACTTGTGAAATTATTGTACTGATAAACAGCTCCAGTGACTATGATAGTACAAGTCTTCAGATTTTAAATACTACTTCAAACGGATTGGACTGTTCTATTGAAGTTTAATCATAGGAGTTCGGCATACAGTGCCTTCTAACCTATTGATTTTCCTGAACAAAGTTTATAAAGTTGTGTGAATAAAACATTTGCCCTCTTTCAGATTTTGAGCATGTTTGCATGTTTTTGCCACTAAACGTTATCAGAGCTTCGTGTGGGTCCTAATGCTATATAAAGGGAGTCCGAGTGACCACATACTGTAACACCAAAGTTTGGTACATGTTTTATTTATTTAATCATCCTACATCCGATGTCACTGTGTGAAAAATGTAACACCACACTAATCCAATCAATTCAATGAAAGGGATAACTAGGGACAGCTTTTTGAATACTTCATTAAACAGTCAGGACTGATGTGGGCCAGCCTTGCTCTATATAAAACTCACAGGCTCTGGCACTCATCATCACAGCAAAGTTCTTGCACAACGGTTTGATTGAAACATCCAGTGTAGGGTGCAGAGCAACAGGAAGGAAAAAGGCACAAAAAAAAAGCTCAGACAACAAGAACAAGCACTATTAATATTCCATATAACCTCTTCAGTACATTATTACAGTGCATGAGAATCATACACCTACACTGTACAGAGCACAAGGTGCATTTTGTTTGTCTGTATGGTAAAAAATAAGAGTGAAATAAGTACAAAATACAAGCAGATAAAAAAGAATTTCCACTTTTACCAAAATCTCTTGATTTATATTCAGGCATCCAAAAAAGAATAATGCCCCTGGTCTCTAATATAATTTTACACTTTAAACTTGACCTATCCAATCTGCACCTATCCCAAAATTTGATTGCTTCATTGCATTTGCAAGGAAAACTAATTTACCAGGCTATACTGTATTATTGTGTGGCAATGAGTCTGAATGTGTAGAGGGATTTCTGAAAAAGAGGTCGACCGCTATCCACATTCTCAAGAGCAGGCAGTGATAAGAACGCAGAAATAAGACGACAGACACATTTATTTAAAATAATTCTTGATTCTTGTGTACTGAAACTTACTATACCTTTCCTTTTAGACACCAGGCTAACTCCAATGGTCTATCATACATCAGCAGATCTACAGTTTCAGCAGCATTAATTTTATTTACTTCTTTTTGGGAAAGAAAAAGGTACAAATCCATACATTTCTGCAAATGGGTAAATAAGACAAAAGCAAGCTCAGTGTATTTTAGAAAGGATATATTTCTCCCAGGAGGAATCTAAACAAGATTACATTATATTCCAATGAATACCATGACCTTGTCAAAGATGCACACTTGACAAAAAATCTCTTGGGGTTATTCCAGTTACTCAGTTGACACTGCTACATTTAAAAAAAAGAATTGACAAAACACATGCACCCCACCAGCTGACAGTCCAGTCATTAATAAGCACTGACATATTACAGTCAAGCCTGAACTAAACAGCCAATTTCAGTCCTTCGCTGAATATATGCATTATTTTCACAAGCTAGAAGGTAAAGTTCCTGGTAAATGAATGCAGTGTGTATTGTAGTAAATAAGACAGGGGGAAAATGCAGTCTTCATAAGTGTTAGAGGTCGGGTGTTGCAGTGTAAGGGTTTGGTTGGTTGCGATGCCTAACCACAAGAATGAAATGGTTGTGTCAACAGGTTAGATAGAGAAATCGGGGCAAATGGGTGCACAAGGTTTAGCTCCAAAGGTCAGGAGCTCTGGTCTTCACCTGTGGTTAGTATGTAGGTGTAGCTCAGCTGTGGATGTGTCGGAGAGCAGGTTAGGGTAATGGTTACCATCCCTGGCCAAACAGGATCAGGCAAGGAGGTTTTCACTGCTATTAGCAGTGATTAATCAGGTCAAGGTTGTCCTGGGTTAAAGGTTAAGTTAAGAGCAAAGGAGAGAGATAAGGTTAGTTTGCTCTTCCCCAGAAGGGGCTAGACTAAAACAGTTTATAAAACTGAGAAAGAATTTAGGTTGTAGGGTTTCCACACCCTATGGTGAACATGGAAGGGAAGACTGCTCCCTTCACGTGTAGTTCCCTTGTCCCATGGCTCAGGTGTTTGGCAAGCCTACAGTGTGTAAGCCCCTGCGTTGCAAAGAGGTGGTTGCTGAATGGTTATGGTTCACAGTTTGTTCACAGGTAGCTGGTGTGTGTTCTCCTGAGCATGGTTATACAGTGTGGTGTACAGTCTCTGTCTTATGGTTGTCTGGTTTACTAACTATAGTCTTTCCAGAGCAGCGAAACAGGACAGGTTAGCACAAACGCCACAGTTTACATTTGCATAACTGGGAAAGCATGAATGGCTGGTTTATGGGTTGTTATGGTGCTCGCACCAGTGACGAGCAGAGACTTGCTACAATGAGTTCCAATAAACTTCCATTGTTACATTTTAATAGGATTGTTTTTTAATTTTCCTGATCACAAAAAACATTGACAAAATATGCTAAACCTCAGAAACTCAGTAGTGTAGCTCTTCAGGTTACCCAGAATAACACTATAATACAATCTTTTTTGTTAATACCTTTTTTTCCAACCAGTTGTTATAACACTCATTTTTTTCTGTTGTAAAACAAAACAAAACTACACTGTAAGTGGAAATAAACAATTTTCTATTGTATTGCTGCAGACTTTACATTGCTTAACACATATCAAGAGGCATAAGTTTAAAATTAGGGAATCTGAGGGAAGTTGTACAAAAAAGATGGCTTTCATTTTAATATTCCTTCCCTCCAAAGCAGTAATAGAGTGTAGCCTGGAGACATATAAATATTCTAACTCAATTGTCCCTAATCCATAATAATGAAGCCAGCTTTATAACTCGATTTAACATAATAGATGTTATTATAAGTTAGATTTAGATAAATTTGAAATTAATTTAGTTTTAAATACTGTCATAGAGAGTACGCTTGAGAGAGAAATTATATTAAATGTACAAAATCAATTAGTGATTATAGAAAGTTCATGTTTCACTTCAATGAAACAACTTAGATTTTGAATTGCATCAATACTGGCAATTGTATAGATATAAAGGGAGGCTTCCATTTTCCTACATGAACAAAAGTTGTTTCACAACTACAGTTCTATCAACCACAGTATTACTTTTATGATAAAAGGCACTCAAATGTCAAGATTTAAAGAGTTCAGGTCTTACTACTTTTCTTGAAGTGTAAACTAAAAAGTTTTAAAAAACCAAGAACAGTGCAAACATGTCAAATACTGAGCACCACAAGCACCAAGCAGCTAGCATTGCAAAAGCAATGTAGAAGAAAAAAAATCTTAAAAATTCCTGTAAAAAAAACTTTTTACGGATTAGACATTAGTCTCATAACACCTGCTGCATAACTGTTCTTTCTGCTGCCCATAACACTGTATTACTCAAGTCACACATCCTGTTACAGTAATGAAATTCTACCTCAAGAGCCAGTCTAGCAACAGAAAATTCATCGGCCAAGAAGAATTTACTAGAAAATTAAGACATATTCAATGAACAGTAAAACTGGTTGGTATAGCCTCATGACTATAGTACACTGACTTAATTCTATGCTTCCCAAAATATGGAAAATATGAATACAGTTCTGATCTCCATATAAATCATTCATAACCACTGCACTCAAAATTATTCATAAAAAAAACAAGTAGCCACATCTTTCAAAGACAGCTGTGGACTTAGTAGACGTGTAACAGCTACATTCCATTTTTTTTTCTTTTTTGGATGCTGTCTTCCCCTGTAGATCCAGGCTTCTTGATGAAAACAGGAGTCTGTTAAGTCTTTACCCATGAAAGCATGCCACTCAAGTATTTTGTTTCTGTGTTCAATCTGAATCACAAACAAGATGACTTCCAGAACACGCTAGAAGGTTCCGAAGGCTTTGTCAAATTGCCAATTGAAATACGTGCAATTATATATTGCGCTTATTCTACTGCTGCAGATACATACTGTGACAAGCCAGGCAGAGAAGTGAACAACTGATTCATCAACTGAATTGACACCAGAGTTGACACCCCTACACTTCCCAACACAAACTCTTTTAGTTAATCAAGGGGATGAGTCACATTGGAAGTTAAATAAGTGTGAATACATGGCAATTATTCCTCAACAAACTCAGTATGAGATTCAAGAAATAAAATGTTACTTTTACTAGTGAAATGTCGGAAATTGAGATGAGCGGCAGTATACAAAGGTCACTGCCCTGAGCACAGCACTTGCTCTGGGAGAAGCATAAACAATCCTAAGAAATGGAATACATGTCTGCTATTTATTTTTACTTGACTTACCCTCAGGTAGCTGTCATAGTTCTTTAGAGTATCTCTATACAATGCACTCATCAACATGACACTCAACTGCTTTGACTATGTTCAAGAGACTGAGCATCAAAAGATCAAAAATCACTGCATGATGCCATTGAACAGCCTGGTCTGTAAGTATTATTACACAGCAGTTGCAATGCCCAGTGTTGGCATTAAAACCTGGCCACTCACTAAAACTGAAGTAGCAACACAGAAGCTTTTTGTCTTTTGTGACAAAAACTTTCTAATTTCATATTAAGCTTTAAACCCCTTATAAACTGCACTTACTACAAATATATTCCAAGTGTAATTTATAAAAAGGAATTTATTCAGCAGAAGCCCTTATCCAGGGTGACTTAGAATACACAAACTTAATTTACAGCAATAATTATGTAAATTCAACAAGTTTAAAAAACAAGATGTAGGCCAATGCCATGTGGAACAGCAACATAAGTCTTCTAAAACCTAAATCCACAAGATACAATCTATACGAGGACACATTTTTGTCACATTAAATATTTGTACAATTCACATTACACTCACCAATAAAAATAAATCGTACATTACACTGTTCTTACACCACCACAGATTTAACATGATAGGTAGCTTCAAATAATATGCATCATTGCATTTTCACAACTGATAAAGTATAACATCTGCAGGTTTTCACTATGCACATCCAGAACTTTTTTTAAACTAAAGCCCTCTCATTCACAAAATATATTCCGGATGCATTTTCATAGACTGTGGTACAAAGCAGCTTGGGTCTTATTTTCCATTAAATCCAGAAAACTTGAAATAAAGTGGAAACTTTCTCTTTTCTGACAGGTTCTCAAAGCAGCAAAGGAAGGGAGGCAGTTCATGTGAACTGACTCGGCGGTGACAGAGTGAAAGGAAAAAAACACTCTGTCACTCTGGTACGAAAACTGATTTTTAAGAGAGTTTAAATTTAGATCTGGCGGGATGAGGGTGACTGTCAAAAAATTCTCCCATAAGCCCCAGCAAAACTAAATTAACGTATACATGTATATAAAAAATGAAATCACATACATAAAAATATATATTAAAAATTGTACCATACTCACTCTGCCCTCCTTATGTTATATGGAATATTTTAATGACAGGGTATTTATAAATAGTTGTTAAGCATTCAGAAACTACTTTGCAATAATGCATCAGCCAAATAAAACACCAATTATATAGCAAATTATTATTTTTTTTTACATTCAAACAGCCCTGTCAAAGACAAGACCAGAATAAGTACATCCTAAAGCTACCCTGAAGAGTGCTGTACTATGGGAAAGAAGGCTTATGTAAGTTCCCTTGCAGGAGAAGTGATAGCTAGGTCACATACCTATGGTACAATCTAAAGACTACAGCAGACCTAATGGCTAATGTGTCAATTCATTACAACCTCAAGGCTTTACTTGCAGTGGTTTGCAGACAAGTGAAAAACACCAAATGGAAGCATGCTTCAGTTGTCCCAGTTCCCCATGGTCATGGGAGAATATTAATGGAGTATACATCGTGACGTGCTATGGCTGCACTACTCTTTAATAGTGCCGTGTGCACTAAATAAGGAATGGTTTTAGCACTGAGCACTAATTTAGTTGACAAACAAATACATTTTAACACAAATCCTTAGATTGTTTTCATTAGTTTGTAGAATGAACAGGAAAGGGAATTAGACCAGATTTCCCAAAACCAATGCCCCAGCATGTTGATCAAGGTCCCAGTGTCGACCTTCACTGAGACACTAAGCCAAGACTTAGTCATTAGATTTCAATGTTTGTAAGTGAACTATGAGTTATTTTCTCACTCCTCCACCTGATCTACAATGTACTGGAGCCACAGGCACACAATGGCAGCCCTGTGACATCCTGATAGACACTGCAGTGCAGGATGAAATGAGACCCCCTGCTAAATGCGAAGACCCTTGGAATCCTTTGAGATGAAAAGCACAATAGAAAAGCAAGGAATTGTTATAATTATTACAGTACTACTGAAGGAACCAGAATAGAGGTCTTTGGATGATAACACTTTTCTTAAGCTGTAGCATTTCCCAGTTCCATTTAATACATAACATAGCTTTGGCTGCAAACTATAAGAAATGCTGAAAAAAAACAACCTATAATCATGACAGCCTTTCAAAAACATCACAGTTCATCAAAAGTAAAACACAGAAGCACAAACCCTTCAATATCTTTCCTCAAACCTTTCATCACTTTGTGAAAAAAAATGTTTTCTCCATCATCGAGACTGATTATTGTATAATACTGAAAGATAATTACAACCCTTAAATCTACCAACCCAGCATGACTCTATGACAGGTCACCATCTTAGTCCACTCTTTCAAATTAAGCTTTGAATTGCAGAGACACAATTATTGGACTTTTAGTTAAAAAGTAGTAAAAGAGACACAGAGATCAAAGAAAAATAAATTATCTCAAACTGCACCAGTTTAATGCCACCAATCACACACTCCTGTCATTTCATATTCCTCACAGTGGAAGTACAAAAATTGAAGACACTGCCTGAGAGAGCTGCGCATCCAGACTAAAACAGTCTTAATTCATGATCCACTGCTCTGAAAAATAGGACTGAAATGTAGACCCTTGCTCTTTCTTTATTGAACTTTATTCAGTGTACTCCCCAAGAGACAAGTCATCTGTCTTGGGAGGCAAGCCTGAAAGCTCTGCTGGTCAGAAATTAAAAACTAAATGGCCTTTCCCGACATCCAGCAAACCTTTGCACAAAAATAAACATTCCTGGAGTTGAAGACTGAAAAGGGTTTGCATTTGTATCAGTGGCTCTGAAGAGGAGTTCCTCATTTGCAACTTGAGGATTGGGCACTGTTTTCATTTGATATAATGGGTACAGCCAGAAGACTAATAAAATTAATACTAATAGAAATGTTTGTTTAAAAAGTATAGTTTCTCCTAAGAATGTAAAAATAAGCATTCTCTCTAAACATGAACTGTATTTAAAGTATCAATGGGTCAATGTGTCAATCATTAGTTTCTTTAAATATCTCAGTATTTAACCCTTTGTTCAATGTGGAAACTACACTCGAAATTAAAGGAGAAACCTATAGTTCTATAGTTGTACTGTTGCGTAATATACACATACACATGTAATTCATTGGTAGCCATTACTTAAAATGGAACCCTTTTGTGATTGTTCAAACCGCCATAATAAGGAAAAACAAAAGAACAACTCGGTATATGTGAATGTAAGTTTATGTTTAAAAATGTTAATATCAGTTATCTTAGCTCTTGCTGTGTTAAAAGTTCTGTGCAATATTATTGAAGCTCTGCAGTCCGACCTGGGTCAAATACTAAGCAAAGCCTCATTCTAACTGGCAGAAGGCTGTCAGGTTGACAGAAGAGTATCTGCAATAATTCCCAGCACAGACAGCAGGTAATGGTGATGAGACAGAGACAGATCAGTTTGCCTTTGGGTGCTGTTTGTGGTCTGAATACACAGTGTTGCAGAAAGATCGTGAAATCAGGGATTTCACAACATTCTTTAACATTTAATCAGGGATTTCACAAAATCCCTAAATGTTTCAGTAAAAACACTATATCCTTGTGTTTTTAGAACTCCCTTGATTTCACACAGCTACTTTAAAACTTAAATGCTGTACATATGTGAACACCATTGTGAAAAAATAGGTGTTTTCTCTGTAATGTACATTATATGCATAATTCAGATTACATTTAATTTATTTCTTAAATTAACAGAGGCCATAACTTTCGAACATTATGGAAAGTTTCTGAATAATATAGCTGAAAATCACAGAGCCATCTTCTGGTGATCTGGGTGTATAGCACACATTTTCTAGGGAGGGTGGGATTAGAATTACAAACAGGTTTCCACAGCAATGTCACGGATAGTTCACATGACACAGAAGCTGAGGACATACCTTTAAAGATCTAACCGTAATGAGAAAACCTGAATTATTAAAAGTAACCTCTGCATATTATTATAAATGCAATACTGTTTTTAATGATTATGATATAAAAGTAAGTAATGTTCTTTCAGTTGCTTCGAGAGCAAGACAGAGACTAAATTATAGCCTGTATACTGCTGAAGGAATAATGTTCTCATTGCATACTGTTGTTTTGCATTGTTACAGTATCACAAAAAATGCAAATCAATGGGAACACTGCAGAAATAACAGCATCAATGGGGAACAAGGAAAAAACCTGCCAAGCAGAAAAAGAGAATTCTGCCATTAAATCAAAAAAGAACTAAAATGAAGTTTTCTGAAATTATCTGAACATAAAAGAAATCATTTGGACAGCTGCTTAAATTATATTCATAAACGTCATACTTTTTCAATGCACTGTAGAGGAAATAAGTTCAAGTCAACTGTATTGTTAAAATAGTCTTATTATCTACTTTCGTGTGAAATATCTCGTAAAAGGTATGGAGCATTGCCAAGAACATTTCTGAAAGTAAAAACTACAAGAACAAAATGATTAGTTCTCGTTCACAGTTATAACATTAAAATCATTTTTTTAAGGTGTTTGCCGAGTACCTTCAAAGTTAGTCATTGTGGAATATCAAGGTTTACCCACATCATTTCTAATATGAGATTCAGAATGATGTGGTTTTATTTTTTCATTACTATATTGTTTTCTTAGTTGTCAATATTTTTTAAAAAAAGGAAAAAATGGGTACATCAAAAAACAAATAACTCACCACAAGATCTGGATCCTGCATCAAATTCAGAATGGCTTCATATAACTGGGGTCTTAATTCAGACTTAAATTTCACAGAAATCCATTGTCCAATCAGCCAAATCACCCTTCTTCGTATGAGCTTGTATCTGGAAATTGGGAAACGAACATTTAAGCTGAGAAATACTTTAGCAAAGCATTAATACAGAATATATTACTTTAAAAAAATTAGTTATTTAAAAGATTCAATATTACATTACCTTAGGCAAAAAAAATGTAGCTCTGATGCTAAATATCTATTTCGACGGACATTCTGCAAACTCAAACAGGCAATTACTACATCAGGTATTTTAAGTATTTTGCATTCGAATAACATACGTCATGTTCCATCCATACGTTTTCTAAATGCTTTTTCCAATACAAAGCCGCAGGGGAGCTGGAGCTAATCCCGGCAAGCAACAGGCACGAGTCAGGACACAACTGTGATAGGACGCCAGTCCATCGCAGGGGCAGACACAGACATAGACACATTCACACGAGGGCCAAAGTTCCCAAATGCCAACTAACCTACCAGTATGTCTTTGGATGGGATGAGCCTGGAGCACCTGGAGGAAACTCACACAAACATGGGGAGCACCACAGGAATTGAAGGCAGGGCCCCATGCATCACCATGCTACCCATAAGTTATACAGTCAATATATTCAATAAGACAAATAGGTACTTATTTTCCCCATTTCATAGTTTATGAGTACTTTTTCTGACACACATTAACATGTACTTCATTGTTCACCAAAGTATTTAACATTTTGTAAACTGTAATGTTATTTCTTAGTTTATTTTTTTCTCCTGTGATTTATTTCTTTTCAAGAATTTACCTGTCTGGATTAAAGCTTAGCTCAACGTTCAGAATACAGATCAACTCTGTACTCAGGACGTTTCATAATTGCTTTGTTGCAGAAATGTCCTGATGTTGAAATCTTTTTTGAAAAATTAATTTGGCACTTCTATTTAAGGAAAACATTGTTATCTTTTTGTTATCAAGAAAAAAAAGTTGATAAGAGAAGGATTTCAGCTTTTAAAGCTGTTGCCAAATCTCAGATGTACAGGACAGGCACTTTATCTTTCATCAATGAAATCACTAAAGAAAAGTCACTTTCAAAACAGACAGACTTCATCATCTGACAAGTTCTGTAATGAGAAAGTGCCAGGCTTCATGACAGGATATAAGACTATCCTATATAGCTATATCACCCTGTAGCTCTCAACTGGCCACCCACTGAAGCTAAGCAGGGTTGAGCCTGGTCAGTACCTGGATGTGAGACCTCCTGGGAAGCTGTGGTTGCTGCTGGAAGTGGTGTTAGTGGGACAAGTGAGGGGCGCCCACCCTGCAGTCTGTGTGGGTCCTAATGTCCCAGTGTAGTAACAAGGACACTATAGTGGGCGCCGTCTTTTGGATGAGACGTTAAACCGAGGTCCTGACTCTCGGTGGTCATTAAAGATCCCCGGGCATTTCTCGAGAAGAGCGGGGAGTTATCCCGGTGTCTGGGCCAAATTTTCCCCTTTGGCCTTTGCTGTGGGCTCCAAATTGTCTCCATGTATGATTGGCTTACACTTGCCCTGTGATGGACTGGAGCCCCGTCCAGGGTGTATCCTGCCTTGTGCTCGTTGCTTTACTATAGATGGTATTAAGCAGTTTGGTAAATGACATGACATTTGTACCCAATTCTAGACCACATTTTGCTCTCAAAAATGACACTTCAAACTTATATATGGCTTCTTAGACATAAAACTAGAAAATTAAAATAAAAAATACCCAGAAAATTACCACCTTTCAACTCCCTGTTGTACTTTTTGATACAAGCGATTTAATTTCCCAGAAACTAAGCTATTCAGAGAAACAACAGTAAAAAGAAATGACAGGCAAAAGGAATTATGCATCTGCTTAACAGATACTTTTATCTACTCAAAGGGTACTCATGAACAAAAAGAAAAAAAGGACTGAATTTGCTAACTATGGCAAATAGTGGAAAACAGGAACTTTTCACTCTCTCAATCAGTCTGTCGGTAGTAAACCTGATTTGAATACCGCTTTCCCCTTCATTCAGAGGGTACTTTGAACGTGTTAGCCTTGAAGCCTTGAAATCTAGTAGTTCACACTGAGCCTTTGGCTTCTGTCACATATTAATAAGCTGTGCCCCACTAAGGATAGCAAGGTCACCACCCATATCACACAAAGGAGATTTGGCTCTTCCTCAAACAGAAAGGGTGTTGCACTGAGTTTAAAATGTAGCCCTGGGATTACAGAGGCCTGTCAGGAACCTCTTAAAGACAAAACAGTGAAAGAATCCTCAAGACTTTCATCAGCAAACTGAGTCAATTCTTCCTAACAGCTTTTCACACCTAGATCAAGTGTGTGTTCATTCACGTCAGAGTGTGAAAATGGCCAAGTGTGAAACACCTAAAACTGCCATTTACATTAGAATGCAGACCAAACAAAGAAACTAGGGTTCACATAATCACAGAAAAAGTGGTTCCGTTCATTTGAGCAGTGGCCAACAGAATTAAGAATTCACATTATTTTAGCTTAAAATACAACAAAGAGGAGGTAATTTATTGTCCACTGTCCACTACATAAAGAAAGTTACATAACAATACATCATAATAATGTGTTTTTATCACTGTTACATTAAGTTTAAACTCAGTATGGAATAGGTTTGTCTGATACACTTGCTTATCATATCGCCAAAAACTCCACATCCCTCATATTTTCCAAATTCCTTAGACCTGCTCAACATGTGAAGTCACAATATTGTTATAATTGTCATTAATAACAGTAGAATCATAGTACTCAAAAGAATGATAATAGCAACAGCAGCAAAATATTAAAGAGACAATATTTGACTATTACTAGTAATATTTTACAGGTTGGGGGGAAATGATGTAGCATCACTGTGCCCAGGAAGCAGATGTTTGTTTGTTTTGATTTTTTTTCCCATGCAAACAATTAACAGAGCAATCAAGCTATCTCCATAGCTTTCAGTTCTAAAATATGTTTCACTTTTATACCACACTCAACCCCCCATGCTGAAAGTGAACATCGTCACAAATACAATTATGCCAACCATACAATGTAACTAAAATAACTAGCAGTTAAGCATGGTACAGGTTATGTATCAAAATATAAATATTGCCTTTTAAAGAAGAAAATACAGAATGAAAGTATTTTTGCAAACCAATAAAATACTAGGAAAATAAAATGTATACTCATTAGAAATAACCTTAATAACGTAAGGCTATTTGCTCAACTGCAAATCACCATTAAGATACCTATTACCGAGTCTCTTCCTACAAGTCTAACAGCTACATAATGCCTTCTGGGATATCTTAAGACTCTGAGGTGCTCAACAAGTACTTATTAAACTACTTATTGACAGGAACACTAAACCCCCTGCATAGAGAATGCGAAAGATATATATCAAAGAGAATTAAATCCTAGCATCTGTCTGGATGTGCTCCATATTTAGGAAATGAAAAGCTGAAAAAACAAGATTTGTTTTACACTTTAAAAATACATATAGATAGAAATTTCCTGATAGAATGCCTCCAAACTGACCAAATGGGAAAGGATCCTGCAATATAAGTATACATGTTGCATTTCTGTAAATCCTATATAGTATAAAGTAATTCAAATGGGACCATTCACATGGCAAAATGAAAAGTCAGTTTTGACAGAGCACAAGCTGCAGAGTCATAATAAAAGGAGAATTTCTGAGCTCAGAGGCCATAGAAAAGGCACTGCATGAAAATCATATGCCAGGGTTAACAATCTTTAACATTGATGAAATAAGCATTACAGAAATTCCTGTAATGTTGATGGAAACATATTTCACTTTTATTCAGGTTCAGAGATGTTAAAGCTGGCACTCCATTTTTGACCAGCATACAGATTCTGATACTTATGCTCTGCTAACTGTAACAGTGGTAAATGCAAGCAGAAATAAATGTGCTGCTACATAAATTCAGATGACTAGACTCCGTGAAACCAGCAAGCTGTTCTGGTGACTGTTTGCATTCTTATTGTTCATAAATGACAAAGGACATGAAGTAGAAACCAAACACTCAGTAAAGTTCAGCAATATTACTCGGCTACCTCACTGAACTATTAATTAAGAGGTACTATTGTGAGAGAAAGTTGAGACCTTCAGGATTAAAAAAAAATGATAATAAAGGCTCACTTTAGCACTGTTGATGTTTCACAAATAATAAAAATTGCTATCGCATCAAGCAAAGCCAAAAACTGTATTAACACACTCATACACTTGCCTGTTGAGCTTCCAGTGAAAGGGTACAGATTTATGTTTGTTTATGGGAATATGTGAGACAATTAATTTTAATTAAAAAATAATTAGTGAAAACGTACTTTACATTTCCTAAAATGACTTAAATATGCCACTAAACATGGAAGAGATGCATATACTGTATAAGATGTGCCGATAATTACCACTCAACAGCAGACTTTGAAGCTTGGACAATAATCTCACCAAACCAAATTAGAAACGGAGAGTTTTAATTACTTATTAAATTAATTTCTGACACACAAACAAATGATATTTTCTTATTTCTTTTTATATCTCTTGCAATTTTCTAGGTCCATTATACATGATTACTTATGACAGACACCATTACTATCTCCAGTGATGGCTACACTCTTAATGATGGTTTAAAAAAAAATCTGGAAGGTACCAAACAAAACCCTTGTTTCTAATGTTCCAGGCGGAATCTACTGCATTTGCATTCCTCTACTTCTCCTACTGCACAATGAACCTGTGTGTAAGAACATAACAAGAGAAAATATATACTCCACGAATGTGCAGCTCAGCTATCAAACTAAGAAAATAAAATAATGACCACTGTGCCATGTACCTTGGTTTTGTTCACAAAAGTTAGTTGTTATAAACATCTGTTGGAAAAGGAGTAATATGGGCTATGGAGATGCCTAGTTGCTTAGTAAAGGCATTAGTATTATTTTCATGATATTCAACTTACATCTATGCATTTTTTGTATTTTTAAGGTTACAGTAGTTACTCCTTCGCAGAATTATAACCAGGCACATAGCAGAACCAGGGCTAGTTATCAAGCATACACCTTTTTAAATCTCAGGATGTGCTTTTCTCTGTTTGGAAAGTACTAATGGTGCTCTCCTATATGAGCCCAGCAGAAGTCCAGAATATTTGTGGTAAGCTGTATTCTGCACAACACTGTAACCAATAACAGAAAGCATGAAGAGGACATGGAAGTAACTGGGATGAAAAAGAGAGTGATAAACAACCCGAGTCAGCACAACCACCCTGGCAAGCTGAAGCTGGGAGGTAAAACTGTTATCAAATCATTCAACATTTTCTTTCTTAGGGGATTTTTTTAAATTTCCAAAAGCTCTAATTCTCCGTCACTAAATTTTGTTATTGTATTTTTATCATGCTCCTTGGTATCAGGCTGCATACTTTAGTACCCACGTCAAAAGAATGCCAAGGGTTTCTAACTATGGTGCCTGTAAGTATAAATATAAGTATAAGTCCTTCACACAATGTGGACATGTGCAGCTTCTTTTACCGATTATGAACTAACGACTTTGGTAAATTAGTCTTCAACTTCACATACATTGCGGCCTAATTTGAATCACACATCACGTGGCTTTACGCACAACAACCTTTTATTTTTTGTACATAGGGTTTTCTGAAATAAGTCTTCCAAAGAGTTCACTTTAACTTACTGAACCTTTTCACCTCAAGTGCGAAATGTGATAAGACACTTCTGAATCTATACATGAAAAGGCACTGCATGCCCCGAAAACATGCAGAAAGAAAGATCAATAAACCACCCCCAATTCAATATAAGACTCAGACCTAATGTAATCTGATGACGGGACCCCAACTATAGTAATGTAATCAACACCAAAACATCAGAAACCTTTGTGGTATAGAAAAACTGCATTTTCTATAGAATTTCATGGAAGAGCAAAAGTGCCAAAAGAAAATCCCAAAATGTTTACAGAGGTCTGCATATTAAAGGATCACCCTTTGCCACCACACCATTAATGTCAAAACCTTCAGTTAGATGGATGTCAATGACAATATTACTACATGTATGACTGGAGGTATGCTTATACCTAGTAGGTGGCTACTTAAGTTCATTCACTGTAACAAAAATGTCAAACACCACCAATGTCAAAGCTAAAACCTTTTTATTTAAATCTACCTTCTGTTCATCAAATATTTTGCAAGAATTATTAGTTTCCTGAAAGAAAAATGCACTATAAAAGTGATAAGAAAAAGCCCAGCATTGTAACCTTGAAATATTACTAATAAAATGCTAATTTTAAAGGTTTTACTTGGGAATCTTTCTCACCAAACAACTGTGACATAGGAAGTTACAAGTTATAAGACACTTCTTAATGTAAGTGCACAGCTAGGCAATTTCAAAGAGCCTACTGCATGAAGTAGATACACAGCTTAGTACACTGTCGGAGCATTAAAAGCTGTGGGAGATGGTCATGCTTTTAATTTTCGCTGTATGCTCCAGGGCAATGAATCCTTCTTAAGTGTCCTACTTCCTTTGATATATTAGGAAGATGCTTCATATTTTTATACTGAGGACCTGAATTAATTATACCTCATTTTTCTGGACCAAATGAATATTATAGCAATTAGGCCTGAGGTTGATAAGAGCTCTATTAATGCTATGAACATTTCAGTGTTTTTTTTTTATGTTGTTGATATCTACCTTCTCTACTCCCAGGCTGCTAGAACATCTCTAAAATCTGTTCCTGTCAATATCTGCTTAAGGCAAAAAGAAGTCATGCATGCACTTATGTACACTGAAAGACAGAGATTAAAATACTTGGCACAGCACTGGCTGTGAAACCACCATCCATGGAAATAAACTGACACTTGAGGAAACAAACAATCTGACTAACACATTTGAACAGGACAAATCAAACAAAATTCTTGACCAAACGAAGAAAAAAACCCAACAGATTTTCTCTTTGGTCATCTGATTGTATGGTTATGTTTAACTGGCAGGAGGAATGAATGCAGCCAGTTAAACTAAGTCCCAAGAAGAAAGTGACTAAAAACTAAACTTCAGAGTGCCAAGAGGTTTCTGCTGTGGATTCATCACAGGACCCAGGCAATGATGAGAGGTATTGGAGAGCCGCCGACAGAACATAGTGTTGCACAACTGATCACCGTCTGCTGTAGGCAAGTTTAGTTTTTAATCACAGTCTTAAGGGGGGGGAGAAGGGGGCCCTGCACCGGCCAGCGCCTCCCACAATCCCCAGTCCCACTTCAAACACGTTAAGTGACACACAAAACTCTTATTTTAACTCAAGGTGAAATCTAAAGTAAGTGGGAGAGCAGATGCTTTATTCAGAACTGGAGGCATGTCCCGTGCTAACTATGTCACAGGCCATCAGTTGCCAGCTAAAAGTGACTGGGGCAGAACTAAACTGGCTTGGAAAAAGTTAGCCGGTGGAAAAATGGCCAGCACAAGCAGGGATATGGACAAATTAAAAAAATTAGACCAACCTACTGTATATAGGGTGTGAGAAAAGAAAAAGGAAGCAGAAGAGGGAGGATGCAAATGTGGCACTTCAAAGGTCTTTGAAAACGTTCTTTGTAAAAACCAGGAATAAGAAACAGACACAGGTGGTGATCTCGACGACAACAAGGATGTTAGATTTGAGACACCCAAAGGTGCCGATAGCATTAGCAACAATGGCGATTAGTAGTTATGTTCAGTTCTGTATGTCTGTTTGCGCAGGCCAGTTAGGCACAACTAACAAAAGACATGGGACAACTTTGATATTGACCAAGGTCAACCAATACTCTGTAATTGCTGTGTAATGAGTCAGTATAAATATAGCAAACTTTTGACATTATGAAGTTAAGCAGAGTTTCAGGTGAAAGAAGTGAGCTAGTTCATTTTTTTGCAGTTTCTCTGCAATTACTATTCCTCTTATTATCTATCAATTAACCAGCTCTCAATTATTCAAAGGCAAGAATCTCTACTGCCTGTATTGTGAATTAATCTTTTATAATAATTTTAATATAGCTTTCCCAAAAATCTAACATCATATAAATGCTCAGTTTGTATCCTTAACTGCAACTGCTTTTTCAAAGATCTACAAATTAACCTCTAGTTTTGTTCTAATTGTTTCCATAACCTTACATATCACAGAAGTAAGACTTTGTGTCTATAATTGTTAGGTTCAAAACTCTTCCATTTTATAAATCAGAAGTATTGTACATTAGTAATTTTCTAGTGAAAGGTTACAACTTGTCTTGAGTGACTACAGCAAGATATTTGTTAATGGCCAAGGGAAAACATCTCCTGTTTCCTCAAAAACAATTGGAAGGACACCATTGGGCCCGGAAGATTTCTTCTAAGTGCTTCAAGTACTGTACCACATTGCAATTATTTAATATAACATTTTGTCTATCCTCAGACAAAGGCATGTTATTGATTTTCTTTCTTGGTAGGAACCAGGGTAAAATATCAAATTTAGTAGTTATTTCATTCCACTCCTTAACAGTTCAGTAATGCTTAAATATTTTATTTCCTTATGAAAGAAAAGGGAACTAACATTATTAACAAAAAAAAACATATGCCATTCTAATCAAAACTAATGGAAAATGAATCAATAAACAGAATCCGAAAATAGAATTAAAAAAAGATTTATTCATTATACTTTCTGTGAATACTAGAAAGGTAATATATTTTCCAAAGATCAATAAAAGAATAGCAATATGTGTAAACTTGTATTCTTGACAAGGTACTTCACTCAAATTAGTCCAGTATGAGCCCTCTGTACAAATGGGTCTGAGGATCATCACTGTATATGAAAATATTTGCTCTCAAAGGACTTGCCTGGTATAACAAACAAAAAATTAACAAAAAAAATACCAATAGGGATATGAAAACAGTACAGATTTCTTTTTTATAATGCTAATTTATTCACTGGTTTAATTTAGGAAAATCTTATTTAAGCTTAGAGATTATAAGAAATTAATTCTTACAAGTCATCCCACAAATTATGTTTGAAAACATGTGTCTGCAGCAATAACCCCAAACAAAGGTTTGAAGAAACAATTAGCAAATGTAGGTTATTTGTAGTTTATGTCTAACCTCCAGATACAAGGATTATCTCCTGTGAAATGGTTCTAAGTACACAGAAAAAGTTTTTTGGGGAACTTTTCTGATAATTTTCAAGGAAATCAAACTAGGCTATGTATACATGTAATAGGTTTATTCCATGCTGAAAAAAAAGAAGAAAGAGAACACAACGTTTCGGCCATGGTGCCTTCTTCAGGTGTGGGTCCAGACCTGAAGGCGGCTCCACGGCCGAAACGTTGTGTTCTCTTTCTTCTTTTTTTCAGCATGGAATAAACCTATTACTTTTTCCTTTGCAGCCTACGCATGCTGACGCAGCTACCCACCTGAACTACTATGTATACATGGGTTACTTAAATATTACCCTTGGCACTCGTGAAAAAAAACAGGCATTCTCAGGAACATGAGAGACTCTGAATGTAAACAAAATTGGTAAAAACAAAAAAGGTATAAATCCACATTATGTAATGGACACTAATGTTACACATATGTAAACCAAACAAATAATGAACTGGCACAGTAATGTCACCTTGGAACAAATGCTGTTTATTTAAAGTCACCAATTATGACAGTTGCTCTCAGTACATTAAGACAAGTCAATACAGATGCCTTAACAAGTGACAATCCATTCAATCAGTGTAGCTTATCTGTCTGAGCTGCAAAAAACGGGAAATGGAAAAGCACTGCTCTTCGTGCCAGTCATATTTAAACTTTAATTTAAGCCTATCTTTAAGGTTTGTCCTGCTAATACTTACTCCATGTCAACCCTGATGTCTAAAACTCACCATAATTTATTTTATATTTTCTGAATCATGGGGACAGATGGTATTTTAAAAGCAATATTCAAACTTTTAACATAAATCCACAGGAGCCATTCATGGTATTTTATATATTTATTTTGATCAATTTTAACATGTGTATAATACACATTTTTGCAAAAAACATTTTAAATAGTTTCTTGGACTATAGAGGCAATATCCTCTCCTCATCTTCTAATATAGCTACAAGTAATTCAATTGTTCTGCATTGTTCTGTGAACTGTAATTTGACTACCTCTATAGTTGAAAGACCAGAGATTGTACCAGTCTCAAGTTGGGGTGGTGGGTTTGAAGAAAATAAAGGATTGCTCTGAGGGTTAAAGGTGCCCCCTTTACAGGGCTTTCACATTACAACCGAAACGCTAACAAATGTTTAAAAGAATTTATCCTTTGAGTAGAATAGCCCTGAAAATGCAACAGGAAATTTATTTTTTTCCTCAGTCCCCAAGCATAAAGATTGTATTGCATTTTTATTGTAGTGATGCCTAAAGAAGTTAAACTCCACATGTTGTAGAAACATGGTTGCTTGCTACTTTTTCTCAGATTTATACAACTAGAAGTTTTATTGAAAGAAGTGCTGACATTCATTACATTACAGGAGCCAATGGCACATTCGGCTATGTTGACTCTGGAGGTACTACAGAGTCGCAAGTCCTGTCTCTGTAGAGCAGTGAAATGAGAAGGCCTTCAGCACAAGGGCACCCATCTAAAGAAATCGATCATCAATTAGACAGAAGAGTCTGCTGCTGTGTCAGCAACCTCACATACACTGAGAGAAGGAGTAGGTTTTCCCTGCTCTGAATATCTGGTGAGGACAATGTAGTTGCCATCAACATTTTTTTGCCTGCAAGGCGTAGAGCAAAATGGGTCTCAAGGCACCTCTGAACATGCGGGAAAAAATCAATCAGAACAAAGAGCTGCCTAATCAATCAACTACTATGTAAGTTATATTGGGCACGATATTTATCTAAAAAGTACACAAGTACACTTCATGTACATGGACAGAAAGCTCAACACAATCCCATGGTCTATAATATTATCTAGAAAGTCCAATGTCACGGTTCATAACTAAAGGTTATTTAACTTTGGAATTTCCTCACCAATTTCACAACCTCTAAGTTATTTCTGAATTTTTCAAAAACTAGCATAAGGTAACTTGTAGATTGGTATATTCAGAGCTATCCTTTAACAAAATATATCTTACAAGCACACTAAACTCAACCCTTTCAAAGGTGGTTTGAGGTTATTCCTAAGCATATTTGCTACGTCATATGGATGTATTCAAATATACATTTTGATTCTAAGCGATACAAAAACATCAGAAATTCTCAATTTTGTCATTCTAATCTTTTTAATTAGATGTGCACTGCTCAGTTTAAACAATTACTGCTCCAGTTCATGAACACCAAGTATCACCATAAAATCACTGCTGAAGTTACATAACAGTAATAAATGTCGACCTTCACATTGTTCTCCAGTGAGATATTTTTCCTATAAAAGAACACACTGAAAGATCTTAATCATAAGACTCACTTAGGGCTTAAGCTGGTAATACAACATATGACACTTCATCTTTGTCCCCGGGTACTCAAAGTGATAGCACATAATGATGGAGGGTCTCACATAAGAATGCTGACCACAGCAAAAGATGTTAAAAGATAAAGTAAGAAAGCAAACCAGAAGGAAGGTCAAATGAAGAATGATCATTCAGTGTTACTTAAACAGACTTCTTTCAGTCCAAAGGCTATAATAAAATATAAGAGAAAACCAAGCATGTTTAAAAAATCAAATTTAATATTTAATTATTGCATAATGTGAACAATTTACCCGTGTTAGACAAGAAGGCTTTGTCTAAGAAGAAGAGCAGGAGAGTGTGTACTTACACTAGCAATCTAAAAACTATTTTACACTACTGACATGCCAACACTGCTGTGTATGATAAAGCATGAATCTATCAAGTGTAGTAAACAATTATCATAAATTGGTAAAATGGTCATTCCTGTACTATGTGATGAAATTGAAATTAATTTCTTGTGTGCCCTCCCTTCCTTCAATTGTCAATGTGAACTCCAACTGCAAATAGTATTGATGACTTCTAAGCAGCTTCTATCAATTTCCCTACGGGATTAATAAAGTATTATCTTTCTATCAATCTTATTATTATGAAGTATTATAGCAAAGTACTATGGCAGGATGACTGTTATGGAGTGGAGTATTAGTAGTTAGGAAAGAATGGACAAAAACGTATTTTTCAGCTATGAAACACATAACGCCTATAAACTCTATCGTTATGAAATAATTACATAAAATTACATTTTAGCTGTTATACTGCATAATAACTATGTCTTCAGAAACAATTAATACGTTTCATTTGCACTTCTAATCAAAACGGCTTCTGCATCAGTAATATTTACTTAAGGCTTTTAGTTAAAAAAAAAGAGTCTGCTTAATGCCAAGGACACTAATAAGCCCTTACAAAGAAAGACTGGAGTAATGTACTGGTGTGTAATTGGTATAGCACTATCTTTTTTACACTGATATTAGCCACATTACAGAGGAAAATACAGTTATAGTGGTGCTAGAAAGTTTGTGAACCCTTTAGAATTTAATGAACCTCTGCATAAATATGACCTAAAATGTGATCAGATCTTCATCCAAGTCATAAAAATAGATAAAGAGAACCCAATAAAACAAATAACACATAAAAAGGATATAATTTTTCTTTCATTTATTGATCAAAATGATCCAACATTAAATGTCTTTGACGGAAAAAGTATGTGAACCTTTAGGATTATCAGCTCAGTTAATTAGAGTCAGGAATGTCAATCAATGGGATGAAAATCAGGTGTGAGTTTGGGTGGCACTGCCCTATTTAAAAAACATAAAAATGTGAGTCTTCTCTACCAAAGTCTGGAAAGTCTGGTATTCACCACACAGGTTTGTGAACGCATGCGATGCCTCAATCAAAGGAGATTTCTGAGGACCTCAGAAAAAGAGTTGTCGATGCTCATCAGGCTTGAAAAGGTTACAAAACAATTTCTAAAGACTTTGGGCTTCGCCAATCACTGTCAAGCACCCCTTGACACCGTCAAGCAGATAGAGTACAAATGGAGAAAATTCAACACCATTGTTACTCTCCCCAGGAGTGGTCTTCCAACAAAAATCACTCCAAGAGCAAGGCGTATAATACTGGAGATCACAAAAAAACCCAGGGTTAAGTCTAAGGATCTGCAGGCCTCTCTTGCACTGGCTAATGTCAGTGTTCATGGGTCCACCATCAGGCAAACACTGAACAAGAACAGTGTACATGGGAGGATAGCAAGGAGGAAGCCACTTCTCTCCAAAAAAACATTGCTGCCTGTTTAAAGTTTGCTAAAGACCACCTGGATGAGCCAGAAGACCAATGGAGTAATGTTCTGTGGACAGATGAGTTGAAAATAGAACTTTTTGGCTTAAATGAGAAACTTTATGTTTGGCAAAAACCAAACACTGCATTCCAACCTAAAAGAACGTCATCCCAACCATGAAACACGGTGGTGGCAGTATCTTGGTTTGAGGCTGTTTTGCTGCCACAGGACCAGGACGAGTTGCCATCATTGATGGAACTATGAATTCTGGATTGTACCAGCAAATTCCACAGGAGAATGTCAGGGTGTCTGTCCGTGAACTGAAGCTCAACAGAAGGTGGGTCTTGCAACAAGACAACGACCCTAAACACACAAGTCAGCCTACCAAAGAATGGTTGAAGCAGAAGAAATTTCACGTTTTGGAATGACCGAGTCAAAGTCCAGACCTTAATCCAATGGAAACGCTGTGGCAGAACCTGAAGAGGGGAGTTCATGCAAGAAAGCCCACCAACATCACTGAGTTGTAGCAGTTCTATAAGGAGGAATGGGCCAAAACTCCTCCAAGCCGATGTGTGGGACTGATTAAGTTACCGTAAACGTTTGGTTGAAGTCACTGCTGTTCAAGGGGGTCACATCAGTTACCGAAAACATAGGTTCACATAATTGTTCCCCACAAAGACATTTAATGTTGGATCATTTTGATCAATAAATGAATGAAAAGGTATATCCTTTTGTGTGTTATCTTTACTTTTATGACTTAGATGAAGATCTGATCACATTTTAGGTCAAATTTATGCAGAAATTCGAAAACAATCCTAAAGGGTTCACAAACGTACTAGCACCACTGAAGGATAGATATTTACGTCTTGATTCAAAAAGGGGGTGAGGTGATAATCATACTTGAAACACATCTCATCTGAAGAATGACTACATCATTGTTTATCTAAGTATATACATAGAGGAACATAATATTTCTATGTACTTCCATTCTTACAGCCAGGTAGATCTGCAGATTTCATGACAAAATGTGTACAACTCTGACAGTATTCCTGTGGAGCTATGGGTTGTAAACTTTAAAATAATGTCAACCCATTAATTCCCAGGCACCTGTTCCATTTTAGAGGTTTCACTCCAATTCCTTAGATGTAATCAATTCCACTCTTTCTCACTACCAGCTCTATTAGTGTCTACCTACTTTCCGGTCTCATTCAATGACTCCACAAAAGGGTTCAAGCTGAAAGTATTGAAAATGACCCCATCATTGTAAAGCTGAAGCACCTCATGGGTCTTAACTTAAAGTGACCCTTGGTGGGCTTATAAATGTGAATTTTTATGATAATTATTTTTTTTTTCATCATGATAGTACTAGAACACCACAAACCAAGTCTGGAGTCAGTTGGCCTAACAGACTTGGAGCAGGAACAGTTCACATATTGGGTCACATCTGGTAATGCAATTCGTGATCCAGTTGGGCATAAAACATATTTTAACAACTTGTAAGGTACAGCACAGATCTTAAGTATTTTTGAGCTTTCAGTTAAATATTTGAATTTATAAAGAGTATATAATGAGAATAATGTGCAACTTTATGTGGCTGGTGAAGTAGTTTAACATTACTTAAGTAAATTCTCCTGTCTCTGTATGTTCCCACAAATATTGAAATTCAAGCCATACTTCACCAAAGTAATATGACATATTGACCATTTGTCAATTATTATAAATTGGTAAAACAGCCTTAGAAACAACTCAGGGATAAAGTGTAAGAGAGGCATGGATCAGGAAAAGATTCCTTATCCCTTTGAATACAGAGAAGTCCATTATTAAGTGGAAAGTGCATCATATCTCCAGGACATTGTCTAGCACAAGCTGAACAGCCAGGCACGCAGAAACTTGGTTAGGGATGCAATTACGACTTTGAAATATGTGCAAAGTTGTCTGAGATGGGAGTTGCTGTTCATACTCTGATGACATCACAGTCCCTACATTAAACTAGCTTGTATGGGTGCCAAGCAAGCAAAAGGACTTCATCGAAAAAGATTAATCTCTTTGATTAATGAGGTATACTGCTGATATAGCAGGTGGTCTAATGGTCAAATGAGGAAAAATGTAACTTTTGGGACTTAATCCAAAGTGTTTGGGGCAAGCTCTTTACAGCATATCTCCCAGTCAGCCCCACCCCAGTTCTTACGCATAATGGCAGTAACAACATGTTATGGGGATATTTCTCAGCAGGGAATGACAAATGCATCAGTATTAATGCATAAAAGGATGGTGCAAAGTACAGGGAAAATCTTAGAGAAAAACTGTTTGAATCAATTGGGAACCTACAACTGGGTCAAACATTCACACCTCTACAGGACAATGACTTGAAGTACAAGACCAAAAACAACACTGAAGTGCTCTCAAAAAAAGAATGTGAGTACCCTTGGGTGGCCAAAATCTTGAATTCAACAGAACAGTCGACACAGGTGCTTCTACCAAGCATTGACATAGGGGGGTATAACACTTAAGCAATTAAGTAAATTTAATTAATTTCACCTTATCATGTTTTTCTTCATAAAATTCAACCTTCAACATTCAGCCATAATATTTTCAAGATTAATCATTACATATTTGAATAAAAAAAGTCATTTGAAAAGATATACTGTATACTTGCCATTAAGCAAAATTAAAGTACGATATTATTTCCAGGACTGGAATATTTTTGTAAAGCACCTAATGAAGAGAAAACTCAGGCAATTAAAAGGTTAATTGAAATATAAAAATACGAGAGTTAAGAACAATATCATAATGGTTCATAATATCCTCACCATTAAAATATTCTCTTGAAGTAGACATAGTGGGGATAATAAAAAAACAAAGATTATTGGATTCTAACTAGTAATAGAATGTGAAATAATATAATGTCTTGCAATCATTCAACCATAATAGCATGAATGAAGAGATACAATGATCATCCTACTTAAAATCAATTAATCAGGATAATTAAACTGCAATATTGTTTCAACTTCAATATTGTATGTTGACGATGTTATGATAGCTAGTGAAACGTGACACGCCCTCGAACAACAAGTACAGGAGTGGAAGACGCGCCTTGAATGATTCCGGATGAAACTGAACATCAAGAAAACAGAGTACCTGGAATGTGGTGATCAAACCGATGGCACAATCGCAGCTGGTGGGGTCCAACTGAACAAAGAGACACAGTTCAAGAACCTAGGCTCATGTGTCAACTCCGACTACACTACCCTCCAAGACGCGAGTCAGCGCCGCTTGGATGAAATGGCGGCAGGTCACTGGAGTACTATGCGACAAGAAGATCCCTTTATGCCTAAAATCCAAAGTCTACCGCTCAGTGGTCAGACCAGTGGCCCTATACGGAACTGAATGCTGGCCAACGACAAAGAAACATGAACAGGCACTCCATACGATGGAAATGAAGATGCTGCGATGGACCCTCGGCTTGACAAGACTAGACCATGTCATGAATGAAGAGGTGCAAAGAACACTCAGAGTCGCCCCAATCACTGAGAAAACGAGGGAATCGCGCCTGCGATGGTATAGACACGTGCTCCACAGCAATGACACATCATTGGCAAAGACCGCCCTTGAATTGAATGAGGAAGGCGCCGGCCCCGTGGACGACCATTTACGCGCTGGCTGGATCGGCTGAAAGACAACATGCTCCTCGCAAAAGTCACCTGCCGAGATGCCGCAGACCGTACGAAGTGGAAAAATCAGTGCAAACAAGCAGACCCCACAGTGGGAAAATGCGAAGAAGAAGATTGTTTCAACTTCAAGTCAATTAGAATAATTACATAATTATAAGTAATTTTCTACACAATAATTGAATTTACATACATTAAACAGGTATATAAAAAATTATTTTAAAAAGTATGTGACGTCACCTGTCTTTTAGATACTTCTTACATATTATAATTTTAAATGTAATAGAAATGTAACTTGCAAAGTACACAAGCCTGACAAATTTAACTTGTAAATATTAAATGGATAATTCCAGTAATGGAAAAAATATGTAAAGTGGAGAAGTAGTTTACAGTGAGGCTCAAACAGTGGAGTGGTCATTGAACACAGCCAGTGCACAAATGTTGAGATTTTAATTCTTCAGCATATCCACTTATCAGTTATTTCTGACCTGGGAGCTGTGAAGTATGTTACACTAGCTATTCCAATGGGTAATACGGGTTCAAATTGCATTTAACCCTAGTATCCAGTTTTGCCTTTTGGTAAAAAACAAAACAAAACAAAATTAAACGTACTATGGTTTACTGGTTCCATGCTTAAGTATTTTTAAGTATAATTTCCATCATACAGTCAGCATGATAAGTGCACTGTGTTCGCTAGTTTTATTCTTTTAATCTTCCCAATGCTGCTTCTGCTTGCAAATATTACAGCTTCAAAAACTGTAATGAACTGAAACATGATTCCTCTCATCAGGAACTGGTCATTCAAACTGCATGCCTTTCACAGCAGAATTAGATGGGATTATCTCCAGGTACTGTATTTCAGTACAAAAAAAAGTGAGCCTCATCTCTTTCCTGCTGAGTGAAACTGAATAAATTGAGTTTGTAATTCTGAACATCAGGACTGCCACTGAAGGTGTAAATATCTACCATCCATTCTCTAAACCACTTTCTCCAGTACATGGGGGTGTCGAAGCCTAACCCGGCAAGCAACAGGCATTGCAGGGCACACACAGACAGAAAAACATGTGCACTCATACCAAAGTCATTTTTTTTGCAGAAGCCAGTTAACGTGCCATTATGTTTTGGAGTGCGGGAGGAAACCAGAGCACCCGGTCAAATATCCACAACAACACGGGAGAACATATATACTCCACACAGACAGAACCCAAGAAATTGAATCCAGTGCCCCAGCACTGCAAGGCAGCAATGCTAAACATTACGTGGCGCCCAGTGTTAACAATCCAGTCGGAAAAGAACTATGTATGGTAAAGTATTAAAGTGGGGAGAATCCTAATAGTAACTTGTGATCGTTGTGAGATAACAGCAAAAAAAAAAAGAAAATAAGTGAAGTAGATTCACTCATCTATAATTAAATGATTGACACTGAAAATGTGCACCACAAAAATTCACTCAACCTTTTTTAATATTTAGGTTACAACTATCCCAGTTCTTAGCTGAGATCTCAATAATATTGCAGCACGGGGTGACTTTCAAATACTCAGATACACTGGTGTACAGATTCCTTTAACAATTTTACATTAAATCCCTTAATAATTTACATTGAGAGGCTGAGCCAAAACAAGCTGAGAACTGGAGTGCAGGTTGCACTTTTAGAGATCAGAGGAATTCTGGCATGAATGCATTTTTGCATCCACTGAGGGGATAACACTTTGTGGCGACAGGGAAACCAGAAGTTTTAACCTGGTTGTCCTCATTTCTCCTCCAGACCTGAGAGAGTCAGACACTGCAGCCCCAGGAAGTCTCCCTGCCAAATGTCTGGTGGGGGAACAGCAACCAGTATACCACACTGGCACTGGCATACACCACCACACTGATTCCAGTGACACGCTGATGGTTTGGAGATAAAGGTCTGAGATCACTAGGTAGCCTGGATATATCAGTATGTTAGCCAGGAACAAAACAACAAAACTCATGAATGGCTATAATTAACCTCCTAGAAAACACAGTTAGCACTCTCTGCTTACATTTACTGGTTTGAAAATTAAATGACACAAAAAGCACCTTTACACTGCAACAGCAATGAGAAAATTACAACTATAAAGTTTATTCTATAGTTAATATTGGAGCCAAAATATCACTAAATGGCAAGCAGATGAATCTTTCAGAATTGTAATTTACTGCATGTTTCTTACTGGGTGTTAAGAATAAATTCCATGAATATGGAAAATAGAAATAATGTTGAATGCATTTCATAGTTTATTACACACAGTGCATACTGAGACTCAAATAGACCCTTTAAACTGAATTTACAACATAAAAAAAACTAATTAAAAAGATAACATAACTGAAAACTGTAACAATGCTTAAAAACAGATGTTTGTTTACAATAAAATGGCTTTAATGCCATTGTGTCAAAATTGGCTTTAAGGTGATCCAACTGCAGAATTGTAAATGGCTCTTTATGCGCGTTAACCACTTCTCTTTGAAAGCGGTATCTGCATTCCACACTCATTCAGATTGTGATGAATCACATGTTATTGAGAGACTGACAGCCACACTTGCTCTGGGACCTTACAAGTCTTGAGTCATACAGGGCGCTTTGTCTCTGTTGCCAATCAACTTAAAGTCTTCTGCATCTATATGTTAATGCTATTCAAGTCAGGGAACTATATAATCATGCCTTTCAGAATGTTGTCCTTGTGTATCATTTTAACAGGTCTGGCAATGAGCTTGTAATCTATAGATATCATTGCCACTGTTTTTTTTATTTTAATTTACATGTCCATTCCATTATACATAGCATGCCTTTCATTATATATATATAGTAATCCATCACCAGCCTTGACATTGACTTTGTTCCACTCTATCTTAAAGTAACAGTTGAAAATTTAGCATAAATATATAAGAACACATTATTTGAAGATAGGTAATCACATGGAAGTCCAACAAAATATTTTTATGTTCTTCGTAAAAAATATTCAGTATTTCTGGAAGCAACCTCATCAAATTCTTCACCACGTACACTTCCAGATTCTTTTTGCAAATATGAAAAAAAAATTTTTAGCTAAGAAAACATTTGTCGGGACAGCAACAAATCTGAGCACCTACAGTGGATACATTAGAGATCGTTCAAACATAATCAGGCTACTTGTGAATCATGAATAATAGCACAAGGACTGTGTACCAGTTGATTTACCTTTGCTTGGTTCAATATTACTCTATCTGATTTTTATACTGGTGAAAACACAGCTCCAAGAGTATTTCAGACACCAAAGGAAGACATTTTAAAACCAGCTTTTATAGTATTACAGGCTGTACAATTCTAAATCAACTTAAAATCATATTTTTTTACAATATGATGTTACAATTGTTACTTCAGAAACAATTTATATCCAATCTTCAAGACCTACTGAAGGATAGCAAACTTTTTTTTAAGCTTAACCAAAAAAAATATTCTAACACATTGGGAGTTTAACCTAAAAATGCTCAACTATGCTACCCTTAGAACCGGTTCTGTTGTGTCCAATATTTGTATAATGTCTAGAACTATCCGAACAGACAGTAGTTCATTCACTGTATTACAAGCAATGATGGAATAAATTCAGAGACTGCCTTAAGATAATTATGACTGTCATGAAATCTTTCAGAATGACAGACCTTTCCCTTTGCTCTGAAATCAAATTTAATATCCACAAATTTCCACAAAATTATGTACAATTTATTCTATGTTCACTACCGCAAACAGCAAAAACCAGACTTTTCACAGATTTAGTTTTGAGGCTTACAATATGACTGATTTCTCCAGAGTGCTTTTACTTTTCAGAAAATAGATGGTGTATTTCAGAAAACAGAAAAAATAATTCACTTTTCTTGCACAAAGTTACAATTGTTTAAGATAATGGATGGGCAAGATCTCCTAAGACGCACCTGGAGGAAAGTTTAATTTCTTATTACAGCTAATGTGAAATTCTCATACTCATTACACACGTTGATAATTTAAAAAATATGTGAGCCGAATGCAATGTGATATTTATTCCCTGTTTGAGTAACTTCAAACATGAAATAAGCCACTGAAACCAGGAGGAAGTCAGCTAGTGAATTATGGTCATGAATATTACTTTTGCTGTGCTTCAGAGAAGATGAATTGTTGACCTAAAAATGCTAAAATGAAACTCACGTAATTGCTTTAACAGAGTGCAAAAGATAAACCACAAAGATGACAATCAGTTCAGAATCAATCTTAATTTTACATACTATTTTACAGCATTTGCCAGATATATTACTTCTAAAATGATTGAATACCATGGTTCATTAACATAAGTATTTCAAAGTTGGCTAATGAAAATGAGATTTTAATTAAAAGATTTACCACCACAAAACACAGGAAAAAAAATACTTTTTTCTTCAAACTTATTACAGGCACATAAAAGAGGTGAGTTCTGGGGTGATATTTGATGCAAAAGTGGAAACACTAAGTCACAACTACAGGTACAGGGCTAAGTGCAGTTTTATTGCTTATTCTTTATTGATGTTTAATTGGAGTGTTTAGTTTATAAGAGAGTAAAGAAAAATCCCTCAACACCTGAATTTGTGTAGCAGCATACCCTTTACCTATCATTTCAGGTAAAACTCCTAAAGATCGCTACAGGGACTTTAGTAGGACCACTTAATTCTGCAACACACTCTACAGATTGATGTTCACAATGCATTGTTACCAAAAGATGAATTTCAATCTTCCCACTGTGGCTAAGGATCTGCGCCTGTGGTTGGAAGGTTGCCGGTTCAAATCCCCCGGCCGGCAGAGGAATCCTACTCTGTTGGGCACCTAAGCAAGGCCCTTAACCCCAACTACTCCAGGGGCATCGTATAAATGGATGACCCTGCACTCTGACCCCAAGCTTCTCCCCCTGTCTGTGTGTCGCATGGAGAGCAAGCTGGGGCATGCAAAAAGACAAATTCCTAATGCAAGAAACTTTATATGGCTAATAAAGTGATCTTATCTTATTTGCTGAACAACAGATTAGGAATGTGAAACTGCCCTGCCTAAGTACCCACTACCCAGCATCTGCATCTGAACATGTTCTTTTTTCTGGATTGCAACAAAGTTGCAGGAATGACAGGCTGAAGCCGACTTTACTGGCTCACTGACAGATTAATAAATCACAATGGAGCCCCTTCACAATGGAGCATGCTAGTCAGGGTAATAGCTGTAAAGGTGCAGAGAGACATTGCAAAGTTTCCACTGAACGGAGAGGAGAGATTCATGGTGTTAATTTAAGTTGATCACTTTAAGTTTTTGGATTACTGTTGTTTGTTTTAGTTGATCAATGTTAATTTAATTAACTTACATTAATTTAATGTAAGTTGGGGGGGGTGTGGTAATCATACATTATGAGTAGAGATGGTTCTCTCGCAACCCTCGCAAATGTTAAGAACCTATTGCATAAAGCAGATGTTTAATGTTCCAAATGGTTATCACTTATACTGAAGATGGCAAGGACCTTGAACTGGTGAACATGAAGAGAAGCCAAGACATAAAACGTGTACCCAGGCTGTACATACTGAAAGATCATTCAGCCCAGTTTGTCTCGTTTTAAATTCACCAACACCTTCTTCCCCTTCCTCATTTATAATAATAATAATTGCTTAGACTTATATAGCACTTTACTGGACACTCCACTCAAAGCGCTTTACAGATAATGGGGAACCCCTCCACCACCACCAATACGCAGCATTTATTTAACCATCACTGTATGCTCCACCACACTTTTAAAGCAAAGTATGATCTGCGGGTGGAATTTGCATTCAAAACTGTAGAATTTCTGCTGGGATACAGAAGACAAGAATCATTAAATTGTTTCCCATTTTACTGAAATCAATGAATTGGGAAAACTTCACACACAAAAAATCATTTTTTTCCCCTTAAAATGAAGGAAAATGGAAGTTGCTTAGTTTGTAGACATGTGCTGAGACATGGCTTAAAACATACAACTGGCTATTCCACAATCGATGGATTAACAGAAAAATAATTGGTGATTAAAAAAAAGAAAAATTATTTCCTAAGGTTATTTTGCAAAGAATTATAATGCATTTTAAAAGCGTAATCTTGGAAATTTAAGATGAAGAAATATATACTTTTTTAAAAGCAGAACACCTGCATACAAATGCATCCCTTTGATATCAGAAATAATGCAGGTCCTTTCATCTATAAAGTGAGACAATAGTGGTCTGTTCTTGAGTAGGAGGAAATGTCACTTGCTTTTTCCACGGCAAGGAGGACTCAGAGAGCAACATGGTGTTCTGCAGAATGTTCTTTGGAATCTCACGCAGGTGTATGAGCTGAATATGAATAATGTTGTTCCTGAATATGATCATATTCATTTAACCGCATCCCTTTCACAATGACTGGGAAAATAGCCATCGTACTGAATCAAAACATTGTCATTTCCTGCCAAACATAAGCAGCTGAAAAACCTATGAAATGGACTGCCAGGCACTTTGTTCACAGAAGTTGACAAAACTATCAAATCAGCCACTCGCAGAATCTAGCGCATTCATGACAAAAGCAACACGCATGTCAAACGACCAGATACAACATCCCTGTTCATATGGCTTGTTCATGAATACCTGTGGCATAAGTAAAAAGGGAGATAACTGCTTTCTCAAAGATACAAAGACATTAGAAGTATCATTAGAAAAAAAAACTGATATAGCTCCCAGGACACACTCCTCTATACACAATAGGCTGTCCTTAAATTGATTGGTGTGTATCGATGCATTAAGGAAGGAACTGTTGATACTTTACCTATGGTGATTAACTTGTAGCTCAGCCAGTAACTGGTTCTTGAACCACTGATCAAAGTCCACATTGTCGAATAATTCATAAGCTGCGAGTCCCACTGCATTGTAAACTTGAAGGGAAAAAAAGGGAAAAAACAAAATCACACCCATGGTCTTTGTCTATTTCTCAAATACCAAAGCTCCTTATTTAAATACGTAATCAATAAGCTTATATAGGCCCTTAGAGGTTAATACAGTTAACAGAGCAGATAAACAGTTTAAAGTCTCAAGCAAACTGATTTCAGATGGTCCCTTAGCCCATTTCTCGAGGGACTAATAAAAGGGTAGTGACTCAATCGAACTTAAGCTAGTTCACTGTACAATTTTAACATAACCTAAAAACCTGTTTGACTTTTCATTGCATCCCCACAGTGTCTACCAAAACTCTATGAACAGTCATTCATATCTGAAGACACAACACTGAGCTATTGCATATAATTTCAGAAAACACTGATTTAATTTACATTCCTGAGCCTGAATTCTCTTGTTGACACATAGTGCTACTCCTCCATCTTTAAGATCCCTGTTAGCCATGTTTCTTTGATTCCATCATACATGCATGCTAATGCAGTATGTGTTTTCTTTTTGTTTCTAACACTTCTGTCTTTAAGGTATAAGCATTTACTTACTTGATTCTTTTACACTTTTTCACTATATTCCCCATTTATCTCATCGGATGTATTTTATTTAGATTCCCCCTTTTTTAAATGTTATTTCTCAGTGAATTCATGCCCAAACCAACAGGTGCCCACATCACTGATGTAGCCCATCATATTTGTAAAGACAGCCTTTGTCAAACAAGTAGGTATTCCAATAGCAGAAAAAGCTGAAGATTCCTTGACATGACATGTTCTCAGTGTGTTGTTCTGACAGATTAATGTTTGTAGCTGTTCGTCTTTGCACGTTATAGTCAGAATCACTGAGACTATCACTGACTTGGTTATACTTTTTGCATTTATTTCACTTGCGAAATGTATTGCTTAAGCTAAATTAATTTGTCTGAACATGAACAACTGGGTCTTCAATTGCATTTGCTAGGAGCCTGTATACTCTTTGGATTATGTGAACTTCTCCAGTTCTAATTGTTATTAGAACAGGGTTTACCAAGGCTTGATAGACATCTCATTTTCAGCATCAACATCAACATCAACAAGTTACTAACACTGACTGTAGCAGTTGTGACTGTTATGTGATCACGGTGTCCTGGGAACGTCCACCTTCTTCATGATAAAGCCTGCTGATCTGATGAAATCTCACGGGCAATTTACCAGAAACATTAACTGATGCCGTGAAGTAAGACATGCACCCCCCAATAGATTATATTCTGGGGGTTAACCTCAGCCTGCACATTTGTCACAGCCAGACAGTCATGGAACTTGGGGCCTGAGCAAGAGTTTTCTAGACTATAGGGTCTGACGTGGCTCTTCTTTCACAAGGCATTTTCCATCTCTGGTGCAGAGCTGGCAGTAGGAGCACATCTGGACCACTACCTTACACACCTCAAAGTGCCAAATAAGAGTCAAGCTAAGAGCAACAGGCCAAATAGTGGGAGGCTTTCTGTGGGTAACTTCTGAAATCTTTGAAGTCCCAGTGAGGGATGCAACTGTAAAAGTCTCATCTTAAACCGCACCAACCCTTAGTTACATTTCTTTTTATCCTTTTCACAAATGCTGTTTCAAGTTAGAATGGAGCATTCATGTACATCAGCTCAGCTGTTCAAAGGGTTGAAACATGAAACACTTTCCATGCTCATTTCTTTTTCTTCAACGCTATGGAACTGCTCTTAGCAAGCTTCCATCCAGAAGCGGTTTGTAAAACTGATCCCCTGATCTCAAGGTGGAGGCTTTTACCTGATAGTGAATGAGTTATGGACAATAATCATGTACTAAAATCACTTTAAAAGAACTCCTCTGCACTTCACCTCAAGGAAATAGCTCAAGTTAAGGATTAATGTGGAGACTGAACACTTTATGTTCTCTCTGCTGTAAATTAGCTTCGTAAGACACAGCTGAAAGTTTACAGACTCACTCAATATAACGTGAAATATTGTTCAATTGTTTTGTTTTGCTGAATTTGATTAATATAATATATGGACATTTTAACAAGCATGAGGAATTTCCTTCACATTTCTTCTCAATATTGCTGGACCAGTAAGGTATATAAAAGCTTTGCATTTAATGATACCCCAACAGACATGAGCCAGTGAGTTGAGACGTGCATCTAACAGTACACACTCTTCAAATAAATTATTTCCCACCTGCCACGAGCTGCATTTCTCATCTGGTTCCCAAGTTTTCATCAGAAATGTTATTTTCTTGACCTAACTCATTATGGAAATACCAGTAAGTATATTTTTACAGAATGGTGAGTTGTATTTTTTTCTCCTGGAAAGGTGGGTTTTCTCCAAAATATTTTTTCCCATTTAAAAAACAATGTTTTTATTGCACTAAGTGTAACTGCAGATAAATCAGGAGGAAAAACAAGTTGTTTTTGAGAGTTTAACATTAATATGTATATAGGTCATTTAAAGTTAAATTTCATTTTAGGGATGACATTTAGTCTAAATAGTCTAAATGTCCATAATAAAGAAAGGCAAATATAGAAAAGCATACCAGCATCCTTGATCAGCAGGCGAACAGAATCTTCCACATTTGTTGGGCCTGCAGTAAAAGGTACATTACAATATTTTAAAACGTGTTACAAAACAGTACAATGTAAACATACAGTGCCTTTCAAAAGTATTCACTCCCCTTGGACATTTTATTGTGTTACAGCATGGAAACATGATTAATATAACCATGATTTTTTCCCCCACTCAGCAACACAAAGTACTCTATAACGTCAAAGTGGGGAAAAAAATCCATACATTTTACTAAGTTCATTAAAAATAAAAAAACAGAAAATAACTGAATGCATAAGTATTCACCCCAGTCAGAGTTAATACTTGGTAGCACCACCTTTGGCAGCAATTACAGCTGTGAGTCTCTTTGGATAAATCTCTTTCAGCATTGCACATCTTGACACTGGAATGTTTGCCCATTCTTCTTGGCAAAATTGCTTCAGCTCCATCAAGTTGGATGGGGGCAGTTTGTGAACAGCAATTTTTACTGTAAGTCATTCCACAGATGCTTATTTGGATTGAGCTCTGGGCTTCGACCGGGCCACTCCAGGACATTAACCTTTTTGGTTTTAAGCCAGCTCCCAAACACAGGTGGATTTATTCTGAAATCTTGCGAAACACCTCAATTGCACAAAGGTGGATTCCAGTCAAGTAATTATGTGACTCGCAGAAGACACTTGGTTACTTCGGAGGTAATTTATGTGTCAAAGCAAGGGGGTGAATACTCAGGCATTCAATTATTTTCTTTTTTTTACTTTACATTTAGTACAATATCTCGATTTTTTCGAAACTTTGACATTATAAAGCACTTACATCAGCTACATCATGATTCCACGCTATAACACAATAAAATGTGAAAAAATCCAAAAGGGGTGAATACTTTTGCAAGGCACTGTACATGACAGTGAATGGAATTTTGAAATATTTTATCAAAAGAAGGTAAGCTAGAGTGTAAATGCACAAATAATTACACTGGGCTCAACAGCAACATTATACATTATTGACAAATGCAACTAAAATATTTTGTTTTACACTTATACATCACAATATGTCAGTGTGATTCTCACCAATTCCTCAATACTACTGGAAATTTAATCTTTTTTCCTAATTACTTTTGGGATTTCAGTTGCGACTGCAAATGTATTTCAGAAATGACTACTCAAACCGATACTCATGCACGTTCTACAAATGTAAAGTGGGATATTATCTTTCTTAAGCTAAATTGCCAAGTGTCCTTTCTTATTAAATTCCCTGAAGTTACTCCTAAATTGTTCCTAAACGTTCATTTAATCACCTAAAATAATCCAGTCTTAACATGCCTTTAATCCTGAGAAAAGAAACGATTTAATGTAGATAAACGCCAAGACTTCTTTCAAAATGAAAGATTAAGTCTCCCCATTCGGCTAGACAATAATATTTTTGACTGTAATTCCTGTCAAAAATATGTGCTTTCTGTTTACAATGGCTCCACATTAGGTTTCTTTAATATGTTTTTGTTCGTGATATCTTTATATTAGACATTAAAAAACAATGGGAAATCTAGCACTTAAAACACTTATACAAATACAGTCTCATTCTATGACAGCTCTAGGGTTTCATGTTTTAATGGACAGTTTTTTGAGTAAATTCTCTGAAGAATGTAACAAACTGTTCTCTAGCAAAAATGTTTCACCATAGATAGATATAGCACCATAGCAAATGAGGAGCTGTATTAAGATTTCCAGAAGAGGTATTTTGATAATGTTTGGTATTAATAAAGTCCCCATAAAAGATATATTCTCGAAATGCAGACAGAAGGCATTCCAAGAAATGCATGTCTTTGGATTGAGGCAGGTCCATGGATTCAAAAACAGCACAAAAACATTATTAAAGCTTATAAAACCTACTTATGAAAAGAGGGAGGTGACATATAACCCTTGCTGGGTGAAAAAGATACAGGGAAAGCACCCTGGCCTTAAGAAGAGATCTACTATCCTTGAGGGATGGAGGGAGATCTCTGACAGGGGGTTAAATCTGAAGGACATCACTCACCACATTATTATACGAGTAAATCCCGTTGGTTGATGATTACTTCGTACAGTATTTGTCTTTTCTAAGTATGAACTCTACATTAGCAATTGTCCAGGCACTAGCTATTACCCTGTACTGAGAGACTATGGGAAGAGTTTTATTAATAGCCTACAGTTTGAACGAAATCCCCTGTGTCCTTAAAAACAATAACTAGAATACCATCAGGCCCTAGAGATGTTTAATTGAATTGCTTGAAAAGGTGGTCTTGGGTTGATAGAGGAGGACTCTAGTACAGATCCCACTCAAAATCAAACAGCGTGAAAGCAAGAAAATGAAACCAAACCCAATGGCAAAAGCATGGTCTTGAGTAGAAGCATTAATCTTTGTGCAAGGCTTCTACAATATAAAATCAAATTGCACACGAGTATCTATACTGTAAGTTAATCTGATGTTCCCTTTAAAGGTTATAAGCACATTAAGCAATCAGTTTTTTTTCCAGCAATTGGGCTGTGTTCAGAAAATGAGGTCGATTACATGATCCAGTCATGAATCACAAAGCATTTAATGTGTTCACTGAATCTAGCTAATTTCCGAGACACATCAGACCAATGGCTCTTCAATGCATGTCTAATTAGAGACATATTTCACACAAACAATTTCTTTCACTAAAACAAGAAGGATTGTTGTGCTATAGGTGGCTGCCTTTTGCAACAGCAGAAATATGTCTCTTTCTTCCTTTTCGAATAACACAACATTCTGTATTGTAATTATCTTATGGTTTTCTACTTGTCTTCATTATTCTCAATTCAATAATTACATTTTCATGTGCACAGCTAAAAAAAATAATAATGAATACTCATTGTTGCCAACTGAATGTGCATTTTTAAAGTTCATGATCACAATGAAGGGCTGAAGTGCCAAACTCAGGACTCCCAGGATGCAACTTTTGTTGCAGAATCAGGATTTGAGCTGAATAACAAGGAAAGCCCTTGCTAAAAGGCTTTCAGGTCTTTACACTGTACTGCAACCAGGAGCGCTCACATAATTCAAGATTCTGCCATCAAGGTCTGGCAGGACAAACTACAACGATTTAACAATTTATAAACCATGTCTTCTAATTATTTAAAGCACTTATCTAAATGGACATATATTTCCTATGACTACATTGAAATGGCAAAGTGATATTCTTTATTGAAGATTTAACCTTTCCAAACTGCCTGTAAAGGAACTAATGAGCACTTTTTAATGCATTTTCTAACATTACATGCATGGGTTTATCAAATTAAAACAAATTATTTCATACAGACCACCAATTTTGTTAAGATATAAAATGTCTATCTTGTCATATTTGGGGAAAAAAGATAAAACCTCCAAAATTAAGAAATTACAGTTGACAAATGAACTATGTTGACTGCATAAGGATTCAGAGCCACAAACTCTATTTGGTAGAACCACATCTGGCAGCAATTACAATCACGTGTTTTGTTGGGGGAAAATCTCTTCCAACATTGATGCACTTTTTGCCCATTCTTCTTGGCAGATTTGTTCAAACTCTCTCAAGTTGCTTGAGGACTTCTTATGTACAGCACCTTTAAAATATTTCGACAGATTTTTAATACGTTGAGATTTTGAATGTTCAACTGAAGGACATTCACATTCTCAAGACACTCCACCTTACTGTAGCTCTGGTCTTGTGCTTTGAGTCGCTATCCTGCTGAAAGGTGACCTTTTGTCCCATTTTGGTTTGAAGGAGGATCTTCCAGTACTTTGCTCCCTGCCAGCAGAACTATAATACAATACTGGCACCACCATGATTGATGGCAGGGATGGTGTTTCATATTAATTATATATATACACATCTTTACAATTTTGCAAGGCACTGCATATGTAGAACACTATAAAATTCCAAATTCAATAGTTATTTTAGTGCTTCTATTTTCCCAAAACAACAGGGTAAAGGCCTACTCAATCTACCTTTTGTTCCCTTAAAAACAAATAACACATCCACATCAACACATAGTATTAAACTGCATAATATTAAATATAAAAAAAACATACCTTGCAAATTCTGAACCATCTCAAGAAGTACTGGAGTCAGTGTTTGACTGTAATTATGGAATATATCCAAAAACAAAACTTCTGTGCATGGCTGAGAATAAACAACAGAAAAAAAATGAATGTGAATATAATAGATAAAAAACATTCCAGAGACAGAAAATTTTTCAAATTGAATATATGAAGATGCCTTCCCAGAGTTGATGATTTTGTAGTTTTTGAAGCTGTTTTTCAGCAAGCTGCTTCCAGAAGTAACTCCTGGACAATAAACCCATAAAACTATACTCTTCCTTCTCATCTTTTCCAGACTATTGTTTCCACTGTAATTCCTTTTATTCCTTGTCCTTTACAGTCTTCTGTTATGTGGTCATTTTCTTTCTGGTTCCAAAGAATACCAAATCGTCTAGTTCCTCGGGAAGCCTTCTCTTGACTTCCCTTCTGTCTTGCAAGCCGTATGGAAACTGGAGTTATCAACTCTCTACTCCCTACTTGTGCTGCCTAATTTACCTCTGTCCTAAGCATCTCTGACCTATCAGGTGCCTTTGAAACACATAACAGCTGCATTCACCTCTTTTGCTCAGGTCTCTTCCTGCCTCCCTAACTACGTCTTCCATGTTTGCTGGTGTAGTGTATATCTGTGAATCTCTTTCCTCACACTCTCTCCACAGGTGTCCCAAATGGATGGTCCTTGGATCTACTGTAGCATCTCTCTCCTCTTGCTTCTCTTTCTATGGCATCTCCTAACTCATTCTTGCTTATGGTGTTCAGGTCTTCTTCACCACTCCTTTCTCTGACTCACTTTCCTTCCCACATCTCTAACACCTGAGAGTCATTACCTTCAGGATGGAACCACTTTACCTGTATCTCAACCTTTCCAAAACATGACCTCAATTTTATACTGCAAGGGCACTAAGTGTGCAACAAAATCGTCTTTGCTGTTAAATACTTTATCTTAATTGGCAAAAAATAAAGAACATAACTCCAAAATGGTCAATTTAAGAGTTTTTCTTTTTACTTAATTTCTTTAACAGCCATTCCTACTCAGGTTTAAATTACTTATATTCCTAAGAACACCTTTACATGGAGAAAAAAAACTAAACGGCACATTCTATCCAGGTGGATGGCAGGATGGCAAATACGTTTTGTGGTGTTTTTTCTATCCTTTAATACATACTTCACAATTTTGCCAAGAAATACAATTTGAGCAAGTGGAAGTCCAAATAAGACCGCTGTTACCTTAACATCATTTTGCTTATATTATTGCATCAGGGTTGCAATATTAAACAGGAATTGACATACATACACCAAGTGAAGCAGGGGCTGGCTTCCCTCACCCCTGTTCTGCTAATAAGGCAGATACAGTAGCAAGATAAAGATAAGATTCCCTTGGTGCTGCACCTACTGGTACTGCTATGTATAATACTGAGCAGGCTTCCAGAAAAGTCTGGGCCCTCCCTTCATGGAAGGCTTTACATAATTCAATTAAATCTCACATAATTTAATTAACATGTCACTAACATTTTACTTACGACAACATTGTTACTTACAACAAAGATCCACCATTCCTTACACACACAACAGTACGAATGTTCAAATGTGTACGTGTATGAAAGCAAAACCTGCGAGAGGTAATTTCAGATAGCTAGATTAAGATAATTTAAAAGGAAATAATGTGTTGCTGACAGTGTATGAAAACTGCTATCTTGTTGTATGCTTTTACAATTTCATGTATTCTGAAACCAACGCTTAATAATAATTCCTTACAGTTTTCTTATTTTGTTATATTTTGTTTAATATAAACTCAACTTACAGAAGACATTTAGAAATCCAAGGAAAAGGCACCTTGGTAACCAGTGTTGCAATCAGTTACACCTATCTACACTAGTATGTTATTAAATCTGATTGTGCTAACCTGATTTTTCAGAGGTGTGCGACTGTCACTTGAATTAATTGCACTTTAGTGAGAGTAACCATAATTGATCACAGCTTTGCTCTTGACAAGCCGCAGTGTAATGTCAATGCTTTAGACACTCTTCGCACTTTTCAGAAAGCCTGCTGCTCATCACAGCGATATTAGTAAAGTAACAGAGAACATGTTACAAATGCTTTTTAAACATGACAAGGCTAACAAAAACATCAACAGACCCCATTTTCTTAAAGCCTCAGTTCTTAATTAGAAAACTAAAAGATAAACGGGTAACAATACCTTTTATGTCTTTTTAAGGCAACAGGGCCTGTGCGTCTTTTAATAAAACACATTTTGCTCATGTTTAACATCTATTGTCAATTATCACAGTCAGCTTATCATGCCTTCCTCACTTAACCACCAAATTAAAAAGATAAAAAAAAGATTAAAAATAATGTAAAATAACACATAGCAAAATGACCATGAGCAACATAAAATAGCACGGCTTTCATGATCACACAGAGATTAGAAGATGGTATCTGCTAGAACGTACCCGAAGGCTGTACTTCCAAGAGTCCCCTCCTGTTTCTTCCACGGCTGCAAAGAGGACACAATTCTACAAGTTACAAATCCCCATTCAAATTCAGGCTGAAAGATCCGCAACCGTAAAGCAAAAGGTTTGAAAAATATTTAAATAAACCAGGTCACACCTACAAATTAGAATTATTAGAATGATCAATGTGTCTTTGATTTTCATTCTTTCCTTTGCTGTTCTGATAAGAGTGCTATTCGATCAAGTTGAAGTGTCTCGCAGAAGTAGTCACCAAATGAATTTGTGGTCAAGTTCATACAAACAAATCCAAAAAGACTTGCAGCTGAAAATATAACATATTGTTAAAACACACACTACATAGATTCAAATACATTAAGGAGCTGATTTATTTGATAAATTCCGTTCCATTGGGCGGAGAGGTGGCTCTGTGGCTAAGGATCTGCGCCTGTCGCTGGAAGGTTGCCGGTTCAAATCCTGCAGCCGGCAGAGGAATCCTACTCTGTTGGGCTCCTGAGCAAGGTCCTTAACCGCAACTGCTCCAGGGGCGCCGTACAATGGCAGACCCTGTGCTCTGACCCCAGGTTCTCTCCCTATCCGTGTGTCTGTTTGTCTCATGGAGAGCAAGCTGGGATATGTGAAAAGATAATTCCTAATGCAAGAAATTGTAAATGGTTAATAAAGTGATGTTGTTGTTGTTCTGACACAAGTTAATATTTTCTCACAATTGGTCAGGATGGGATATTGTAAAAAGTTTTAAAAGTAAACAAATGGTTTTCTAAAAAAGTTACCTGCGCGCAAAATCGGTTCAATGCAAATCAGAACTACATAACCTCATTAAATGAGTTAAAAATAAATCAGTATGGAAAATCCTGAACTTATGAATGTTAACAAACACATATTACCCTAAATATACGTTTATAAAAAATAAAGTTAAAGTGCCTGTAAATGGCAATAATCACTCAATGATTATTATAACTATGGCTGTGGGATTCTATGAAGCATTTTACAGCTACAGTACCTGGTCCAGTTACCACAGTTGCTGGCAGGGATACCTTGTCCTCTAAAAAGTACACAATCTAATAAAAGCCCTGGACTGGATTACCTATGTTTTTTTCACCGAACAAGCATTCAGCTCCACTAATTCATGACTAATTATAATGCTGTTCCTTAAGTGATTATCTCTCCCCATGGGATCTGCTTATTGAGACTCACTGTATGGGATTAGCAGTCAAATTACTTTTCAAATACCTTCAGACAAAGGACTGTTATAATACATAATTAACATTTTGCCATTTTTTTCACAGCTTTAACCTGATAGACTTAAAACTTAGTAAACCTACAAAGAGGCCATAATGTCAAATGCAAGGCTGTATGTTATTCAAAACCTTTTCTTTTAACTTGTAATTAAATCCATCAGCCTCAAGACACTAATAGCTTGTAATCATATTGCAGAAATTAAACAATCATTACTGGATGTAGTAAAAATAATAATTCTTTCCGTTACCACAAAGTATATAATTAGCAGACAAACAATTCTGTAGATATTAATGGACATTATTTTACCCTTCACACCCTTGTCAATATCTATAGTGCAACAGGAGTGTAAACAGGCACTTCATTGTGTTAATGTTGCATTGAAATATCATGTCTGATAAACTCAATGAAATACTGTATCATCCGACTGTTGCTAAAGCAGTTTGTAAAACCAGATACATTTCCTTGATACCATAATCATAACAGATAGAAATAATCTAACAAAAGGAGATTACTATTCTTCTTCATAATAGTAGTATTTTGCTAATAACAAATTTCCCATTTCTGACAATGATCCCTATACAGAATAGTTCAGAAAATAGGATAAACCAAGTTCAGTTCTGTATATATTTTGAGTTATAGATGAAGATGGCCAAAAACAGGTCTGAAATCACTCCACAACAGACTCCAAATGCTCATTAATGTAGAAAAGGGTAGTGAATCTTTTTTAAACTTCTTTTAGAGATGATAGAGTCTACAAAGACCCACATGCTTCCAGCTAACATTATTCAAAACATGAATAATTAAGGGAACTTTAAACTTTAATGGGAAAATAATAATCTTAGATGTTAAGCATATGACAGAGAGCATTTATGAAAAAAGCAATAAAAAAATTGAATTCTACCCAATGTGGAAAGAATTTTCAGCACCCCGTTCTACAACTCATACGAGACCCACAGCATTCTCTCTCTCTCTCCTCCTGGTGGATTAAATTTGTCAGTAAAGCTCATAAATACAATGCTCTTAGCATTGAGAATAGTTAGCTCTGCAATTGACATGTACAATTATGTATCCGATGCCCAAGAAACATCCAAGAGATGTCTGCACTTGAAGTTCAGTGCTGTATTTTCAATGTCTGCCAGCAAAAAATTCAAGTAATCAAATTAAAAAATTAAAAAAGTAATCAAATTAAAAAATTAAAAAAGTAATCAAATTAAAAAAAAACTAACCATGGATATTAGTGACAGCAGTGGTTTTCAAAATATGGTGCGCTTACCGCAGGGCTGTGCAAGCTGAGTTCTAGGGGGTGTGTGAAAAAAATCCATAATGGCTGAAAAATTAAAAGAATTACACTAAACCATCTCTCCACACAAAATATAAGAGTCTGCTCCTAGAGCATAGACACAGCTCTTAGAGGTAGTTTATTGTTGAAGTCGGGGAGAGATACCAAATAAAGAGCCTGGGGGAAAACAGCGGGTTGCTCGAGACAGTAGCCTTTGTTTCAAGAGCACTCAGGGTTTTGCTGATATTCAACACCGTTGAATGTTGAACTAAGTACCTGTGTCGTTAAGAAATTGTCCTCTGACCTCCATTTTGCAAGAAAGTACATGGATACAAAGTATTTCACTCACTAGCTTGTTTCTCTGCACTCACAGCAGTCAAGACAAAGTATCGCCAAAGGTTGGATACTGAGACCAATTTAAGGGTGAAACTGGATTCTATTAAATCTGACTTTGTTACCCTTAATTCCCAAATGCAGGTGTAGTTTACTAGTGCATTTGTAATACAAAAGGAAAGTGATGGGGGTGCATAGATTAGGCGATCGAACGGGGTGTCCGGCTGAACAAAAATTGAAAACTGCTGTATGGTACGTGGTGTTTTTGTTTTTTGAAACTGGTTCAACACTGATTATCTGCATAGCATAGTTACTTTGTAGCTGTTTATTCCCATGTGTACAAATGGGATATTTACATCATTTTCTATTATTCTTCTACTTTCAGACAAGTAAAATCAGTAAAATCTGATCTGTGAGTACGTACAGATAACATTAGCAAAAACAACAAAATAATTTAAACTCCCAGCTCAGAACACATGAAGATGCCGGCCATGGAAATGTCTCTTCAGTCGTCATTTGACAAAATGGAGCAGGAGGTAACTTTAAAGGTGCATAAATTAAAAATATCACAGAAAAAGACAAATGAAGCCCAGAGTGATGCAACCGACAGTTTACACTTGTCCATCTGCTTAGATGCCCAACAGTGAACAGGAGCCCTGGTGGAATGACAGACACCAGTTATTTGTCTTTCACAGATGTTCGGGGCCTTGATGTGCAATGAGGTGTAAAGTTGACACATTAACTCCCTGTGGAAAAAGCCAAATATCTTTAAAACATTTTCTGGGCTAGAGAAGCAGGTTATGCCTGGAAAAACTTGTCTGCACTGTCTCTCTGGTGTGCTCAGACTGCTGAATCTTAATTTAACAGGCCCTGAGTTTTTCCTTTTAGCATTACACCACCAGCAAAGGTTCATTTCACTGTCAGACATTTTGAAATTCCCATCTTCCAATAAGAAATCTGGCACAACATGAAAGTTCTCATTTTCTTCAGCAAACCACACGAACATATTAAACATACTTCCTCTTTCTGTTGCTCAGAATGCCTGTCATAAACTTGTTTTAAAGAGTTATGAGATATTTAAAGACACACGTCCAAGAGACAATAGATTCAGTATGAAAGAGAACAATAACCCACTGCTGCCTACTGAACCAAAATAAGGTCATTTTAAGCTATTTACCAAAACTTTCAGGGTCTTCTTCCCACATTGTGAGTTCTTCTTCTGTTAGCAAGAAAAAATGAGATACCAGTCTTCTGCCTATTTCTGTCAAGGTGGGATAGGTGAAGAATGCCGTTTTTATCTTGTAGGCTTCAAGGGTTTCTGGCTTGCTATCTGAAAGAATAAATGTTATACAATATAGACATAGATTAGAAACTAGTAGTATTTTTCCTCGATACCTCTATTAAGCCTTTTTCTAGTCTTCAATATCCTTTGTGGCAGTATTAATGTAGTAATGTTGCACATTCTTAATTTTCTTAAGATTGCTGATGTAAACAATAGTAGAAACAAATGCTTAAAGACCAGACAAAATAAAAAGATGAAGTAAGGATATATAACTATCTAAATACATTTGTATTATTCATGCTTCTAACATGAAAAGAAAATGGACATCTATCCTTCCAGCTACCACAGTTCTTCACATTAATAAAACACTCTCTCTGACAGCCTGGGTCATGTCCCCTAAGCTTGCAGTGCTAACCTATCTCCACTCTAACTGCAGTTCATATTTCCTTTACTACCATCTCTGTGGAGTGGTCTTCTTCATACATCTTAATGCTCCTTCCTGTGTCGCATAAATCACAATGATTCCAGAGAAATGGATTATTAAATTTTACAGATACACACTACACTTACACCACATAAAGCACTATCTTTGAAGCCTCTATCATCTAGAAAACAGAAATATTGATATAAAGTTTGTATTTCTAACCTGCTTTGTAAGATTATAAATATACACAAGATTATATATATCAAAGAAAACCCTCTCCTTTAAAGATACACAGCATTTAAATATACCATATACCTATTCATACATATATAAATATATAGGTTACAGCTCATTCAAAGCTTTAATGAAATTTTCAGTAAGGAAAAACAACTCTGCACTGACAATCCATTTCAAAGAGCCTGATTTTGGAACAGCAGGTCAGATATTGCATCCATAAGCTTCAGACACTCTGTGAAACTGTCTCGCATAACTCTGGGATATTGCACAATAACCAATAATGATATATGACTAACCCTAATGCTTATATTAAACTACAATACAATGAAAAAACGGTAACAAAACACATTGATACAATGCAAACAGTATGATGTATTGTTTAACTGTAAAGCCTAACTAAAAAATCTGAAAAATGTAAGAACAGTTGTAAAATAAAATCAGCGTTAACTCCATATGCTTTTTCAATCATAGCCTTTAGGATTACCATTTTCAATACAGCACTAATAAAGTGATCAGTGAACCCACCAAACTCATTTGCATGGAAGCACTTTTTAATTGACTTGAGAGAATAAGCGTCCTGTGAACCCGATCTTCAGTTTAAGTCCAACACGTACTTGAAAATCAAAGCCTAAACATGTTAAAATACAACCAAGTCATAAGTGCCAAACTTGATTAAATTAATCACACAAACCTGTAATTTATAAGATCCATCAGATCCCAGGAAGGCTTAATCGGGGTTTCAATTACAGCACATCTAGCATCTAACAGTAGACTCACATTTTACACAAAGTATTTTTATGCAAATTTGACTATACACAGTTGGCGATGGAAAAATAAATTAAAAATCTAATAATCCAGGAAATTTCACAAATTCAAATGTGGCGCACCTGAACTACGCTCCGTGAACTAGTTACAGAACCTATAGCACGCCAGTTCTTTCATGTGGCATCACCCTTAATATGGCTTGTCAACCGAAAACAAGTATGATGTTTAAGGGAGGAGAATAGAAGGGTGAGTTCTCATAAGATGTGCTTTGGGGTATACATGCTGTCAGGAACCTAACTAACATGTAAAACGCAAGTCTACTGTGTTTTGAAATCCTTAGCTCATGTAACACCCATCTATCCATTTTCTAACTGGTGTATCCAGCACAGGCTCGCAGTGGGAGCCAGAGCCTATCCCAGCAAACAATGGGCGCTAGGCAGATGCACTCTGGACGAGACACCCATCCATCGCAGGGCACATACAGACACGGACACGCACACCAGGGCCGTCTTATTCCAGAAGTCAATTAACTTACCAGTATGTCTTTGGGAGGAAACTGGAGTATCCAGAGGAAAGCCCGACAAAAACGGGGAGAACAAACTCCACACAGATAGCACCCCAGGAATTGAACCAAGGGCCCCAATGCCCAATGCCAATAACTGTACCACCCTCAGCATCCCTTAAACCAGTGACTCCCAACCAGGGGTACTCGTGAGCAGTTACCAGGGGGGTTGGAAGATTGTGGATTAAATGTAATTCACAAAATAGAAATTAATACTTGACATTTAAAAAATGACAAATACTGTTTCACTCTCAGTCAACATAATTGTAATTAGGAACAAAATAAAAGTAGAAACAGATTAAATCGGTGAGATGTTGATGTCTAGCGTTGCCGATTTATTACAATAATCACTCCTGCATTACTGCACGGCAAACGCCTCATCTAGTATCAATAACTGCTCTTTTGGATGAAAGTGAATCATCATAATAATATTCAGTTTAATATTGTCAATAATGTTTAATAGTATCCAGGTTAATATCAGTTTAAATGAACAAATTTAGCATCATACTGCATTTTGTGTGGATGCGGGGGTACTTAAGCCATATTGAAAGGGCTGTGGGGGAACATAAGACAAAAAAGGCTGGGAACCACTGCCTTAAACCATGTGGTGAATTTGGCACAAGAACTGGGGTGCTGACACATGCACAACGAATCAATGATGTCCCAACAATCATTTGCTGTGTCAAAATTGTGGCCAAGAAATATTATTCCATGCTTTCTAGAACTGCCTATTAAATGAAGATGCTGCTTGAACACTCGACCTGAAGCCAGAAGGAGAAGGAAAAGTCCAAAACTGTACAAGGTTAGAAGGAGACGAGAAATGCACGGTCATGCCGAGCTGAGTGAACCTCTGTACCTTCTATGTTCTTGGCCGGCTTGTAGGCATCATTTTTGACGATCGTTTTAATGAGGTTCATGCACTGGACAATGAACCTCTCAAAAGTTATTCCCTCGCCGACCTCTGTGAACACGTAGCTGACGGCAAACTCCAGAGAGCGCTGGATGAGGGGAATGAAAGGGTACGGGTGATATTCCAAAAAGTCTAAAAGCTGAAAAGGACAAAAACAGGTATAAGCAAAGGAACCATGCAGTAAACAGCACAAAGTCACAATCTTATATTTTACTCTCATCATTCAGTTAATTTCTAATTTAAAAAGGCCTTCTCAGCCAGACAATGATAAACCTGCTGGAACTGTGAAATACTTAAATATCTTTAACACTACCAAAACTCTAAATAAAAATGTGAAATGTCAAACATGAAGTTATCGAAGAAAAAGACTTCTAACACATTTACAGCTTCTAGACAATGAAGAAGCTTCAACAAAATATAGCACAGAATATATATTCAAAGGCACAGAATTTAAATAAAGGGATGTTATATTAAAATTATACAGATAAGATCACATTTAGAATATTTTTTACAAATATGGTCACTATACTACAATAAAGATGCTGCTGCTTTAGATTCAGTCCAGCGTAGAGCAACCAGTTACATTTCCAGACATAAAGGAATATCCTAACATAAAAGGCAAAAATTAACTTTTTTTTTAGTCTTCAAGAGAGCAGACTATGAGGGACCTGATTTACCCAGACAGGTGTTTTCATAATTGTCTTGCATGACCCAGAGGGGATTCCAGTGAAAAGTAAAGTACATTTAGAACTGAGAAAGGGCGGAGGGCAATTTTTGACACGTGTTGTTATAGGAATCTAGAACAAGCCAGCCAGCCATCTTGTAGATTCCAACAACCTGGGTTCTTTTAAAAAAAATGTTGCCAGATGAGACTCTGGATAATTTAGCTTCTAGTAACCAAACAAGCTTGATGGGCCAAATGGCCGTCTCTTGTTTATAACCCACCATTAGAGATGCTTATGAATGCTTTGATTGTATTAATATCATGACAATTATTATTTTTTTAACTTAATAAGCAGATAATCATTACTATTTCCAGCATAACTATTTTCATCAATTTCCCTACGGGATTAATAAAGTATTATCTATCTATAAATATTTGTTTCTGGCGAGCAGGGGTAAAATGATGTATGCCACATCCTAAAAGCAATGTCACTCCCCAGGGCACACTGCCCAAAGATGCTGACATTTTTACACATCTTAATAGACAGAAACTGACTTCCTGATTGCACTAAAACAAAAGTAGGTGTTCAGTGCTCTTAATAGCAAAAACGGGTTGCTCTTTTTCAAATATCTATTCATATACCTATAAAAAGTGTTGTGCCCTTCTAAATAATGTGTAAAGGTTGAATAATTAGCAACTGCACCACAAGACAGTAACAAAGTAGGTCAGCCACACGCTGACATTGTCTAATATAATAAACACATTCCTAACAGGACTGCAAAGTACCCAAATAGTGTTTTGTTCAGACCTTATTTTCAAAACAAAACAAATAGGGGGTCCATTTGTGTTATACAAAATAACTTTAATTTTTTACAGAAGCAATTTAGTGAAGGCGTTTATGATGCACTGCAGTACTGCCATGCAGATGTAGAAAACATTACAAAATTGGTTGGATAAAAGGGATTAATCCCACATCTGTATTTATACCCTAAATATGTCTGTTGTCCTTCTCTAGAATCCAGAAATCTTGGTTTACAACCAAATGAGAGGTTAAGAGGTTTTCCTGCACATAAGTGATTAGGATGGGCCAAATTAAATAGAATCTTCAACCCAAAAGCCCATCACAAATCACAAACCTAGAACTCAACAGCTTTCTGTTTGTGAAAGATTGTTTTTCTCTTCCTGACAAAAAAGATCCAATATCAAGTAATGGGGATTGTCATTTGTGGTTGGCCTGCAGGTCAAACTACTGATTTAACCCAGGCCGACATCTATATAACAAACCATGAGGTAATGACGCTGAACTCGCACATTTCTTATTGCTGCACGCGCCACACTTCCACTATATTTTGCATTTACTTCGACTTTTTCAGATGAACCAGAGAATATAAATGCCTTAAGATGCAGCCTGCAGAAGATTACATCATCCATTTCATCAAACTAGGACGCAAAAACAAACGGAAAAAACTATTTAATATAAGCGTGCAAGTACACAGCCTTCAAAGATAATTTTATCATTAAACAATCAATAAGCATATGTATATTTTGAAAGGAGTTTAAAGCTTAAAAAGTTTTGAATAATCCCAATAACCTTTCATATGGATCTAACACCCATTTAATTTATATTATATATAATTAAAATTCTAATTACTTCACAAATTAATGTAAAATTGCATTTTACATCAACATCAAATGAAAATACTCCATTTCTTACATCATTAACCCAGCATTTGAATAAGGAAAGCAATAACTAATCACAGAAGCCTGAACACAACTTTACTTACAACTTTTGTATAGAGTATAACAGTCTTCTCCAGCTTCTCCCGGCAGGTGTTGTCAGGGCCTATTTGTCTGCCTTGAGGTACAAAACAGGGAATACATTTAAACTATCATTCAGTGTGTACTACATTAAATACAATACACCAACAATTAGCTTCCATAAAATATGACAAACATTACACATTTTTAAAAACAATTTACAATTTATATTTCAATGTTGATGACAACAAACTGTTAGGACACATTAGTTGAAATCTTGCTGGCATTAGCTATAGGAACCCCAAGCTTTAGCTTTATAGGAAACTATTACTACATCTTATTTCACACACAACTTTATTTATTCAGGATTAGATTATTGTAACAGCTGAGAAGGTATTGGTCAAAGATACCAAAGAGAACTTTGAATCTTACAATATCCAAACTAACTGGACTCTGCATCAGCATATTGACTTTCTTTGCTTAAGAGGAAAGGCTGGAGAGCCAAACAATGGGAGGGTAGGTAGACAGGGAGATTTTATGATAGAGGAATACGTAATCAACAACACACACTTACACTTTTCATTAAATAATAAATTTAATGAAAACCCTTGTCATATATTGTAATATTCAAATGAACAAATAGAACTAAAAAAAAATTCACATACATGTGCACAAATTTAATGCGATATTTGGAATTGCTTCGGTGACAGAATGTCCTCAAATTCTGGTTCAAACTTAATCGCACCCAGAATCAAATTCTGCTTAAGGTGCTCATCAGAGAGTGATATTCTATATTCAGATCTGATATATTTAATCTTTGAAAAAGTTTGTTCACACAAATATGTGGGGGTAAAGACAGAAAACATTCCATGTTCTTAAAACTATCTTCAAGTAGCGATTTATAGAATTTTAACAAATCCTTTACATTAAACAGATCCATATACAAGTCATTTGCAGAAGGTCAATTACTTCGAGCTACAGCTCAGGCTGAAGATTCCATTCAATTCAATTTATTTTTATATAGCACCTTTCACAACAAAGTTGCCCCAAGGCACTTAAAGCTGTGCGATAATAAATGACATTACAATACAGAAGATCTTCTACTTCACTTCCAAAAGGGTTCTGGAACAATCTTATGTTCTCTGGGATACTGTCACAATCTTGAAAATGGTCCAGAAATTGCTGCTTCAAATGTGAAATCATGTTTAAAGCGTACGGAATCGGAAATGGTTCAGTACATTCATTTCTGTACTTTTCACAAGTTGCAAAATAGACAAAATCATTAGCGGCCACCTGTTTTTCAAAAAAATATTTTTGTCTGAAGGAGATTTTACACGTGAAAACAAATCTGAAACAACCGAATTTTCGCCCTGAAGTTTCACATTCAGTTCACTTATAATGTGTAGTCAAATCCACAAGAAAGCCGAGCTTCCATAACCAAAAATTGTCAAAGAGGGCGTTAATAGGTCTGAGTCATGAATGTATCGATTTCTGTGAGTAATTAAAAAAATCTAATTAGCACTTCAGCTTTGCTGATCCAGCGAAGCTCACAAGGGTACAGAACATCCAGATATTCACTCTCAATTTCAGATAGGAAGTTTTTAAACTGATGATGATTAAGGGAGGACAATCGTGTAAAATATACTGTCTTCACAACTATATCCATTACTGCAGATAATTGGAAATTTTTACCGCACAAAGCCTGCTGATGAATGATATAGTGCAACGAGCATTTGTATTAGAAGTATTCGAAGAGGTGTTAGTGGGGCCAGCAGGGGACACTCACCCTGCGGCCCATGTGGGTCCTAATGCCCCAGTGTAGTGATGGGGACACTGTACTGTAAACAGGCGCCGTCCTTCGGATGAGACGTAAAACCGAGGTCCTCTCTGTGGTCATTAAAAATCCCAGGCCGTTTCTCGAAAAGAGTAGGGGTGTAACCCCGGTCTCCTGGTAAAATTTCCCATTGGCCCTTATCAATCATGGTCTCCTAATAATCCCCATCTATGAATTGGCTTCATAACTCTGCTCTCCTCCCCACTGATAGCTGATGTGTGGTGAGCGTTCTGGCGCACTATGGCTGCTGTCGCATCATCCAGGTGGATGCTGCACATTGGTGGTGGTGGAGGGGAGTCCCCATTACCTGTAAAGCGCTTTGAGTGGAGTGTCCAGAAAAATGCTATATAACTGTAAGCAATTATTATTATTATTATTATTATTATTATTATTATTATTATTATTATTATTATTAGCTGACAGTCTTATTTACTCGAACAAAGCAACTTTTTCTGGACATAGTTAATCAGCAGCCTTCATAATACAAGTTTTTTTATATACTGCCCATCCGTAAGCTAAGTACTGCCTTAGCTAAGACATGGGTTATTTTGATACTCGCCCTTACACTGGATTAAATTCACGCGGATAAATTCAGGTTTTCTTCATTGTTTCTACTTTCTGTATCTGAACGCATTTTGCCAGTCGTATTGTAATTTCTTCAGATATTATCCTCCTTGAGAACAGAGACAGTTTCTCTGCATATTATTATAAGCACAGCACTTTGTTATGCTTTCAATCATTAAATAGTTTTCAGTCCACACCTCATTAAAAACATGCCACTCTTCGTCAACTTTTCTCCTCTTAGCTCCTGACATTTCAATGTAAAATAAATAAACAATGCAAGAAAACTCAAGAACAACAAACAAATGAACCTGAGGTAAAGGTTATTTCACTTCTTTAACACTTGTGCGTAAGCATACAGTGTCCTCTGTTCTCGGCCGTAGGTTGGAGACCCTTGGTCTAGCTTTTAACCTTACTGTCATTTTTAGTAAGACAACGGGAGACAGAGTGCAGCAACAGGTCTATGCGACTCACTGTCCAAATCTTTTAGAAATTTTTCAAATCTTGCTAGAAAACCACCTTTTCATTAAAGCTATTAAAGGTGAACTATAATGCTCTTTTCATATTTCAGGGTTAGAAAGAATCAGCATTGATCAGTGCACTTCAAACCGCAATAATAGTAAACTGTACACAGTAACTTGTAAAACCCTCTAATTGACATCACAAAATGAATGTATGTCCAGGTATGTGCAGAGCCATGCTCTGCAATTCAGAGTGAGGCAACAAAACATCCGGTGATATGTTCCAGCCCTATGACATTGTGAACAAGCAGGGTTGTGAATACATCTCTCTTAATCCAGTAGAAATATTGCTTTCAATTTTGATACTGTTTTGCCGACAAATACAATGTAGCTGTTAACCCTGCATGCAGATCATGTTGGAACATTTCTGCGGTGAAATGTCTGCTGTACAAGCTGTTTTTATATGCTCAGACATCCCATTACATTATTCATTACAGAGACTAGTGAGCAGGAAAGGCCACATCACTTGCCAATTTAAATGCGAATTTTGTCAACAAGATGACTCGCAGTACTTTCGCAAAGTTCACGATCTTGAGCTTAATTCAATTTTTTTTTCTCCAACATCAATGAATTTATTTTGTTACCAAGATTTAATTGCCGGTCTGAGAAATAGAGACTGCAGTTCCCCTTTAATGTGTAACTCTGGGATCTATTCTGGACCTGAGGTGCTATCTGCATGGAGTTTGTAGGTTTTCCCCATGTTCGTCCTGTGTCCTGTGTCCTGTGTCCTGTGTCCTGTGTCCTGTGTCCTGTGTCCTGTGTCCTGTGTCCTGTGTCCTGTGTCCTGTGTCCTGTGTCCTGTGTCCTGTGTCCTGTGTCCTGTGTCCTGTGTCCTGTGTCCGTGTCCTGTGTCCTGTGTCCTGTGTCCTGTGTCCTGTGTCCTGTGTCCTGTGTCCTGTGTCCTGTGTCCTGTGTCTGCCCTGCAATGGACTTGCATCCCATACAAGGTGCATTCTGCGTTGCTCCCATTGCTTGCTGGGATAGGCTGCAGCTCTCCTGGGACCCTGTGCTGGATAAAGTGGTTAGAAACTGGATAGATGGAATTTCGTTTTGCATTTGTCTATTATTGAGTGTACTATTACATTTGGCTTTAAAATTTCTTAAAAATCACTCATAAATAAAACTGTATATTCATTACAACTTCAAGTCAAAAAAGAATGAGATGTTAACAGGTGTATAAATCAGTTCAATAGTTCACTTAGCTCAAGACTGTTCTTATTATTTGCACAATACACATTAAAGCTACTTTTAAAGGAAGGTTTTCTAGTACATAACCTCAGAGTCTTGCTCCATAAAATTGAGCAAATGTAAACTGATAACATGCACTGGGAGATATTTGCCTCTCATTGAAAGATGAATCAGGAGCACCTGAGTCATAGTACCTTCAGAAAAAAAAAACGTGAACTGGAAGAACTATTTTACATCACATTGTAAACAGCCTTTATTTCAATAATAAAAAGTATTACTATATCATACTATATTCAGAAATATGCAATTTAAAGTGTATAAGCAGAAATATAAATATGCAAATGAATAAAACAAGTTTATAAATTTATTATTATACATTATTTATGAATAACTGCCACATATCATGTTTTTAATACAGCACTAAATATTTTCCCTGAAGCAAGAACAGAAAGTTTCATCAGTCTCATTTTGTGCACAGTTACTATATTGACTAACAGAAATACTTACTGTAAACTATACTTCTAAAGCCCAGAACCTAACCCCCCGTTTCACATTAATCCTCATGGGAAAATAAATAATTAGGTAAGATTTAACAGTAAAGTTCAAGACAGGGTCTCATTTTTCTTCTCTTCTTTGTCAATCCTCTCTAAAATGCTGCTCACAACCTACACTTTAACTGATTAATTTGCTCTTTAGAACCAAAACACTGTCACCAGATAAAAAAGAAAACTAAACACAGGAGAAAATAATGAAATCATGCTTGCTTTCTCTTGAATACATAAAGAGTTGAGAACAGCATTTGTCTCCAGTATTAAGATGACAAACCATTCACTGCACAATGACAACACAAAATCCACCAAAGGCATGAAGTAATGCAGCAACAAGAAAATTGTTCAGGACAATTACTGCAGATAATGGATAATGTATTTGCAAACTATTCTTTACATTAGCACTTAATTAGGCAATTTAATAACATTTTATCTCAAACGTATACTTACAGCATTCTAAAAACTGCTTCAGCCTCTCAAACACTGCATTAAGGAAGCCCTGCAAAATAAAAAATAAATCAGCAAACTATTTTATGAACATTCAAAAATATTGGAAGTTTTTTAAAAAACATATTTAACAGAAAACTCTTAACAAAACATTTTAAATCAGTTTCCCTAGTGATTAGTGCCAAAACACTTGAGTGTGAAGACAACACAAATGATACATGTTTTGCACCCAAAAGGGGTGCAGTGAAAACTAAGCTCCTTCATTTAGTTTGAACTACAAGTATTTTTAAAACTCTGGCAGATTTTTGAAGACCTACACATGCTGAAGGTTAGAACCTGCTTGTCAGAACTACTTAGTTTTAATCATGCAGCCAGAAGCCAAGTTTTCTTCAAATGAGACAAAATATAAGTCAAACCAAACAGTCCTGCTGCTTAACAAATGATGCAGTTACAGTACACAACACCTTATCAAAAAGTCTGGAGTGTGCCTTCTGTAAAGAAACCCAAATTTTGAATTGAAGAATGAGAATGAGAATATTTACTAAAAACAAAAGCTTAATGTGTTAATCTGGTAAACTGAATTGAAAAAAAAAATGGTTTGGAGCACCTGACCAACACTATTGTTTCTAACCAAGCCTGAATATTTTTTCCCCAACAGAGGGCTCAAAAACCATGTTTTCATGCATTAGGTTTCCTGGAAGCCACGTCGCCAATGATCATTGGTGTCTTAGTGTCTTGTAAATTATAGCTGTCCAAATAAGACAACTATAATTTGAGTGATTTAATATTTATTATAAATCAAAATTCACAATTCACCACTCACTAGGAACTCTAAATTCACTATTGCTTAACTACTAACCAATGAAGCCTTAAAAAAGATCATTGCGAGTCAGATGTTATATTGGTGACAGGTTTTTGATGTGAGAGTAACAACGACAGACTTTTTTGGTCAAATATGATGAGGCAACACACACAAATCTATTAAATTATTGATTTTCTTGCTTTTCAAATGATCTGAACAGCAATATCACCCCTTGTATGGTAAGCCCCTCAGAGTTCATAGTTTAGTGTTATTATATATCTTTATTGTCTATCCAAAAGGATAGAAAAGGGGCTTTGGAATCACCATAAAAACTACAAAACCAAACACGCAACACAAAACACACATTGCAAATAAAAAATAGCCCTAGCCATACACAATATGTATATACACTGCATAGGGCAATCTGTTAGAAAATATTCATGCAGTCTCGGGCAGGCTTTAAAACACTCAGGCCATACAAATGAAATGGGATAAGTCTGGTCCTTTGACATGGACGTTTGGTGTACTCTTGAGAAACCAGAGTAACTATGTCACATATAACCCTCTCATTATACACAGCAAGCCCCAACATAAATGGAAAACATTAAAGCATTCTGGAAGAGTTGAGAAATTATCACCAGCCAAGTCAATGTAATAAATAGCCCCACAGCTATAACTATTTTATTTTGTACAGCAACAGCATTATATCACCCCCTTTTTCATTTTCAAGGAGATTATGAGCAAAACCTAATCACTGCCTTTTTATATATGCTGAACGTTTCAAGCAGGTATTTTGCAAACATTGTATAGTAAATTCTGGCATATGATAAATGCACGGAGAAGCCGTATTACACAGATCGCACTGGAAAAAGATATTCATAAACATCAAAACAAAAAATGCCTTTGTTCTTAATATAGGTCATATAGAAATGTATTACTTTCTTTTACATTGCACTTAAGCGCATTAACTATTCATAAAAAGGATTTACAGAATATGTCCTGCAATATTTGTGTAAGGACTGCATTTTTGTTATTTTCTGGTTTCTCTTCAAATTACATTAGTTAATTCTAAATTTAGCAAACACAATTACGCTGTCTTCAAAGCACCTTCTCATTCTACATAACCTCAATGTTTATGGAGAGGGAAATCACAATTATAAGTCTTTTAATAAATCAGATGGAGAAAAGTGATTTTAATATTCTGGTTGGTTGAGTTTGTGAATTGAATAAAAAATAGGTTATGGTTTATGGATGCATCAAAAGCTTGTGGAACAATCCTGATTGTTTACAGCCTTCGCTGTATAACTTCAATATGTCAGTTGTAGCACCAAGGCTATTATTATGTTTACAACTAAGTATGCTTTTCTTGAACAGAAAATCACCCTTGCGCTGCTTAATTTCTTTAAGTCAGCTTGTTCGAAATGCAGCTAACAAAACAATAAAAAACAGAAGATCATAAATTGGACTCATCATGTCATCTCCAGTGATTACACACCCACTTCAACACCTTAAACTACCTTTCCAAGAAGACACATCCAGACTAGAATCCCAGATGTAGGTCACCTCTCATAAGTCCACTGACAGGGAAAGAATGATGCACAAAATGACGACATCATGATCAATAACCACCGATGATGACAACTTAAAAGACGCTGTACCACAGTTTGGGATGCTCTCTAAACCCAACTCTCCTGGCAGATTGACAGCAAAAAGAATCCCATGACTGTGACCACCAATGTCTGCAACTAAAACAACTTAGCTATGCACAACTACTGGGCTGCATGGACTAAGGGATTATACATATACCAGAATTCTTTGCAAGAAGAACAAGTGACAAGTTTCGGTTGTAATCAACAAAACACAGCTGGAGTTCTGTTGATACTACTGAATATTCACAAATATTCAAACTAGAAGCAACAAAATACAGACGACCAGATTTTGAATCTCAACCTGTAAATGTTCCCAAGTCTTGAGGTTTCATTAATGTTTTCCAATAAAGTAGATGGATTTAGCAGGAGACTAACAGAATCTCTTCTTTATTCTTTTAAAGAGAGTCCTGGCCAAGCATTCTGTTTCAGGTGATCACATTAGAATACTCAAGAAGTAAACCCATTTCCAAACAAGTATGTATTTGATCAAGATTAGTTTAGGAAAGTAACTGAATGCTTGTCTTTCAAGCATATGACTATGGATGTAATCTATAAACTGACTAAAACCCAAGTGTTAAACTTTTAACCACGTTCTGTTAAATATCTTTTGCAATCCCTGAGTGAATGATCATCCCTGTGTGCCACAATAGATTGATTTATATTTTCTTTTACTCGTGTATTGGTTTATTTTGTACATATTAGTACTAAACAAAATTAATAATAATAGAAACAGTATATTTTATGCTCAGATTCAACTTGTACATGCCAGTGTTGTTTTGATTGATTTATTCCTTGTTGTCATAACTGCTTTAACTGTCCCGATTTCTAATTCTTTCAGTCAATTCAAACCACCAAATCACAACACATAACACAAGCACAATTATGTTATTGCTGCAGGGCAATAGCAGATGTGAAAAACATTTTGGATCTTATTCATCACAATATCCTATGTTTTTTGCACAGGTTTATGACACTTAAAAAGTATTCTACATGCAGCACGTGAGGCTTAACCAATATAAACTACCAACTGAAAAATAGAAACAGGGATTTATTAAGTTACATAAACTATCTGTATGTTGAAATTAAGCTCCCATTTTCTTCTTATATTGAAAAACTCTGAACATACCACTTTATTCTTGAAGTATCTATAGTACACAACTTGTTTGACATCAATGCCTTTTAGCATCTGCACCTTCACCTAATGCATGCCACACAGAAAAAAAAACGGTCTTCAATCACCAGACAAAACAAAAAATTTTATCATGTAAACCCTTACTTGTAAGGTCTAAAAGTTTGAGAAACGCAACATGAAACTTAATTCTTTAAATTAACTGCCATCTTTTATTTTTGCAGAGAAGTGCTGATATGGATGAGCAAAATAGACATGTTAAAGAATTAATTTGATTTATAAAACAGTGTGAAACATACACAACAGGATCAATTATGTCCATTAGTCACTGGGACTTACTGTACAGCTATAGTTTACCTCAGACCATATAAGTATGATAAGAATAATAGTACATTATAAAGACAGGCATGATTCTGGGAGCTGCAAAAAAACATGTTTCTTGGTTCTGTAAACTGTTGCATGCCCTTTTGAGGTCACTGAAAACCTTGAACAAATTAGCTATGAACAAATCAATGTATTAATGGCTATATTCAGGTGGCTATAGATAAAAACATAACACTTCAGCATACCAGTAATTAAGCAATGGAAGAACCTAACAAAATAATGTTGATAGCCTTCTTAAAGAAGTAGTGACAATCTACTGACAGTCCAATTGCTGACTAACAAGTGTCTATATCCCATCATTTAATGAAGCATCAACCATGCAGTAAGGAGTCTCGGACTAGTAACATCACAAAACACTAAGATAACACAAATAACAATCTCCATCTTCAGAAAAGGGGTTTACCATTTTGAACTGCAACACAATAACGGTAGTCAAAAATACATTTGCAGAAACAATCATACTCATTTGACAATGGTATTTTTGTGAGTTACAATTTGTATTAAACTAACTAAAAACAGTTACGTGAATATCGAGACATACCCTATAAAAACAGGCTGAGATTTGCAACGAGGTGACAAACTTTTAAATAATGCTGCCAACATTGTTAAATAAACCTACAGACTCATGAGCAGGTTGTAAAGAAAGTATTCATGTATCAAATTAGGTTCATTTCTGTAATGTATTGCTTCAGTGCATTTTCAAAATATTTCCATACCTTTCTTGTTCTGTAAGGAATTGCTAGGTTTGCAGTCTTAACCCTTAAAAAATAAGATTTCCTAGAGTTTTGATAATTTTGCTCTTTTTTACTTGCACAGCATGTATGGGTTCACAGTGGATGCCACTTAGATAAACTGATTATTTTTTTTAAACGGATTTAAAAAAAAATGTCACGTAACAAGAAATCAATATTTGGCATAAAGAGAGACCTTTTCACCACTGTAATGTGGTTAGTGATTGGAATCATGGAACCCAGCTTCTGTCAAAGGTTCCTGGAGCACTTACTTGTGATCAGAATAGAAATCCAAGACAGATTGAAGCAGTACTCAGAGAATGAGATTCACATGCACATGGAAGTTAGATTTACTTACAGTATAACCCATTACAGACCAGACAGAAATCAGCAAAGGGTTAATAGGTCCTAATGCAGCAGAATCAGTAGCTAGTTCAGAGTCTGCAGTAAAGACTCCTAGGGGCCTCTTCACTCAGGGGGATCCCCAGTTGCAGGCAGAAGTGTGGGCTGCTGCTCTTGCACTTGACCACATGAATTTGAAGTCCAGTATCCTTTCCTTGAAGGAGGTTTTTTGGCTAACAAACGTCAACTGAGTTTTGCAGGACTCCAATACCACCCCACTTCCAAACTACTTTGTCTTGAACAAGATAACCCGTCAACTGATACTTAGGTGATGAAGCGGTTCATTAACTCCATGCTATTGGCCTCTGGCAATTAGGTGTAATGCTTGGTCAAGTCACTGAAAGTAACCGTTCAAAAAATGGTGCCAAGAAGACTTTAAGCCTCTGAAATCAGTCACTCCGCCCCTCCAAATCTTAGCCAATCGGTGAAATTGTTTTTCTTGTTATGCAGAGCCTCACACCACCTTCCAGAGACTGATGGATATGTTGATTGGTCTGTTCCAGGTTTACTAAGCTGCCTGTCTAAACTGAATAACTTCCAGTAAAACCAGGTTGATCCATGCAAGATATAACTTTGCAGCGCTCCAATATCTCTGGAATACGGGCTGACCACTAACTTTGGCAAGTACGTAACAACGAAATCTATTGGACACCACCATGTCAAGTGAAACCAAGTCATTTATGGTTCATTTGGATGGCCGTACATTTGTAAATCTTATCCTAATGCAGTCTTAATCTCCCAAATGTGTTTAGGTATAGTATTCTTAGATGGAATATGAACGTGTCAAGCTCTTTCCACATCTGTGCTCAACCTCTGAAAGTGAAGCTCAGACACATTTTACACAATGGAAACTTAAGAAAACACAATCCTGCAATCCTTTGTTGGATTAAGCGCTTAGATAATGAGTACACAGAAGACTTGTTTTCTAGGATTGAGTTCACTCTACCTCAGTAATGGAAAACCACTGATTCTTCTAGCATTCTGTTCTATAATCAATTCTTCTGTGAGAAGAAAATTAACTAAGTCATTGAAAACAAAAAGAGATTATGCAAATTCTAGAAGTGAATTGTACTGTGAGTATATGCTATATGTTTGCCAATTACCATCGAGAGAAATGGGTATTGTATTTTACAGATCTAGGTCAAAGGGATAAACAAAGGATTAAGCATCAATAACATGGGACAATTTCCATAACACAAGCATGGTTGCCTAAGGAAACTTCACTTACATCCATCATTAGACTGAATCCATTGTAAAACAGATGCTAAACTCATTTATATTACAAATATAGACAGAAGTAACCTACAGACTACATAAAATCCATGTTTATGAAGTAAATAGCAATGAAAAATGGCTCAGTTTTGTCTTATGCAGCCTGAAAGAACCTAGTGCTGTTGTCTCTTCCCTTCTTGTCAGAACTACCTGTAGGCTTTTCTGCAGTTTTCAGAAAGTCAAACAGCATGTTATTATTGTTCTCTATCTGCCAGCTGATTTCTGTTCTTTGTTGTGCAGTGGGAGAAAATACATTTAGCAGGAGAAAACGTGTCACTGAAAGAAGTACTTTTATCACAAAATGTCACTATGGACAGCAGTTTGATCTAAAGAAATGAAAACGAATTCATTTTTAACGAGCCAGTGTCAAAGCCAAGAGAGATGGTAAACAAAGCCAGGGGGTAATCCAGAAGACGAGGCCGTAACAAGCATGCAGGGGTCAGAGTACCAACAAAGCGAAACAAGGCATCAAAACTCGAGGCGCTCTGTGTTCAAACTCAATGACAGCGTCCCGAGCTGTCATTGAGTATCACCTATAAATGTGGAACAGGTCGACTCCAGGTGCTACACGTTTCCAGGCTGAGGAAGACAAGACCATCATTGTCTAAAAGTTATTATAGTATTGTACTCTGCTGCTGAAAAGGTTAGCACTCTTCTGAGAGAATTCCGGTTGTTTTCTAACTATTACTTACTTACTTTATTTACTTTATTAACCCTTTACAATTTCTTGCATTGGAAATGATCTTTTCGCATACCCCAGCTTGCTCTCCATGAGACACACAGATAGGGAGAGAGCCTGGGGTCAGAGCGCAGGGTCTGCCATTGTACAGCGCCCCTGGAGCAGTTGGGGTTAAGGGCCTTGCTCAGGAGCCCAAAGGAGTAGGATTCCTCTGCCAGCTGCGGGATTTGAACCAGCAACTTTTCAGCCACAGGCGCAGATACTTAGCCACAGAGCCACCGCTACGCCCATTAGGGTGGTTTGTGAGATGTCCTAGTGCATTCTCAAAGCTGAGTTGTCTTGGATGATTCACACATTAACACAAACCTGATATATTATACCAGGGCCTTTTGTAAAGCCTCAAGTAACCAATACAATGATAAGTCAAAAGGTCTCTTCACTTGTAAGTTTTTGTTTATATCCTCTAGGTAAATGACCAGACTTAAAAATGTGTAACTTGCATAGTCACCTTTAGTTACAAATGAGTCAGTTTACATTACTGTTAGGAAGATTATTTATAATGAAGATTTTGAGGGAAATGACAAACTCTGTCAGGCAAGGCTCAGTACTACATAAAGATTACATTTTGTGGTCCACTACAGAAAAAAGCCCTCAGTGTGCTAAAGTTTTAGATTTTACATTTCCTTTTGTACACCTTTCAGTTTCAGACAAGTATTAAACATATATAAATAGCCTCAACCAGCTTAACACAAGGTCTAAATACTTTGTGCGTGTGTAGTAGCCTGAGGCACTTAGCTGCTACCAATATCATCCTGCATTTCATCTACTGTATGACTTTCTTTGTAAACTGGACAAATAGCAAACTTCATAATACAGTGTTTTTGAGAAACTGAATATAAATGCTTTTTTAAACTAATGTTGGTTGATGCTGATGCATATTTATGCCATAATGAATGTATGCCTTCCTTAGACTCGCAGCTCTAAACATAAGGTTAAACAGATAAATCTGTCCTACAATAAAGTATATAGTCCTTGTAAACAGTAATGTATATTGAGGTTCTACAACTAAATTAAATCACTACAATTTAGTGAATTAGATACAGACATTTTTAACATAACTGATAAAATCAATGTACAGCAAAAAGCAGTCATATTGTGAAGGGACCAAGATTAATATACTCAATACTAAAGCATTAAATAAATCCATAAAAGTAATTTAAATGACTCAAATCACTGGGTGGAAAAACATTATGTAAAGTCCTGTACCTGAGGAATGAGAATTGAGCTTTATATTGACTCACCATCCGTTTATATCAAAATTTTACTAAAGGAGAAATTCACTGAATGTTTCTAAGGATGTAAACAGAAATAAGCATTGGGCCCATCATGCATCTTCCTCCAATATAAGTACTGTATGTTGGCTGTCATACTAAAACAAACAAATAATAAACACACAAGTTATCAGATCAATGTCTATGACAGCCATAAGGCTTAAGATGTAAATATACTGGGAACTCTTCACGACTAGGCTAGACTGTAATAATGTCACAGCCATGACCTTTGACACAGGAACTGTGAAGCTGGACATGTGCTGTGAAATCCAGAAGTATCGCAGGTGATTGAAATGATGTGCTGTGGCTGATTGCATGAAATATGTGAAATTTTGAGACACAAATCACAATCACATGATGTGTGAAAGAAAGGCAATCTAACACTTGCCTTCACCTCTGACTCCTGAGCATGTCATAACCAACCATATTCATACGGCAACAGGCCAGCATGTTTCTTATTGCAGTTACTGCGTCTGTCTTCAGGGGATCTATTCATTCTGACTATCTTTGTTAACCGAATCCTCCGGCATGACTGTGACACACTGTGTATCATTCTTTATGAAAGCAACATTATATGGTTATATTTTTACTATGATAAAATATTTTCACATAGCCTCCAGATCAAAATAAGACAAATAAAATAATCATCTATATGCAAGAATGAAAGTAAATCATGGTTTAAGATGGCAAAACTTTAATACCGTCCAAGATTCAAACAAATATCAGGGTATTCCACCACAACTACATTTGCTGGTAATGACAAAAATAATTTAACACTGAGTTTTATGCTGCAGTCTTACCATTTTAAGCTTTCCAAAATGTTAAATCAAACTTCAGACCACATATTAGAAAGGAAATATGAATATGTTCGTGTTTGTGCCAAGTGCAACAGGATTTTCATGTATAATTAAATGCGAGATGTTACACTCAGAACTGCTTTATTTAATACTTAACCTTTTCTTTGATGGAAATTTCTGTAGCACAACGCAATTCAGAAAATACATTAAAATTCATGAAACTTTGGGCTGTCCGTAAATATGGAACTGGTATAATCAGAAAAGCTTAGAATTAAGGATAAGTGTAGAGCTTCATGAATTCCCAGTTGGCTGCCCTTCTGGGAAAAGGGAATCGTATCCATATAAATGTGAAGGACTTATCATCTAAATGCATTCATGCAGCAAAAACAGCACAAGAGTATTTAAAGAAAAAAAGGCTAAATAAAAAGACCTCATGAAGACATTAAAGCGTATTATTAGCACTCATCTGAAAATGAAAAGTCAACTACTTCAATTTACGTTCTGTGTACTGCTAATGACAACATGGTGTCAACAGAAAATCAGCACATCTGCCAGAACATTTCCTTTTTTCATAATGAGGTTCATTTATTGCAAAATGTCAAAGCAAAATAGAGACATTTAATACTATTGCTCTTACTAAATAAAAATGTTCTCCAGTTACATACACAGAATTAAAGAAGTTTAAAATAAGGTTAGAAATGTTTTCCCCATTGAATGGACAGCATTAGGTAGTATTTAAAAAAAAAACATTTAAAACAGCCATCTTAAAGATATGTTGCAAGACAAAGTTCACACTTAAGCCTTGAGAATGTGGACATTTGCTTTAAGTCTAGAACTGTTTAGATTTCAAGGCGTGTGTCTATGACCAGCTGTATGTGAGTGGTGAATCCAATTTGTGATTTAATTCATTTAATTCTAAATAATTTTGTATACGATGACCATTATTCCAAGATGTCCAGCTGCATACAAGTTCTAAATTCTATAAACATTTAGTTCAATGAGGTAACAAAACAGCTGCTCATACCAAACCTTCAAAATGTCATTAGGTTTTCCACCTTTTGGACTTAAAAAAGGCAAAAACAAATTAAAGCTGACCTTAGTATATCTAGGTAAGCTGCGGGTTAATGATTGTCAATGAGCAGTACAGAAATACAACATATAAGATCATATTAAGAACAGAAGAGGAGACAGGAGGAAAGAGAAAGAGAGAGGAGTCCACATGAGTTGGACTGGTGAAGCTGGCACCAGCCGAGAGCCCCTACTTCACGATCACCCAAACAAAATATGACTGGAGCTAAGCATCTGAACCTTGCTAGAGAGAGCATGCTGTGTTTTTAGGGAACTTGGGTTTGCTGGGTAAAAGATACCTCAGTTAGAAAAATCTTTCCTGATTAGGGTGCATTTTTATGGATAGGAAGATAGGCTCCCACTTATTTTGTGGCATCCGGGGTGCAGAGAGAGAGATTTATCTGCAGGCTGTATTGCATTTAGTTAGAATGCAGCTCATCTCTTAGTGGCTACAGAGCCCACATAAGAGTTCAATGGTTAGTAGCAATCTGGGTTTTATGGGTGACCAGAATGTAAGGCCTCTAAAATGCCTTGTTTGTAAATACTGCACATAGAGTAACTTGTTTGTTGTATGATTTGATGTGTGTAGTGTAGTCGGTGTCTTATCATTGTACTAAATATTTTGTTTAACCAAGTGTACCTGGATTATTACTCCTCTCAACAAAGTTGTGCCAGAGATCAAAGAATTCACGTGCCTCTAATTATACCAGCCGCTCGGGTATATTCTGGAAAAAGCACTTACCAGTTGGGGGATATGAACAATTATTTCACTTATTGACTAAGCCACTTGGTCAATTCCTGATTTTCATTGTTGTAACCCCCCCATTTGTAACAATTTAATTGACAAAATATGTATATATAAAATTCTTACAAAGGACTACAGACAAGTTGAAAAGAATCGAAGAAAAACAAAAAGGCACATTCCCATTGCTTCAACATTTTCACTTAAAGTACTGCTGCCTTTGTCCAAAGTTTGTCCTCACACACTAAGAAAGTATAATTAAATGTACATGGTAAAGTGCATATGTAAATGTAATTAAAATGCATGTAACCACCTAATTTGTTTTACTTAATACGATTATTTTTTTTACTTTCTTCACTTACCATGACCTCCATATTCTGATGGGGCTCAACAAATCCATGTACTGTAAGTTTCCTTAGAACTACAAAAGAAGAAAAGTGTTCAGTGTGCTTTTATGACATATATTCACTATCCAAGCACTACCAATCTGTTCCTTATGAATATACCCACCCCGGTCCTAAGAATGCACTGAATCCCAGTAGGGTTTCAGAAACCCAAAGCACGCAGGAATACAGCATGGAAAAAACACCAGTCGAACGGGATATTCTCTCGTCAGGAATAATTTGTCTTTGCAGATAAATGGTTTCATGTTTTCTTATCATTAATTCAATGACCTCCCTCTATGTCAAGAAATGACACACATGACCTTAGGAAATATTATATTATTAACTTACATACCTTACCCCCCTCATATTATATTTTAAACAAAAAAACAAATATCACCACATCGTCTCTGTTCGAAGATTTTTGCAGTTGGCTGTTTCAGAATTACATGTACTCCAGCAAACAACACAGACCTGAACAGTGGGTTACTTCTGACATTCATTTTCCTTCACCGCCCTGGTGGCAACTGGATCAAAAGCAGTCAGTACCTTTTAATGATAGCAAAGTTCTTTCCAAGGAACTGATGGCAGCAGTTTCATCTCTTGCACAAATCTGCTGTAGGAAGGTATCAGTGTGATGATTCCACAGAGAGCAAGCAAAACTGTAGATGCCAGACGCCAGCTATAAAGATTTAAAAGCATAATATTAGAGAGGATTTTATCAAGATTAACAGAGGCAACAATTCTGGAACTCCATATTATTGTTTCATTAACATTCTTGGTAGGTTTCTGTATATGAAAATGAATCTTCAGTACATGATGCATTATAACAAAAAATACAAAAAGATCATATGCACAGGCCTTCAAGAAAAAAGCTTCTCGGGCAAATTGTTTTCAACTCAATTATATCTCCAACAACCTAATGGGTTTATGACACAGTAAAACAATGAAAGGAAGTCTACATTCTGATTAGTATGCCATTTTCATGTCATGCTAAATAAAAAGAAAGAGATAAGAAAATAACATACTTCTATTTCCCACTGGGAATGAAGTATAAATTCCAAAATACACCCCTTTCATGTGCCATAGCCATAAACTACAAGAACTAATCTGACTGGAACAGAACATTAAATTGCATTCCAAATTGCATTTTTGCTGGGTGTGACAATGCAAAAAAAACTATTTTTCCAAGTGAGTGTTCAGAATTTCATCATAGTTTTTTTTTTTTACAGGTCCCCGAATAAAAACATAAATACTAGAAATTCTGGGATGACTGTAACTTATCTAGTGTTAAACAGACTTACAGACTAAAAATGGGGAAAAACAAGTAAAAATGTTGTCCAATGCAATCACAGAATCAATTTATTTGACTGCCAGCAAACACTTTACTAAGCACACATACAGATCTCGTGCTCCATTTTAGCTGGGGTAAACACATTCATGACCACCTAAAATTCCAGCAAAATCAGAAGCTTACAGCTGGCTTTTATTTAATTATATCGCATACATCTTCTCACAAAGCAAATAGCATCCTTATTCATTTCTAGCGTTACAAAATATAACATTTCTGTTAATAATAAATAAGTTAATAGATTCTCTCTCTGATATAACATCCAAGGATGCTAGCCTAGAGGTTAAAAAGTCTATTATTCATGAAGTCCCAAAAATGAAGCTGACATTTAGAATGATTTTTACTGCAGGCAAGAATACATTAACATTGACTAGATCCTCTGAAGTTCTGATTACAGTACACACATATTCACCGAACATTAAGATACTTGCAGTTAATACATCAAAAAATCTATTTTAATTTTCCAGGGTTAAACAAACTGTTTCATGTTGAAGATTAATGTTTCTACTGCAAGGTAATCCCTCACTGAACTTATAACTTTCTAAATGCTGGCATCTAACTGTCAGAGGAGTTAACCCAGTGAAATGATATTGATCCTATCACAATGCAGGACTATAATGCCTTAACAACCCAAATATGCTGTACTTATTTCTTTTACATATAGAAGCAGCCATGATTACTGTACAAACAAAAAAGGACTAGGAAGGCATACAGAAGTATGTCTCTAATGTAAAAGGCTTCTTTTACAGTCATAAAAAGAAAACTAAAAAAAACAGTTCTTCTTCCTTAACTCAAGACCCTCTACAACACACTCCTACAATATGGCTTAATATAACACTAACATTTAATATCCTCTATTTAAGTTGATAAAGCTTACCAAAAGATATCTCTCATATGATCTGCAATTCTAAAATATTCTGAAGCATGAATACCAAATTCAGCTAGATGTACATTAGGATACACTGAGGGTGCTTGTTTCCCTGTTATTTTGAGATAACAGATTTAATAAGATATTGACAAATTTCTAAACTGAAAAGATTTTTGAAACTATCAAAAAGGAAGCCTTGCTTTCAAGGACAGCTATCCTTATCAAACAGCATCAATTTAATATAAATTAAGTTTGTATAAAAGGCTGCTTTTTTTCTACAGATGTTTCACAGCTCTGAAGATAATTATACTCATTATTTAAATGACGCAGCCTCATGAAAGCTTTTAATACTTTATAAGGTACTTGCTTTTCTGCTGTCCACAATAAAAGAACACAGACCTAATTTTGCATCACACAAAGCTTATTTCCATCACTGCACCTATCCAGAACACTGTTTAGCAAAATAATTTACAGCAATCAGTGTTCCCTGTGATTAATTAAGTAACCAGCTAGAAGTGCATAGACTTTGTCACAGAAAATTAATGTTATCTTGCTGGACTACTCTCATATCCCCCATATGATAATACTTAAGCCTCCAATACTGTTTATGGGTAATGATCTAATTAGTTATTAATCAAGCAGCTTGGTATACCTGCAGTATCTGTATAGTTAAGCTTAATTCTACACGTGTAATAAATGCCTATAGTTTTAAGTTTTCTCTTGACTTTCTGAAAATAACTACAGTGAAACAAAATGCATGAATGCAAAGTTGTATAACATGGTACGAGCACAGAACACATTTCAGTGCTGTAAAACACAAAGCAGGAATTAAAATTAACCAAAAAGTTACCATTCTAATTTAATTGCTGTATATTTCAACATATCACAATTTTTAATACAATTTTTTATAGAGAAAATATAAAACTACAAGCACTTTTAGACTTCTAAGCAAGTCACCACCAACGTGGTACTTCTAACAATGTGAGTGAACTAATGAGAAACTAGAATGAAGAAGGTGACCATTGGCCAAACATGTACAGTATGCTTTGCCAGGTAGATGATCTACTAAAGGCATAACAAGTATCACTGTAAGATGAGAGTTATAAGACTGAAGCAGGATTTAGTGTGATTAAACCTGCTGTGAAGCTTAGGTCAGTACTGCAGTTGTGTGTGAATTAAATGGTCAGTCAGTCATCTGGATTTAGGCAAGAGCTCCACTTCCACGAATGTTAAATACAATGTTACTTGATACCAACCAACGGTGGTACCAACTTTGCTTAAACACTTAACACACAGTAGCAATTTGTAGTGCTGCTAATAAACAAAAGAAGATGAGGCATCCATCCCTGGTTACATGTGAACACTGTTTTATTGAGTGGAATAAAAAGGTGAATAGATTTAAAATCAGAAGTCACTCCAGCTGAAAGATTATATAATTAGAAAGCTGTACAATAAGTAAAGAAATATCATGACACCCGACTATCTCAGAGACCAAACACCAATGCTATTTTTGATGGTACAGACTGGCAGGCACCAACATCTCACAAATGAATGAGATTGGTAGGGGTTACCTGGAACATTGTATGGGGGCTATACTGAATTTGTAGGTGCAAAGTTTACAAATCTTTGGTTATCTGTTTACATTAACCATTTCAATACAATTCAGTTGGTGCTGTGGTTCCTAAGAAAATGAAAGTTTTTTTGAAGGCACGAGGCAGTAAGCCATTGTGATTTACTGAGGACACAAATTTAACTGTTCACCTGGCCATGTACATTAGATAGGCTGCCCAGTTTTTGAACACAAACTACACCCTTATATCACATGGAAGTCTAAAAACGCCACAACAAACAGCTTACTATAATGCTAATATAAAATGGGAGCACTTTCAACATCAGATTTCAGTACCTTAGTGAACACTACCGTTACTTTTCCTCAGATTAACCGGAAGATCAATGTCTTCCTTGTGGCTTCACAGAGTTCATTTCACTTTTCTGTGTAGAAAAGGAAATTGAGACCAAAATCCTTGGTTTTATGAAAGCACCATTTACCACCTGTTCAAAATCTGACCAAAAATGTTTCACATGAAGATTTGCCAAACTCATTCAGCTAACAGACAAGTGTGACAGTATTAAGCTGTTTAAAGCTTCATCTTCCATCGCCCAGATAAGAGATTTACTTTGATTAAAAAAGTAAACATTCAGAAAGCAACTAAGATCACTGATGTCTGGTTCAGATCTGAAGCACTTTGGCTTTTATTTTGATAATGCAGAGCTGACAGTCACCAAATTGACTACCGAAAAAACTGGCCTTTCTCTTTTTATACCACACTTCAACACAGAAGAAATAACAAGGGTTTTTGTGTTTACCTGAGACCCTCAAAGCAATCCTTTCTGTCACTTTTAAATACGCTTCCCTTTAAATTCACTGTCTCAGTAAAGCAATGCTGGTGGAGGGGCGTTAGTATGTCAAATGCTCAGGAAAAAAGGTCAAGAGACCCGGGACCGAGAGGTGCTGAGAGGTGAGAATTGGGCTTGGTCCTTCTCTCAAACATGACAGACAGGGAAACAAGCAGGTAAAAAGCCACAAACCCCAAAAACATGAGCCTGGCTGTATGGTTAATACAGATTACATGTCAAGTGTATGAGAAAAAATTCAATAAATCAAAATAAATACACAGCAAGTTTGTCCTATTAGTCCAAAGCAGAGGTATTATTCATTAGTTGTACGTTATGATTCTCACCCAATCTACCCCTCCCCAACAACATTAACACACCTGATATCTAGGTACACGGTTGCTTTCTCTATCAGTCCCATGTTAAGCATTTAATGAGCATGCCCTATTACACTTGAACCAAAAAGACAAACAGGTGCCTTTGTATTTTCCAATTAGAGCTTATGTATATGGTGAAATAGCAACAAAACCAGAAAGGTACACAGGTTTCTGAAATGTTATGATATTATCATAATAGTGTTGGAAAAAGAAAATTAAAATGCTATTATATAAGCCTTCCTTCCTCTGGTATAGATAACGCTCACAAGACACCCACAGTAGAGTGCTATAAATTACATTTTGAGAGTAAGCGGTCAGCACTTCAGTATAATGTCTCATTGGAGGTATTCAGGTGGAAATTATGGCCAAGCTGGGAAGAGTGCCATCTATTGGTCCACCAACACAACAAGGCAGGAAATATGGTTTCCCTTGGATGTCTCCCATTCTAGTACAGACAAGACCCAGACTTGCTTAGCTACTGAAATCCAACGAGATTAGGTTGTCAATTTCTGAGTGTTTGGAGCACTCCTGTTTGATTAATTATTGTATCTAGGGACCTTGGCTATTTTAATTTTCGTGCACTTTCAGACTCAAATCTCTTAAATTAAGCTCTTCATTTATCCTTTCATCTATTTGGCAGACATTAAACCAAATGATGTACATCTGGAATGCCTTACTCATATGCTATACAAAGGTAATAAAACGTTTTCTATTTTGAAAACATAATTGACTTGTGAAGCACTGTAGTTTTCATGCATTTAAGGAAGACACTGCTTATGATTTTCAGCAATTCTTACAAATATTGAACTATGTAAAAAAGAACTCAGAATGTTATGTGAATGTCCATATACAGGTAGAACTCGTAGACATTTGTAGGAGTAGATGCTTTAACTCAAGTACGTTTTTTTCAATTAGCCATTGAAGTTTTATTTAATTATGCAAAAATGAATAATTTAACAGTCACTCATGTAATACCAAAACAAGAATGACTGTATTACTAAAGTGCACATTTATCAAATTCTTACACTCTCTTCAAGTGAAATAACATTGTTATATGTCACATATACATTTGAAAAAACATTTAGATTTCCTCTAATTCTGAGCGAAGTCTTCCGGGTTTCCTAAGCAAAATAAGCTTCTTCAACTAAACTGTTGAATAAAGTTTAATATTGCTGAAAGTAATGACCCAGTCTTATGAGACTACAGATGCTGTTTGCTATAAAATTATAACGGCCCCATATCACACTCCCCCCCCACTACCAATGAAATAAAGTCAGCCCTGTATCAGGCCCTTAAAGTCATAATGTAATGTTCAAGAAAGGACTGCCAGTAATGTCACGCGGCAATCTCTAGAAATAACACCCCAACTTGATCTTAATTTCATCAAGGTGTAATTGTGTGGAGAATATAACACAATGCATAAGGGAGTAAAAAAATGTTCTTAAGCAGACTATTCTGTCATAGGGATCACTCAGCTTAGACACTGTTGACACCCCCACAGACAGTGTGTACTTTAAAATTCTGACTCCTGGTTCGTTTTTTTATACAAAGAAAGTGTACTACTGTGATAATTTGAGCTACAGTACATGAATGTAATTATATTGTTATTAATTTCTTTAGATGCACGATTCCATATTATATTCCCTATTAATCAAATTCTAAAGCTATGCTTTTATAATAATAATAATTGCTTACACTTATATAGCACTTTTCTGGACACTCCACTCAAAGGTAATGGGGACTCCCCTCCACCACCACCAATGTGCAGCATCCACCTGATGTGTGGATGATGTGAGCCAGAACGCTCACCACACATCAGCTGTCAGTGGGGAGGAGAGCAGAGTAATGAAGAAAATTCATAGATGAGGATTATTAGGAGGCCATGATTGGTAAGGGCCAATGGGAAATTTGGCCAGGACGCCAGGGTTACACCCCTACTCTTTTCGAGAAACGCCCAGGGATTTTTAATGACCACAGAGAGTCAGGACCTCGGTTTTACATCTCATCCGAAGGACAGCGCCTGTTTACAGTACAGTACCCCCATCACTATACTGGGGCATTAGGACCCACATGGACCGCAGGGTGAGTGCCCCCTGCTGGCCCCACTAACACCTCTTCCAGCAGCAACCTTAGTTTTTCCCAGCCTCCCATCCAGGTACTGACCAGGCTCACATCTGCTTAGCTTCAATGGGTTGCCAGTTGTGAGTTCCAGGGTGATATGGCTGCTGGCTTTTGTTTAATGCGATAACAAGCATATCCGCAGAAAAGGTTAAAACGTTATAACTTTTTACTTTTTTAAAGTATATAAACTTAATATAGTCAGAAGGAGCATGTAAAAATGTTTCCAAAATAACCACAGGTAAAACTTTGATGCATAAAATGTTTAGGAAGAAAGTGGAATACTGGTGTGTATTTTTTCGTTTAACTACCAATACCAGCCATATACAGTTTACATAATATGTTTATGTTTCTAAATTAATAGTTTATGACATTCAGATGCATTATGCTCCTCTTCTTTTTATGCTCAGCTACTAAAATTTCCCTTTAGTTGTATAATTCCATATAAATATTCAATACTAAGCCGATTAAAACATGCACCGTAAAGAGATTAAATGATTAAATCTTTTCACTAACAAACAATGCACCACAAGTGCCCTTATCGGTCATTTTGGCCAGTCAATCACCTACCGCGATGCAACACAGTGTCCTGTGGGTAATTTCGTGCAGTATGGGGTTGTGCTGTGCATTTTGAATGGCTGCATCTGAATACGCAATATGGTTGGCAAATAAAGGATTACTACAAAAATAGAAAAAGAATAGGTTTTGTTTAGCGTGCCAAGGATTTCTCATTATCTTGTGTACAAAAACACAACCCCAACCCTTAAAGAGGCAATATCCTCTAGAGAGGTCAGTGGCAGTCTCACAGACAACAGGGATAAAATAACCTGCTCCTATACACCGGAATGAAGACATCACATTTTGAAACATTCAATTTATTGACAAGACTATATGAACATCTGGTCAAATTGTGTTTTAATTAGACTTCTATTGCCATGATATGCTTTTGAGTTAATTAATCTAATACACTAAGAACTTTCAATAAATGCCTAAATGCACTGTTAAAACCAATTACATCTCAAGTGAGCACTGATACAGGACAGTTCTGACTTTGGATTTTTGACCACGCGGCTGAGCGAAAACTGCAAAATTGGTCCAAATTTCGCTGTTGAGAAAACAAAACAATACTCTTCCTGCATTTCAAATGCACCATAAAGCACCACAAACTGTCTAGGTGTTGTTCAAACACCAGTGCTAACTCAGGCACTTGTAGAACACACTCCAAAAACCACTTTTTCTGATGTACTGTACTAAAGCACCTATTTATAAGCTGGTTATTTTACTGGAGCAGTCTGTGTCAAGTACATTACTCAAGGGTACAACTACAATGCAACACCAGGGAAATTGGAACTCACAACTTTACAGTTAAAAAATTATACTGCACAAAATAAATGCAGTTAAAAAGCTGCATACCAGACCTATATGAAACAATAACATCTTATTCATTGGCATAAAGTGCACAATGAAGATTCAGGTCCTTTAGGGACTGAGCTTTAAATCACTTGACATCTGTCTTTGTCACAGATCACTTTACGAATACCTCTATAGCACCTTCTGTAAAACAGCAGGTGTACTTGCTTTGGTTTATAAAAAAATACTATTCTGCTTTTTGTGATTATACTGATTGATTTTTTCCATCTTCATGGAAATAAAAATTTCCAATGCAAATTCCCATAGCAGCCACACACACAACTTTAGATGGAGTATGTCTCAAGAGAGCTGTACATACAAATGTTAGATAATTTCCAATTAATAATGGCAATAAATATAAATGTCATACCTGGGCTTCAACGACAAAAATTCAATTAAAATGATCAACATGAACAATTATAATCACAGCATGTTATTTCACTAGCTATGACTAAACACATTTTAATATTCTACCGAGGTAAATCCATAATAAATTGATGGGAAAATTACGGGAACAACTATATTTTTAACAAGAAAATGGAAAAACAAGATGAAGAATAGAGTAATAAAAGCAACACTGTCCACAAATTCGTATTCTGGCCCTCTCTCACAAAATTACAAATTTACCTTCAAACAATTCTCAAATATCTACAAATCAGAAGCAAGCAGAAAAAAAAATCCATTAATTTGAGAAGTACATGTATTTTGCATTATATCTCAATTACAAAATGTTACACTGTTACAAAAAATAATAACATCATACAACACTCTGCTTATATTGTTCTGCTTAGATCAGAGTCTATTAACAAATCCACAGAAGCTGGAAGATACCGCACATACAGTGGCGCTGGTAAATCTACCTGTCGGCAAATCTGTTGGGGGTTTTGAAACAGTCCTCACGCCCGATATGGTCAATGTTAATACAGGAGCTAACACAAGGGTTAGGGTATGGGACACGCAGTTTTCTTGAATCAACACCCTGACCTGATTCTAAGCGACTATTTCTTATTTTGGAAGCTCCTCCACCTTGTTACCATCCAAAGTGATTTTTAATGCAAAGTCCCTTAAACACTTTTTCCTTCCATATGCCACCAAGAGCAACATTTGCATTTAACCATTTCTAATAACGCATACTGTATATACATTTTTGGTTTAGTTTAATAAAAAGTAATTAAAAGCACATATTGATAGTTAGAGTTATAATAATTAAACGGCTACATTATGTATTCAAGTGATTGGGGAGAGCAGCTCTCCACCAGGCCACAAGAGGGCACTGTGGAAGTCTGCTTCCCAAACTATAACCGTCTTTAACTTTGAGTGTGGTTTTAGCCTATACTGTAAATTAGGGAGATTTTGTCATCAGTCTCACAAAACAACCAAATATCTGCAATATAAAGGAAAAGGTTCCTTCCTAGGTGGCACAGTGGTTAGCAATGGCGCTTCAGCAATGAGGTCCTAGGTTCAAATCCAGACCTGGGGTGTAGTTTTGTATGTTCTCCCTGTTTGAATGGGTTTCCATTGTGCTCTGTTTTCCTCCCACAATCCAAAGACATACTTGTCTGTTAATTGGCCCTGGTGTGCTCTACAATGAACTGACATCCCACCCAGTGTGTATCCGGTCTTTTGCTCGTTGCCTGCCGGGACAGGCTCGGGCTCCCCTGTGACCCTGAATTGGATTAAGAGGTTAGAAAATAGATGGATGTCTATTTCCTATTCTTACTCTTCCCTGCCAGGGATTGCTGCTGCCTGACATGTTGCTGGACATGGATTCACCAGTAACAGGTAGGAACATTTTATGCTCATTTAAGCATCTCATTTCTTTTGTGCAACAGCCTGTAAAAAAAAATAAATAAAAATGGTTGTATGCTTCACAATCTAATTAAGGGAATTTGAATTCTACAGTCAGATCCAAAAAAGAAATGGAAGTCAGCAGAGCCAATGGGTGCTCCATTTAAGCCCAAACCATTTGGCATTGCTCAGCACTGAGTTCTGACACAATAGTTTAAACTTGCACCCTTTGTTCCCTGTCACCAAGGAAACAATCAGCAGAACACAGAAAGCAAAACAAGAAACTGACAAATCCAATTGTGGAAACAGCACTGAAAAGGCTGACAATGGGACACAAAACTGCTTTTCCATCATATTTACCATTCCAGCACTTTCTTCTTATTCATTTTAATGTGATCTAAACACCTCTTGTACGTTTAACCATCCTGTTAATGGCAAATTCTTAAAATCCTCAGTATCAGATTTCTTTTCAATCATTTGAAATTTGTTTGGACATTTGCTTAAAATATAACTGCCATCCTTTCATTCAAAGGATGATAATGTAATTTCTCTGAAAGTCTTCATCCATGTGCGTTCTCATATGTGTATGTAAAAGAGAAATGGTTCAGAAAACACTTGCTAGTTTTTATTTTAAAATATTTTAATTTTTGCTTATACAATATGCACATGTTGGTATTGGGGTTTCCTCAGCCTGGAAGAATTGGAGCACACTAAGTTCTTTAGGTGTTTTTGACATGAACAAGCAAGTTTATAAAAATATTGCACTTTCCAATATGCTGTACATAAAAAAACTCAAACTTTTCTCCATTAAACATAAAAGAGTGAAATTTAATTCTGTAACTCCAAAGGGCTAACAAAAGAAACTTCACAAACAACAGAATGTTGGTTTTCACAATAATTGCAATAAAACTCAATTAAAGTTATACCATTCTATCAATTCTAAATAATGGTACGACTGAATAGCCATTCAAACACTAAAACAAAAACCTCTATACATATGTAAATTAATGCTAAGAAATATGTTACTTGATTCTGTAAAATGTATTTTTTGCAAACATGAACACTATAAATTGAGCTGTTCCACAAAAACAAGTCCCTCTCAGGAGGTGCTAATTTGTAAAGAAAGAGGCAAATCAGATTCCCATAAAAAAGTCTTGTTCATTTTTCACACAATACATTTTCCCATGAGTTTTCACAGCAAATGGCATGTACGGAGAGTTTAAAGAATTTCTGCAACAAGCAGAGGGAAAAAAATGGAAATTTTCAAACAAGTATTGCTTTAATTAAAGAAGGCATTCATGCATTCATTGGTATATTCAGTCAACAAACTGTACATGTTCACAGGATCTGATAAACTGGGGATTTCAATTCACAGCCTCGGTTACTTTTTGTTAATTCTAACCAATTCTGGGGTATTATTTTCTTAAAAGCATGACTCCACTTGATCATTTATTGTCACATTAACCCAAACACAGGAAAATCCACACTAAGATTTTGACTTTTCTTATCTGTCATGTATGAAACAAGGCCGTATATCTGGGCTCAAAGATGAAGCTTTCTTGAGTAGACAGGGGTGGGAATTCTTGAAATTTCATTTTGAAGCTCTAAATTACACTAAGTAGGCAAATAGCTCTACATGCTTCTACACCTATGACCAAGTAGACCTTGAGTAGAATCAATTCAAAATGAATACCGCCACTGAAGAACTAACCAGGAGCCTTAAAATTGTAAAATTATCAGTTCCCGAGCAATTTTTGTAAGTACTGGTTTCTTCTAAGGTAGAAGAGATATCACTTCCAAATGGCTTGCGTGATCTCAATTTCACTTGAATTGCTTCAGAATATACATGTTTTGTTTTGAAGAGTTGAAACTCCTTTAGGTTCAAGTTAAACTAACCTCTCGTGGCCTTGCAGATTTGGATTTGAAGGTAAAAACAATTCTGTATTTTTGCTATATAATATCTTTGTCCTTCACAGTTAAATAAAACTATAAATATGAACATCATGCATTTAACAGCTCTAACCAAACGCTCCTGTTCTGTGAGCAGTAACATTGTGCTTTAGGACATCCCATCCTTCAGAAGACAGTTCTGATGAAGACTCGGTCATTAACATACAGCACTACACTAAAGAACAGGGGTGTTAAACCCTGTCCTGGCTACATTCCTCTGTTGATCTACTGTGTAGTGAGGCTGCCGATTCAGAATGGCTGGAGCACCTCAGACAAGTAGGTGAACTACGTGGATCCCCTCTTAATGTATAGCACTTTGGAATACTTTTTAAAAACACAATAAATAATTGCATTTCCATTAATTCCAAAGAATATGATCAAATGTTGTTGCGTTTAAACCAAGAGAGACCACTGAAAGTGAAAAAAGAAATGTTTATAAACATTTTAGTTTTAAGCTTTTTATCCAAGTAATTTGTATTAACGTGACAGAGATACCGTCAAACTCTCATCTTTCATCATCAAAGAGATCTGCCTTCAGCATTGTTAATGCCTCAGCACATTTTAAAAAGAGATTCAGAGGGTCATTAACTGGTCTTAAAATGTTCATATTTCTTATTTTTACTAATATAGTCTTAGACAGGTGGGCGTCTCCAAAAGTGAAATTAACAATGCCAAACTGATTTTTTTTATGTGCTCCAATGTCACCAGTTTGCGGATATTAGGGGTATGACCTCGTATGCAGGAAATTAGCTTTTCTACTTTTGATCAGAGACTTGCTTAGCTATATTAAAAAAAAAAATCTACATGCTGATATAATATGCATTTCCTTGGCAAACGATGAGTGCTTAAATTTTAAGATTTCCAGCACATTAAAGTTTGAATAACAGGATTCAGATGTATGGATTTTCCTTAAGAGTTTGCAGACTGCAGAATGTAGAATACATTTCAGGTCTTAATAAAAAAAACAGAATACCTTCCCTTTATGAAATGTCAGATAAACATGAAAGCACGGACTGAACATTTCATAAGACAATACAACTCTGAGCAGTGGAGTGACAAAGCAGTGCCTGCAGAAACTTCACTCAGCCTGAACAGCATGCAGCCCTACTTCTGAGTCTCATCCTCTTTCACCGCAAGCTTTCACACAGACTCAAAACTTTCCTCAGGCAGAAGCCTTGTTAACACAAAAGGCAGGAAAGTAATACTGCCACAGTTTTTTTTACAGTTTCTCCCCTGACTTCATGGTTAAACTGACCGCTTAAGACACTGACAGACGGAACACACAATTACCCAGACATCACCATGTTACTTTTAAATTGCAAATAGGTTTGCTTAGATCACAGACACTCAGAAAAAGAATGTTGGACTTCATGCATATCAAAAGATTTCCATGTGGACACTAATCTTTTATTAACGTTTATTAAAAGATAAAACATGAAAAATATTTCATCAGGTGCTTTTTAATGATTCAGTTAAAAGTAAGCACATCAAAGAATCTGTAAAGCATAACGTCAATTCCAGCAAACAACACCTTGAATGTGAATAAGTGCTGGGTAAATTACTACAGCTTATATCATAATCATAGTTTTACTCCAGCATATAGCCAAAAAAAGGCGAATTCAGACTAACTACAGTACATATATTCATGCTAACAAATATTGGAACTTACGTGCATGTTCCATGTGTTTCTTATTGTTTTTTATTGTAAAGTCCATCACTTAAAGTATGAAGTATTGTGCTTTAATCGTGAAAATTACTGAAAAGGTGGATAATGGAGAGCTTAGGAAGAATGAAAGAATAGAAGAGACAAACGAGAGCAAGCCATCAGGCCAATCTGGCACATTTGATTGAATTTTAGCCATATCAGCTTTCTGATTGTGGAATACTTTTTTTTTTTCCCCAATCAGTAAACATTCATTTATTTGATGATAAACTAGTGGCATATATTTGAAAAGTGTTATGCACTAAAGAGCTATCGTGCCATTCACGGGTATCAAGTTTAAACCCATATTTGCATTGTAGATTAATCTGTCAAGATTGTATTTGTAACTGAAAAACAGGACTATTATCGAATGACATGTAGTGTCACCAGTGGCCAAGATCACATTATTTCAAAGGTCAAGACTATTATACACACATATGTCATGCATGAAAAAAATAAATAATGACATCTGGGATTCAGTGTAAGCTACCTATCATATAATTAAATCTTGTTCTTGCTTTGTTCACAGCAAGCCTTGCCTTGTAAACAATTCAGAAAGAACATAAGAAAAGGTTACAAACAAGCAGAGGCCATTCAGCTCATCATATTGTACTCGTTACTTTTTACAATTTAACAATTTAAGATTTGACTCTCTTCCCAATTATATAAGCACTTTACAGAAAAATCTGTTTTACATTACATAAGTTTCTCCAACATATTTTAATAGCTAATGTATGAAACGTTGTTAATATTTTTTTCTTAAATTAAGTTAGAATTTGCTCTGACCACAACAGCTTCTTTTTGCAATTTCGGGTTACTGCACAGCACACATGGTGAGAAATAGTGGCACATACTTAATCAACTAAATCAGGGAGTGGGATTTCAGGGGAGGTCTGACAGTCAAAACATAAGATTTTAAAACAGTTAAATCAATTACATTTAACCAGGACACTGGGATTAGCATCCCTACCCTTTTCAATTGTTCAGTCAGCTTTTTAATGGCCACAGTGATACCAGGAATTCTATTTCACAGCTGATCCAGAACACAATGCTTCATATAATAATGCACACTATTCCCCGCTATCATATTGGAGCACTGTCTTTCACAACTGCCAGTCCAGAGGACAGAGTGCCACCTACTGGTGCATGAACAGCACTTTCAGAAGAACCCAAGTCTGCACAGAGGCATCAGGCTCAAGAAAAAGACAGGTTATGCCAAGCTTAGCTTCTGACACGATGAAGCATGAAGAGAGTAAAATTGTAGTCTGTCATTTTGTACAGTTTACGTATGAAGGCAAATGATTTTAGTCTTTTGGATTGAAGTGCACATGAGAATGCAGCTTACACACAGAAAACACAGTCTGCTTTGCCTTCTTACCCCTTTCTTACGGTCTGAAAATCACTTGCATCACAGATATATCCACTCCAAATAAGATTCTATGATAGCAAAACAGGTTTATGTTCTAAATAAATGTGTAATGGCTTTAAAAGGTTCCAGTTTCCCTTTCCACAAATATATCTAGAAAACATAAAAATGATGGAAAGTCAAACTCATTCATACTTGTTTGGATGAAGTATCAGAACCAGGTAATGAATGTTCTTATTTATTGTTTAAAAATTGACTCAGCAGCCTTTTGGAATTTAAAAGGTCAGTTTAAATTTTCAGGATATTTCTTACCTATTATTGTATCATTGTTAGCTTAATTTCTTCTAACTTAAATTCAAAAGCCTAATATGTTCATAATTTGAGAACAAATGCTACATCACAACATTTTACATTACAGCTCAATTACACAACATGTCTTAATATTAACAAAAATGTCATGAAAACAAGGTTCAGAAACCGATTTTCTTCACTCACTGTTGCATGAGAAATAAATACATAGTTCAGGCACAAAAAGCAACACAGCACCACCAAGAGGATTTGATCCAATGCTGCATTTGAAGACAAAAATGTATTCATGTTACATTCTTAATGGTTTTGTACTTTAACCAATAAAGGTGTGTAGTTAAGCACAATGTAAAAATACCTTCGAAATTATCAGCTTTTAGCTCAGCCAAGTTACAGTATTTGCCAATTTAGTTCTTCTTATAGTATCCAGTGATACTAATATTTTGCTTAACATTTCTTTTCTTTAATTTTCTTATTTTTTCACAGGTGAATTTCAGGACAATTTGGATCTGCTGAAATCAAACTTTCAATTTGCAGCTGAGCATATACAAGCAGATTCTGTTTGAGCAATTCACATCATACAAGAATATACTCTAGAGGTTCACCATGCAGTTACAAATGGGCTTAGGCTGCAGTCAGGTTTCTATTTAGGCTGTTTCAATAAATTCTGCTGCAAAATATTGAATATATGCTGTTTGAGGGTCAGTGTTGCTCAAATCTGTCTATACAAACAGAGGAGGAGGATAATCTGATAAACATACATGAAATGCTTTTATATAAAGCATCATCTTATTTATTTGAAAAAGATAAAAAGTATAAACACTAATTACTTTTAAAAAATACTTCCAATATTTTAAACAGAATGGAGAGCTGAAAATTAATACTGATCAAGAACAGATCTGAAAACATTAGCTACCAACAAACTGGCAATCAAAATGTCAATTACGCCATTAGATAATCCTGATCTTCATTTGAAGCCCAGAAGTCTTTTGTTTGCCGCTTAATATAATTAGAGAAGTGAAGAGGAAGAATAATAATTAAGGCTCAGAGCATCAGCGGGAATTGCAGTGCTGCTCTTTGCCTATGCCAAAGTCCATTGTCTGTAAAATCATCCCTTGAACAAGTCTAAAGATATGTAATCCAACAGACAAGGCTCCAGTGAAGAGCTTTTCCTGTCGAGTGCTATTTGTCTTATTATAAGAAACTGAATTGTAAAGATTTATAAAATTTTAAGTTTTACCTATAGCACTGCTTTTCAGTAAGCAGACTCAAGAGTGTGCGAGTATATGGCTTTAATATTGTATGTGACCACATGTTTTAGGGTTCATATCAAATGCAGTACCTTCAATAATTTAAAAGAAAACTGTATGGATGCCCAGTGTATCTAGCAACAGTCTCTTGCACCATACACTTACACTTTACCCTATGTACACAAATAAATCATTTGTCTTTTACCTAATTTCACAATTCAGGACAAAGTCATTTAAGTTTGCAATATCAAAACCACTATAACATTTTCAGACTGCAGTTTTAATCACTTTTATATCATTTTCAGATTGCATGGCAAGACACTGAATTTCATAATGCGATACTGTATGAATGTGACAATGACAGGCAGGCTGGCTGGCTATTGATTTAAAGTATGTTAAGACATTGCTGTTTGTGATATAACAGTATATGTGTATATTAAAAATGTACTCTAATGTTTTAAATTAAAACAAATTTAGCATTTATGACAAAGAATGTTATAGTACTACTTACAACTCTTACATAATGCAATATGTGGTTTATATAATCGGTACAGTGCCCAAATATTGTATAGAACTTAAAAGCAAAGGCAGACAATTATCAGGAACCAAGTGAACATGCCTCGTTTACAACAGTCATAGACGGATATGTCCAAAAACAGAACAGAATGATTTGACCAGACTCAGTCTGATTTAACTGAATTCCATTATATCAGAGTCCATTCTAACAAGGGTGTACTTGTTAGCTAACTGCTGTGCTTCAGAACTCAAGGCACCTCTGTACTCTGCACTTTTTGCATGGACTGCCATGTGTTTTTTTTACAATAGTATATATGTATTGCTTCCCACAACATTTATTGTTCTGGTTGCTAATACTGATTATGTTTGTAATGTACTGTCTCATTGCGTGGAGTCATCTGATATACTGTGTATGTCCTGAAAGATCAACGCCAATGAGAATTCCAGTGTATATCCATATGCGGCAATAAACCTCTCAACTCTACAAGTTCATTATATGTTCAGTATAGTTGTGTTTAGGGTCATCATTATATTATTATAATCCTTTAACCCAAAAGACTCCTGGGTATCGCTGGGGATACTACTTAGTATTAAATAATGAACGTATCCAACCTAGAGTCCAGATGTTGCAAGTCTGAGTCTAAAATATGTCATTATCCAATCATGATTCGCCCAGGCTCTGGCAGGGTTGGTCAGGTTTGAATCAGTGACCGACTCCACTGTATTAAAAAAAGAAAAATGTCTCTGAAGTCCTCACGCATTTTTAACAATTCCACAATCAGTGTTGTAAAGAAAAATGTTGGTGATTAATTCCATGCCTTAAAAAGGCAATGTTGTTTCTTTGTACATACACTTTTCCTTTATCCGCATCCAAATAAATTACTACTACATCCATTTTTGCTGTAGGCACTACAAACTTTTCTGATAGTACCCCCCATACTGTATATGCTTGTCAAAAAGGGGTGCCCTCAGGAGTTGAATATTTAATTTCCATCCAGAAAGTCCACAGCTCTTTTGACCAACCTTTACGGTTTAGTGCTCAATCTAGGCATTCGTGATAGTTTCCTTGTCAAAGCACGAGTTTCCTAGCCGACCCTTCCCATGATGCCGTTTCTCTAAGAAGTCTTTACTGATCCCTTTGATGTCAAGAGCTCTGATGTAGAACTGAAATGAAAAGCAATGAATCAGCTGAGGTTCTGAAAGTGGTCTTTGTTACTGAAAGGATGATATACACTCTTTTGCAAAAGGTAATAGTTTCATAAGAGTAATGGAAATAAAATGTCACTAAGGCACACCGACTGCTCAATTTTATTTTCCTTTGAAATGCATAATATATGTTTGAGTGAACCAAGAAAAATTAAAGTGGCCTATATTCAGAAATGAGTGAATCTAATTGAATAATCTCTTTTTAGTAACCGTATAACAAGGTGAATCAGAAAGACTACATACTATCAAGACCCAGCTAAATTAAGTGATGCAGATCTATGGTTTTCATTTGCAGTATAGATGCTGAAAAGGAACAGGAGCAGAAAAAATGTACTGCACAGATCAAATATTTATCAGATCAGTGGTTAATTTTAAATCAACTAGAGAACTAAAAGTAGCAAAATGCTAACAGTCAAGGGCAAGATAATTACAATCAAAATAATATTGTTATAAAATGAACAACAGTGGATTTGCTGTATGGATATTAAAATTTCAGAAAATGCTACCTTTGATTCAGATTCTTACTTCACCACAAAAAGGCAATTAATTTAACTCACTAATTAAACTTGTGTTGTATCAATGTGTTCAAGAAGGGGTAAGAACATGTTTCTAACCAGGATAACATATACATCTAGAAATAAAAACCAACTTAAGTTTAAACCAGACTAAACATCAGTTCCAAAACTGCAAAACAAATAACAAAAGTCTACAAAAATACATTAAATTAATTCCTAACTTTCTGTGTTGAAGTGACAGAAAAAAATCAAATCTCCGCATTTCATGCACAGTTTTTCTTCTTGAACGTAACCAGGGTGTCAACATTAACACCAAGACTTTCTTATGCAGGAATGGGCACTTGTTGGTTTTAACACCTTTGATCAATATGTTCTATTTTTACCACAGTCTGCGACAAATGAACAAATTTCAAATGTAAGGTACTGACGTAGTCACAGAGCTGAAACGTCTGCGTAATGCTGTCCTCACACTATAATTTCATAAGTATAGAAAACTTAATAATAAAACAATACATTTTGTTTACCTTCCAGGATAAGTTTAAGCTTCAATTAACTATAAGCCTAAAATTTCTGTGAATCTCAAGAAGAAAATAATAAACTGCAATTGTGATTAATAAGACTTATGCTTTTTATCCAAAGTGACTTACCTTTGTTTTAGTTTATGCAATTGGCTATATTACCGATATATTGATACTGTATATTACTGAAGCAATCTGAGTGAAGTATTTTTCAGAAGGAAACAACAGCAGCTCCCCAACTGTGATTTGAAAACATGACCTTCCAGTGAGCCCGAATGTCTACTTTTAATATGAAAAGTCCTTTCTTTGTTGTAGAGACAAAACCATTAACCACATCTACCTACCCATGTCTGAACTTAAATATCAATAATTAGCCCATCACCAGACCTATATCCTTGTTCAAAAATTTGTCATAACGGGAGTTACCCTTGTTTTATTTTTCCAAGTTATGCCTCATTACATAAACCTAAACACAGCAGGAGAAAACATGTACTATCATCACCAGAATGTCCACCAGCAGTGTGAAGCAACTCTCAAGGCCTCTGGGACTGCAAGCTAGATAGTTGTGGGTTCAAATCCCAAGTGGGGAACTGATGTTGTTTTCCTTGAGCAAGGTACTTCAGTCAGACTGCTCCAGCAGAAAGGCCAGATGTATCAATGGCTACAGATTTTTGATGAAAGCATCAGCAAAATAAACGAGAGATCAGAAGATGTCGCGTCTCACTTACATCCTGGAAAAGCCTCTTGTCTGCCGCAAGCCGTTTGGAGGCCAGAGTCTTGGTGACGTGGTAGAACGTCAGCAGGGCCCTGTGCTGCTGCAGGCCATCCTGAACTTTCACAGACTCCAGGAGAATGGGGATTAACTCAGGCCACTGTCGAGGGCAGTCCAGCCTGGCAACCTTGGCAATCAGGACTGCAATCTGAGTTGCAATCTAAAAGGGTTGAAAAAGTCACGTGTTAAGTCCTGATCGTTTATATATCCTACATTGCCATAACACGCATTGTTTTTTAATTAGAGCACTTTGATATGGTCAGAGCTCTTCGTCTTACATTATCACCTTACCTTTTGTCCATTAGGTTTCAGAACAGCTGCAAAATTTTAAAACTCATATTTAAAATGCAACAAGATTAAACGTGTCTCTGCATAATAGGGGAAGACCATGAATACTTTATCAATTAAATTGTACTTCATAAATCCCATACAAAGTTATATTGCTTCATATACATTTGCATTAAAAGAGACACATAAAATAAAGACACGTAAGAGACAAGTAAAGTTTTGCTCACTGAGAAGCAGATTGAAAATAAGGTGAGCCCGTCTGTTCCTGGAGTGTCACACTCCTGAATGTTTTACATCATAAACTTTAATTATTAATTTCTACAGACTGAAGCTGTGTACCTGTTTAATGAAGGAATGTAAAGCTCTTTTGGATATGAAAATGCAAATAGCCCGGCAGCCTTCCAGTTTACTCCTCACTGAACTGAAAAACAATGCTGTACTTTACAAGCCATAAGGATGGCCTACGGTATAAAATTCAGTAGGCAGTTGGAGCCCTGGAGAGCCACAGTCTACATCTGGCTAGTTTCTAAACCTTTCCAATCAGATTTGACTGATTTCATGATGCTTGTATCACACCATAAAAGAGCTGCTTTAAATGAACACCTCTTTGATAAGTTTTCACAGTGAAAGCACTCCTCACAATTTGTAGACTATACTATCAAATCTGAAATGATTAACTATGTTTAGTAAATATTTACTATGTTAATACCATGTTATTATTTTTAATTATTAAATTACATTTTTATGTCCTAATTATGTGTTTAACACCAAGATCACAATGACATTTTTCTTATTTATTCCAGTGCAAACCATAGTTACTACAGATAACATTATGATGAGGTAAAAGCATGTAAAAAGCAGTTCATCTACTAGATACAGTGTATTTACTCAGTAAAAGCTACTTTTGTTTTTTTAAGGAAAGTAATACATTTCTCGTCTTATTTTAGTTTCATTAGACAGAAAGAAGGTATTTTGCCCAGGTCATTTTACCAGATTAAGACCAGAAACTTCCTAAAACTGGAAAAACTTTGCAAAGCAAACAAAAATGTTATTTATGGAAAAAAAAATTACTAACATTGTTGAATGCGATAGGAATCAATAATAATAAATATATATGTAATAAGCATATATTGTTTTACAGCAGCAAGATTTCAGCAACAGAAAAAAATAGAGACTAATATAGGTTTAGAGGTTGACATTTTTCACTTAAGCATTCTGACAAATTTCTGCACTAATCCCCCAAAAACCCAATGCTTAAATTGAGCACAAAAAGAAAAAATCCAATAATGGATTAATAATACCATAAATACCTTCATTTATCAGTGGGAAAGAACACTGCATTTATTTTTGTAGTGTAAAACAAAACTATTACAGTATGTATCACCCAGAAAGACACGTATTCCCAGTAAGGGTCATTGTAGCCCAGAGCCAGAGTCCACAAAGCAAAGCACACAAGGTGAGATGGGACTCCAGTCTACTACAGGGTACACACACAAGCACACAATTTAGAGAAGCCATTTAACCAAGCCAGTACGGCTATGAAAGGCAGGAGGAAGCAGGTACCCATAGAAATCCTATGCAAAATCAGGGAGAATTGATAAACCCCACACAAAAGGCTCCCCCCTTCCAGAACTGAACCCAAGGAACAGCAATAACAAGCATCCCACTGTATTGTATTGAAAATATAATGAACAGACCTAGTTAAAAAATAGACAACTGGTCACCACATAAACTGAAGCCTGGATAGAAGAGAAGAGGTTGCAAGTAGCTAGTAGACAGGTGGAAAGAGAAAACATTCATAGAACTGGGGACTATTTGGTACAAAAAGACCTTCATGCCAGAATTCTTTACTTTATTATCTACGCTGATAGAAATATTAAATTATACGTCAACGCTTACAGTACAATAGCATTATAACACCCTAAAGAGTAATGCAACGTTATATTGAGAAAACCACCATTGAACAATATTTCAGCTGTAAAAAAAGTTAAACTAAAGTTAACACCATCTTTTTACTGTTAAATAACTTTTACTGATAAAAAGCCTCATTTACATCACTACTGACAGATGAAACGTGAGCTCTTGAAGTTTCAGAGAGGCTTTTAAACTCCTGCCTTTTTTTTTTGCTCCAACAACAGCACACAGAGCGGAAACCCTGAATGTGAAAAAATATGGAAAAGAAAAATGTGCTCAGTATAATATTTTTGACAAGGTTTTATCAAGAAATCTGCAGTTCAAAAAATGGTGAGAGCTACCAGTCTCAAATAAAAAACATTTAATCTAACCTAATAAAGTATGCCTTTTAGAACACAGTACTGAGAATGAACTGAGACAGCATACCTGCAGTGGAGTGCAGCGAAGGTAAGGAAGTTACAACCGATTCCTCCGCTTATCTGATGCCCTTAAAGCTCGAGGTAAACATCAAGAACATCTGCTTTAGCCACTAACCTGATTCACTGGCTCATTGAAGTTGGTGATGAGGCCAGCACGTAAGGAAGACTTCTCCTCTTCTGAAAGAGCACTGCAGACAAGGGAGAGATCAGCTCCAGTTAGAAACATCTCATACCCCAAGCAAACAAAACATTCCTAAAAGAATTACTCCCCTTACATATGCCACCTGCCCACCATCACCATGTCTGAAAGAACAGATAATCACTTTAGAATGGCAGGATCGTGGTTGTAACGGGCTGTCCTGTGAAGGCCTGCCAGGATTTTGATTTGGAGATAGTGTAGTTGCAAGCACATCAGCTAGGCTAATAAAACACGCAGTGGCCATGAATGGTGGCCAAAACATAAAGGTAAAAAATATCCTCTCCTCCCTCCTATGAGCAATTCTGTTAATTATGTTAAATACTTTTCACTGCAGTGTACGCATTTATTTAAGAAAGGTTATATCTCTCATAGCTCTGGGAAACGTGAAAGTTAGAGTTAAAGATTTGTCAGGTTTTACTCAAGCATCCCTTTATTTATTCATGAATGCAAAACACAGCGGCCCAGCTGGTAAAACCAACATTACCCGGAACAGAGCTGTAAAGCATAATGAACTCTCTCAGCAACCTTTGGCTCTTCAGCCCCTTTCCATTTCCTTCACCACAATGCAGTGCCATTACAAGGGACTTCTTCATTATGATCTATAGCCTACAATAAATACTGAGTATTTTCGGTCTTCTATAGTCAAAAGAAAAGCCTCGGCTTTCTCAGGGGTATTTTTGCCTCTATAAGACTGAACAGGAATGCAATCTGGACCTACAATTGATCCCAGAACAGCAGTACACAAGACACACTCATCACAGGTGGAGCCATTCCAGAGGGCATGTAGTTAACCACACATGGAGTATACTCGCCCTGATAATACCAGGATATTTCAGAGGCCTAAAAATGAAGAAAACAATGCCTTTTAATTTTGGCTCTTGGATTGCATTAGCCAAAAGTCAGTTCTAGGAAGCTTTTACTTTAAACCTTTCCTTTTAAACCCACAGAAAACTGCTTACTTTTGTAAGGCAAAAGTACTGTTGTGTTCAAGTTCACTCATTTCAGTATGATATTCTCTTTAAAGGGCTTTGCAGCATTCATGTACCTGCATCCAATCTACATTTAAATACAGACATCACATACAGAATCTCATCACTATTTAGTTTTAATACATTTTCTACAGCCAAGCCTCCAAGTTGTTCGATTATCTTCTTCAATATACTGTAGTTAAGATAGTGGTTTGCGATTTTTTAAGGCTTTAAAAAAATACTATAGAAGTGCGTGTTAGTCTCGACCAGCAAAGCTCTAGCTGTAAACTGCACTTTTATTCAGAACCATTTAAAATATTATTAGCTCAACTGGTACAGGTATTCGCACATGATTTAACTGTAAATAAATATTTAAGAATCCCATTTGCCTGCCTTTTTATTTGATTTAGATTTTTTTTTTTTGCCTATTGCACAAGGGCTTTCACACTATTTTGTTTTTAATCACAGTGGAAATGCAAATCCTGAAGCCTTGCAGCAGAATAACATTAATTTTTCAACCTGCCCTACAGCATAGGGTATTATTAGAGTCTGAGCAGTAGTAGAGAAATTGCTATAGCCAGTCAGTGGGTGTACCTCCTCTGGGAGACTAAATTTTCTTTCACATGACCTAAGTTCTGCAAAGAGTTTTGCTTTGCCCAACATCACCCTCCGGCTCTGCTCACCAATGTCATCTGCTATCTGCGACTGTTTCTAGTGCGAACACTGCAAATTCTGCTCTGCTCTGATCCATTCACAGCTGAACAGATGATGATGGAATTACTCGACTCCTAACAGGGGCAATTAGATTCTGGTGTGAAGGGTGTTTACACTGCTTCTGTGCAGTGAGGAACTGTTGTGATAAATTTGCAGGCCAGAGGGAAGCTAAGTATTTGATGGCTTTTCTTTGCGTTTTCATTTATCAGCTATGATGTTAAGAGTGTATCCTTCCTAGATTATTTAAATCCAGATTTTTGCAGAAGGTACTGTGACATTAGTTCAGTTCAATCATAGCAAGCCCATCTACTGCGTGGAATAGTTGAACAGAGTTTGGGCCAAGTGTGTTTTAACTGTTGTTAACGGAGGACTTTTCCATACTGAAACTGGTTTTTATTACAATATAATTACTTACATACTCCTTAGAAGTTTTCATTTTGTTTTTTCATCACAAAAGCTGGGATGGGTCGACAGTTTTTTGAACAAGTCAGGTAATTGCGAGATTCATAGGCTACTTACAAATGACTGTTTTTCCCAGCAGTAATTAAAAATATAAAAGATACTACAGATAGTACCAGTAACAGTCAATTTTAATACAAAATGTTTAAGACTTGGGTTCGCATGGAGGTTCGGTGGGGAACATCGTTGCCTCACAGCGCTGAGACTTTGGGTTCGATTCCTGGGGTGGCATTGTGGAGTTTGTATGATCTCCCCGTGAATTTCCTCAGAGAGCCTGATTTCCTTCCACAGCCCAAAGACATTATATTAATTGCTAATATGCAAGAAACATTTCAACAGTCCTAAATGGAAAAAAAAATCACCTGTTAAAAAATTAAAAAATATAACCTGCAAACATTATTTACTTGGGAAGCGTGTAATTATAAGTCAAAACTGGATGTGACACAAAACACCTCAAAAAGCAAACAACGCAAAAGGAAATGAAATCATCCAATTTGCATCAAACGTCATCTGGGCCAATGTAATGAAAGAATCCTGCCTTTGCTTACTTATGAACACCAACAGCTAAAATACTGATTTCAGTCTTTCTTCAAAAGAGGCTGAACGGCCATTTATTAATATCAGGTATCAGTTTGAGAGAGAGAAGAATAGCTGATTCCCATTTCCAAACCGATCTAAACTGAACGTTTAGAAAATTTCTTCTGCTTTTTTTCTCAATAAATAGCATCTCGATGAATAACTCGCTGCAATGTTTTTCTAGAAAAGAACTGTCCATAAATATATTTTGACCTCCATGGACTTGAAAGATCACTTTCGCTCTTTCTGTCATCTGTAAAACTGATCATGTTTTTAGAATTCTCTTTTGCATTTTTCTCATTGGTGCAACAAGGGCATTTCTTAATAACAAAATAATGTTGTTGAAATAGAACAGCTAATATCTTTATCTGTACTTAGAAAAATATGTATATACGTAATCTTAACAAGTGTTTGCTAATAGTTGGTATCGTCTAGCTATTGTTTATCTAACGGATTTTCAGATAAATCTTTAACCGTTCATTCTGAGTTGAGGTCAGAGAAAACACAACCTTACTTAGGCAAGTGAAAGATATATCTAAAAAGATTTTTGGGAATGAACCAGCATGCAGTACACTCATGGGGTACAGCAAGGAAAATGGAAATTAAATTCCATCTCTGTGGGCTTGTTAATTATGGCTCTAATAGATTTTGCTCCAGCTGTGCTGCCTCTCATTTGTGAAATTAGTTTATGAATACATAAACCCAGCATGGGAATAAAAACAGCACTTACTATTGATAAGGACAGGTACATTTTCTTGTTTATGCAACAGTTAACCATGATAAATTCATCGTTTCTTCTCACAAGGGCAATTCTGAAAAAAGTGTTCACTTAATACTCATCTCACAACAACAGAACTATCACCATTAACTTATAAGGGTATTAAATATAGATTTTTAATAAAATTGTTGTAATTTCCCATTATTTTTCTTGTGCCTCACATTAGTCAACTAATGACCCTCATACAAGCACAAGAGAGAAAAACAAAAACAAAATTACTCCTTTTGCTCAGCATCTAACACAGAATTAGTGGAGGATACGAGCACTCTAAATGATGACAGCTTCAAACTACAGGGGCTCCCACCACACAGTGATTCAGATATCTTAACCATTTTCAGCAAACCTCCACTGACCTGTATGGTAACACTTGAAAACTCCCAATTACAGTCAGCCAACAACACAGCCCTGAATCACACTAACAATGTCTAGACTACAGAGCTCAACAAGTTAGAAACTAGACGACCCATTGAGCCTATCTAGTCGATGTGGTTGACAACATGGCTGGGTGGCTTGATCCATATTCTCGCAATACTTTGCATAAACAAGTGCCTATTGCTCACAGTTTAAAAGGCACTTTCTCATAGTTTCCACTTGTAACCTCCAATGTGTTTCACTCTATGTTTCTCACTGTTGATTCACAAGAGGAGCCTTGGACTGACTTTGTCAGTGCATTTAAGGATTCAAACATCATCTTGTAATCGCCTCTCTTCAAGTTCCTGGATCTGCAAAACACACTTGAGGCTACTGAATTCGCGATTAGAGCATCTCTATCATGACCACCTGGAAGTCTCTTCTAGTGAAGTTTTAATTTTTAAAGAAAGTGGCACTTTCACCACTCTCAGCATTTGGATCAACATAGCTCTGTGAAGATGGTCTTGTCACACATGAAGTTAGTTCTTTGTCCCTCCCGTTGCCGGTACACTGAACGCTCAGAGGCTTGCGTGCTGCAAATACACTTTAGTGTAAAGCTAGGAGCCTGAGACTCGAGAACTCAGCAACAGACGTAAGGGTAAGGATCACATTAAATGGTAAGATGTGCATATTCATTTACATATTACATTTTAACAATTTTATGAATCAAAATATGATAAATAACTTGTAAAAATAAGGCTATTATTGAAATTACAAAAGTATCCAGGACACGCAAATCCATAAAAACCAAGTGCATGAACTAACTCTTTTCATGCTACTTCTGAAAGGTTGCTGACCCCTGTCCTAGGATCAACCTTCACGCCACAAGGTATTTAGCAACTTTATACAACTGCCATGGTGAAGATATTTATAATTAAAGGGTTGCTAATCATTCAATCAGGTTAAATGAAGACATCCTTGGTGCATTAAATACATATTTAATGCCATATTAAAACATAAATATTCAACAATGCATGGGACATTTTTAGTGAGTTTATTAATCTGGTCTCCATAAGAATAGACCACAGCATAAAGCCAGTAACAAATGCACATATAGAAGACAGGGAAGCACAAACATGAGGAACCAAGGACAGGAAGAAGAACACACACATCACCACCATCATCTTCATCAGAAGATTGTGCCATGAGAGGATGCACCTCCTTCCAATTAGACTTGAAACCAGATTCTGTCCAGGTAAACTGAAGTCTGAAAGTGTCCAGAACTTCATTATAGAAGAGATCTTTCCGTCTTATGTCTAAATTCCTGATTTCCTTTATTGTGGAGTCTGTAGACTACAAATCTCTCTACTATTTTAGTGATGACCTTGTTTGAAATAGGGAAATTTTGGTTGGCTCTGTTCATAGTTATCTGTGTGGCCTTCATTTGGACCTGGTCATTACTCTATTATTAAGCTGTGCCAGAAAATAAAATACATATGCATAGTAAGTTCATAACAAGACATTAAATATTGATTTAATAACAACCTTCATTACAATTGGTGACAGCAGTTATTTCCCTACCCCTTTTATTTTTGGAACAATACCTTTTTAAAAAAATGTTGACTATCACATGTATAGGGAAAGAAAATGTTGAATATCAAAGAACTGTGGATCTGTACATCAGAAAAATTGGTCAAAATTATGGAAGAACTCAGACACTGTTTACAAAGATGTACACCAGCCTCAGTGAAAGGTGGTAACCTGAAGACAAAACTAAGCTTTAAAATTGATTACATATGAAATTCTTTATAAAATGCTTAGACACCAGAGTATTCAAAATCAAGAGTGTTATTTTTTGTGTGCAACTATAAAGCAAAGGAAGCAATTTCTACAGAAAATAAACTCACTGCGGTGCGACGCGTCTCCAGTAGCGATCAATCCCATTCTTGAAGTATAAAACAGCCAGCCATCGAACATTTACATCAAGCATGTGATTGTTGAATATATTCTGTCAAGAAGCAGAAAAAAACAACATGAAGAATACAGAATGATGAAGAGCTTCAGTCATTATCAGCACAAATGTAACAAATAATGTGAATAGACACACCAACAATAAAAAATACCTGAAGAGCAGTTGCAAAACTAAGTTGCACAGAACTTGTATGACAGGCATATTTTGAAAAATACATTTTAGGCTTAAACAGCATTATTACATTCTTTAGTATTGGGTCCAGCTCCATCTCATTAGGCCCAACATTCCCCACTGACTACTTAATCAAATTCTTACGTTCAGAACAAAAAAAATGTTAATGTCAAAGGCTATTTTTTCTAACCACCCACTAAATAAATCTCTCAAATCAAGAGTAATATAAGAAGGTTTCCAGGGAATGCTGGTATAATTTCAGTAAATAACATACTCAGTGCTGCACAATGTATTTAAACAACATTCATAGTAATCCAAAAGAATACCTTCAGTGTTTTGTTGTATTAAAGTATCTTTCATGTTTCATTTTTCAGAATCAGCCAGAGACATGTCATGCTATATTTAATACCAGTAAGGACAAACTGTTAGTTAAGGAACTGCATAGTTAAGGAAATGGAACACAAATGTTGCCATCAACGCATTGACGTATGTAGGCAGGAGTAAAGGGTAATATAAAAGGCAAACACTAGGCTTGTGACCATGGCCAAATTAAAATAGAAAGAGCAAGGCACTATCAAGACAGTCTAGAAGCACTTAATACAAAAATTGCATTCTAGACAAAGTTCAGACAAAAACAAGAAGTATGTTACTGCAACGTAAGTACTATAAAAGATGTACCCCGTACAGAAGATATAATAAGTAAAAAGTTTAGCCTTATATAATTGTGAAGATCTGTTCAAAATGTTCAAAATGACTTGAAAAAATATCTCAGAAAGTCAACAGAAACATCATGCAGATGACAGAAAATGAAAATTAAACAACGTAAGGACTGAGGTTGTAAGGCACTTCTTTAACCAAAGAGTTAAGGCAGCATGAAACAAACAAAAGTTGTCAATCTGAGGATTCTAGCTTTAACTTTAAAGCTCTTCAATCCTGAAGATATTTTATTGTGCAAGAATAGCATCTGTAAATGAATCCATATGAGTGGCTGTAATTAAGACCAAAACACTAAATTATATTTCTTAACCCCCTGTCATGTAATGTCTAACAATGAATCCAAAAGGAATGTTGGAATGTTAGTAGCTAGACAAACAAAAATACATCTAAGAATTACTAATCAGTAATCACCTACCCCAAACAAACATGTATTCAAAGGCACTAAAAGTAGGATAAATACTATTGATTCCACAATTCATTTAATGAAGTTTTAAAATATCCTGGTATAAATTTAATTTCAGAAAGCTTCTTTGTTAGTACATTTTAGAATAGATGAGAATTCTAAACTTCTATATAGATATTTGAAACAGAAGCTTCTCTCCATTGCCAACCATGTACATTAGAAATCTCATTTGACAGCACTGTAATGCCAGTACAATAAACCTGCTGAGTTGAGTGCTTCATTCACTTGCAGTTTAACAAAGCTTTAAAATACAATATGTGAAACTGCTGTTCTTTGGATTCTTATTCAAGTCTCTAGAAGGCTTCTATCCTACAGTACAGTCCAGCATTGGATTTGCAACAAAAGACTACCGAAATCAAATATACAGTAGATTTCATAATCATCTTGCCTTTCTAGTATTTTTTACCTCTACAATGGTCTAGCGTTTGTGGATACAGCAGTGAATGAAGCAGTCACTTCATCTTCCTATTCCATACTGAGATGGTGCAGAGTAAATGAAAATAGTTCTGGTTGTGTCCCTTAAAAAAAAATAATCTTGTTTGTGATGTTTTCTCCCCCATCACCCCCTAGACCCACTGACCCCCCAGTGATGAATTTTGTGCAAGCGATTTTATGAATTACTAATTTACAAACCCAAACTGCCGTTTGTATCACCATGGGTAATAACTGAGCAGCTTCAAACCATCTGGACAGATAATGAATACCCAACTCATGTAATAAAAAATAATGGGAGAATAAATTGAAACTGCACGAAAATCAATAGCAGTTATTCCAGGTATAGGAGCCCATTGGATGAACCACATTTGATCACAAATTTGTTTGAATGTTTTATGAAGTGACACTTTTCCAAAAAGGCACTGAGACAAATTGAATAACTTTAATTAGCTGCAAAGTATCAAAATGAGATGGACTATCTTTTTAAAAAAATGAAGCAGAAAAAAATGCATGGGTGTGTGGAGCACATTTACTAAATATTTCTTTTCTATTACACTGTGTTACACACAAACCGGAACCAGACCTTTGACATGAAGACCCCTTTACACAACTGCATGCTTGAAGCAATGAACCCTCACCAGCAGCACAGAGTAGAAACCCGGTTGTGTCTCCCATTGCTTGAGCTGCTCCTCAGCTGGCTTCAGCACTGAAGTGTCCTGGCTGGTGGCCTGAGTGAGAGCCTGCAGGACTACAGAGCTGGCACTATGGATGTCCATGGGAAATCTAACAAGGGAAAACAACAACAACAAAAAAAGTTATGTCACAACACTTAGGCAGCTTGTTGGTATTTGGACCATAAATTGAGGCATTCGGGCATTAATGAGGTCTCACGTGCAATTCAGGCAGGAAAACTATACATCAGCTCTTCGTAACATTTTATTGTAATTGGGATGACATGGGCACCGCAGCCCGAATCACACGTTTAAGCTTTTATCAATCCAATAAGTTCTAACAAATAGGTCTGTTACTACTTATCATTTCGCAAAGATGGTAACCCTACTAATCCTAAAGCATGACCAAAACTCCACCCACAATAAACCACTGTTCGGTGGTTCATAGACGTTAGGTCGTTTGTTCAGCTGTTGTACCCTTGAGCGAGGTACTTCACTCGGACTGCTCAAGGTTAGCTGGATAGATCAGCACAAAAACAAGTCTCTTTGAATAAAAGCATCAAGCACATCCTTAATATCAGTCAAAACTAAATCTATACAAAGATTTAAAACGCACTTTAAGGTGACAAATGGAGACCATTCCCATTTTTATCGACCAGCATGAAAGTAATGCCCTGGACAGTGTTTCCAGGTCTTTTATTTTTAATTAAACTGACTGCATATAGCCTATACAACAGTTCTGTATTTTCAGTATGGGATCACATTCTTTTACCTTTGGAAAACATAAGCATTCCCTGCTCTAACTGCCATCTTAAGCTAATTCATTCAGTATTCAGGGGCGGTAAGCCAGCTTTTGTTTCTTCTTCGGAAATAAATTTTCAAGAGATGAAGGACCACCTTATGTCAATCCCCAAAAACATCCACTCATCAACTTTACCAATATTCAAATAAATTCACATGACATCATGAATTAGATTTTAAACAACATGAATTTACTGGATCATGCAAAATGTGCACATTCTAGAAACCCATGGGAATAAACAAATCAGAAAAGCACTAATATAGCAAAGCAAAAAGAAGGGGTCACAAAACACTCGCTTTCAACTGGGACAAGTGAAGACAGGTAATTAAGACTGTCATCTTGTCCTGCCAAAAATGTTCCCGTTCTGCAAACTTTTAAATACACAGTTGGCTACAAATGATGTCTAGTAACTGTATTACATGCATTAAAAAACAAAAGAATAACAAAGACAACGTTCAACTAGTTACTGACGGCCTTTTATTTGTCCTTCATTAAAATCAGCCTGATATAAAGTGGGACTAATTCTCAAAATCAGAAAAAGGTGCAATACCTTAATTATATGGTATGATTAAAGGACATAATAAAGCAAAAGGCAAAAGTAAAATGCTAATCGTAGGTAATAATGACAATTAAAATTAAATAAACCCCTATTCATGAATAAAAGACTTTGCTCAGAAGAATCTAAACATGTCCAACATGAGAGCAGGTATCTCGCCGGCCAGCCATTACAGTAATTTCACTCATCCATCCCTTTTCTAACTGCTTCATCCAATACAGGGTCCCAGCGGAGCTGGAGTCTATTCCAGGAGGCAATGGACACAAAGCACAGGACACCCTGGATGGGTCACTAATCCATTACAAGGTACTGTACGTTCACACACGTTCACACACGTTCACACACGTTCACACACGTTCACACACGTTCACACACGTTCACACCAGAAGCCAACTAACCTACCTACCAGCACGTCTTTAGACTGGAGCATCAGGAGGAGATCCATGGAGATAAAAAGGGGAGAACAGCCAAACTCCACACAGACTGCAACAAGGTATTGAACCCAAGGCCCCAGAGCTGCAAAGCCACAATATTAACAGCTGTGGCTGTTAACGTGCTGCCCTTCTAGTAACCCCTCTTACTCTAACAAACGTCTCGGTCTGCTTGGCTCAGCAAGAGTGATCAACATCCATAAAAACGAAATATGAACACATGCATTCTGTAAACAAGCACAAAGGTAAAGTACCTGTATTATACAGAAGCTAAACTGTTGCTATGAGAAATGGCAGATGGCTTTAGCAGCCCCTGCTGTTATACAATTTCTGCAGTCAGAGTATTCCAGAGGCTAGTTCTCAGAAATATGATCACACAATAAAAGGTAAAATCCCTGTGCAGACTTGATGGCCTGTCGGTGACTATACGGGGTTCTAAAACACTCACTTAATTACAGTTAATTCAATTTCAAAAGGTCTTCAAGGACAAAACAACTGTTCTTGGATCAGGATAATGATGTCAGCAGCCTTTTCACAGAGGTCGGCAAAAGGCTGGTAAAGTAGACCAGCATTCTAAAAGACAATACAAAATATTTGTAAAAACCATACGAAGTGTTTAAACATTAAATCAATATCCATATGTTGCAAACGATATCTCAAAGTAGGATGTTAATGCATCTTAGCAATTTAAGGCCTGTAGAAGCCGCCCGTCCCCAGCCCATTACCTCAATCACTGACCGCATCAGCCAGGAGAGACCCAGGATTAAATTACAGACTCTGAGAACTACAATTCATCTGTAAAACACTGCTTTCAGACTTGTCCCTAGCTCCACTCCAGCCCGCAGACAGAATCAAAACCTATGAAAAGCATTTCATGTATTATTTTTTTTTTTGTTAATCAAGATATTCATATGTTAAAACCATTTTTTAAAGAGAAAAAGCACTTAAACTAAAGCTTATGGCACTAATAATAAAAGAATGTTCTATCCCCTACTCACACTATAGTAATAGAAGCCATTTACGATACTAAAGCATACTGAAGATGAAAATTGAAAAGACAATCCCAAAAGAGACAGTATGTAATATTACTAATAGTATGTGGATCACAATCTGTCTAAAAGCATTATAACCACATCGGATATACAGTGCCTTCCATAACCATCGGGTCAGTGAAGTCAAAATTGCTATTTTTGCTGTATAGTCAAGTAATTTGGATTTGAGAGTAAAAGATGAATGAGACAAAAGTACAAAACACCACCTTTAATTTCTGGGTATTTCTCTGCTTTTTGTACTGTTTTAGTTCAACCTTCCCCATCTCAGGTGAGCATAATGTAAGTATGGGATAATTGGCTGCCTAGTGTTCCTTTAAATTCCTCGAGTGTTTCCTGTTGCATTGATTGTGTATGCACAAAAGAGCTGTGAACGTGCAGTGCTGGATTTAAGACTTTGGTCTTCCCTTCTCCCTAGGCATACTGACAAGAGGTCAATAGGCCTAAACCAACACAAAGACTAGAGAAATTCCTATAAAAGAACACATGCACTCCAGATGCTGAAAGAAAAGAACTCAATCAGACCCACAGCACATACACTGGGTACAGTAAAATCAACAATTTGGAATATCTTGAAAAAGTAGGAAACAACAGGTGTACTTAGCAATCAGCAACGACCACTGAGTAGGGGTGAGGGTGTCACATTCTGCTGTTCACAGAAGACTTTCACAGTTCCAGACTCATCGGCCGGCAATTCAATGACCCAAAACACACTGTCGATGCAACCAAGGAGCTTACCCGGAAGAAGAAAATAGAAAGTCTTAGACCGGCCAAGTCAATCTCCTGGTTTAAATCAAATCGAGCATGTCTTTCAATTGCTGAAAAGAAAACTGAAGCCAGAAACCTCCCAAAACACACAGCAACTGAAAATGGCTGCAGCGCAGGCTTGGCAAAGCATCTGAAAAGAACAAACCAAGAGTCTGGGGTGACGTCAATGGGTCGCAGGCCTGATCGAGTTATTCCATGCAAAGGACTTGCAACCAAAAACTACGTCTGATATTCGTTTAATTTTCTTCAAGATGTTTAGTCCCCAAACTAGCTTATGTTTTCCAAATACTCATCTAAAAAGGGGGGATTGAAGACAAAAAGATGCATCAGTCAGAACATATGCACACAATAAAACAGAAAATGGAAATATCCTGCAATAAAAGGTGACATTCTTTACTTTTGTCTCACATTCATTTTTTAATCTCAAAACCAAAATACTTGAGTATACAGCATAAACAGCAGTTGGGACTTCACTGTCCCAACATTTATAGCTACAGTATGAAACCAGAATGTGCTGGAGAAGGATGTACTGGAAGATTATAGAATCACATCCTTCCAGCAGTCTATGCAATTTCCTGGGAATAAGATAACCTGTAAAAATATAATACAACAATCAAAACCAGGAGGAAAAGAGGCACAACAGAAAAATGAAAACCACAAACAGAAACACTGCCATCTAGTGATAAGTAGAAGAAAAATATGCTTTAACAGCTGTCAAATTTCAAATCTGTTAAAGGATATACTGTGTTAACGTTTGACATTACAGCATGCTTTTGACATGGGTATTATTCATCAGTTTCATTCAGATTTCTCGTAATACATAGGCAAAAACTGGCAAAGATCCATAAAGAGCTAACCTCAATCAGGGCACCTTAAACAACAGCTTGCACATTACTTCGATCTCTTAACTGCAACCACAGGCAACAGCTTAAAAGGTTTGTTTGCTCATAAATCAGGATCATTGAGAAATGTACAACGGCACAGTGTTACTCAATACTCATGCTTCATTTCTGTTTGTGTGATGGCGTCAAAAGTAATCTCTGATCTAGAATCAGCATGTGACTTCAAATAGATATCACTTAGGTTAAAACTATACAAATAACACTAATGAAGAAATGGCTAAGCTACACACTAGTGTTCCCCAAACTATTTTTCTAACAAAAGATAAAATAATGTGAAGATACAGGAAAAGAAATGTTAACCCATTTAGATGAAGTCGCAGAACATCACAGAAATCCCCAACCACAATCCCAAGACCACAATCCCAAGATCGCTATTTTCTAGCATTTTGACCATTTTAGCCATTACGCAAACTACACTTACTTAGAGAGGACTGCATGACGAGGTCAGATCATTTTTATCCTGTACAATACACATGTCCTTTCAAAAGCAACAAATACAGACATTAGAAACAAACATTTTTCTGCACAAATGTAATCCTTTCATATCACAAGGCCAGAAGCAAATGTACACTGTACTTGGCAGAAAAATAAAACTCAAACGGTAGTTCCTATAAGAAAGATATGTCCCTACATATGTTAGTCCTTGTGGGTAGACAACTGAAGCCAGGAATTGACCCTCTGCAAGGCAAGCAATTTACCACATTGACAAAAAGCCAGGACAAAGTAGGCAAAGCAAGCTGCTCCTATGTGAACAAACAGACCTGCCTGTTCCAACACATGGACAGACATGGAAACCAGCTCACATGCCCTCCTACCTGACATTCTGCAACATGCTTTTACTTACACCTGAAACTGAGTGCACAACTTTTTTCCCCCCTACATCATTTGCACTTAATATGGGGAGGCTAGCTCTCCTTCGGAAGGCAATGCACGTTTCTCCTACTATCTAGACAAAGAGCTGAGGGGAAATAAAGTCGTCACGGTGCACTGTATTCTATTGCAGTGATTCACTGACCTCACCAGGTCTGTAATGTTAATTGCCTTTTTGATTTGCTGCATTAATCAGCGGTACCAAACATATTCAAAACTTATTCACCTCAAGAACAGTAGTTTAAAACTAGAGCTGGGCGATAATTCGATAATGATAATTATCGCAATATCATTTTCCTCTATATAATTTTAACAAAAGTGTGATAAATGTTCGACATATATCTTTATGCTTTGCGCATGATATGCGCATGCGCACAAAATACTGCGCGGGTGCGCGTGTACGTTGCAGACCGGGCAGCTAACAGATTTGTTTAATGTTTCTGCTGTTTGGCAAGTGTTTGTTGTGCTCTTAAAAGATATATTCTACCTGTAGTTTTATAGAGAAGCACAGCATCGAGGAACAGACCGCACCCCCATTCACATCAGCGGGTCCGCGGTGGAGAGAGACAAAAGGTTCAAAATCATAGGTGTCACCATCACAGACGATCTAACCTGGACCCACCACACCAACCTCGTAGCCAAGACAGCACGGCAACGCCTATTCTTTCTCCGCAGACTCCATCCATTCTCTAACTGCCTTACCCACCTGAAGGTCACAAGACAACCAGAACCTATCCCTGCAAGCAACAGGTGCAAGGCAATGTATACCCAGGACGGGACAATAGTCCATCACAGGTCACACACACAGACATGCACACAAACACTCCCACAAGGGCCAATTTTCCCAGAAGTCTCTTAATATACCAGTATATTGTTGGACAGTGTGGAGAAACTGGAGGAAGCCCACATGAACGCAGGGGGAACACGCAAACTCCACACACACCGCACCCCAGGTCCAGAAACGAACCCAGGGGCCAAGCTCTGTGAGGCAACAATGCTAACCACCACGCCACGGTGTTGCCCTCACCTAGAACAAAGTTTTTTATGCTAGTATGAGCCCAGAAGTGGCTATGCCATCTTAACTGTGAAATAGTATGTTCATATGCTTTGACTCATTAACCGGGTGGTTAAGGTTAGTCGTCCCAGGTGAAAACCACGTGGCTGGAAAGCACTTCAAAAGCTGGAGTGACAGATCCCTAGCTCCTCCCTAAATCCTCTTTGCCCCAAAATAGTCTTCAAACAGACAATAATTCACAAAACAGCGGCTTCACCCTGGGTGTTCAGGAGTTTGAACACAGTCTTTTTTTCATGCACTGGTTTTAAAAGAGGTTCCCCTAAAATGGGAGGACTATGCATAAAAAGGGATGTGATTCCTATATAGTTCATCCAATATAGACGTAAATACCTTCATATTAAAGCTGACATTCTGCACTTTAACCTCATAGTCATTGTTTCATTTCAAATCCAATGTGCTGGAGTACAGAGCTAAAACAACAAAAATTGTGTCACTGTCCAGATGCTTACAGACTGCACTGTACGTACCTAAACATACGGTGTTGGGCAAACATCCCAACACATTCTGTACTATTTCACCCAAAACATTTTTCTCATTTACGGAGAGAAAACGTAATGGGTATATTCTACGGTCATTTTAAAGTTTTTTTTAAGATAATGTAATTGTGACTGTTCTACACTTCCTCATAAAAATGTAGCCCTTTTGCTTTATGGTTGTGTAGAATAACACACATTAATGAATGCATAAATGACTGACAAGGAACATGCTGATAAGAAGTAAATTAGATATTATTACTACTAATGGATTAGCTGCTACAACACTTCCTGTGAGCTGACTATGTGTAACATGCCAAGATATGTTAATAATAATTATTATTATTATAAACTATTTTATATAGCACCTTTAAAGGTGGCTTCTCAAAGCGCTTTACAGAATGATAACAACAATAAATAAAAATAATACACGAGATAAAAACACAATTACAATATACAGAGGAGACCGTGGATGGTGATAGCAGGAAAAGCAGAGGGGTGAAGAATGGAACCAGTAAAGTAAAGGCTTTTCTAAAGTAGAAGGTTTTGAGTCTAGAATCGAAGGAGTTTAGAGGTGACTCTCTTCCTTGGGCACAGAGTTGCAGAGCTTGGGGGCATAACAGGAGAAGGCCCTGTCACCCATACAATGTAGACAGGCTTGGGGGGGACAGTTAGGAGACCAGAATTAGAAGAGCGAAGGTTGCAAGGTGGGGAGTAGGGCGATAATAGTTCTGACAGGTACTGAGGTGCCTAGCCATGCAGAGCCCTATAGGTGAGCATGAGGATTTTAAAGTCAACACGGAATTTGACAGGAAGCCAGTGCAAGGACTCCAGGATAGGAGTAATGTGATCACTTGCACAAGACCTGATCAGGATTCTGGCTGCTGAATTTTGGACATACTGCAGTTTGTTCAAAGTAGATTTAGATACCCCAGCGAGTAGAGCATTACAGCAGTCAATTTGGGAGAACACAAATATGTTTATTAGCTTTTCAGCCAGAGCTAGTGACAGCATAGGGCGTAGTCTAGCGATATTTCTGAGGTGAAAAAAAGATGTTTTGACAATATGCTGCACATGTGGGTCGAATGTTAAGCCAGAATCGGAGATCACCCCATGTTGTGATTGGTACTGGTTTAGCCTAGCCAGTGAACTAGTAAAGTTTACAGATAAGGATTGGCAAACTTTTTTCACTGCTTCTATAATCAAAGATTAAGAACATAAGAAAGGATACAAATGTGAGTAAGGGCATCCCTCCAAAAACATAAGACATTTATGATGACACATTTTCCCTCATCCAAGCTTTATACAGAACCAATGAAAAGGGTAAAATAACTGTTACAACTAAAAAAAACAGAATTTAAATAAAGAGATGTCGTGTTAGAAATGTACAATGCTCACGCTTTTCAGGGGGACCTGATTCAGCCATTCAAAATCCTCAAATGCACTGATAAATTCAACCCGGTGGACTTCTTCAGAATCAAAACTGAAACACATGCCAGAAGACTTGAAGAAGATCTATGAATAAGTATACTTAATGAGAAGAGCTGTCAATTCATTAAACGATGGATTGTGTGACCTGGTAAGATAATGTCCTGCCATGTTATTGAAGCAGGTAACCTACCTTCTTTAAAGAAACAGATGGATTAATTAGCTACTGTATATGGCAACCAAACGGCTGTATCAGCCAAATGGCCTCTCGATTAGGTAATGGCAAACATAGCTGCTTCTGATCCAAACTAATAGACGTATATCAAAAACAGTTAAAGCTGTTATCGGACACACGAGTCAGTGCCATGGGCAAACTGATTCGCAATACATACTGTATGGAAGACTTCAGTTCAGCAGAGTGCAAATAAAAGCACAGAGTACTCGCGCGGGGTACCAGCAAACACATGACTTTCAAAGACGTTAAAACCAAATCGCATAAACAAAACAATAATCATACATTCACAGTTAGACCCAGACACCTACCGTTACTTTGAAAACACGATTAGAACCCTGGAGACACCACATCTGACCACATTCATGCAACTACCAACCCCCCAAAAGAAGCAAAGGAGTTACATGAAATTTCAGCTCGCTGTGGACTTATATTATCCATCATAGTTTAGGTCTGGGATATATGTTGTAGACCCTGAACGCATTACTTTAATAATCCTTACAATTCTAAACCAGTCATCATTACACAGCCCCCCCTGTAATATACAAAAATCATTGCAACGCGTGTTAACACAGTAGATAAATTACACAAGCTAACCTGGCCCAACACTGAAATGATACCGAGCAAATATCATTTCAATGTCTGATTTAAAACAGAAGATCTTCAGGTTTTTTCAGTACTTTAAGCATACTTACCTCTGGCAGAAGTGGTGTGTAATGGAATATCACAACTATGCTGGTGTCAGCTCTAAGTACAAACATGCACACGCCTGGTAGTTGGATGGCGCCATACACACGGTGGAAGGCGCATGCTGATGATGTCACGATTTCTACTAGTTTACGGCACGAATTGCCACGCTTCTTGAAAATTTTGTACTGGTTTGGTTAGTGTTACGAATTTCTTGATTGCGGGACATTTGTGTATCCAAATTAAAGTTTTGGGGTTTTATTAATTTTAGCATACTACCCAGTTTCCGTGTTATTTTTAAATGTTTGAACTTAAATTAATTAAAAAAATATTTTACAGGATTCTTTTCTGTACGTTCCAAGAAAGTTGAAAAGCCTTAATTTAATTAAATGACGAATTCTGGGAAACATTGAATTGCAGCAGCTGCCCTTAATTAATGGTTTCAGATATTTCTCTCGAGTTTACACTTTAATGGAGAGGAAAAAGAAATGCATTATGCAGTTGTTACTAAATACTGTCTAATATCCGATTTATGTTTGAAGGCTAATTTTAAAATAGTGGGACACCGTTTTGTGTGTTTTCAAGTTCTTCTTTCGAACACCTATTCGTGTCGTACTTTGTGACGAAGATTCATTGAGTCTGGTAGTTTAATATCCCCCCTTCCCCTCTCCCCCAAAAAACAAGATCTCAACATTCCGAATGCGGAGCCAAAATGTCTTTAAACAGCCATGGTCGGTTTCTGCTTTAATTTTGGGTTAAAGTAATTAACAATAAAAGTAAACAGGACAATGTCCACTGGGTGGCGGTGCTTCACAACAAATAATGGGACAGTATTCGAAAAAATGTTAATGTAAAATATTTTTGGAACACATAAATTGCATGAGTACTACTATGAGTATTTTCATCTCATTTAAGTTAAAAGGGAGCTGTCCTTGTCGCAACCACTAAATAAGTTAAACACATGAGCAAAAATGAAACAGATCATATACAATTTCACGAAATAGTGCCACCATACAGTTTTAAATCAGCCATGACTACTTTTACAAAGTCTAAAACAAAACCATTACCATTAAGCATAATCGTAAACAACATATGAACCACACTCCAGTCCTGCGACAATAGTTGTGTTGTTACAGCATTATGGGAGAAGTAGTCCGTTGGTTTTTAAAATTGTACTGTTGTTACCGCTTTGTTGCAGTTCAGAACCACAAGTCCCAGAATGCAATTTATTGCGCTTTATTAGACGACGCGAAGCAGTCTATGACGAGCTTACATTAGGAACACGTGTTGGGAATGTATAGTATAGACACAGATTTCTTCAGTTGGTGAAGTATCAAACGAAAACAAAATGCCGAAAGTCAAAGCTGAAAAGAAAAGCAGACAACACCAGGAGGTGAAAAGTCAAGGTTAGTTTGAATAACTGTAGCCTTACAGAACGTATTTTATCCCTTCGGATTTTACTGTTAGTGTTACGGTGAGCAACATAACTGAAGCAGTTTTTGGAAAGCGAGAAGCAAGGGGCCTTGTAAAAACTACATTTTCATATTGATATATGTACACATTACACATATTTATTAACAGCTGGGAATTATCTGACCTTCACAGGATGTGTTCTCAGTTAAGCATCAACGGAGTTTGCCGAAAGGAAACCTTTCATTGGCAGTCTAATACGGTGGATTATGAACATTTGTCAGTTCTTGCTGTGGATCAACAGAGGTGCCTATCTAGTTTGAATAATTCTTGAAGTCAGGAACATTATTGTTCAAAATATATGACAATATTATGTAATGGTCAAAGTCTTGTGCGTATTGAGAGTTGTCCCGCAAAAAAGAGGTGCTGAAATACTCAGAATTCATTCCCTGTTTTCTATAGCGTTTGTAATTAGTTTTCTGTTGAAATTGTTTCCTTAAAGAGGACTCATTCGTATCTGTGTATATCAAATTAGTTAAAAAACACTTAACTGAACATGCATATCTTTTTTTTTTCCTCTCAGGAATAATGTTCAATACTGGAATAGGTCAGCACATCTTAAAAAATCCCTTGGTGGTTAATGGGATCATTGACAAGGTAAGCAACCTGTATGTCTTTAATCCTTTGTTTCAGTGCAATATATAAACACACTTATGTTTGATTATTCATAGTGACCGGATTAGACAGACGCAAAAGTATAAATGAGACTGAAATAACATACTTTAAATCGCCTTGAGTTTCTAAGGTTATTAATGCAGTTTTTAGACGTTTTTATTTACTTTTAACCCCATATTATTTCTGTTGCTATGATGATTGGTGTAGTGGTTATTATGCTGTAGTGAAATCATGTAAAAAAAATGTGTTTGACATTAAACTCTGTCTAAACACATCTAGGCTTTAACCGAAGAAAATATAACCTATAGCATTAATGAGTATACAGTTTAAACACCTTGACTACAGGACTTGAAAAAGCTTTTGTCCTCTACAGACAACTTTTTTTTTTGTAGGCTGCTCTTAGACCAACTGATGTGGTGCTGGAAGTTGGGCCTGGTACTGGTAACATGACTGTCAAACTACTGGAAAAAGCAAAAAAGGTAATACATGGCTGTACTATGTAGTTTTGCATGTATGCATGCCTGTGCGTCAAACCTCATATTTACTATATAACGGTGTATGTAATCATTTTATTTCAATTTCAAAAGGTAGTGGCTTGTGAGCTGGATACTAGACTTGTGGCTGAGCTTCAAAAGAGAGTACAGTGCACGTAAGTATAACCCTCAGGACTCATAACATCTGATTTTAAGTTTCCATGATTTATCTTTTTAAATGACACTTATATTACAGATTTCTTCACACCACAAAGGAAACATGGGGGGGGGATCTTATGATTGGATGTTGCGAATTAAATATTGCATCTTGCTTAAAAAATCTATGTATTTTATACTGTAATCATAATAGCATGGTGCTTTGCTTTGTCATTTGTTTTAAATTATCTGAAGATGTAAACTAAATTAAATCCCAGAAAAACAAGGATCAGATGTCTTCATGCCTCTAAGTAGTTCATTGAGGAAACATCCAACAACACAAATCTACTCTGCTCTTTGTAAGCTCAGCAGAAACTACTTAAAGTATGTAGAGGCCCCCGTAAAATCCATTCATTTACCTGGGTTCTAAAAGGAGATTACGCAAAGAAGACATTTTGCAGTAGCACACATTATTCTAGTTAAGGATCCAGAGCTCTCTGAAGACTAGGCAAGTGGTCCTTAAAATCAACAAGGTTTGGGATGCCTATAGGAGAATTCACAAAAGAATAAATATAGCACTTTCCATTGTTATGTCCATTATCAAATAATTTAAAAGTAGTGATGTGGCAACTCAGACATGATAGTGATAAAAGTGTGGCTTGCCATGACAATCTGTGAGACAAGTGGTTCAGGAGACAATCTTAAATCCAAAGACAACAGTTGAAGATGTCCACCTCAATCTGGCATCTTTACGATACAAAGTCTTGAAAATCACCATTCAGCATTACCTGGCATAGTTGGAAGGAAGAAGCCTCTTGTGAGTTGTCAAGGTCAAATGGTCTGTTTTGGAGATGTTTTACATCTTTGGATCATGGAGTCCTTAGGTCCTGACCAAACATCTACTTCCCTCTGCCAAGAAGCTCAAGAAAAGAAAAGCTCAAAAACATTTCATCATGACTGTGATCCAAATCATACATTCAAATAATGGTTACCTGGTATAAAGTAATAGCCCTTATCACATAACAGCACTCTACAGAAGGCATCCTGTCAGTATATTACATGCCATAGAAGAATTTACACGGTACTAACTACAAGGATTTGAATGAATCTGACACATGTTTTACAAACGAATGTTATTTATGGCAAATAAACTGTACCGTACTGATTACCATAGACTACATTTTTAGAAATTATTTAATGAAGATGCATCACCCATCCGTACAACGTTAGTTCTGTGTTTTTTGTTCCTTTTTCACAATCATCATCAGGGTATGTATAAATCTGTTGAGCATTATATTTATGTACTTTTTAACAAATTTCAGACTGGTACTGTAAATTTAGAGCTGCTTCAGGCATAGCTGTCTGATAATAACATTGAGATAAAGCAGGGTGGTTCTGCATTAAATACATGTCTCTTTCTTTCACAGACCACTGCAGACAAAGCTTCAGATCATGGTTGGAGATGTTCTGAAGACAGACCTGCCTTTCTTTGATGTTTGTGTAGCTAACTTGCCTTATCAGGTACATAAAGTTTTCCTTTTTGGCTGGGTTATAGTTTAATGAATTAATACTGTTCCTTATATGCACTTGTGGCTTAGTCAATGTCAATACAAAGGTTGTGAAAGTACCAGTGTTAACCCAGGTATCCTGGCAAAACTCCACTCTGGGCTTTTCATAATGTGCCATGCTTAAAGGTTCCCCCCTTAATTCAGCAGAGAAGCAGTTTTGTGATTCCTCCTGGTCTGCTCAACTCTCCTCTTCTAGTTAATAAAACAGAATAATCAGCACACTGAGTGTTTTGTGTTTAGCATACTGAGCAGTTGAAATTTTCTGATCCCTTATACACATCAATGAATCTTTTTTTGTTTTTATAGATTTCATCACCATTCATTTTTAAATTACTGCTTCACAGGCCTTTTTTCAGGTAAGTACCTTTAGAAAGAAAACCATTATGGTATATTTTAAAAGTTAATATTATTAAAAATTGTCACTTGCTCTTAATTTGTTACTATTCCAGGTGTGCAGTGCTGATGTTCCAAAGAGAATTTGCTCTTCGACTTGTTGCAAAACCTGGAGACAAGCTGTATTGCAGGTTATCAATAAATACTCAGCTTCTGGCCCGAGTAGATCATCTTATGAAGGCAAGTAATCTTCACATCACAAGTAAAACTTCACATATTGAAATAAATATTTTATATAAACAACTATCTGCCTGTACACTATTAAAGTTGTTTATAGTGATAAAATACTTGCTGATCCATTAAGTTATGAAAATCACTTCTTAAGTGAAGGGTTGCTTAAGTGCAATACACATCTCAATGTTGAACAGTGAAACATTTTGAATAACTGTATACGCCTGCCATGTCCTGTGTACGTGTAAAACATTACCTGTTCTACATTGTTCGCTAAGAGAGAAAATTAGCTGGTTTTACCTACTACACTGGTGGCTCTGTGGCTAAGGATCTGCGCCTGTGACTGGAAGGTTGCCGGTTCAAATCCCGCGGCCGGCAGAGGAATCCTACTCCGTTGGGCCCCTGAGCAAGGCCCTTAACCCTAACTGCTCCAGGGGCGCCGTACAATGGCAGACCCTGCGCTCTGACCTCAGGCTTCCCTCCCTGTCTGTGTCTCCATGGAGAAAAGCTGGGGTATGCGAAAAGACGAATTCCTAATACAAGAAATTGTATAGGGCTAATGAAGAAACATTATCATTATTATTATCATTACATTTATGACCACATTTTCAATGTAGATTAGACCTATGTTTTCCACCGACCTTGTGACTTGGTTATCCTAAAAAAATTGTAAGACATATTGGCATAGTTGGAAGGAAGAAGCCTCTTGTGAGTTGTCAAGGTCAAATGGTCTGTTTTGGAGATGTTTTACATCTTTGGATCATGGAGTCCTTAGGTCCTGACCAAACATCTACTTCCCTCTGCCAAGAAGCTCAAGAAAAGAAAAGCTCAAAAACATTTCATCATGACTGTGATCCAAATCATACATTCAAATAATGGTTACCTGGTATAAAGTAATAGCCCTTATCACATAACAGCACTCTACAGAAGGCATCCTGTCAGTATATTACATGCCATAGAAGAATTTACACGGTACTAACTACAAGGATTTGAATGAATCTGACACATGTTTTACAAACGAATGTTATTTATGGCAAATAAACTGTACCGTACTGATTACCATAGACTACATTTTTAGAAATTATTTAATGAAGATGCATCACCCATCCGTACAACGTTAGTTCTGTGTTTTTTGTTCCTTTTTCACAATCATCATCAGGGTATGTATAAATCTGTTGAGCATTATATTTATGTACTTTTTAACAAATTTCAGACTGGTACTGTAAATTTAGAGCTGCTTCAGGCATAGCTGTCTGATAATAACATTGAGATAAAGCAGGGTGGTTCTGCATTAAATACATGTCTCTTTCTTTCACAGACCACTGCATCATTACATTTATGACCACATTTTCAATGTAGATTAGACCTATGTTTTCCACCGACCTTGTGACTTGGTTATCCTAAAAAAATTGTAAGACATATTGTTTACTCTAAGACAGCATTACAGTAAATATTGTAATGCATACAGCCTCCATTGCTTGTGAGAGCTGGCATACCAGAGCGGTGACGTCACCGCCCTTCCCTGTGAATAGCAGGGACCGCAGCCGCTGGGCTGACGGGAGATTTCCCTTTGGCTCAAGAGGCTGGGTCCCTGTTGAGTGATGCCGGAGGCCCGGGTTAGAGTCCCTGACGGTGGGGTGGGGGGGGGGGCAGCGGCGAGGGTGCCCACGTGAACCCTGTAGTGTTACAATATGTTAGTGCTGTTATATAGACATTTGATTATAAATGCTGGAATTGCATTTGCCTTGCTTTAAAACTGATACCCAAAGCGGTCATCTATACTTGGATAGACCACCAGTGTTTTTTATTAAAATAATTCAAACCCCACAAAGTCAATTAAAACCCAGCATTCTTATCGTCCTTGGACCTATTTATTTTTTTTTACTTTATAGGTTGGGAAGAATAACTTTAGGCCACCACCAAAAGTGGAGTCTAGTGTTGTCAGAATAGAGCCAAAGAACCCTCCTCCACCTGTAAATTTTCAGGTAAGGATGATCTGAATGAATTGGGAAGAGTCACTGGATGTTTCTGCTAGCTGGTTTATGTATGTACATATATGCTATATGTATATCTTAAGTTGTCCCCCCCGGGATGAATAAAGTATTTTGAATTGAATATAAATACAATAGACATTTTGAATGTCTTAACATATATTAGAACAAACCATATTAAATTGAAAATATATCATTGAAAAGATCTTTATGACATATATCTGATACATAATCTCCCAAGACTGAGACATTTACCAAATAAAACAGTATTTAAGAGGGAAGACTATTTTTAATTATTTATGAAACTATATCAGAGGTTAAGTAATAAAGGAATACGAGGGAGAATAAATTTGTAATTTAACTATACATAAGTGTTTCCATCTAAGGCATGCTAATTCATTTTATTATTATAAATTAAATGCTTTTAATATTTATAGGCAATCACTAACAAATATTAAGTCACTTGGTTTCTAATGGTATACACAGAAACAATGGATTTTTGTTAGAAGAGGAAATTGTATGTACTTTACTTTAAAGTTAAAGAACAATTATTTAAAGTGAAAGGAACATTGTTAAAGTGGAAGTATTATACTCTGAAATTGTGGGATAATTATTGAAGATTTGTAGTTCAAAATAAAGTGTTTTGGCTTTGCAATTCTTCCCCTTTAAGCCAACCTTTTTCCAGTTCTTGCCTTTTCTGAGTCTGAGTTATCTTACCAGTCAGTTGTGCTTCCTCACCATGACATTAGTGAGAGATACACCTTTCCACCAGTGTTTAATTCTAAAATGAAGGAAGCTATTACAGTTCTTTTCTAAACACATTTTCTTTAGGAATGGGATGGTCTTGTCAGAATAGCATTCATAAGGAAGAATAAAACACTATGTGCAGCATTTAAGTAAGTAGTCTTTTTTTTTTTGCTTTACCAATGTATATTGTTGGATGGAGGGTCTTACTTAGCCAAAAAAAACTCAGTACAGCCATGGGTTTATTAAATGATTATGTCATGCACTATGAACATTTACAAGACAAAATCTGGGAAATACCAAGAAATGTTTGAATCATTTGCAGCTGATAAAGTTAACGGTAAAAACTTCATTCAGTTATTTGATTGGCATAGGAAGCATTTTCTCTTTTAAGACCTTTGGCATGTAGAGATGACTCTTGAAATTAATATTCCAAACAGGGAAATCACATTTTCTCCAAGTAATTTTAGTTATAACTTTACATTAAAATTGATCAGCTCCGATAAGCATTTAATACAGAAGTTTCACACCACCACATCATAGAGATTAGTTAAACGAAATATCACTCAAATGGTGAAGATTGTAAAGAACATTAAAATGGGAGGATGTGGAAATGTACATCCCACATATTATTGAATTCCAAATGAAAACCAACACTGTATGGATGGCTTAACCTTAATTTTTGCAATTTTAGGTCCAGAGCAATTGAGCAGTTGCTGGAAAAGAATTACAGAATTCACTGTTCTGTACACAATATTGTAAGTATACAGTGTGTTACCAGCTGGGTGTCTGTCAGTTTTAGACTAATGTAGGTCAGCAAGTGCTTGTAATTTCTCTCTGGTATTTTGGATTTGGAAAGTAGGAGAATTTCATTGGTATTGGTACTGAATGACCATATGGGTAGAGCTGTGCAAGCACAGTTCTACAGACACCACAGAAAAAAAAACGATTTTGTCATTTTCTTGAAACCACCTAAACCCCACCTGGTCTGTTCAGTTTCCAACTGGACCATGATGGCCGACCACTATTGTAAAACAGCTAAAGAACTGGAAAAGTATATAAGATTATCTTGTTGTTCAGTTTTTGTTTTAGTTTTAAGGAAAAAATAACAACTGCTTGATTCTCTAGATTATTTTGTCTTTGCATGATTTTTTTTTACAAAGGGAGCAATATACTGTATTTCTTCTGGGGTGTACACAAGTTTTTGAACACCATTTTTATCACAGGAAATACCACAGGACTTCAGAATTGAAACAAAAATCGAGCAAATTCTTCAGGAAACTGCCTTCAGTGAGAAGCGAGCTAGGTCTATGGACATAGATGACTTTATGAAGTGAGTAATGGTTCTAATTTTAAGATTGCACAGACGACACATAGCCTGTACCCAATTTGAAAACAAAATTCTTATTCTGTACTAATGAAATTACTAACTCATATCCTAAGTTGTTTTTATTTGCAATATATCCAATTACCATTTCTGAAGTGGAGGGCAGTTTCAATTTCCATAAGGGGAACCTTTTCTAGAAGAAAATTAATAGTAGTTAGTTTTAGGTAGTAGAGTACAAGACAGAACAAGTCCTCTCTTTTCATCTAAAACAGTTTAGATACAGATTTTTGCTAAAATTGTGTTTCACCATAACTGGTATTAAGCAGAATAAAAGACTTGTTTGAAATCACTCTTACAATACGCTATAACCATGATGGTGGCCATGGCAACCAAATATCACATTATGGTCAGCTAAAATAATTAACAACAACCTTAATCAGAATCCCATTGGAAAACTTTTATCCATAAATTAGAAAAATAATAACTTAAAACTATGAGACGTTATCATCTAACTATGTATTTTCACAATACACACTATGCTGGTCACTTTAACTTAAACACTAACCCCAAAAGTAACTTGAAACATCAAGTGTATTTAATAAATTTGGATTGTAGAAGAATGCAGTCACCCAAAATAGTTCTGTTTCATATGCTAGACATATTTTCTTAATTTGGTACATACTATTCACACTATTGATTAAATATGCACAGGAGGTTATAAAGATATTGAACAACTGCAGTAAGCTTTAGTTATGATCTACAATAGTATCACACAGGTTTCAACCATCCTGACTGAAAGAATGCAACTGGTTACAATAATGGACAACATGACAATACAATGTAGTAGTTCAGGTAGGGAGCTGCGTCGGCATGCGTAGGCTGCAAAGGAACAAGTAATAGGTTTATTCCATGCTGAAAAGAGAACAAAGAAAACGCAAAGTTTCGGCCGTGGAGCCTTCTTCAGGTGTGAGACCTCATTATTTGTTCTTTTTCGATTACTTGTTCCATGACAATACAATGACTTGCTCATGTTTTAGTGGACTATATCTAACAAGACAGTCCTTTTTTTCCTTGTTTTGATTTTTTTTTAATGTAACTTGATATTTTTTACAAATGGATTACTTATTGATATTGTGAATGGCTACTAAAAAGCAAATATGGGCTAATATTTTTTTTTGTTTTGGGTACCACCTTTTTTTTTTGTTTAATAGACTGGATAGTACATGAGAAGCCAAATCTCTTGTTGGTTATGTTACAAAATAAGTATAAAATGTTATCAATTTGCAACAGGTAACACATTGCAGATATAGATTTGTTTAATTCCATCTTCACATTGCTTTGGTTGTGTTATATTGGGCATTAATTTCAACTAAGATTACATTATATTGTCACTACCTCTTAATTTAAAATGTAAAGAGAACCAATTTTTTTACTAAGACATCTCATCTTAAATGGTGAGCATCAGCAGAAACACTATGATCTAGATAATTGTTACATATTAAGGTATGCTTTTTTCTGCTTGTGGTGAGGTTGATTTTTTTTTTCTAATTCCACAGGCTTCTCCATGGATTTAATTCTGCTGGCATCCACTTTTCATAATACTGCAGAGAATGTCCGTGGTATCTGTAAGACTGTAACAGTACACAAACTTGCAAAACAGAATTTGGAATCCACACTTTTTAAGAATACAGCTTGTGAGGTTCAACAATATCAGTTTTGTTGGCATTTTCTGTATTGTGATTTTTTTTTAAATAATGAAGTGATCTTTAAAAGATTAATTGAATGCATTTTACTGGGTTGCTGTATGTAATGTGTGTAATGCAAATGGTGATGTGTGGTTCATCAGTGAAATCTTAGGTGAAGAATATATATTTTAAAAGAAAACATTTCTCTTTAAAAGAACAAATTCTTCACATTTATACTGCACATAAATCTTTTTATATTTGCCTTTTTTTTTCTGGAGCTCTGGGATGAAAGTTTAAATGAAACATTCTATGGGATTAGAAGTCAAATGAAAATACTTCTTAGCAAACCTTGATAGTGATGCAGTTGTAGTGCATTAGAAGAAACCCCAATGAGAATATTTATCTTTTACACCATGCAAAAGAGTAATTCAAGTTGAGTAAATTTAAGAATAACCAGCTATGGTCCTTGAGGGATATTTTAATCTCATTTATAAAATAATTGTACAAAACACCTGCTTAGGTGGTAAAAATGATTGTGTTCCAGGTATTTAGAAATTGATCATTTAAGTGTGATCAATAAGACCTGCTAGATTGTGTTAAGATCACCTTCCTGCAGCGTCCCTCGACTAGCGGTTTCCCTGGGAAACCGTCACATTCTCACAAGGGCTCACTGTTTTTCCAGAGCTGGCTGCACAAGCCGAACCTTCCTTCCCTGATCTGTATTAATAATTTTTCAATTCCCAGTTCTCTCTAAAGCCGAAGCCCTGCTTTGCCAGGCTCCATTATTGTTTTCACCCCCTTTCTGTTGCACATCTGCACTTGCCTGTTCTTCGGTTCCCCGGGTGGATACCCCAGCAGCCTCTCTGGGTAGTCGTCTGACCCTGCATCCCGAAGCCTGTCGTCATTCTCTGTACCAGGATGCCACTCCGAAGTCGAACTCCTGTCTCCCTTGGAGCTCGGCACAGGATTCCGCTTCACACTCCAGGTTTCTTTTCTTGTTGAGTAGCTGGGGTCTCCGTGCTCTGCTGGCCAGTTCTGTTGAAGTTTGTTCCGTTTTCTTTTCCATTACTGTCTGCTCTGGGCTGATTAAGCCCCACTGGCCAGTAATCAGTTATTCTATCATCATTCTTATGTTGCCATTCCCTTTCACTTCCCTTTCTTCCGGAGCCCTCACTCTTTGGTCTCTTGCACTTGGGGTATCCTCAGGTGTTCCACCCCTCTCTGATGTCTTGCACTTGGGTTCCAACACATCACCACCCTCGTGGCTGTTAACTGGCTACGGCATTATAGTCAGGCACTGAAAATCCCAACCATGCTCACAAATAGGAGTACTATTCAAAGGCATCACAAGGCAAATTTACCCTGCAACCAGTGTGGTACAGGGACAACACCAAATTGAAAACATGTTGTAAAACTGTTTTTATGATCAGTTCACTAGAAATAAAAAATATACTACAAACATTGTGGACTTTATTTCTATTCAAAACTTGAACTATTTAATGATGACACTAAATTGTATAGCATCCTTTGTATAATAGGCATCATAATATAATAACAGAAATCAACCGTGAGTTTTCAAAGAAAGAAGGATACTGGAGACCTGCATTGAAATATATATAATTCTACATGTGTTTATATAATATATTTAATTTCTAAATATAATGTGTACCTTTCCTCCATCTACATGTAGTGCCCGTATCTCTATGTAAATGCAGAATCCTCTAAGACAACTACCCAGTCACAGGTTAACATGGCTGCAAAACAGGGTTGTTGTTTTTACAGAAAACCATTAAGAATATTAAGAACTCATCAACTGTTAATTACTATATATTAGTACTATTCTGTATTTCTTAAAAACAGTTTTATTTGGCAAAGGCTTGCACATTACAGTTGTGCAATCAATCACCCACATCCATTCTAGCTTAGAGTGCTACAAAGTGCTATCACTCGTAAAAAGCTGCCTCACTGGGCATGTCTGAGAAAGAAGAGTCGACAAATATATAAACTATGTCTCTTTTAACCTGTCACATAATCTTATTTTATTCTACCTTACTACATACACATTTTAAAACGACATACTGCTGCTAATCCAGATACACGACTAAGTGATCTTACATAAACCAACTGTATTTTTTTCACAACCACATGAAAACACTGTCCCAGAACCACACAGTAAGAGCCAACGTCTGTCTTATAGCACCACAGCAGTGTTTTATGTAATCAAAAGGGAATGATTTAGAAAGGTTCAAAATAATGATTCAGGGTTTTCTTCATTTTATTCCATATTATGTTAGTAAAGTGCTCACAAGTTTACAGAGTTTGTAAGCATGGAGGCTTTACATTTTACATCATGGAACCTATTGGGTCATAACAAGGTAAAGCAAGGTAGTTATGAAATGACTCGATTGAAATAGGGAAGGTTTAGTAAAATTAGTTTACCACAGTACTTTACCGAACGACTAGACATGTCTGGTTAGACTTAGTACAAAGTGAAGCAAGTTGTTCATGTATTACTGAGCCAAAACCGTTGGAAATGACCAGTATGGGGTCTTGTATTGAACTATATGCACAAGTGAGAACAATACCAAAAAGTAAAAATTTTCACCTCAAAAAGTTATGAATCATATATGAATGGTAAAACAAATTAGCATACTTCTATTTTTTTAAAACATTGTCTTTAAATATATCATACATTGCAGTATAAAATCATACAAGTGAACCTTTATTCTTTAAGCCAGCATTGAATCTGGCGTACACACTAAACGCTTAGAAGTACAACTTATCTCCAAAGTCAGTGTTCGGTTACTATACATTAGATAAAATTTTCATATTTTTACAAAGAAAGTGTTAAAATGAGATGAAAAACTTTTTACAGTAAATGGAAATTCAATGCAACACATCAGAACTGCCTTTTAAAAACATGATATGGCACAAAAGTAAACTAGACGTGTTATAAAACACAAAATAGATCCAAGGAAACAAATGAACACTGACAAGTAATGCAGTTTATTCACTGTATTTACTATGTGACTTAGCAGAATAATGAGCCGTCCCCCTAAAGAAACACTGCTATATACAGCACTGACAGGTGAGCACAGTCATGTCTATGGGTGGTAAATTACAATCACGGCTGGTTTGAGCATGCATACATTTCAAAACTATCCCACCAATCTTTTATAACAAAATTCCAACAAGATTAACAGGTACTATGGAAGCCAAAAGTCCACAGTTTTACTTCATTTTCTTTAAAAAAATGTTGGCAAGGAGCTCAAAACATATATTGGTAATTAAAATAAAAAGTAAAAAACGGAAGTGCTTATGGAATCCAACCTTTGTTTTTTTTTGTGCTGCTGGATGAGAAGCACTTCTCTGAACACAACGGGGAGTGTCTGATGTGCAATGGAAAGTGGACATTAGAAATATTCATTTCAGCAAGTTTTAGTTTTCAAACAGCCGGATCTTCACAACCAGTTATTAGATCATTTTACAGTAGAGAGAGTTTAGTGGATTTTCCATTTCAACTTAGCCTTAACATAAAACTACATCCTAAAGGGCTCGTGGTCGTTTAGGATTTATCTGCTTGCTGGCCTGTTCCTCCTCTTGGAGAGCTGCTCGAAATGATTTCACTTTATCTGTGAAGAAAAGGGTCCAAATTTAACAAGGCTAAAGTGTTGTCTGAATGTTAAATTCTCCTGTTACATATTTATTATTTTTTTAATGCATCAAACACTAAAATTAGTGTGGCGAAGGGATAAGAAAAAAGTGTAAAAAAAGTTAAATTGAGATTACCTCGGAGTTCTGTCAAGATGTCAATTTTTTGGTCCAGAATTTGTTCTAGTTGTGTGGCATAAGAGTCTACGTCATAATCCACTTCCTCAGTCATTTCCAAAAGTGCTTTTTCATCCTCCAGCCACCGTATAGACTCCTAGAGAGAAAGCAAATTCCATTATCTCTTAATGTGTGCTGTCAACTCATTTTAAATACAAATAGGTATGCCACTTACGACTTTAAATGGTGCAAATTATTATTGTTATCCATAAAACGATCAAATATTTAACAGGAATCACATTGCTACACAAAACTGTTATATGAAAAAAATTAAATACCAAATTACGTCTGGCAGCACAGCTGGATTTTACCTGGAAAACAGCCCTGTGATCCTCCACCACCTGCTCCTCCATTTCCACCATCTGGGACACGGCCTCATGGAATGTGAACAGCTGGGGAGAGACCTCTTCCTCCTAGGGGAGCAGCCGGAATTCATCACAGAACACAATTAACACCCAAAATAACCTGCAGCCAAGTGAACATATCTGTTGTCCTTCTAAGACAAATGTAGCCATGTTGTCGAAGATATTACCCTGGTTTCTTTCAAGAAACAGCTGGATGAAATATTTGGTACCTCTAGCGCCTAAGTACTAAACAGGCTAGACTCTCTGTATGGCCTCTTCTTGTTTTCTTATACCCTTATGTTCTAGATCCTTTGACATCCAAGGTCTGTAAAATGTTGCTGTCCGAAAATAATGAAAATGGAAAGCAGTAACCATCTAGGTATTAGGTAAAACAAACTTACATTTTGTTCACAAAGAAGCTTTAGATCATCCCTCTGAGGAGAGCTGCCAACACCCCACTGAGCCTCCAAGGGATCTAGCTGATTGACAGCATGAATATTGGGACGTCCTTCCATGACAGTACTCGGGTCGATAGTCAGTTCCTTCACTCTGTGACCACAGGACAGAGGCAGTTTACACAGTTTCCTCTCCTCTCTAACTGTGATGTAGTTATAGAATTTTTTGTTGATAAAGACTGAAGTAATGACACCATACATAATAATTCCACACTAAATATTTAGGATCAAGCTTCGAAAGCTTCAAAATGCACTGTTGAAGAAACTGACAGATGTTGTTATTCAAATGAAATAAATGTTATAAATGTCATGTATTTTCTATGATACTGGTTCTTCAAAAAACACCAGGACTTCTTTAGAAAAGCAAGATATGGTGACATTACATTCTTCACACCTATGTCTTACAATAATTCAAATTAAAAGTAAAGCTTGCCATGGGAAACTAGCAAGGAGAAAACAAAACACATTTGTACGGATACAAATGAAAGGATAAACAAATGCATGCTACACCTGGAATGGCTGACAGAAAATGAACAAAGTGCAGTTAAAAGATGTAACTGAAAGAAAAAAAAAACTCAAGTATGAACGTCTAGAGGCGCTGCAGTCCATGCCGCAGAAATTAAAATGAAAGGGAGAACAAAATAAGGTTCTGTGAAATGCGGAGAAGTACACCTGCTGGGCGAAGTAGAAAAGTCATCATACTCATAGGCAGGAGAGAGCTCAGAGCGACTGCCGCCACCCTGGGAGAAGGGAATGTCTGAAGGACTTATTCCAAATTCCTTTACTCTGAAGTATTGAGATAAAGCAGTAAACAGAAAGGAAAGGTTCTGGTCAAAACAGATAACCACACAAGCACCTTCCCACAACACCTGTTTCGGGCAAAGAGACGCCCCAAGCACAGCCTTGTGTTAAAAAAATAGCAAAGTCACTAATGATCCACTCTGCACTGTTTTAAGATTTCAAGAGTAACTCTGAAATTCCTAAATGCCTCCAGAATTGGTGTTTACTTTCCTGCTGTACTGCAACACAGCACAAATATACGTGATTAATCCACAGCCAGGTTTATGAGTTTTATTTCCATTTTAAAGGGCAATTAAAATGAAAGGGGTACTAAAAATGGTTATGTACTGTAAAAATATTTTGACCACAAGTAGATTTTCTATGTTCTTCAAGAATGAATCACATAGAGCACAGGGAGCAACCTTCACACTTCCATTCCATGTAAAGTGGGAGATCAACCCAACCAGTACTTAATAGCCTTAATTGATTGGTGGACAGTTAATTAAGTCCCTAGAAGGAAAAAGCAATCGAATGTAATGGAATTGTCAAGGTTACCTTCCCTTCACACACAGGGACAGGATAAATGGGATCATTAACTGGGAGCTTAACACACCTGCATGCCAACCAGACTAATAACAGTCTGTAATTACAGGAAAATGTTTTTTTTTCTTTATACTAGGTGGCTAGGGAGATTTCTGAAATATGTTCAAATCTAAGCTTTTGTTTTCAAAAGCTTTGCAACAATATTTCGAACATTGCACCGATTCCACTCATTGCAAAATTAGATGCAAACATTCACCCACCTATTTGCATATCGCAGTGTGTTTAATGTGTTTTCACATGAAGCCATTCCAGGCGAGATGGTAGCAATCTGAATAGAAAATATGCAAGTTAATATATTGTCAATGACGATAAAAACTATGCAGACTTTTTTTTTAGCCAAAAAAGAAATTCAAAGTCACAGTATATATTCTTTTCTAGTCATCACTGGGACAGGCACACAATGAGAATCTAAAGACTCTTCCACAGAAACATACTGTACACACCTGGAAAGAAAATGAATTGATCTGAATTACGTGCTATGTGCCATGTCCGCATCTGAGGAAGACTGCAGTGCTGTCATGGTTAGAGTGCCTGTATAAACTCATCCTGTTATAATGACACTACTCGTTAAACTTACAGATATGTTTCAAGACGGCTTGGCTTACCATGCATGTTCGAGAATTCTCCCCTATGAAAGAATCCCGTAGCACTTGGGTGAGTTTACTTGCTCTAAAAGGAGTGTGAGGTTTGTTGCGTCCTAAAGCTCTTATGCACTCCTGTCAAAACAAAGGTTAACAATTACCTACAATTACACACAAAAAAAAATGTAAACTTTGCAATGTTAATTAAATTAATAATAATACTAATAGAGCTAAATTGTTAACTTTGCAATGTAATGTTAACTATCATTTGGAATGGCCTAGTCCCATTTGATTAACCTTGCATTTACTCATTAAAGCTTAGCACTACTGCTGTATACCGATTTGGCAGACAGATGTTCTTGCTGTCAAAGTCCATTTTATGCCTTTGAGATTTTGTACCAGCATATCAAATGCAGCAGAAAATCACACATAATCCAGCCAGTCCCACTGGTGGAGACAACTTACACTGGACACCAAAATATCCCCTGGGCATTTGTACCCCTCGTAATGTTACACATTTTTGTTCAGCCCCTAGGATTCCTTATTACCAACAGCAATTGGCACAGTCTGATTTTTTAACAACCTCTGACCACTGAGCTATAGGATGTGTCCTGCCCTGCAAGCAGACACTTGAGTCGACTGAACTCTTGTCCAAAATATATAGATAACAGTCAGTAAAAATTAGCAGTAGGGAGAAAAGGATTGCCTGTACAAATTTAACAGAAATTCTTTAATATTTCAAATAAATCGGGGCATATTTTAGAAAGCGATAACTCGATAAGATGTTCAGATTTTTTAAGGTGGACATTTCAGATAGTATATTTTGTATATGTTACCTCTGGAACTGAACCTGCAGCTTAAGTTATCCCAGCAATATGACATTTTACATACCTTCAGTGCCAAAAGGCTTTTGTTAATTTCAGCACCTTCCAGGCGGGTTTGCCTGTCTGCACTTGAGGTGTCTGCTCCCCTTTCATTTCCAGCCAGATCTATCAGAGAAAACTTGCCATGCATCTTGCCTTTCCTCCGCAAGATAATCTGAAATACTGCATGGCTTCTTGAGGAGTGAGCATTAGCAGATGTCTGCCCAGATGTCCTGTGAAAGAACATTTTAAGAACAATTACACCTCAAGACAAAAGCAAAGCAACGGGCAAACTGAAGTTTGATCAAATGTAATGGAAAAGGTGCCTGTTTAAAACTACAAATAAATCCCTCACAAAAATTCAAATTTCAAGTCCGTCGAATATACACATTTCAGTAAATATTGCAGTAAACTTATTCTCATGTTTTTTTTTATTACCTGCAAACAACAGACTAAAGAAACATTCACAGGTTTCGAAGTGGCTTATGAAAAAACATACAACATGCAAAACCATGAATTTACACACAAAGAATGACATATTCAGTGTGAAATTACACAAAACAGATTCTTTGCATTAATTAAATGACTACAAAGGTTACATTAAACAACTATTAAAGTAGCTATCTATTAAATGTCACATCAAATAAAGTAAAATGCTGAAATTAGTTTTCAGAAATATAAAACCTAAGTGTCATGTAAACAGTATTAAATACCCTAAAAGATTAATATGCTAATATGAGTTAAGGTCACAGAGACAAATCATCAAGAAAACTCATCACCACCAAGCACTTAATCCTCTTGGAGTTTTACACAGCTTTACAAGTCTGATTAGTATGCAGTATCTACAAGCCTTTTCAAAACTAAAAATTTTTTTTTTTTTAAATTAAGGTACAGTGCATACATATGTAGCAGCCTTGACATAAAACTCTAGTCATACCTGCAGCTGTTGCCTATTTCAATGAGTTTTAATACATCCTCGGTACATTTCACCTCTCGTTCTTGCAATCCCACCACTTGAACCTGCTGTTTTCCATCCTCCAGAACTCGGAGTTTGGTTTTCCGGTTCAGCAAATCAAAAACCTTCAAAGTTAAACACAGAAGAAAAACTTAAGCACCAGCAATCCAAGAGCTAGCATCAGATGCAAACTTGCCAATCATTTTCTTGATTTAGAAAAACATTCACAAATGAATCTTATAAAATAAAAACAGCATCCCTAAATATACTGTATCTAAGGCCCAACATTGATGTTCTTTCAAATGATTTCTCAAAGCATCTAAGGAAATACATTATCAATTAATATTCATAGTATAGCCCCAAAAACATGCAGAGTCACTGTACACCAAATTCTGCAACAATGATTAATGTACTTCAGCTTTCTTTATGGATGGGAAAGAAAGGGAACAGAATTTTGTGAACAACTATTCCATTCCCTTCAGAATAAACTGAATTTAATCAAATTCTCTTACTTACTAATATTGTTTTTTTTTCTTTTTTATCCTTAGGTGTTGACTACGCATACGAACCATAAAATACTGTGGCATGATCTTGTGTAGAAGTGCCATTATGCAGTCATGTCCACACTGTCTCTCCTACTTCACCTAATGCAAATGTTAATTGAAAAAATCTGGGTCTAAATAGGGAAAGGTTTTGCAATTGCTGTAAAATAGCAATGTCCAGCATACAAAGGTGACTCATATTAGGAGAAAATACTATTACTTGCCTTTCCACTGTATATTTCAAAAAATGTTGCGTACACTTGAAGATCTAACTTCTTGTAGTTCGGTTTCTTGAGCATCAGAAATACATCTCGCGCTGCAAAAAAATTAAAGCCTAGTTTAGCACAAGTAAACAAAATCTGAACTCAGTTTTCTTTGGCGTTGAAGTTGTACTTACCTGCAAGTGCATATATTCCTTTAGAACAATCCTGATTCTTTCCTGAAAAATCACCACCCATTGTCTGAAAAAGAGAAAGTCTGTCATGAGACATTTATTTTGTTCCCAAACATATAACCAGAAATATTCCCAAAACCTAATGACTGATAATTGGCAAATATCAATAAAATTCAAAGATTGATAAAGGAGTTTGTCCAGGAACATTTAAGAAAACTATATGATTCAAAACGTGAAATAAGAGTTTTGGAGGATCACGGTGGGCAAAACAATCACAAAACAACAATGAATAAAGATATTTAATGTCAATGTCAATGTTAGCATTTACATCATAACAAAATATACTAAAGGCATTTACTGCCAATAATTATAGCCAGCTATATAAATATAAATATAACCAGCAGCCATATCACCCTGTTACTCACAACAGGCAACCCACTGAAGTTCAGTGTACTGACTAAGCTCACCTTGATGGGAGACTTCTGGGAAAGCTAAGGTTGCTGCTGGAAGAGGTGTTATTGGGACCTACGGTCTGTGTAAAACCAAGGTCCTGATTATTATGATGATTATTATTAAGGAAGAAAACTATCAAAACATAAATTGGTATAAACCAAAAACTCACATGTGTCTTCCCACTCCCAGTCTGTCCATAAGCAAAACACGTTGCCATTCCTTTCTCAAATATAGTTTCCACAAGAGGTCTGGCTGTAAACCTACAAAAAAAAACAGAAAATATAAACCTACCTTAATACAGTTCTCGAAACCCCTTGTTGTCTTATGTGTAAAATGATGCAGTTCATTCCAATTATGCAGGATATTTTGTAATACTGTACAGTCCCATACAAGTCTGCTTCTAAAAAAGCATTAGCCTCTTTGGAACTTTAAATTGTGAATTAAAATACCTGTAAACCATTTCATTTGTAGTGGTATCATCAAAGGCATAGTCAAAGCGGAAGGTTTGGTTTTCCAAATATCTTGTTAAATCCACCTTCTGTTTCGGTTCATGAACCATTACAACATCTTTACTGGGAATAGTGATGACGTCAAGATCCTTCAAGGTCATTTCTGAAATTGTGTACAGGATATTACTGACTTGGTTACATACTAGAAGAAGTCATTAAAATATTTGAAAGAGGTTATTTTAAAGTTCCTTATGTTTTAGAAATAGCAATATCTTCTGACAATAAACAGCAGGAGCAGAAAACCTGTTGTATCCTAATCAGTTAGACAGATTTTTATATTACAATGCATAGCAACATCTACATAGTACATTAACTTCTACAAATTAATAGTGTACTTTTGACAGATCTATAGTTAACGCTGCATATATGTACAGGGGACACCAAAAGTCTACACACCCTTATTGAATTTTCAGCCTTTTTATGTAAAGGCTGAAATCAAGACAAATCATGTCAGACCTTTTTCCACCTTTAATAAGATCTTGTAACCAACGATATTTAATTGAAAAACAAATGGATCATTTTTAGGAAAAAAAAATAAAATAAAAAGCTTTCAATGCTTTGGTTAGGCCCTCCGCTGGCTTGAATTTTTATACAAGTGAAAATGTTAACTCTTTTTAATAGAGGGATAAAAAAAGAATAAATCAGCTCACCCTTCTTATTAAGTGGACGTTTCCTTACACATACACATATCCTGTGCTCTTCAATCTAAAAAACAGGGATATTGATTTTACAAGGAATGAGCATGTGAACGTGTTAAGAAAATGTGAATTTAATTTTGAAATGAGTGCTGGTGTTTATGTATCTGTAACTAAACTATTTCAAACAATTTTAATTTTCCATGCAATGTTTTACCTTAAATGAAAAGAGTAGATTTAAGAAAATGTCCTTAACCTGAAATTAAAATATCCTGACAAGGCACCACTGTCATTGAATAGTGAAAAGTTAGAAAGCACGTTCTTACCAGATCAGCAGTTGTTAATGGTCTGTAATCAAGGCTTGCCCGGAAATCTCTGATCATGTACATTATTTCATAGTTTGGATTTGTAGCATCAACTTCCTACAGGAAAGCAATTAAAATGTAATAAAAAATTACAACATAACAGTTCAACAGGGCTACATATGGGGATTAAACTCAATGACAGAAACAGGCAGCAGTTTAAACTGTCTCCAAACTGCCATAACACAAACCTAAGGCATTAATCTAAAACCCAGCCATGTCTTTTACAGGACAGTTACATAAAGAAAAAAAATTCCGGCATAGAACAGATACAAAAAAACAGATTTAAAGCAAAAATTCATTTTTTTTCTTACTAAAGCTCAAAGGTTCAGGTGAAGTTGGGAATTCTAGAAGTGTACATCAAAACAGTTCTACATATTCTCTACCTAATAGGAAAAAAAATACCTACGCCCTAGTTCCCTAAAAAATAAAGGTTTACATATAAATGTAAGCATAGATTTTTATTCCTCTTTTTACAGCAAAGGTAGGATAAATGTGAAGAAATACTTAAACTATACATTGAAACTATGGCAAAAATAGAAAAATAGTTCTGAAATACAAATTTACTTAATTTATACGCCACAGATTTCAAAGTGCTATAAAAAACCGCTGCAAAAGTTTAGAAATTTTAGACAGATTAACTGGATAACATGATAAAGTCTCAATGTGTAAAATTCTTCAAACCCTTTATTGCCAATTTGAACCACAACCACAATTTAGAGAAAGCAAAATCCCCTCTCTGAAAATATCTTAAAATCTAACACTTTTAATAACAGAAAATGTACCTGTGCTCTTTTCTCTCTCAGTTCTTGTTGCTGTAACCTTCTTCTTTCTCTTTTTTCTTGCAGTTTTTCTACCTCCTTGACACAGTTAGATTTTCTGCGAGCTAAAAAACAAACATTCCACTGAATTATGATAAAATGGCTTCTTTTTAGATTCAGGGCATCTTTACATAAAGCATCATCAGATATGTATCTGGCAAACTATTTAAAAGCCCACTTGTTCTCTGTGCCAGACAGGACTGCCTCAAGATATGTGTTCTTCAGCGAGAACAAGCATTCTTCCCCTTACACAGCCACACTGAAACAGGACCCTTTAACCTGTTCAAACAAATGACAGTTACCATTCTGACCAGCCTGCAAATCAACAAAAGAGCTGACAGGTTTTAATAAGATGCACAGACATCGGAAACAGAAACAAGGAAGAGAAACAAAAATCAGATAAAAAAAAAAAATCAGTGGAATTATTAAAAAATACTAAACACTATTAACTCCCTCTTATTCACTACTTAAATACACAAAAAAATATTTAATTTACTCTTGCCTAATTACTTGAGAAAGTAATTGCAGAGTTTAACTAGAAGTTAAGATACTTTACTGTTATAAATACAGCTCTCAATTTTACATTTAAAATACTCCAGAAAAGTACCAATTAAGTTTTTATTTAAACAAATTCTTCTACAATCTAGAAGAAAACAGAAAAAGGCAAAGTTACACTTAAAAAACAAATGTTTAATTTCTATCCACCTACCAGGTCTAGGGCTAGTTTTAAAACAGTGTAATAGTAATCCCAATTATTATGAGAGGAACCGCAGATTCTGACATTTAGTTACTGTACCTGGTTGGGAAGTCAGTGTTGACTTCCCTACATGAGTAGCAAGAGAGTCATCTCATGACAGCATTTTGTCAAGTCTGAGGGCCAAGTGTCCATTTGAAAACAAGAACACACATATATATATAAAAACGGACACCGATGAAAAGGAGGCCATTCAATCAATCAATCTAGCTTCGTTGGTTTCTAAGAACTAGTCCCACAAGGAATCCATTTGTCTGTTTAAAGAAGCCAGGGAATCCTAATGTGGCACCCAGTGCTTTCTCTCCTTCCGGTCTCTTTAAAGAAACACGTTTCAGGGAGAAAATCTGCACCAATGGTAAAATGCAGCGGACTTGTTAAATCAAAAGCTTGGCACAGATTTCTGATATTCCTGATTTAATGATGAAACACATGTCTGAACCAGTTTTGAAACTAAATGTAAGTAACTAAGCACAAATAAATACATTATCGCGGGAATGAGTTATTCAGACATTCTCATATTTACACACACACGTACTATTTTCACATGGATTCAAATGCACTTTAATGATATAGCTATATTCAAACTACAAAGCGTTTAACCATAAAAGATTAAAAAGATTATTCTCCCAATCCTATTTCACAAATCCTTATTGTGATTGTGTACGCTGCTCTACTCTGGTACTTTGGCAATTTCCCTTTAAATCATAAGCTTTTACTGAGAGAGAAAATAAATATATATCGACAATTACACTGAGAATTTAGGAAATAGTCGCACACTGAGACTAAGCTGTAATTCGTGTATTGTTTGGTTAAACCAAGATCTAAAAAGGGAAGCTACATTATGCAACTGAGCCTGCTCAGCCCATGTAGATATTACTGGTGGAACTTCAAAGTGCCGTCAAATGGATTGCTATGAACAATTTCACAAAAGGAGATAAATAAAGCATTTGACTACTGTTATTATTCTCCCCAACCTAAAAGAACTGAAAAACAAGTACTACCAATAGTTATAACATGGTTTGACACCCTGAAAGAGAAATGTTTACATACAAGGAAGACCAAATTCCTTTTTTGCTTGTTGAGCTGGTGAAATATCTGTAATACTACCATTCTGCTGCTGCAGCTGCTGTTGTTGCTGTGACTGCTGTTGCTGCAGTTGTGCTGCAGGCTGCGGTGCTTGTTCTGGAAGCTGACTGGGCCGTGCTCGAGCAGACCCAACTGCAAAGCAAAATAAAGTCACGAGTGGACCGGTAAGTGCATATGTTCATGAAGACATCTACAGTGCTATGCAAATGTATTTTGAGACTTCCTATGGTCATATTTTGTGAACTAAAAAAAGAAATACTTATAAACATTCTTTAAAAACTATAAAGATCTGTCGACTGCATAACTATTCAGATCCACGGATTCAATATCTGGTGGACCTTGACATATGAACATATGGATAACATCAGTCATTGTGATCACACGAACTCTGTAGATGCGGGAAAAGTCAGTCTGGAATACACACTTCCCAGCAGCTAGAAAGTGAGCATTGAGCTTTCCTTCCAAGGGAATGAGTGCATCCACACTGTACAAACCCTTCACTGGTGGTATCTATGCACTCAGGGCTGTAGAGTCCTTTAAGACGGTGCTACATGTGCACTTGTCCATTTGTCAAGAATATGGTGACAAATTATTCAGTTGACAATAACACATTTCTTCACCGCTTAATAGCTTATTGCCTGTGCTCTCTGAACCACTGGACCCGCAAGTGTGCTGATCAGTTTCTACTCAGCAGCTAACCTGTTTTGCCTTGCAATCTGAACTGATGCACAGGTATCATGATCCTGGAGAATGTACATCTGCCCATCGTTACCCTTTGATGATGATATCATTCCCTCAATTCCATGCTGACATCAGATTAGGCATTGCTGCTCATGAAACATCTGCATGGTGTACTGTTGGGTTTCTTAAGTTCCTACCAAATGTACCTCAACAGTCAACCCTCTTTGAAAGCCACTGAGGACTCCTCTTGCAACCATGCTAGCCAGAACTATGGGCAAACAGGCCTGTCCAGCACTTTTTTATATGACCATAAGCATGCTGGGATATTACCTGAAGAAAGCCCTTGCTTTCTATTTACTGTACTTGTTGTCTCTCAAGTTACCCATAAGTTTGAATACCTATTTAATTCCTTTCGTTTTTTCCTTTGAACGATTGGAGCAAGTTGAATATATAAAAGTATAAGTAGGGAGCTGTGTCAGCACACAGAGGCCGCAAAGGATCAGGTAAATGCTTATTCCACGCTGAAAGGGAAAGAAAAGAGACAACGTTTCGGCTGTGGAGCCACACACCTGAAGAAGGTTCCGCAGTGGAAATGGTGCGTCCCTTTTGCTTTCCCTTTCAGCGTGGAATAAACATTTACCTGGTCCTACATAAAAGTATTGATACTAAAATATCATGACTGCAAACTTTAAAGCAAATTAATGTGAAAATTGTGCAAGCGTCTGAATACTTTTGTAAAGCCCTGTACTTAAATATGCATTCATCTTATACTATTTTATACACATATTTAGTGATTTTCTGGACACTCCACTCAAAGAGCTTTACCACCATTGACTGGTGCCAATTTAAATATGGAGGTTATTAGGAGGCTGTGATTGGTAAAGGCTAATGGGAAATTTGGCCAGGACACCGGGGTAACACCCCGACTCCCTACACTCTGGGATTTGTAATGACCTCGGAGACTGGGGACCACAGTTTTACATGTCATCAGAAGGATGGCATCCTTGTTTGGTCTTTTTACAGTACAGTGTCTCCATCACTATACTGGAGCATTAGGGCCCACACAGACCACAGACTGAGCATCCCCTTACTGGTCCCACTAACACCTCTTCCAGCAGTAACCTGAGATTTCCCAGAAGGTCTCCCATCCAGGTACTGACTGGGGTCACACCTGCTGTGCTTCAGTGGGCTGCCAGTTGTGAGTTGCAGGGTGAGATAGATGCTGGCAGTTTTGTAGTAGTATTATTTAAATGCTCAAAATCAAAATATGTCTCAATATCAGCACAGTCTTGAAGCCTTTAAAATTAAAATGACATAATGAACAAAGTAGTGCTGCAAAACGTTACCTCTGTTATCTCTGGAAGGTGTTTCATTTTTAGTGGGTGCTAGTGTTCTTCGATTCTGTAAATAAAAGTTTAGAAAAATAAAAGTAGCACCCTTAATAGCTTTTCGGGACATAAAACATTAAGGATACTGTTCCCTTCAAAAAGTATCATGAAATATGAACAACAAACATCAAATAACATAAATATATACATATAGGATAATGTTTCCTTCTTTAAAAAGGAAACAATATCATTACAATTAACTCATAAATAATTATATATACTTAATTCAAGTTCATAAAGTAAGAAATCCATATTTATTCACACCCCAGTAGTTAGGCTTTTAAAGACCCATAAACATCTCGTTAAAATTACAAATACAGTTGTGAACCTGGAAGGTGAGGAACATAGGCATTCCAGAAGGGCCACTGCGCTTCCTCGATGCTTTGAAATAATTAAAATAAAACTAGGTTTATATTCGTCCATCTCACTCAACATATCCTTACTGTTCTGTACATTTAACTTCACCTTGTCTATGGATACAAAAAGAATAACAAAAATGAAAGAAAAAAAGACATAAAAGTTGTAGAAAAGAGTGTTTCCTACAATTAAGTATTAGGTAGCCCCAGCTAAACCAAAACAGAAGTGCAAGATTATCCTTCACTGTCTTCTTCACTGTCTTATAATTTTCAAAGGCCATCTTAGGCATCTCTGCCACTAAACACAAGGAAATACACTGTAGGCCATCATGCAAGAGACAAACCTTTGCTATCTTGTTAACTTTCACAGAGCTTGGCGTTGGTGGAGGTGGGGTTTCAGGACTAGGAGCAATGTCTTCATCAGGGGCGATATCAGGGTTAAGTGCAAATATACTCTCCAAGTCAATCTATCAAAATATAAAATCATCCCATTTTAAACAAATCATTCTTGTGAATTCAAATCGCTGCTTTATCATTTTACAATCTTTTCACCAGAGATTCCTAAATCTACTCTTGAAGAGCCACCATCCAGTAGATATTTTCGATGTTTTCAGATCAGTTTCAGAAGGCCTCAAGAAAAGTCTTAAACTGGTTTATTACTTATGGCTTAAACCTGACAAATGAAGTCAAACCTTCTCCACTGCTCTAAGATCTGCAGAACATTTACCACATATAGAAACCTGGAATGTGACCCTTGTTAACACAAACTGGTGACTCCATAGAAAGAATAATCCACTGCAAAACATCTATCTGCTTTGCCCAAACACAATTAATACCAAAGCTGATTATCAAACTGGCTGTTTTATTTTCCTAAGTGTGCATTTTCTAAATAATATGTCAGGAATATGGCTGAATACCATTAAAAAAAGGATAGGTAGCTATCCATTACCCACTGCATCCTTAACTAAATATTATATTGCACAGATTTGTACAAAAAAGCTTTATGAAACTGTTCATCGGGACAAATATGGAAACATACCTCTTTTCCTTTAGTGTCACCATTCTCTATCCATTCAACCGTGACACTTTCATTGTCTTCATTCAAGGATGTGACCATAGCCTGATGTATTCGTCCTGAAAAAAGAAATACAAATACTTCCTCATGTGTTTGCATTGTAAAAAGATCAGAGTAACACAATGTAAAACTCCATCAGTGTAATAAATAACCTTCATCTGAGTGCCAGGATCAGCGTTCACAAACACTTTATTTAGTCAGGAAAAAATGTGACTGATGCAAAGAATGCATTCACCAATGAGAACAAGGTTATAACAATGTGGCAGTATTTTATTTAAACACTTGTCTGTGTCTTCCTGCTACTGAATTTCAGCACTTTATTTCAACGAGATGTACAGCAAGAGACTGTTTAACACAGAACACTGTTTTCCTTCTAATTTCAGAAAGATTTGTATGCACTCTCTCCTCTATTAACCAATGGTCATTTATGAATTTAAAAATAAAGAAAATACTTTAGAAATACTGTACAAACATTTTAAATGACAAAGTCGACAGACTAAACCATGTGCAAGTTTATCTGATTTCTGTAGGGACTTAGTTTTCCAAAGGGTATCCTTTTTGAATGTTGAAAGAGCAATACATAATCAGCATCTGTGTCTGCTAAACACCAAGCAGATGGGTGATGCTGATTAAGAACCAGGAACACACTGAAGCAGCAATTCATGTCAAACAAGGCTAAACTCTGCAATACAGTAGCTTTTTTCTGATTTGAACATATTCAAGTTCCCTCAAAACACTAGGTCTGTATTGCATACTACACATACAAAGTGATACCACTGGTTACATTTAAAAAAATATTCACAATTTTGTAATGTTTAAAAGGCCAGAGGAATAGAATAAGTTATCATTTCAGTTTGACATAGATTAGTGAATCGGTTATTTCAAAGAGGCGATATTTATACATTTAGAAAATGTCATTTGGTTTTCAAGGACTAACAAAATGTTCAACCAATAAGAAATTGCACAAGAATATCTACTTACAAAGTGCTGATTGTATCTCTTGTTTCAACCCCCCCGTATACATGTAAATTTCTATAACTGCATTGCTGGTTATTAAGGAGTGATGCATCTCCTCTAGGATTGTCTCTGACGTTTGAAGAGCTTTTATGCTGTGATTGCATTTCATTTTCTAAAATGTTTTTTTTTTGGCTGGGTCATTCAATTAAAACAAATCAAATTTTCTCACAAGAAAGCTATAAATCATTTCTCATATTAAAAATGGGAAAGCTACTTCGTGATCTACTGTTTAAAGAAGTACCCTGCAGTTTATTTTTACTGTATACCAATAAAAACACAGATATATTATAAGCATGTTAAAAAAAGCTTACCGTTAGAGCTTCATTTTTTGGAATTAATAGATTTGCATATGAATAAGCGCTGCAAAGGATTATATAATGATCTTCACCACGTTCTCCCGTGCTTTAAAATCTTAGACCACCTAAGGCTTCTTGTGCAAATATATCCCTATGTGCATGTGAACAATTCAAAACAAGAAAGGCTTGGAATTCCTTATTTGGCTCAGCCAGTTAAAGCATGCACACTCCACAGAGGTGGAGCTCTGTGATCCAGACACTGTGCTCCTAGTCTGAGTCAGTCAGCTTGTGATATGACCAGGATTCCCAATGTGGTGCTGCACAATTCGCTCAGCTCTGCAGGGAGCAGATTTAGGATTAGCGAACCACAGCTCCTTGGCTTTCAGCAGCAAAACTTTCAGAAGACTTGTGTGACTTCACAGCGCCTGTAGGCTAGTTATGGCCATGTCTCTTCCAACCAGCACCGAATTTCCTGTCTGAGCTTCTCTGAACTCCCTCCTTCTCCCAGGATGGGTATTTAAGGATGCAGTGACAACATTGGCAATAATACATTAGTTACACGATCAGGAAATGAAAGAATGCAGTATTTTTGGAGATAGAATCCTACTATACTTAAAACAATGTAGCCATATGAAGTGCATTTAAATCTACTGTGCAATTAAACAAAATTCAGCATCAATCTGCATCTATATGAATGAAACCCATACTATAACAGTGGATTTGGGGGTAAATCACAAATTATTGATGGACACTGTGCTAAATCAGGTTATGTTAAAGTTTATAAAAAGCAATGACCCATTGTTTGCAGCAATCTAATTTTTTCGATTCCTGCATGCAAGCATTTAACATTTCAATTTGGCCCTATGCATATTTCTTTTTTGAAAGAAAAAAATCTGTCATACAATATGACAGATTTCCAAATTCCCAAGCAAAAACAAAAACTCTCACAAAGTACACAAAATTATCCCTAAAGGTCTTACTTATGACTGCATCGGAGTTCTCTTACTCTTATCTCTTGTCAGCTACTGCCACATCGAAATCCACAATTGTACTTCATGAGAAATGACTGTCAACAGAAAAACTGTAGGCATAAAAAACATTTATCTCAGCATTCTTGGAATCTGAAATTGTTTCATTTACTTCTACAAAACAATTCCAAACCTTACCAAAGCTACAGACTCTGTAAAGTCACACACTCTACTATACGGTTAACAAAATGCTCTAACCAACAATTTACCTACAGAAAACTAAGAGACGTTATGAAGTTTATCAAAACAACACCAGTACTTCTTAACACAAAATAAAATTGGTATCTCATAAATATACTTCACTAATCATTTAATTCTTTTAAAAATGTAATGGTAAATGCACCGTTAACAGTTTTCATAAGCCTTGCTATATTTGGGGTTTTCTTAAAAAGCATCAGCATCAAAGCTAAGCTACAAAACGAGTGAACTCGTACCGAGCTGGAGGTATTATTTTTTTTTAATTTTTATGTAACAACTCAAGAGCGACCCTCACCAGGAGAAGAGGAGTGAAAATGGATGGATGTATACAACAACTCATAAGCTTAAAGTCCTGCCTTCTGAACGTTGTAATTCACATCTGTCCACTGTGCAGCTACTGTAAGCTTCTTGATAACACGAGTGACACACCAGACGTCCACATATCAGTGTTATGACACCGGGGAGATAAATGACCATCTTCAAGCAGCATCTGCATGCATGCATCTTCGAAAGGCACTGTGCAGCTCTAGAAGTGGAGGTCCAGATACATACCTGCTGCTTGGTGGCATCTAAAACGAGATGGCTGAATAGTTGGAATGTTTATTTGACCTCAAATACTCACAATTTCAGTTCTTTGGATGTTTAAGCGCTCAAAGTAACACCCCCCCCCCCACCAAGTCCTGCGTCTCTTTAACTTATCCACCTTTAAAAATCCAGGTTAAACTCATACCTTGAGATGGCAGATAAAATCTGTGGCATTGAAATATTGCCTCCACGCAACATTCGTGCAGCACATTGTGAGCAATCAGCTGTCCTACTGTTTCTACTTTAAAAGAATTCCAAACTACTCCCATTTTGAGACATCCATTGCAGATGCTGATCACATGCTGATCAGCAAGTACTCACAGTTTATGCATCTCAATATTGAGGGTGACAAAAGCACAATATAACATGCAATCGTTTTTTCTTCATATAGGTGCCAGCCTAATGCCCTAACCATCTACACTGCACCCTTATGCTGTTCACACATTTACTGCATATTAGTAAGGTATAGACCTAGATCTCTATTGTTTCTCTTGCATACAAACATAGATATCAAACATGTACAGTTCCCCCACATGGAAGGAGTGTTTGCCCCCGAGACAGTAACATTTTGAAATCCTAGTTTTCTCCAGCAAACTCCCTTCCAAACTGCTCAAGTCTAGCAGTATCTAATTAATCCACAACAACTGGTGGACCCCAGTTGGCAAATGGCATTAGACTGCACATGAACCAGCATTAACACCAAATCTCCAAGGATTCATACCGCTTCCCAACAGCAACCCTCAGCCGGGGTCGCGAGATGATTTACAAAACACTGAAGTATGCAAAAGGGATATTTTGCATCTGAAGAAGCAGGCTAGTGTGCCGTCTCTGATGCTCTCTTAATACTATAAAGGAGTTGCACCAGAACCCCCAAATTACTGATTAGTTCAACAAGTAGAGACACTTGCTCAGAGCAAAGGTTATACTGTGCAGGCTATGCTCTCAGGTGTTGCCTTTCCAAACCTGGGCTAAGTATTCAGGTGACTGTACCCAGGATTCCCAAAACAGCTGTGGACAACTGGAGAGCAGCCTGGACTGCCTGCATTTGAGACGTACCAGACACTTGTAGTGTCATCAGAGAGGGACGCACCACTGCGCTGATCTCCGTGACACTGTGGACCTCTCAGTATCCTTCAGCTGTGCCAGCATATGGGTTTGAAGCAGCATGCAGAAATAATCAACAATTGAGGCACCAAACTGGAGGCATACCAGGAAAAAAAACCAACTGTTGATTCCTAGTTGGAAAACAAACCAAACCCTTCTCCACACACCTGACAGCAGTGCTTCCCAAACTGCGTCCCACCCTGTGGAAATGGGAGCTTTGTGTAACTCCCCCCATAAACAACAATTATTAAGCAGTTATGTTCTCTATGTTTAGAGGTGATATTTAACATTTGGGACCCTATATAATGTATTTTATATTTATGTACAGCGTTTTATACCCACAGATTTTTCAGCTGTGGCAATTTAGATCCAAAATTTAAAGAGCATACGAGAATATCAAATTCTCATAAATGATAGCATTTATTCCAGCAAAATCTTCTGGGGCATGTTCTTAACAAAATACTGTCCTATTCAAAATCACTGCTTGTATATAGATGATGCACTAGCAAGAATCTAAGAATAGTCAAATTAACTTGTCAGCCATATTGCTGCTTGACCTCTAATAACTTTCTAGAACAAATGTCAGAAGTATGTATCCATCAGTAACCCAATACTTTCCCTGCATCTTGCTTAAAATTGGATGTTGTAAATGAGCTACACGGCAACAAATGACACAATGAACTACCTGGGGAAATGTCAGGAACTGAACAGCTGTAAGAAATAGATAATTTCAAGGGATAATCAGGATGCATGAATTGTCCCGATTCTTTCAATAAAAGATGAACCTTTTGGGCATTCAAGTATTCACATTAATACACCCATTCATAGATTGCATTGTCTCTCTTAAGGGTTTCATGACGACAGTCTTGGGCATATGCCAGCTATTTCAATCTCCCCCATCCTACAAATATTAAACCCTTCAAATAAGCAAGGCATCCTGGCTATACTCATTCAGACTATCAGATTTTAGACATTACCATTTTTCTTTTATTATTCAGCATTATACTATATAACTTTCATTAAAAAGAGTCCACCAACATCAGCCAGGCAAATGCTATTTCTAAATTAATACCAGGACACAAGTTTATTTTTTACCACTAGTGTAAAATTGCAAAAATCAGACTAGCTTTGTCTTCAAATTTGTGCGCTATAAGCGGTACTGCTGTCACATTCTAATGTTAAAACTAATTTTAGTGCATTATCAAAAAAACTTTTTTCAGTAAACTAAGTTTAATTTGTAACATTATCTAAAGGTGTGATGCAGCAGACGCCTGTCAACACTCATTTTTTGAAAGATTTTGAATGAAAACAACAAAAATGTAAAAGCAAACAGCACAGAAAAACAAGCTTCTAGTTCCTAATTTGTGCTCAGATGAACACTTTATCACCACTCTCCCTTGGAAGCCATCGTGGATATATACTCCTCTCATACCTGCATGGAAAACAAATCAAGATGCATCTGGATGACATCCGCACAATAGGCCGAAATAATGGACTTAGTGGGCTTGAGTCCGTTGTTACTAGGCTGTCTAAAGTCTTATCAGGCAGTCGGCATCCAAGGATTTTGATGCTTTGTTTTTAAAATGCATTGATTCCACATTGGAAAAACAGTGCTCACAAACACATCACATTTTACCAGACCACTACCTTACTTAAGTATATTTGTATAATATCGTCTATGTTAAGCAAACTGTGATTTCTACATTAAACAAAGCTAAGCACTCAATTGGTGAAGCCGTTTCTCACTAGTGCCTGACCTACAGTGTAGGGGGGCTGTGAGCACCCAGGAGTGGCTCCACTTCAGTAGTGAATGAAGTGGGTCCCCTCCTTTATGTAAAACCTTTTACATAAAACAATGTTCATGAATCCATGAAAAAGCCAATCAAAATGAATGGACTGTTCATTTTGTTCATCATAATGCACGGACTACTCACTGCATCAAGACGAAAACTTTGCTTTGATTTGAACATTGGCTTGGCACACTTCTAGTATTTTCAGATTCAAGATGGCACGACCGTCCCGTTAAACAGCTTCCACACAAGAGACCTAAACGTGTTCAGTGTAGAATTGGTGTAACTTATTCGTTTTACCGGTTACTAGTCACCCCTACTGTTTTATAACAGAAAGGCAACTCCAGTCCAGAAAACAAAATCTAAAACCTTTCTGATTTTCATTCCAGCTGAACTGTCTCTGAACTTTTTGTTTGCTCCAGTAGTCAAAATTCATATTCGTTTCCTCTCTAACACGTCTAATTTAAAGAGAGCTATAAAACCTTAAATGTTGCATCTCTCCACTACCATAACTGGCTACAGCTCCTAAATTATAACAATGTACCAGAAACTCCAAGAGAAAAATCAGTTATTTGTAATTGATTATCAAGGCAAAAGAAAATTAAAATTAATAGTACTTTTAGGCCTCCTAAAACTGCAGTTGAGTATTTATAAAGGTCTCTGCAGGTTCTGGGATTTCATTTAAAAAACAGTGTGTATTACATTAATTAGAGATTAGGTTCTTAAAAATAGTAAGTGCTTAAAATTAAAGATGCTACCCTTCGCACAGTTCAAACACAGTCTGGCAGTGTCTGTTATTCAGCGAATCAAAAGCCAGAAAATCCTCTTCCAGACAAGGTTTGAAGAAGTGTGACAGTGACCCATTTCTCCTGCAACACATTCTAAATAATGTTAAGAATAAACAGCCTCATACCCATGGGGTTTCATTAATTTGGTTAGTAACAATTTTTAACATAAGCCCACACGAGTGTAGGATCAAAACATATTCAAAGAAACATTTTAACGGCTTTCTCCCACTATGTCATTACATTTTGTTTTCTTACATTTATACGATCAATGTGTAAATCAGGATAATGCTCTATGATAACCATATGACATATCTGGACTTCAAAGGAAAACTACATCAGTTAATCCAGTAAAAAACAGGAGTCTAAACTTCAGGTCAGTACAAGCATTTGTTTAAAAGATTCTCATTTAGTACTTGAGCGTGTTTAATTTAAACTAGTTGTCTTGCAGAACAGGAGTCACCAACCCTGGACTTGGAAAGCCACAATCCAGCAGGTGTGTATGAATTAAATCTTTAAATTTAAAAGACTTGGAACAACAGTGATCAGTTAAGCAGCTGATTGTTGTTAAATGATGTAATTTACAGATCTGGAACAAAAATCTCAACATTCTTTGGACTACAGCACCCCTTAACTGAAGGAATTGCTTAACTGATGAATAACTTACAAGTGTTCCCAGTCTTCAGAAACAGCTGAGTTAGGGTGACCTATGAAACACACTGGACTGGAGCCCTCTAGGAACAGTTTGAGACCCCTGGGTCAGACTGACAGACAGGGAATTCAGATGTAATGCTGACTGGATGGAGGCATGGAACGCAGGAGAACTTATATGTCTAAGTAATGTTGTAATTCTGTATTCCATTTATAACAACAGCTGTATCTAACAAATATCCATGGGTGTGCCGTGCTTTATTAAAAACAGGGCGGGTTATCCAACAAGGCAGAGTACAGTCAGGGCTCAATTAACCCTCTGTCTAGTGTACTAGTAAAAACACAGTCAAGGCTCATAAGATAGGTTACTTTTTTTTAGGATATGATAACGGCCAGAAATCTGCATACTGTTTTCAAACCTTCTCCAGCCTGGATGACTACAACACGAGCTCAGGAGGACCTGATTCAAGAGTTCATAATCCTGAAACGCCTTGGTTTTGCACTGACAAAACCAAGCCAGTGAGCTCCTTTTGAATCAGCAGTGAGACACGAAGTGTAAACTACAGGGAAGTGTGTTTAAAATGACAAAGAAGTACCTCTGGGTCTCAAAGGGTCTGTGCGGGCCTCTGAAACAAGCCATGCTATTGAAGGTGACATCCTGACCTCTTTTAAGAAACAGCTAGAACAGGCACGGACAACTCCAGGCCCGGATCCTGCAAGTTCCACAGATGTTTTCCAAACGGCAACAGATCAAGGACAAAGAAATAGGGGACCTGTTTTATTATACAAATAATGAGTTCAATAACGTGATTCAGATCAGCAGTGGAAATTAAAAAAAAAGAGTGAGCCTGAAACCGTTGAAGACAGGAGTGGCCCAATTTCAATTAAATTAGCAAACAAATGGGCTAGATGGAGAAAAATAATGTCCTGCTCTCATGTGTAACCCTTCTTATGTACTTAACAGACATAATATCCTGTAAAACAGGATTAAATTGATAACAGGCAAGAGAGGAATCATTACTTCATCATACAGCTGATAACCACACAACAAAATTACTTCAAAGTTAGTATCTCTGGCAGAAGAATGCATACTTCTTTAATGCATGCAATAGTCAAGGCCTACTCAGTTAATAAACAACATGAGCAGAATGAACAAAGAAATAACAGATGTAAAGGCCTAGCGGCACATTTACAATTAACATGACTGCTTCAGTTAAGAGGACCAGCAAAAACAAAAGCTGCTACAAAAATGACACAAAAAAAGAGATAGGTGGTCAACAGGCAAAGCTATTTTTGAACAGATGTATTTGGTCTCTTAAGCTGTGGCACTTAAACTTATCAAAACTTGACTAGCTGTACAACAGATATTACTATTCTTTAAGGAATTTAGTATGTTTGCATTTGAAAATGACCGGCAATTATTAAGGTCATAACAGTGGTGTCGATTTGTGTTCAGAATTTTTTTCCTCTCCTACCCAGCTGATTCCACTGCTACAGTGCAAGGATTAAAATATTTCACAACACCTGTTCTAAGTAATGTGGGGAAAAAAAAAGCCTGAGAGTGTCTTTATTAAAGAGTCTGTTTATGTTAAATTACATTCAATGCAAAGCGCCGAATGCAAACACTTCTAATATCAACAGAGCATAAAAAAGTAAAACAATACTGTCATCGGCTTTACAATATGGAGATGATATGAAAATGGAAAACTTTCCTGCATTGATAATAGACCAAATCAAATTAAGTTTTATTAAAAGCAACACAGTCGTGTCATTACACTAATAATACTCTACTCCCCTGCCCATTTGGATGCACGAGCCTTGGAGACTGTGAACAGGAAAGCAATGCAAATCCACTGCTAACAGACATAACATATGACAGCCTAAAAACAGGACCTGCGAGGCTCGTGTGTCAGCAGGCTCTCAACCCAGCTTAGCTCATACATACAACCTAAATCAGCTCATTATTAGCTTAAGTGGACCGATTTAACAATTTGTCCCAGCTGTTGAGGTGCTGTTACTTTACACTTACTTTGAAGACACAACACTCATTCAGGAACGGGTCAGCACAACCCCTGCTGAAATGTTTAAACTGACACCACTTTGAAAGAAAGCAAGCTCAGGGATGCCTCGTAAAGAAAGGTGTTTCAGAATGCCCTGACGTTAACAAGGACTCTGTCCCAGAATCCGATGGGAAGAATGAGGAAAGCTCACAATTGAAATGCAAAGAAACTTTCTGGAGTGCTGGTAGTAAAACCTCTCAGATTGGTTTAGAAGAAATCAGATACTACACCTCTTCTTCTTTTAGGCTTTAGCATGAGATATACTCTCCTGAGAGCTAATACAATTGACTAGCATAATAAGCCTAGATAGTCCAGATGGCCTCCGCCAATTCTTATGGCCTTTTCATGTGGTTTTAGGTTGTTTAGGTTGACTTTATATTGCTCTAAAATATCAGATAAATCGTTCTCTGTATTTGCAAACAACAGGGCAAATTTTCTGTTAAGCCACAGAAACAGAAGCACCTGACTTATTGACATGCTTTCTTCTTTACCTGATATGCAAGGTCTGGAATGTCTGTATTGTGTTTTGGTGCTGTGACATCTCCAGATGGATGTTTGTAATCTGAGACCTTGCATCCACGATTTATACAGTTAACTCCAATTACACAAGAGCTTCTCGTGCAATATGGCAAATGAGGGACAAGATCTGAATGCATTCGAGTTTAGCTGAACTTCTCTAAAGGGCATCTTAAACAACTGCTTCAACACGATGGTGATAAGGCATCTTAATTTAGATATGGTTTATTATTTGTGTAAAGAATTGTTTGGAGTACTTAAAGGTTTGTAAATCATTCGTATTCATTCTTACTCCACTATTTTAGCTGATCCAGTGACATCCACTTAGGCCTACATAATCCCGTGATCACAAAGAACTGTGAAGAAAATCAGCTCTTGTGAGGTTGTTTCCTTATTCACTGCTCAAATCTGAATAAGTTAAGATATTATACAACTTCCAATTCAATCCGCTATGACACAAATCTATTGCTCTCTGTTAAATGTTTCTTGAACAAGCAACATACAAGGTGTCTTTCCTTTCAATATACACAATTCGCTCCGTCAAATATATAATTGGGATGGTAATGAGCAGCAAAACAACAGTCCTAAAATAAGTACGTAAACTTTTCACCAAACCCCCACAATACAGACATCGGCTAGATTTCTGCAATTCCTACATTTAAAATAAGAATGAAATAACGTATCTAATAATATTAAAAAAAATAAACAAAGCGCATCAGAGTCAAGGTGGTGTCTGTGTGTAGTTTTTTGTGTTTAATTAAGAACACGAAACTTACAAAAATAAAATCTTAAACGGGTTATAATTCCGTCATCTTTTTTATTTTTAAAGAAAAACACCGCCGGGTTTCACGCCCAGCACACAAACCATGCTTTTGCAGCACAGAGCTGCCGAATACTGAACCTTTTCTAATCACGCCCGGCAAACCAGCCGGCACATGCGCACTCGCCCCTCCGAGCCACTTGCCTAAAACTGTCCAGCGTTAACAAGCATTTCTGCAATATCTGGGGACAAGATGAACAAAACATGAGCACCCGTACAAAACTGAAATCAATTGTGAGAGAAAAACAAATGAGTGGAACACTGACCGAACCTACAGTTTGGCTTAGTACTGATTCAATCCAGAGTTATGAGTTTCTGCCTGCGAGTTCCTGTCTGAAGACAATCTGAAACTGTCGGCAAATATCCACTAACATGCTAACATCTTGCCCGACTTCATTTTTTGTGACCTGCATTTTTTTTCTTATTTCACAGATATACAGCACGAAATACGGGATTTGATTTTATCTATCCTTAGTAGATTTCTTCACATCAATCCGAAACGGTAAAATTGCACCCTTTCTGGTCTAGAGCAAAATAAATGTGTTGCTTTTGCGTTGATATTTTAAATACTTCTGTAACAAGTCAAATGTCAAAACTGCGGTTCCCAATCAAGTGACGTCAGGTTCATGCGAGATCAGGGCGTTTATATGACAAAAACCCCACATCGGCTCCGGCCGAACTAACCTGGTTGAATTTCTTGAATATAAAATGTGTAAAATTCGGATTTTACAAACAGGGGAGCAAAGGAGAAATCCTGAAGAATACTGCATCCCCCGCCCAAGGCCACTGCAGCCGTGTCTGCCAGCGTCAACGGTTGCTGTTCACTACCAGCAACACAAAGATACTCCAACAACTCCCAATGAAAAATCAATCCAAAAAACCTGACATGACCGATCATCACAGACCACTTACCATCGCTTCGTTTTATCTCCACGTAAATGCCGATGACGATCTTGCCGAAATTAGCCGCCATGCTTCATGGGTGAAGGATATTAAATGCGGTGTTAATGCACTGTTTTTATTTGAAACAGACCTTGCTGGTTTAACGCTGCTGAAAACCGGGAGGAGGTCAGTAACAGAAGCAACCGGGAGATGGAGGAAAAATGGCAGAAGGACGCCTGCGCACAGTGCTCGCCCTACAGCCCGTCACGGCACAGCGCAACAAGGTCCTTAAAGGGGAGGGCCGGAAAAATCTGTCGGCAAAACTTAATCCTTTGCGTTCTTTGGGGGATTCAACTTGGTGCATTTACACCTCTACATTTTACCTTGTAAAATTACATCATGTTTTATAATAGAATTGCGAAGAGTGTACCACAGCATGCCATGAATCGCAATTACTGTTAAATTATGTATGATATCCCTTTCAGAAGGATGTAGCTTTAATAAATGTAACCTTGATTTTGATGGGGAAGTCCATTTCATTTGTACAGTTGTAAACAGAATGCAGTGCATTAAAATGTTTGGGTGGAATTCGGTAACTCTTCGATAAAATATAAGGACCTATTAAAAAGACTGTGTAGTGCTGTTAAAAACATTAACTGTAGATATTGTTCTCATTAGCAGTGAAATATGACACCAGAAGTTCCTGTGCCTTTTGAATAGCAGTTGTAGATCTGTTCTTCTCTGCTTGATTTATGAGTAATTTGGGTTGGAGGTTTCTGGTGAGGCCACTATGGTGACCTATGGCTATGGTTAGCATTACTGGATCTCTGAGTTCAATTCCAGACCTATGGTGCTCTGTGTGTCGAGTTTGTATGTTCTCATGGGTTTCATCTGAGTACTCTGGGTTCATCCCACAGTCCAAAGGCATACTGGTATGTAAACTGGCTTCTGGGATAACTGTCCCTGGTGTGAGTGTGATTGTGAGTGTGTGTTTTTGTCTGTGTCTACCCAGTGATGGACTGGCAGCCTGTGTGGATGTATCCCACCTTGTGCTCTTTGCTATCTCTGATAGGCTCTGGTTCCTCCGTGACCCTGAATTGGATGAAACAGCTAGAAAATGGAGACAAACAGTGGCAGAAGAAACAGCGGACCTTTGTCAAGCAGATTAACCTTTCATTAAAGTTCGCAGAGAGAGATGTTCTGGGTAGACATTATTACAGTACTATAAAGTTAAGCATGGTTTGACAGAAGCTGCATCTTTAAAATGAGCCAAAGAATTAAACCATTACAAGACCATAGCTGAATTGGAATGTCATCAATGCCCTGTGTGAAAAGAATTAAGTTATACAGCATAGAAAGGAATGTTAAAGAAAAAGAAAGAAACAATTTACCCAGGGATTTTAATTGAGAAGGAACTTGTCTATTGAACTGTGCATGAGGTTCCTAGGTCCGAAGTCTCTTCAAAGCATAAGTTATTATTATTTTTGTACTGTTTCATCAAATAGGCGCATGTTTACTGTTTTGAGAATGATGTATTGTGCATTTAGCTTGGGATCTCCTAATTCTAACAAGAAATGGAAGGATTTCTTGCACAGTAACGCTGTACTGTTGCAGAAGTGATGTGTAAGTTTTACATAGCAAATAGGTGAATATTGTCACAGAGTGAAATGAGCATGAGACGAAAGGTGTCTGGGACTATAATGATCTTATGTTGCATTGAATGGGCAGTGTCACCCTAAATGTTGAAGTGGTTTGCTCCTTGCTCTCATAGCTTTCCTTCCACTGATCAAAAGCCCTCTTAGCACAGATGCCGGGCAATTACCACACAAATCCAAGGTGACAAGGGGTCGCTTTACAAATTTAAATGTGCCTGTAACCAGGAAGTGGGTCTCTAGAACAGGGTGTGAATACACAATGTATTGATACAGTACACCTGGCCATCTGTATACAACCAGTTCCCCAACAAGCACTGAGCAGCTGCCTCTGCCCACACCCAAAACATCAAAGGGACACTTTCAATCCCCTGAGATTGAGTCATGAGCCCCTGTCAAGAGGACTAGGGGAATTTTGGAGAAGGAAGGATTGTGAGACAGATTATAGCGTTGGTCCCAGGAGAGAACTCAGACACCAGGGACTCTACAGAGAGCAGCTGAGGAAGGTTCTGGCATCATCTTCCACCATCATCCCGTACCTGACCTTGGACTCGGATAAATCAAAGTAGGTGGAGGGGAGGGCATGAGGGACCACATTGTTCAGGACAGCCAGGATCAGAGAAGGTGCCTAAAAACCACCACAGGTAAAACAGTGTAGAATGCTGCTAGACTTTTCCCCTGGAACTCTGGGTTTGGTAATTGCAGGCCATGGATTATTTGTGCTGGTTTGGAATGTGTGCCTTGGAGACAGGTTTTGTGTCTTGGTCTCTGGGTGTTGAGTCAACAGTATTAAATGTTGTAATTACTAGGGAATAAAAACAGCACTTCAGCAATACTGTCTCGTGTGGTCTGTGGGTGCACTGGTGGTTCTGGAAGATAAAATGAACCTGTTGCAGGGTATAAAGGGCACCCTTATAATTGCTACTCGGCAAAGTCAGCTGCAAAGCAAAGTAGTTCCTGCATTTCGGGGTCACAGTCAGTGACGTAACAATATCAGTGCTGAATTTAGGATTAAATGTTAAAACAGCTTCTCCCAATTTAGATATAAGATATATACTGTAGATATTAAAATATGTATTAGATCTTTTTTGAACTGGGGAAATGAGGGAACACCTATATATTAAATCCTTTTTTTGTTAAAAAAATGTGGCAATTAAAAGTACTGAAAACAGCCTGGTCAACTGTAAAAGTCCTACATTTGAACGTTGCTTGTTTATTCTATTAGAAGTCTGATGAAACCACATGGATCTGTTCAGTTTCTATACAGTAAAAAAGTATTACTCAGCTTCAGTGCAATATGAATGAGAAGGAGTGTACAAGATAAAACATTGTTCAGATTTTCAGATAAAAGATTGTTCAGAATGAATGTTGAATATGGATTTGAACGTACAGTAGGCTATGAAAATGGCCCTGTGGTCACTCAGATACAGTATAAGAAAGTTGGCAACCATTCTCAATAGATGAATGTCCCTTAGAAGAATGAACATATACATTTACATTCTGAAATGTGTTTTAGACTACTCTTCATAACAGTCAAAAATGCTGTACAGAAATTCTATTTTGTACATTTCTAGTATAGAAAACCTTGAAAATCCCCCCGCCCCATTTCTGTCAGAGACACTTGATTTGGTTGTGGTAGCTCATGATATCTGTGATCATATTGGCTGTTACTGTAGTTTGGCTTACAAAGAAATTGAAATTAAAGAAGAATGTTATATTCGAATTTCTTCTGCACCTTTGTGAAGGTGGATGCTACATATTGGTGGTGGTGGAGGGGGGTCCCCATTACCTGTAAAGCGCTTTGAGTGGAGTGTCCAGAAAAGCGCTATATAAGTGTAAGCAATTATTATTATTATTATTATTATTATTATTATTATTATTATTATTATTATTATTATTATTATTATTATTATTATTAATTAGACAGTCATTAATAAACTCTTTATTATCTTTGTAAATTAAATGCTGCCCTTTTATTGACTGGCGTCCTGTCTGGGGTGTTTCCTCCAGCTCCAACCCTGACCTGGAAGAAGAGGTTTAATATCCAGAGCTCACACTTTTGAATTTGAGTGAAAGTCTATGGTTATAAGATCAAAAACCTATTGTGGAGAAATAAGATGAGGAAATTGTCTACAATTTTTTTAGAATATTTAATAATGTAATGTACAGTATCACTGACAAGGATTTTACAATACTGTAAAGAATTCAGCTTCTGGGATGATACTCCTCATTAATAATTGTGACTGTAGCTCTTATAATATGATATTGTTACAAAGCTCAGTGAAGCTTTTCAGTAATGAATAAACTCCTTTTCAAAACGAGCAAATTTGCTCATTACTTAAGGACTTTAAGTAAGTTGACTTTTTCAAATTGCAGTGAATGTGAGCCCAGGACAGGATATTTGGGACAGAGATGCTGGGTTGTGTACAGTATGATGGGCAGGGGGTTTCTGTAAGGACACCAAGCCTTGGTCTCTGATGGCAGACGTGTTAGCATCCAGTTCCTGCCAGAAAGCACCCCTAATTCATCATGGGCCATTCTATAATGGTCTGTAAATGGAGATACTGTAAGTGCAGATTTATTGGTGGAAATATAAGATGCTGCTTCTGTGAACTTCATCAAAGTTCAATTCTATTTTAACACTTTGTGCATTCATTTCCTTGGAGTCCATCCACTGTGAGTAGAGTGTAAGGGACATTGATAGCCTTAATAGCCTGAAAAATACGCTGAGACAATTTCTGATGATTGTTAGACAAAAGTACAAAAGATAAAAAAAAAGTATCTAAAAAGTCTTAAAGTGAAATCATCTTAGTTTCAAAACGATAACCCAAAGCACTGTACAAAACATACAAAAGGTTGTTTTTGAAGATTGTAAGATGAGGCATATGGAAAATATGTACATTCCTAAAAATTGGAAAGGTTTTTTGTTATAGTAAATTTAAATAAATATAAATATTACGATAAGGAAAAAGACATAGAAATCTTACAATTATGTATTGATTTTCAAGAATAAGACTGTTTAGGGGGGTTCTTTTTAACATGAACTAAAACAAATTAAATTATTAAAAAATCCAATTTCATAATGTATAGCTCATAAGGCAGAAAACAAATTACAAGCCATACAGTATATTGACGTCTTTTTACATACATCTACCATATGGACTTTTTTCACGTAGCACACTTGATGGCAGCAAAGTGCTGTTGAGGTTCCAGGTGTTTAAAACTGAGAAGGCAGCAGACCAAACAGGAAATTCAGCATTAAAAAATGTTATCACTCATCCGGGTATTGATCTATGACATGATGACTCGCTGAATCTCTCTTTCTTCATAGGGTGTACAGATAATTCAGACTATAAATCTAAATAACAAGCAAATGACCTACTATGAGCACCGAGTTAAATACAGACACAGAAGAAATGAAATTGGAGGGATTCTTGCCTCACACTGGACAAATGTAAAAGTATAGGAAAGGCATAAAGCATCACTTCTGTCTGATTTGAAGATCTTATAAACTGTATATGGCAGAGATAGATGACTCATAACTATCTACTGTATCAGTGTTTTTTTTCTCTGCTCACTATCATTACATTGCTATAAAATAATAAGATGTATATAACATCAGAAAGATTACTTACAAGAGGAGGTCATTCGGTCCATTCAGCTCATTTGGTTGTAGGTAATGGATCTGGAGATTGCTCCCAGCTAATATTTGAAAGAAGCAAGGATGTCAGACAAATCATGGCTGAGTAGCCTGTTCCATATTCCCACAACTCTCTGTTTAAAGAATTCCCTCCTGTCTTCAGTTTTAAATGCACTTCCCTGTAGTTTGCATTTGTGTCCTCTGGTTTGTGCTTCACTGTGCATTTTAAAGAAAATGCTGCTGCATTTGTCTTTGATGCAAATAAGAAGTAATGCAAAGTGGAAATAAGTGTTTGGGTGGGTCACGTGTTCAACTCTGATTGAAGCCTTCAAAATCCCAGCTTGCCTAAATCAGGTATAATATGAATATTAAAGTCTTTATGAAAAAAGAAATACGCACTTCCCTATAGCTTCCACCTGTGTTCTCTGGTTAATGTTTCACTTCTGATTCTCCAGAAGTCCACAATATGGGCACTGATGACTCTATTGTCAATGGCTTTGAGGATTTTCATACTTGAATCAGATTACCTCATAGTCTTCTCTGTTCATGACTAAAAGGATCAGTTCTTTTAGGCTGCCAGTGCAAGATGTGCTTTTGAGCCTGGGAATGTATCTGGTCACACTCCTTTACCATATCTTTTTATAATAAATGTTGTGGGATTTATACACTATATTCTAAATGAGTCTGGTACACTTTTAACACAATATCCCTTGATTTAAATTCTATGATTTCAACTGTATACCCTAAAGTGTTGTTTGCTTTTTTATTGCTTTTCTCACATCTGGTCTCAGAGGTAATGAAGTAGCTTTGTCACACTGGACCTGAACATTTCTTGGGAAGATTGCTTGGTGGCTTGAAGGAGGTGAATCAGAGGATAGGGACTAAGTACATGTGATGACTGCAGGCAGGGCTGGAAGAGCAGGTGTGTGCTTATTGCAGTCTACAAGCAGTATGGTGTATTGACAAATAGGAGAAGCAAAGAAAGCCTTACAATGTCTTTGGACCAGAAGGAGAGATCTGTGAGAGTCAGCTCAATTCACAAGGCCACAAGCTGAGGCCTGATCAGTCTCAGATTGGTCACCTCGTCAAGGGTGTCTGATGTTGAAAGACCACAGATTAAATCACTGATAATGTGTCCAAGAACAGCGAGAGATATACTGCATAAGTATGTAATCAGATGATTAACATGGTTCAGTTTTACCACCTTTTCAATAAATGAGCATCTCCTTAGCAATTTTCTTGTCAATAGATATTACTCCATTTTAAGGGAGAGCTCATGATCACTGTTCCGTAATACTTTTCTTTCTTCACTTTTTCTCACTCTATCTTGATCGTTTGAAAAGACTAAGTCAATACAGGTATTCCCTGTAGTAGGTGCTCTGACAAAATGAGTAAGAAAGGAGTCATTAGTCATGTGCACTGTCTCTGGATCTCCTAATGGCATCCCTTTTAGGTTTTTCCCAGTCCACGTGAACAAATTAAAATCTCTTGTAAGAACCATCACTTTACGTACACCTAAGTTTATCATTTCATTACACAAATATGAATTATGATGCACTGTTTATCTGAATTTCGTGGTCTGTAGCCTACCTGTAATGCCATGCATTTTGAATGTTTTTTTTTTAAGTCTGAACCATTCTAATTTCTAAGACAAACGATTAATCCAGGTTATGATCCTGTGCCTGAATGTTCTTCTTGATGTATAACGCTGTACAAATAATAATTTCCTGGTCCTTTGAAGTTCTGTTATTTTTTTCTTAGGTTCTCTTTTTGGTATTAATCCTTATGTATCTCTCTTGCAATTTTTTTTGTATTCTCCCATGTTCCATTGTAATTTAAATGGTTTGGAACAAATCTTCATACAGTATCTCTTGATTTCCAAGCCATATCCCATCATGGAGAACTAAAGGCATTTCTGTGCTATCAACCACGTTTCCTTAATGGTATTTAACTTATTGTAGCTAGAAACCAAAAATAATTTTTATTTGCTCAATTTATAAATGTCCTGAAATAAATACATAACTTACAAAAGGGTTCCATTGTATAAGACACGTAGATGTACAGTACTAATGTATAAGAGTGCAATTTAATGGAAAAAAAAGTCCTCATGGATGGATTATGCATCAGCTTCCAAAAGAAAATTATATTGCCACCTGATACAAAAAATATTTTTTGTTCTAATCATTGGTTTTTGTTTACTTGCCTTTTTTTCTTTTTGGTTCTTGCTTTTTGTAAGTTTTTGTAAAAGACCTTCACAAATGAAATAAATGATTTGTTTTACTACTAATACTACCACAAAAGAGCAGTGAATAAGTTGAACTTTATTTTTTTATTTGACTAAAGTATAACAACATTTGTTTATTACAGTCCATATTTCTTCACAACATGCTTCTGGTTGTGAAAATTACAAAAATCACACACAACAGTAAAACACTAAATCGCAGTATATGTCTTCTTGTTGGCAACTTGGTAGAAAATAAACCCAATGGTTTGAATTTCGGTTTGCTTTGCGCATATAATCCAAATGCCTACAGTGCCTAAACAAGCTCAGTCAGCCATATAAGAGTACAAAAGTGAACAACATTTGAAAACAAAGAAAAAATGATTGCATCAATTTTAATTAATTAATCTTTTGGGTGTTACTACAAGGCCTTTAAAGTTTTATGGATCATGCACAAATATCTTGGAATTATCAAAATGTATAAGGTAGGGAAACAGGTAAATGTATATCTTACCTTTCATTAAATTTGGAGGAATGATTACATGTCTTGTGTTCCATTCTTTTTTTTTTCTGGGGGTGCTGTTGTTCTGTAACACTGTATTAAATGTAAACTTCAGTGGTTTCTTTGTCAGGTGCACCTGTAGGAGATCAATGACATAATGAGACACACACACCTCTCTGCTGCATAACCAAGAAGTGTAGTCCAGATCTGTCACATGTGTTTAGTCCAGATCAGTCACATGTGTATTAATTTATGATTGGAACACCTTCTACATGAAGGAATATCTGGTTTGAACTGTGCTGAACAGCAGTTGTGTGATGGAGTATAATTAATCATCAACTGACTGCAGTAACAAAATTACAACCCCCTAACATCATTACATTTGCACAACGAGCACCTTTAAATTAAACAAGAAATCACTATTAATCAATACAAACTCAGCTACTGTGCATCTCAGTCAGCCATTAATTACATAATGGACGATCTTCCTACACATACATTCCTGCATCCATGATTTAGGAAATTGGAGACCACATTCTGTTACTAAAATATATTCTAACATGTTCATATTTGTGATTCTATGAGTATTTCCAACGGAAGGGACAATTAAATTAACTCACATTTTAACGTATTAATAAACAATTATTTTAAATACCATAGATAAAAACTATTTAACATATTTGAAAGTGTGGTAGTTTTTTGTGCTGCTGTTTGTGTTGACAGAAACTACAGTATATAAAACGTTTATACCCTATTCTTTACTACACAGGTTGACTGGATTTACAAATAAACTGAATGTTTGTACTGCAGAAATTGAGTTTTAAAAAAGAATCACAATAAAATTAAGCTTAACTAAGACTGTGTACTAAAGTTAGGAAAGATCATTTTTATCTTAATGTACAATTAAATATAAACAAATAAAAGTTCCATTACATATACAATTAGATGGTTTAATTAAAGAAATATGCTGTATGGTAAAACATACAGTGCAAATCATCAGAACTAAACAAGAATTTGAGGAAAAAATTACTTGTATATTTGTACATGATCTTCTAACGGTAGTTATTTTTTTGTGAAAACTTATGAGTCAGAAAGAACTGTTCCTCTGATGAGGCATTTTCACATTAACTTTTGTATATTTAATAAATTTTCACCCATCGCAATTCATCGGTTATTCCATATTTAAACATTTAAACATTATTCAACTAGATTCAGCACTAAAGCCTTATCGGCCATAGAGAGCGAAAGATACATATGAATGAGATAGGGTATATAGATATTGAGATATACAGTAGCTGATCACTTCTTCCCACATTGACATTTTGCGCAAAAATGTTGAAGAAATAAAATAGTTTCACATAAAGTTGTAATCATATGTAATAATAACACTATCCACAGTCCCCATACATACAATATTTCCCTTTATACTTTGCAGCATTCTGTAAAGATAAATTACATTAGTAAAAAATAAATGGGTAAACCATATAAATCTTATGTGCTTGTAGACTGCACAAAATCATAAAAATCTATAAAGGAAGCAGTTGGGGCAAAGATTAAGACATAAGTTAATGTTTAATTGCAATATACATAAATATTCTTGTTCTCTTACGCGTACAATTAATACGCAATGATACTCATAATAAAATATTTTGGTGTGTCTATGAGAATGAGTGAAGGTGTTTTTAAGAGTTTATCTTTAGCAGATTGACCTTGTTAAAGATAAGAAGTGTTTGTGACTTGGGGCTCCCTGAAGGTCATATTCAAGGTGAAATTCCTTGTGAATCTGATGTTGGCGGATGTCATAAATGTCCATACTATATACTTCTGTTTAAAAACCATAAACGCATAGTAAAGCATAACTGTTTTAAAAGGAAATTTAGCCCTGACATTCATGTGTAAGCTACATGCAAGAGTTTGTCCTTCACTTTTATGCGTATTTACTGTACAATCACAGTGCTGACTGAGCTAGACATTAGTGCTGGTATAAATATCTCAGTGAAAAAGATTATCCCTGTTAAAAATCAAATGACACCCTGTTCGTATTGTATAATGTCCATATCTATCTAAGAACTATTGTTAGTTGACTGCATTTTCAAGTAAAATAACGCAGCTGCATTAAAATAATAGAGTAGTTAATGGAATAGCTCATTTTTAATGACCTTATCTATTGTGAATTATCTTACCCTTACCCAGGTATCCTAGAATATCCCGATCCTTTAAACAATCTAGAGTGGTTTACACATATAGAGTATATCTATATACTCTATATGCAAAAGATAAACAAATCTCAAACACTTATTTTTCTGTATCAGGGTAAAAAATATGAAGTCCATCTAAAGATATAAAGATATGATAAGTATAATATTTTATTACTAAACTAATTCAATTCAATGGAATCTTACTTTTAAATGGATAGAAGCAAATTGAGTTCTGGAATAACTCTACAATCGCATTCCCATACAGTATATTTGTAAAAAAGCAAACGGTGGTGTAAACAGAATATATTTCTAAATCCAATCAAACCTCCAAACAGTCTTTTTTATGAAAAGAAGGTACTGCGAAAGATTGACTTCGAATTTTAGTGAGTAGATTTGAAGAACAATAATATAATAAAAGTAATAGTGTAGTAAATATTTTTACTGTGTATATAAAGTGGTATGCAGTAAATATAATAATCTTTGGATTTTAAATATTACATTTACTGGAAAATAACATTTTATTTTAGTCAACCAATATATTTGGATTACATTTTACATTCTACATTAGGCATCCTAATACATATACAGTAAATTGTATTTTATTTGACAAAATCATGTTTTGTTCTTTTCTTATGAAAGTTTTTTTTTAATTGGATATTGTCCCTTTCATTAACATAATTACTTTAATAATTGGGCTTTGGAAAGGCAGCCAGAGAACCCCCTGTAGCCTCTCACAATAAAGTGTGGTTCTTCAACTTTGGACTGACACATCTGCATGACACTCTGATCAGGAGGATTCCAGGGATCAGCGTTCTTGACGTATCAACGAAATATTTAGTGCATTCAAAGCAGTGGGCTGACTCTATAGCAATAGTATGTATCTACGTTGCTTCTTTCTGTTCCTTTGCATAAACATCTCTGAACTCTCCCATCCAGGACTCGAATGGGAAGCCGAAAAGGAGGTGAGAATTGAAGCTATCAGGAGAGGCATTCTGGAGCAGCTTGGCTTGACGGAACCTCCATGTGTGGAGAAGAAAGTGAGCAGAGCTGAGGAGGACAGAGTCTACAGTACTTACCTTCAACAAATAAGACAAAGAACCAGAAACACATATAGGGACCACAGTGACAAAGACAGAAGAGGCAACCACATTTTTCTGGTTAAAGGTAAGTTAGCGTACTTGAATAAAGGAGAAATGAAGTAAAGGACAATTACTTGTTAATGTTCCATCTTTGAAATAAACACTTCCCCAGTGATGTGAGATAATCAAAGGCAGAGGCCGTATATACTGTATTAAGAAGGTGACTTTTCATCTTCACAATCCTTTCAAATGATCAGAATTTGGTGTTCTGGTATGAACTGATGAAACAAACTAAAAGTAAATAACCACATAAACGTGACAAATTTTGATCCTTTGTACACCAAGGACTCTTTAAATGAGACTGTAAAATAGACTGTAAATGAATAGTATCTTATTTTTGGGAACATTACAGGAAATCAAATAGCAATTAAAGAAATATGGGGCAACTTTGTGTTTCTGTCTGATATCTTTATATCTGTGTATAACAGTGTATAATTATACAAAAAAATGTCATAATATTCCAACAAAATCTAAAACTACTGTACAAATTACATGTATTGAAATTAGAATTTTGAATGGTGGGAAAGTTGAAGAATTGTTTTAAACTAGGTCTAAGTTTCAAGAAACAGACTAAGGTTTAGAGAGTCTTAAAAATGCATCTTATCTACCCTGTTTGAATAACAGTGAATAGGATTACTGAGGATTACTTAAAGATTCAACAATTGGGACTCAGTGCCTGAACTGGACTAGAATGTCTGTCTTCTGTGTTTTTCTGATGTATTGAAAGAGAACAGTGTCAGATAAACCCAAAAAATCAGAAAGTGGTACTCCAGTACATATTACAGAAGATATTGTTTAGGTGAAACACTACAAAGATCCCTGAGAGACCATTCTACAGTAAATGACATAGTGCTGTGTCACCAGTAACCTACTGCAATCAAGGACCATGACACATTTGTAAATGATTTATTTGAGATTATCTTATCAAAGCAAATTCAATCGGAAGCTTGACAAATGACTTTAGCGTTTAGTTGTTCAGTAATGGTTGTTTTCGTAGGTGAGCTACAACCTTTTCCCTTCAGACTTTTCATTTAACTTTTCATATAACCAGAAACATAACAGCAAATCTTACCCACGATATCACATATATCACAATATTCAGAGTTTTGAATGTCATGCAGTTATTGTCCTATACAGAGCAGCTGAATATATATATTTTTTACAGATCATAGTTCTTTTCAGTCACAGATCATAATAATTTCTATCACCACTACACTTACAGATTTTGTTTCACATTAAGTGTATGACGTGCTCTGCCTTCTCAATGCAAATAAGTTGATGCCTGCTTTCTTTTTGCTCTTTGTTTTATACCGGATAATCTTGTCTTCATTTACTTTTGATATTATCGAAAAGTCTTTTTTTCATTTTAAGGGTATGTTTCTTCCTAGGAACAATATTTGAAGACAAGAATCAAAAACAAAGGAAAGGGAAGAACACCCAAAGGTTTATTTTTGACCTAGATGTACAGAGACACAAAGGCTTCCGAGTGAAAAGAGCATTGTTAACGCTGGCTATAAGACAGAAGGGCAGAAGAAGATTCAATGCTGTACTGAGGATTGAAGTCTATCAAGTGCTTAAAGCCAGCCTCAAAGGCAGGGATCCTCACCGCCTTTTTGTAACGGCAAAAGTAAGCAGACCACAGAAAGCTGTTTACACAGAGAAATTTGACATTGAGCAAGCTATTAAACTTTGCCTAGCACACCCAAAGGACAACTGCAGCCTTGAAGTAGTGTTTTCCCATGATATCATAAAGGATCCAGTTGGGCCAAAACTGAAACTAGAAGGATATACGGCCATAAAAAGGAGTAGAGCACGTAGGCATGCCACCCCGGACGACTGTAATACAAATCAGAGGCAGTGCTGCAGGAAGACGATGCAAGTGTCTTTCGAGGAAATCGGATGGGCAGACTGGATTAGAGCACCTAAAGGATACAATGCATATTACTGCGATGGAACCTGCCCACCTAAGTACAAAACAGTCAATGCTTACACTGAAATCAAGTCCAAAATGCATCGTCTCTCAAACGGCATCATTCCTGGACCCTGCTGTGTCCCTATGGCTTATGAACCGTTAACCATAATGCACCTGAACAGTGAAGGCAAATTAACTATTTCCACACTGGAGGATATAATTGCTTCTAGCTGTAACTGCGCTTAATTTTATAGCTGAATGATACAGTCACTGAAAGCAGCACATGTACTTATTTTGAAACATACAGGATACAACACTGGAGACATAGTACAATGTGGTCTATTTTCTTTAATATTCATAATCTTATAAATCATGTGTATTTTTATGTGAATTGTATATTGATCAAAACATTTTTTCCTTAAAGTATATTTTTATTTTTTTACAATCCATTTTGTATTTATTCCTATTTATTTTGTCTTTGTAAAATTATAAAAATTGAAAATGATTGACATTTAATTTTTTTTTAATCTATCTTCTATTGTTTTATTTTTTAACAGGAAACCTATTTAAGATGAGTTTCACTAGCAGTTAGACTAAAAGAAGTCTTCAGTAACACTTAGGAAATTGCTCCTATTCTTGCTTATCGTAATGATGATGTAGCACATTGGTAGTGTACACAAATGGTGATCTGGACATTTTAAGTTTGTATTTGAATATTTTAGTATAATATTGAAGTTTGAATGTGTCTTAAATATAGATAATACATACCTAAGAACTTTATTAGTTTAGTCTTTGCTAAGTTTTCAATAAAAAAAAAACAATAAATACTTTAATTTAGGAACTGCCAGAAATACAGCATAAGGAAATACTGGGAAACATACTGAATACTGGAAATTTCTATGAACCTACTGTTAGAAGTTGTGCTGACCTATAAACATTATTTACATACTGTAAAGGTTAAGCAAAATGATTTACCTTAGTCATGGAGTTTCTTAAAAATTAATTTAACATGAGGTATAAAGTGGTCTATCCAATGAAAGTGTTTAGTGCAAACAAGATTATTTTCAAAATGAATTGATCAAGAAAAGTGAAAGAGAGTAGCTCATCAATACAAACCTTCAAACCATTGTCAAAATGATGTAGCAAAAAACAGCACTGCCAACTTGCAAGACTTTAGACCACACGGTGACATCAATCTGTCTTGAAGAGGAGTTTCAGCGACTTATAGGGATTCTATTCTTCTATTTCTATTTCAATTCTAGTACAGAGAAGAAATTATCAATGATTCTAAAGTTAGTGTTCAAGTTCTAAAACAGGATTTCCATCAATGCCATGACCATACAGTGCACTAACAAGCTAAAAAATCTATCCACCCATTTTCTAGCCACTTCTTCCAATTCAGAGTTGTGGTGGAGCCGGAACCTATCCCAGCAAGCAATGGACGCAAGGCGGGGCTAGGAACTCCACTAAATAAAAAAAAATCTATTGTGTGATCCATTACCGTAATTGGCTCAAACTGAATGAGCCATGTTACATGTGTACCTTTATGGTTTAAGGTTTGTACAACTAGATGACAATTTAACACTCCCACACTCCCACTCCACACTACCAGTTAAAGCATCTTTGATTTAACCTAGACTGTTACCTAGGAAAGGAATAATCTGTTATACTCTGTGTTTTACCAAACTAGAATACAACAATTCACACAATAACAATTTACCCCATGTAACATGGTTAAAAGGTAGATACACACACATAATTGTGTATAATTGACATGAACGTATTGTAGCAACAGATGGTGTGTGGTTTTCTTTAGTACATTTTCAGTGTACTATGGTGGAGCAATGGATTAGTATTCACGTCAGTACCCAGGCATGCCCAGGGAAGCTAATGATCTGGCTAAGAGACTGAATTCTAAGAGAAGCTTCAGGAGAAGAATCTCAAAGAATCCTAGTCTAGGTCCCAAAGCCAAGATGATTAATGAGAAGCTTATCACTGCCGGGCCAGTTCTCCTAATACTTCAACTAAATAGTGAGGGCCTGTCAGTAGCCAAGCGCAGCCTCATCAAAGTCCTTGCTGCCCAAAGCACAACTGAAATCATCTGCATGAAGGAAACCCACATTGGAACAGTAGTGGCAGGTCAACACTCCATCAAAGGTTATGCTATCACCCACAGGCAAAACATGGCTGAACTGATATTGCCCAAACAACCCATCTGGCAGAAACAACATGTTCTAACCTCACAGGGGTTGGTGGCTTCCATATAGCCAATGGTTATAAACCTTCCAGTTCCAGCTGGAAACAGAAATAGCTGCCTTCCCTGCCTCCACCTAGTTGGTGAGGTACTTATGGGCTGGGAAGCAAGAAATTAATTATTCAGGACCCCAAATAACAAGGGATATTCCATTCATCCAGATGGAACAGAGAATACTTTCCTTACCACAAAAAATCCAAACAATGCTGCAACAGACTATTCAGAGTTCACCTCAGACAAGAAGTAAGTACATGGAAACAAGACAAATTGACTCCCTCAAGGATCAGTATTGGCTCTCACCGTGTTTAAACAGGACAGAAATGATATCTCAAAAACTGTATCCTGAAAGTTGACACCTGTCTGACAACATACAGTAAACCCCAAATTTCGACACCTTGGACTGGGTCCTAAATGAGGACATAGGACATGTCAAAACTTGAACAGTTCTTCAACACAACACACAATACAAACAAAGCCCACAAAACAGTATGCAGTTAATCCAACAGCTTATCATTCAGATGAACAATCAGAAAATACAGCACCATCATCTTCCAATATATCTTGGAGCGACCCTAGACAGGATGCTTCTGGGACCAAAGTCTCCAGCAGCCAAGGTGAAAACAAAGAACAAAGTGATCTACAAACTTGCTTGTACTATATGGGGCAAAACATCTACCATCCTCCAGATGTCAGCCTTTTTACTGTCTGTCTTAGCAAAATAATATAACCCTGTCTGCTCACGATATCATATAATCATCATATACAGTACTCACAGAGTAGACACTCAGCTGAATACCATCTTGCACATCATCACTGGAACTCTATACTCCACCCCACTCTCCTGGCTCCCTGTCCAAGCAAACGTCACTGCTGTACACACCTGACAACTTGCAATAACCCACAAAATACTCAAAAGGGTCCAAAACGCTCCTCCTCTGCCAGTTCACAAGGACATATTTAATTCACAAGAATGTCCTTCAAGAAAACCAATCTGGAAAAACCCTCGCTAACAAGACTGCAAAGCAAACTCCTTCTGGGCTCAAGAATGGGAATCACTGGACTAAACAAACAAGCACCTCATCATATGCCCGACCCAACAACCTTCTGAATTTCACATTCTAAGAAAATGGTGGTCCACTCTCAGCAGCTTTAGGACATTTTCAAGTGTAATTCTGGAGTACTGTAAAATTAATTTCACATTTTATTCCTGAATCACTGAATTCACCCTGTGTAGAGGCGGTAATAACCTCAACACGATGTAGACATAGAGAGACTGGGAAAGAATGAAGCTGCTATTAAATCTTGGCATTAGTTTTCTTTATTTTAGCTATCCAGAAATTAGTATTGTTCATCTCTGCCTCATGACTCTATTGCTTTCCCACAACCTTCTTGAAGAGTGAATCGAATGTCTTTGGAAGCTGAAAAAATGTCCTCTTTCACATTTTCCACTTACCAGTAGTTATAATAGTAGTTAAATAGGTACTGTATGACTCTAGAGTCATCAGAAGCCTGATTTTATTCCATGTCCATTTCTATGCAACTTGTGACAGGAGAATAGTTTATTGCTGGTGACTCTGACAGTGTAAACTGAACTTATCTGAAATATCTTATAATTGAACTCATACATCAGAAAGACCACCGAAACTAAAATTATTCTGCAGCTAGGATCACACATTCTCCCTTCCCTTAACGACAGATTACTGTTCTTTTAAATTTTCTCAATTCATTGGAAGTTTCATTTCACACCTCTCTGCACCCATTCTGGCTTCACACCTCTTGATTGGCCTCTCTTTCTGTCCCCTGCTCCCGCCTCTCACTCCTCCTCCCTCCCAACCTTTGTTCTTCCGCTACTTTACCTTTGCCTACTGCCCTGTCTCTATCACACCTGAAGAAGGCTCCACGGCTGAAACGTTGTGTTCTCTTTCTTCTTTTTTTCAGCATGGAATAAACCTATTACTTGTTCCTTTGCAGCCTACGCATGCTGACGCAGCTACCCACCTGAACTATCTTATAATTGTACCATTTTTTCATGCCGTTCATCAATTTACACAAGTGCTGTTTACCGGCACAGTTAATTAATTTGGAATAAGCCATTCTGATTTCCAGGTTCCTTATTAAAATACACATCCATTATTTTATGTACTATGAGTATGCCTATGCGTGGGCAGGCAAAGAGATCTCTCTGTATCAAATGTAGGTTGATAGGCTGTAGTAGTTCCATTAGTTTCAGAGGCACAATTTTCTACAAACATAACACTACACTAATGTATAGCTGGTGTGTCTTACTTGGTAAAAACAGAAAAAGACATGAAGACATAGGGATACATGCGATGCTCTTTCCTTGCACTTTTTTATGTAGAGATGTTTTTACCTTTAGTCACAACACCACCTTATGGCGGACCAAAGAAAAATCGTATTTACATTTATCTTCTATCTAGATTAAAGGGTTTCTCCTATGACTGAGAAGAATCAAACAGACATGTACCGGGTGTCTTTTTTTATATATTTGTTTTCTCAATACTTTCACTGTTAAAATAAAAGTAGAAAAATAAGTTGGTTGGATTAGTCCAAATTGTACCTGCTTGTTTCAATTTTCAGATCCTAGGAGCTCACCGTGTGAAGCAGTTTCATGTCATCATAGAGGTTTAACTACATGTTTTGGCAGAAATTACTGCAGCCATTGAATACAGAGAATGTGGTTCAGAAATACAATCAGAATGTGTCTGCAAAGTTCATGATGTCTGACACTCTAATAAGAAAGAGTAATGATATTTCTTATATCAATAGTAGCTTTTTCTTTTTTGATCAAACTACTGCAGAAAAAAAAGACTTTCGATGTTTCAAATAAAGTAACAGAATATTGGAGTGTGAGAATAAAAACCATCTTTGACTCAGTAAAGCCAATACCAGAGTCACAGCAGGCCAGAGCTCATCTAGGCTTCTGTAACTTAACAGCATGTGACTTTCCCCCTCTGGATGAGACACTGGGATTGCCCCCAGGAGTGCTGGTCCCCACATACAGTATACAGCCAGGTGGACTGGAGCAACCGTGGTATGGTATCTCACTCAGGATACAGTCTACTGTAGGGATTTGAATCCACAACCTCCCAGTTATGAGTACATAGGCCTACCCCCTACACCATGCCACCCCCTCTTACTGCAGGACTCACACAGTTTTCATTTTTATCTGTTGTTTAATGCTTCGTTGTTTGTGCTTTGTGGTGCTCTCTTGTTCAGTATGAGACAAGACACGTACAAAACAAGAGCCAGACATTATGAGCTAATCTCTAATCCTGACTTGTATAGACATATCACCATTGTTTTCATGAAAAGTATCTCTGTGCCTCTACTAATTATTTAAAAAATCTGCATAGCATTCCTCCTCGTTAAGTAAATGGGTGGCAATTTGTGAAGCAGGATTTTAATATACAGTCAATTTTCAGAAATATGAAAGGGAATTACATATGTTGGGTTAATCAGTGCTGACTTGCTTTCCAGTGAGATCAATCAAGGATCAAAAGAGAAATGGGTTTATTTTTTCACACATCTGTCTTCTGCATGCAAAGCAGATGCTAACATTCATATTAAGAGCACAGAACAGAAAAAAAAACCACATTAATACTGCTATTTCTATATGTCAGCTTTTTTTTCCAAAAGTGAAATGCTCACTTTGACATCAGTTTTCTTGTATGCCAAATATAACATGTGCTTCATGCTTATGTTGGGAGATGGTAGTGTTGGAACAGCACAAGTGATATTATTTTGGCATTATTTAATATTATTATGTTTTGTTTTTTGAAGACACTTTTGCTGTATATACCTCATATGTGGGTAGAAAAGTTACTAATATGCTTTGGATTCAACAAACATATACTTAGATCTGAAATACCAGTACTGGTACTGTACCTATTTCATAATCTATTTGTTTCATAAATGATATACAAACATGACTTTAATATCAGTAAAAAAAACATATGGTAGTCAAAGAAAGACATTTAAACATGTTTTTTAAGATTAATTCTGGCTTGCAATTTAGGATTTTCTAATAATACCAGAAACAAACATTTAAAACATACATACAGTTGCAAGGTAATTGTTGATGTTTCATTTCCTGTTACTGCCTATGGTTCTGAAGTAGTTTTTGTTCTTTGAGAGCAGTGCTGAGTTTGTTCACAAATAGCATTATGAATAAAAAAAAACAATGTAACATTGTTAACATGTCATAACACATCCCTTTTTCCTCAATCAACCTCTAGTCTTACTATTTGTAGCAGTGTTTAACCTGAGGAAAAGTTCTGGAAAGTTATTTTCTACCAAACCATTTTTTTCGTGCCGAATTGATAAAAGAAACCCGCTCACCGAAGAAGCGTGGAAATGTTTTCTTATCATAAAGAAATTTTCCATATGCAGTTTTTTGTGACACGTCAGTCAGCAGACAGCTGTCTTCACAACTTCTTTTATGAGCACAAAAGTCGTTAAAAGTAGGTTAAAGTTAAAGATATCTCCTAGCAGGAAATGAAACTTCATGCAGTATGAGTAATGCATGAGCACAATGGGTTCGCTAATAAAAATGTTCACTGAATGTGCATAACAAACATCATCAGTTAACTAGGTATAACAATTTAGTCATATTTACCTCTGATCACCAAATCATTGCACTCTCAGAAAGCATTTAATAAACTCTTGTGGCAAAACAAGAGTACAGATTTATGTCCACTTTACCCCCAGCCTCACCTACAGGGTACATCCCTTGATATTCTAAGATGGTTATGTTGTGCTTCATCACCTGACAGACAAATGAGCTAACCAGATACACACTGCCATACAGAGAGTCCGTCTGTCATCATAAATCATAACTTCTTATCAGCCTTGTGCAGGCTCCGCTCTCAGGTGTCAGCTTTTCTTTAAACCTGCAATGGATGACAGATCATGTGCACTTCTTCATTGTACGTGAACACTGAAAGAAAGTTAGAAAACATGGAAAAATCATCTAAACAGACCATTTGGCTTTGATATTCCTTGACTCGAAAAGGGCTTCTTTTTCCGTGTTCTTCTTTTGTTAAGGATTTTTCTGGGGGGTTTCTTCATTATTTCATTTCATAGAGCCCACATGGAATCGTCAATCATTAATCAGCTGAGGTCCCCGTCACAGCCCTTGCAGCTGGGAGCTGGGAGCTGGGAGTGAGGCACATGTAGACTTTGCAAATCTGTTTTCAGTTCTATCCATTTATTGTAATCAAAGTGTATGAATTTAGGCTCGAGACAAAGAATAAAACAGTTTGGAAGCAAAAATAAAAAAATATCCCAAAAGTGGGAAAAACAAAATATTATAACCTTTTCAGCTGGTGCATCTGGTTAAGTGTGCAGAGAAGCCCTGTTAATGTATGAATTTGGTCTGACGTTTTTTATTTTCATACTTCCTGTGTAATCTGAGAGTTAGGTAGACAAAGTAGAACAGACTCTGTGTCAGACTTGCTTTACATCATTGCTTTTTTTCTGAGCAAGACCCATCAACTCTTTGCCAGTTTCCAACCACAAAGTCTTAATTGGACTGTCCATAACACAAGAGGAATTTTAATGGACTGCTTTCCTCTCTTCCCTCCATTCAGATGAAGCTGACAAACGGAACCTCTCTTTCTTCAAGGGGATTAATTTAACCTCTTGATTTCTCTAACACTCTATTTTTCTACCACCATCTGTTTACTTATTTATGGACGGGCTTCCATATACTTATTAAACCTGACAAAAACAACAAACATTTTTTTCCTATGGCAATTGTTTAATTTTCCGTAATTTGCCTCATTCACCTGTTCACTAATGAATTTATTATTGAATCTGTCTTCTTTCTTTTACACCCTCCTGACCAGGCCATTATGCATTAACTGTAAATAGGGCCAGTGTTTGGCAAATTATGAAATGATGTGCATAAACTTTCCTTTTTTTAAGTGACTTCAGTATTGGAAATCCTATTCCATAAGGAATACCCAAAAAAGTGAGATTTGCATTGTCATAGAATTTGTATTACATTTTTCATTTTGTCTAAATACTTAGAACACATAAAAAGGAAAAATAGAGTAAAATAGAACTCTGTCACCAAGTACAGAATGAATTACTCTTGTCTCTTAATACTAAATGTACTGTCAACATAGTTAGCAAGCACACAGACTGAGAAGAAGGCATACTGTACGTGACAGAAATTATGATAAATTTGAAAAATCAATTAAGCTGTTCTGCCAGTCAGAGCTGACAAGCTCTTCAATTTCCCTCCCCTCTTTTTTGTTGGATATCCCATCATTCATTTTAAGTCAGGTAGCACAGAATTGCATGACAAGTATGTTGATATGAATTTAGAAATGGCAGACTGATTTCCTTAATCTCAAAATTGCTAAGAACAGTTAGCAAGTGAAGGGAAAAAATTACAGTCATCAAAGAGTGTTTCTTGTACAGAGACATCTGAAATGCATAGACTGAATTAGGAAGAGACACAAACAGACAGGCTGCCAGGGAAGCTGTTGTATTAACAGCACCAACACATGAAGGTTTACTACAGGCAATATTAGTTAATTTAATATTAAATTGCAACAAGTATCTCATTGTTTAAATGCAGTAAATTATGAACACAGGGGCTATTATCCTTTAGATGTATCCCTATCCTATTGGTATTTGTTTTCAATTGTGAAGATCCTCAAAACAATTAATTTTTTTAAGATAAGCATTGCATTCTTGAGAAAAAAAAAGACTGCCTAAACTGACTAAATTAGAAATCAAACGCAAAAAGAAATAAAATATATTACACTGCAAAGAATTTATGTTGCTGTGCTGTTATGGTCCTTACCTTACTTGATGTACTTTCCAACATTTTGCGAATTTTAACAAAATTCACCATCAAAGCCTTTCTAACTCTGAATTAGCAGTAATCTGCAGTACGATTCTTCGCCGATTAACTACATTTTTTTTTACAATTTTTAATCCTGTGAGTTTTGTAGTTTTCCTTTAGCCAAGTCATCTGACCTTGTCACCTGTCACCTGTTATGCCTCTGACACCCAAGTTCAGCACAATCACCAAGTGCAAATTAAATCCACCTTAGCAGGTGCACCAAGCACACAGACCCCTTCTTCTGTTGTACAGTATGCTGCAGGAGAGTGAATGCAATTCAGAGCAGTGAAAACTGCTTTTCATTTCAGAAATGTATCATGAATAATTAATACCAGTAAATTTGGGAACTGGGAATTTCTGCAATATTTAAGAAAAACAGAGATGGGAAAATAGTTTTTCTTACCAGCAGAAATGAACACCATGTTAAACAAGAGTACCACCTAGTCAACAGGAATGGCATTACACTGTGGTTGTTGAATATTCTGGTTCTACATGCTTAATGTGACTTTATGCCATTTGCTACAGACAGCCAGAGAGACAGTGAAGTTAATTTGTAAGAGAGAATTTGATCCCTGATCACTACACTTTACAAACCTAATCATCCGTTATAGAAACGTTTAGTTCCAGTGACTATTTAATGAGACTTTTATTACCATTGTAAAATCATTTTCTTAGTTTTTAATGGAGTTTGCAGATTGTTACAAAAATCTTGTCTATTATAATACAATTGAGAAAGACAGTTTCTGTGGCAAGTTATAAGTTCAATTCACATAAAAAAACTATTTAGAAGCCACAGACATCTGAAGATGATTAATTTTAATGTGCAGATTAAACAAATTATCATACTGTAGTCTCATGTTTCTGTAACATTTTAATATACTGTACAAGTATCTGTTAAAAACGGGTTTATGCCAGTTCATTCTGTGGCACATCTTTTTTTACTTTGTGATGTTCTGCTCTAATTTTTGTTTAGAATAATCTTTTTCACTTAGTGTTTTATTGCATACAGATCCTGAAAATAGACTTCAGTTTAGTGTATCACAAGGTGAAAAACATGTGGAAGCACATTTGAAAATTTCACCAGCAACAAGGTGGAACATATAATCATATTTCCTCACTTCACTTTCTCAATTTTTTTTTAAGCAGCAAAGGCAAACAATACCTAAATAAATTGCAGATATACTTTAATATGTAGTAACTATAAAAACACATAACACCTCAAAACATTTGAAATTTTTTTTTCAAATACTTGAATTTCTTTAATTGCAAAAAAAATATTAATTTTGTACTACTTAACACAACTACAATGAATAAAGGGATTAAAAATGATTGAATTAAATTCAAATGAAAAATAAGCCCAAAGTGCACATCAACCTTTTGTTGTAAATTAGTTATACACAAAAGCTTTATAAACAAAAACTTTATGTATAAAGTACATGCAGTTAATAAAGAATCACTGGTTAAACCACACCAACATACATAATATAGATACCCAAATGAATTCAAGTCAATTTGCAATTGCAATAGTGAGGAATGATTAATTTCCCCAGAGAACAAATTTCAATATGGATGAAAAAGCCTCCACAAGTTGTCAAGTCTGTGAAACTGAATGCTCTGAGACAATAGCAATCGGATTCCTTTTGGTATGATGGCAGACATCCCGTTTTTAATTAATATCTTAACAAGTCTGACTTCAAGCATTTGAGATAGGAATGCAGTCTTGTGCGTGCTACTGGACAGAATAAAACAGGTTTGTTGCACCAGATTTGGGGATTATGACATCTGCCTGGTCTCCCCCAGTTTGCTTGTTCATTTGTGTTTTCAAGCTGTACAATTCTCAAGAGAGTAATTGGTTAAGTTGGTATTAATGGGCCTCATTTATGCACAAATATTTGCCAAACAAAAAAGTTCATATTTAGGTTTTTTATACACTAAAGTAGTGCTGTTACTTAACGTAAATACATACTTTGGTTTTAAAAGGCAATGCAATGATTTTCGCAATCTTTTCATAATTTGTTTTTTTACCTGATGATTAAATAGAGATGATAGCAAATAGTAGATAATTGTTTTGTGTAATATATGATAAATGAATACAAAATTTTGTTCTAAACACAATTCCATGATTACATTTCCAAGCAGAGCTGAAATGTTGAATAAAAGGTAGATTCGTACAAACTGTAGCATTCTAGTTGAGGTAGCCTGTAAATTAAGGTCGTTTAGATTCTGTTACTACCAGTAAAAAACTTCATAATACTTTTTAAAGGCAGACAGATACTATTCCAAAGACCATATTATGGAGTTTTGTTTGTGCATCATAAACAATTGCATTTTAATATGTGCCTCTTGTCTGTTCCCTTGGGTATAAAGAATAATAACAGATCATAATGGTTATGCTGCAAATGTCGGCACATACAGTACGTCTGACACAATTATGGATCACAGAAGAAATTGCACCTGAATTAGAATTATTAATTGGAGGTAGACAAAGGCTGTTCCTTTGAAAGTACAGTAAATTAAAGGAAACTGTACTATATACTGTATACTACAGTAGATGTCAGCTTCAGTTGTATAAAAGGGTGGAGTCCAGAACCAGCACACTTTTCACATTCCGAGGGATACGTACTGTAAAAGGGACTGGGTTTTTTGTTGTTATTATTACTTCTATTTTATAAATGGTGTAGACAATTACTTGACATTCACAGGTGCCTGTCTGTCAATATGCAGAATATCCAGAAATGCTGACAGGCAACATTATCAAAATAACAACATCATTATGGCATCAGTCTCTTCATTTGATGCTCAAATGTAGATGAGCCATAATTGAGGCCTTTTTGTTTGCTGTGATGGAAAAGTTGGAGAATCTCACTTGCCTGCTTCAATTTGCTATTCTGTCAGTGACAGTATGACTCTGAAATAAACGCCCTGAAAAGCCTCCCTTCCATTCCAATTACAAGAGAAAGAAAAGCAATACATTTCTTATCAAGCTTCTGCTTCCAAATAGAGCATGTTTGCTTTCTTTTGTTTCATCTGCAGTGTTTCAGCACAGCGGGTGATTAATTATATAGAGAATGGATTTTGAGCTTTCGCTTTCTTAGCCTTTGTTTTATTCTCCTGCAGCACAGAAACCTGACATAGAACAGGGTGATCAAAGCCATCTACAAGACGGAGGATAGAAAGGCACAGTACCACCTCCTATAAATGACTCTCCAGTGGATCAGCAACCTGCCATGAGATAAGTCTTTGAAGCACACGGAGAAATGTGTGGTCCTTAAAACATTACATAAAGTACTTAATGCATATTTATTACCACATAACCTCCACTCCTCCCATATCCTGTCACTCCAATACTTGGCCCAAATGACAATTTCCATATGATACCATACAAACCAGAGCCCAGTCTCTTTTATCGCTGCTGAAGGACTCTCTCTTTGAGGACCTCTTAATAGTCTTGCTACAGACTATTGAATCTACAGCATGCTTAATGGTTCCTCGTCTGATCTGCTGGGAGACACTGGGCTATACAACAAAAGAAAATCTGTGTTGTGGAAGCAATATGTACAATGTGTCAGATTAATGTGCTAGTAGTATTTTTTATATTGTTTCTTTTTATTCAGAGGCCATCAGATATGAAGTCAGATGTCAAGTGAGAGAAAAGGATCAATACATTCAATGATTTCTTTCCTAATGTTGAGGTATATACTGTATGAATATACTGTGTACTCTTGCTGAAGAATAACCCACTTTGATTTTGAACGGTAGCATCACTTATGTCATGGACCAATGTTTCTTGTTTGTATTCCAATGATCAAGTCAAATATTTTGCTTCCAAAACATGTGCGGGCCCAGCTTCATCTGGACTTCAACAGGGGACAACAAACACAGCTATAAAATTGACAGTTGAGTGCTGAAGGTGATGATCAAGAGAATCGGTACCCCTTCAGCTCCACCACAAGGACAGCAGCCCTGGCTGTTGACAGAGATGAGATTCTAAAAGCTTTGCAGAGGCCTGCTATTCGTGTAGTTCCGATATATTGTCAAACAAAATTGCTGACAAGCCAGAGTAGCAGCAGAATGCTCAGAGGCAAAGAAGTACTATGTGAGCTGTTTTTTTGCGAACACTGGTGTCCTGTATGCTGTCAGCTTTTGTCTTGCATAATTCTCATTAGGAGCTTCTGTTTTCAAAGACTTTAGGGAATGGTGGCACACAATAGGCAACAACATTTAAAAAAACACATAAGTCTTACTCTCCTGTGTTTAACATGATGCCGTTTTCTCTTTCATCCAAAAAGAAAATGTAATAAAATTCAATACATTTATGTCTGGCAATTTAAACTGTGTTCATGGCAGATGACAGCAAGCCTACTGTATGTTACACTGATCCAAAGTTACCTTTTAATGGGTCTGCAAGAGAGAATTCATTTAATTTGACCAGAGGTCCAACTTTCACTCAGTGAAGGTGGTTTTGTATGTTCCCAGATGGTACAGCAGGCACATCACAGAAAAGTGTTATTGCCTGTAGACAACTGTTTTTACTCTAGAACTTTGTTACTGATTTTGTTCTGCTTTTTAACAGACATCAAGAGTCGAACAATAAGCAAAAAACAAACAAGTTATACATAATATAGATCTAAAGGTCTAAGCATATTGCAGTAGAAAACCATTAAACTACAAAAAACCACAATAGAATGTACAAGATGTTAGGTTTATTGCACACACATCATAGTTTTCTTTGATTGTGTTTCTTTAGATTTGCACTTCAGTCAGAGATCTCTCCAAACTATGGGCACTGATGCATTTGAACACATGAAAAATACTGTACTTTTGTGGGTTATATAAAATCATACCAAAATAAACACTTTGCTAGCAGATAAATTATTCACTTCTATATAGTATAACTTATTAGGATTTCAATTGCTATCTTAAACATCAGAAATAATAAGGAGAAGGAATTAAGAGTAGCAAAATTAAGTTTGTCTTTATTTTTAGATGGTCTGCAATTCGTGTCACTTGAAGCAGATAAATGAACCTGCAATGCAGGGACAAATATAGCTTTGACAGTACATTTAGAGATGTACTGTCTTATGTCATAAAATAAATTAAAATATTAAGATTGTGCTCTGTGCAAATTCCATTAAGTACTGTGTGAGTTTCTTAGCACTCTGTCCTTGTGCTATTAAGAAGTAATTTGGGATGCTACTGTGACACAGTGATACATTGACTATGGCTGCCCTCACACACCTATTTTATTCCAGTGTATCAGGACGCATTGATTGCAACATCTGGTCATTCTAGCATGTTTAATTCATTACTTGCATTTATAAAGTAAATATCCCAAAGAATCCCTAGGTACTTTACATATAGGAGAGGGTTCACTTCATCTGCCTGTGAACTACAGCATCGACCAGGGTGAAGAGTGGTGGCCATTAAGTGCCAGCAGCCCCACTAAACTGTAAATCACGTAAAGGACTAAAAGTCCCATCCAAAGTAAAGGGTGTTTACAGATGTTTGATTATCATTTACCAATTATAAGTGGCAGTGATCCGAAAACAAACTGTTTTATGGTCCTACAGGAAGAGAATGTTTTTGTGTGACTAGAGATCCAAATGTAGTTCAGGTGGGTAGCTGCGTCAGCATGCGTAAGCTGCAAAGGAACAAGTAATAGGTTTATTCCATGCTGAAAAAAAGAAGAAAGAGAACACAACGTTTCGGCCCTGGAGCCTTCTTCAGGTGTGAGAGAGACAGGGCAGTAGGCAAAGGTAAAGAACAAAGGTTGGGAGGGAGGAGGAGTGAGAGGCGGGAGCAGGGGACAGAAAGAGAGGCCAATCAAGAGGTGTGAAGTCAGAATGGGTGCAGAGAGGTGTGAAATGAAACTTCCAATGAATGGAGAAAATTTAAAAGAACAGTAATCTGTCGTTAAGGGAAGGGAGAATGTGTGATCCTAACTGCAGAATAATTTTAGTTTTGGTGGTCTTTCTGATGTATGAGTTCGGAAAACCGTCTTTGAGAACACAGACGGAGAAATTAGTGTGGTCGTGGCCGTCAGAGGTGAAATGAGAAACAATGGGTTTGGAGAGATCTTTAATCTTCACAGCCCTGACGTGTTCTCTGAAGCGGTCTCCGAGTCTCCTTCCTGTTTCTTCAATGTAGATGGCTGGGCATTTACCGCAAGAGATACAGTAAATAAGGTTGCTGGAGGTACAAGATGCTGTGATATTTAAATTAACCTGTAGGTGGAACCAAACATCCATCTGTATTTACAATATGGCTCAGCCGTTTGTACTGTATGTTTTTTTTAAACAACAGTACAGTAATATTTTACAGGAGACAATATGCATTTTCGTGAACAAGCATTGCCTGTATGTCCTCACAATATTTTATAGCACCTCACCCAAAATTTAGAAAACCTGTTGTCCTTTTCATTTTCTGAAATTATAGGTATGAATTTAGTTTTAAAAGTGTCATAGAAACAACTGCGTAATTTGGCTTAGATTGTTCTACATTGAAATGTTCAAGTCCTAACAGGTCTTTTTCATGATAATGTTTTGGTATCATCCTGTTAAGCAGTTTTGCTTTACATTATCTTTATGTAAAGATTTTAATTATTCTAAATAGGTAATTATTCAAACAAATTGTTAAAGCTTTGAAAGATAGTTCAGATAGTTCAGGGGGTATCCAGGCTTCAAGAGGTCTTTAACACAGATCTATTTAATTTTACTAATTACTAATCAATGTAATCTTTCTGCACACTACAGTTCAGGTAGTAATTAGTATATGGGAGACTTTCATGTATGTGATAATGTTGCAGAGTTACAGTATGCCATTAAGTTTCAATATCTTGTATGACTTTATGATCTCCATCGTAGCTTCCACTGGCCTGTTTAAAGGAAAGTCTGCATCCAGATGTTTGCAGCCAATTTCAGACAGCAGCTATATTGATTTGCTTCCTTAAATTATATTTATAGTAGATTATGCTTGCATAGGCAATGTTTCTTGCTTTTCTGTCATCAAAGACAGAAAAAAGATGTGTTCCCTGAATCGGTCAGCAGCTGGGCCACAGTATTTTCTTTTCATATGGATCCCAAACTTGTCAAGTCATTACTGCTGAAATCATACGTACATGGCTGCAGTGTTTTTTAAACCAAGCATTAAACTTGTTTTTAACTTGCTGCCAGGAGCAGATGGAAACAATCTATATTTGTACTTTGGTTTATTGAGTTTTTCTTTCTATGAAGTACTTGAGAAGATAATGCATTTCTCAGAGAAGTTGGTAAGTGAAAGCCTACTCCTACATTGCTTTCAGAACCAGCTAATTATTGTATGAAGTGATATATTTTTAAAATATCTATGCAGTAAGTTTGAAATGGGAGAATTTCAGTTTATTTTAATTAAATTACTTGATTGTTTTCACTTTCCTAAGTTCTTTATTAACATTAAAATGTTATAACAACCAAACTATCAGGGTTTTGATGGACCCTTCCCTGATAGTTGCCACTGACATTTAGACTTTACAAAGGGGTTTGATCATTAACCAAAGACCTGCTCTGCTCTATATGGTCAAATTGCTTTCCATCACAAACAGAGGTAGTTTGTTTGCTAGAAAAAAATCCCTATATCTTTAAGTGGAGTTAGAGTGTGAGCCCCCTAACCTTGATGGTGTACAAGTCATAGGTTAATTTACACAGGCGTGGATGCAGGAGCACTCATGAAAGCACACACACGTGGCTCAGGGATCCATACTGGAGTACTGCCTGCAAGGGGAATCAAACTTGCTGCCTTCTGGATTAAACCAAGATGCAGTTAAGACTGCATAATGCAAATGAGTCACTGTCAAAAAGCATTTATGAACTTGTACCCATTAGTTATTGTCATTTTATCAAAATACTGCACATCATTCCCTATTATTAAGTCTTTAAATTTTATAGTACGATGATGTGTGCTAATGTTATTTAATTCTGTAAATATCCTTGCATCTTATATTATACTCTAATAAATGATTATTATTTAAGAGGGATTTTTTTTCATTACTTTTCAATGCTGCTGTTTCATAGAAGTAAAAAAAAAAATTTGATCGTTTTGTTCAATTAGCTGGAATTTCATGATCTACTATTGGTAGCGTACTGTAGATGCTTATGTTCTTTACTTCTACATAAGTTAATACCTAGCATATTGGTTTCAATGAAATCATATGCTTGATTACAGTCAGTGCTAAAGGTTTCATTAAAGAATGCATTTTTGATCTCCAGTGGTTTAAACCAGACTTTTTTCCGGATTGTTCTTTCAGTGAATATAAAAAAAAATGACAAGGTTTAAAGAAGAATATAATTTGAATGGAATCTTAATCGAATGCACCAGCAGGAATTCATGGTTAATTTCAACAATTCATTCATTTCAACAGTGAAAAAGACCTTTTTCTGATGAAGCCATGGTTTTCTTAATACATCTTTGCAAGCAATAGGAAATGTCAGCTCTGCAGACGTTCAGTTGTATTATTTTCTCTTTCTAGAAATGCAGTATTGAAATGTTTTCTCCTTACCCTTTGTTTGGAGTACTAACAGTCCTGTGGTAGAGGAATTGTGTATAATTCAGTAATTGACGCAATTAGATTTACTATTGATTCAAAAACATTTACATGCAAAGCAGTACATACTGTATTCAAATAGGCATGTTGGTATCTAGCAGTAGGAAATGGAGAATTTCAAGTTACAAGTAAGGAACATCCTGACAGCTGTGTGCGTGCTTTTACCAAGATGAACACAATGGCAGTCTGATACGACAGACCTGCACATCTTATTAAATACCATGTCTAATATGTAAAGAGTTCTGTAAGAAGCTGTCATAAACACAACATCTTCACAATGAGCATTAGAAACTGACAAGCCTAAACCTGGTTCAGACAAATTTTGTGCCAGAAAATGGCATTGAGCTTACTTTCAATGTAACCTTGCCTAATTCATTTCAGATCAAACCAATAACTGATATGGTTATGCTTGTGCACTAACCCTTGACCCTGCATGTGCTTGTACTGTATATCCAACAACAGAAGATAACACATAATTTTCTTGTACCAGGTCTAAGATATTATAAACTGATGATTCCATGATGTCTGAAAGTAAATATACACCCCTCCTGAATCCATTTAAAATTAAATTACTTATTTAAACAGGGTTTACAAGTTAATCATGTGTAATTAGCAAATAATAAAAAATATACATTCACATTTTACAGTATGTGCCCATCATTGTTTCAATTTTTAATGCATTTCTGCCTACAGTACATTATAGCCCGACTGAAAAAGGAATAACATAATTAAAGAATTTTAATGGAATATATTAAAGGAGACAGCAATTGCACTTCAATGGCACGCAGTAGATTTTCCCTTACTAACTCCAGTCATTGAACTAAATGGTGTATATAAAGTGTGTACAAAAATGATTAAGGATTAAAATAGCCTAGGTGTTTTTGGAATTCTCCACAAAAACATGAAAATATTCCAGGGCTGTTATTTTGTGTTTAGCTATTGTCATTATCTGCCATTTCAATTTTATTTTTTTTTAATTCCCTATTATGCACAGAGATTTTAAGACCTAGGCTGTCATTTGCATTTAACCATTGTTTTCAACGAACAATCTGGTGTCTGTCATTTGTTTTAATATGTCCTTTCATGCTTTGATGATAAAGCCATTATCTTACAAACTCAAAACCTGTCACATATGGGTGTAAGTCACAGCTGTAATTAATTTTTTCTATGACTTCGTTAACTTTGTCCTGTGGACCAGGACTGCAACGTTTATTAAAATTATATTTTTAAAGAAATGTGTGTACATTAAAAATACAAAAATAGCACTCGCAAATACATCTGGGTTTAATGTTGTTTTCATTTAAAAAAAATACTTTTAGTTCTATCTATTTATTATCAGAAAGATTTTAATTCCTGGTAGGGATCATGATTATGCAGGGAACATTCTGGAAGCTCAGAGCAATAATAACATATATACATTACTACACTATCATGCCAAAAGACATAAAAAAACATTGAGAAAAATACTCACGCCACATGCATAAATGTTTTCGTTTGTTTATAATTTCTAAAACATATAAAATGATTCAGGTGGGTAGCTGCATATAAAATGATTGTCCTCCTCCTCTGTCATTTATTTAATATTTTTATCCTCTGTTATTTAGTTGCTGCAACACAGTACTATTCACAATATACAGCAATGACTCAGCATATGCAGTTCTGTGCTCACAAAGACAAGGGAATAATTAGAACTGTGTTGTGTCTTTGTCTGTAGAGTGAAAGCTGCAAGAGGTTGCTTTGCTCAGTCTCATCACAGCAAAGGCAGATGAAGACTGATTCCAGAGCGGCCCAGCCCAGACACATGGATGGTCACAGTCTGACAGACAATGCTAAGGAAAACCTGTGCATCCACACTACATGTAGATGTCATGGCGACTACAGAGGGACAGGGGGAGAGATGAAAACAAGATGAATTATTAAGTAATAACCACAGCAGCAACCACCTAAGCTCCTCAAATCCCAATGTCTACTGTGGTTTATAAGGTAATATCAATGGCTGTGTCTATTCCTTGTACAACTCCAGCAAGCACTGTTCTGGCAAACTACTGGTTTTGAAGATTTTTAAGTACAATTGAACATCATATGCATTGAAACGTCAGTGCTTCTGTGGGGACACAGCTGTTGCAGCTCCATGACCATGTGCCCTGAGCTTTAACTTCAGGGTCTAATGTTTGTTCTGTTTGAGATGATGTCAATGTGTATAATCACACATCCAAATTATTATAATTTTGATAATACAATGTTATCACACAGCACCAGCTTTATCAGAAACTTTCACTAAATGACAAAAACCAACCTTAACTGATTTGTGAAAAGCTACTGGCGTAACTGATCATTATTCTAACTTTAGGAAATATTTATGGCTGGAAGAATTATCTTGTGTCCGTCTTTCCAGAACCTCCAAACTGAATTTAGAGCTTGACCAATTGAAGAACATTAAAAGATGCTTGAGACTATTCCGGGACAGGTCCATACAAGGTATTTGGGAGCAGTTTGAATAATATGCTAGGTACGGTAAGTGTAATTAATACTCAACAAAATAAATGGTGAAAAGAAATAGTGAGTTAATTGCAGATATTGTTTTCCATTGGTTAAGTTCCAATGTAATTGCGGGATGAAAGAAAGGTGCATATTTGTTTTTTTTTCTGAAAACATACATATGAACTATACAAATAGTGAGAGATCATATAGGCAGATTCTGAAACCGTACAGTATGATTATTCATCCATCCATTTTCTAACTGCTTTATCCAATGCAGGATCACAAGGGAGCCAGACCCTATTCTAGCAAGCAATGGGTGCAAGGCTACACCCTAGATGGGAGACCAGTCCATTGCAGGGCACACTCGGAGACTGACACACATTCACACACACTCACATGAAGTCCAATTCTATCAGTATGTCTTAGGACTGTGGGAGGAAACCAGAGCTCCACTGCACTAACGTGCCATCCTCAGTATGATTATCGTACGAGAAACTGCGAATGAAAACTATTGTTTACATTTTCGAGTTAGCATGTTATTGACCGTAGTGGCTTGTTAATGATTTGAAATTTCAGTACACTGATCTGGAGCACTCTGCATATCACAGTTAAGCTCTCAGATTGCTCCTCATATATCTGATGTCTTCATTTCACACTGAGTTCTGGCACCTGCTGGATTACACAATAAGCAGGATGAATAATCAAATAGTTATTGAACTGGCATTTTTTACCACTATTTTAAGCATTTATATATAACGTTTAATAGCATTTTTAAGAATATTAAAAATATTTAAAAGGGATTTGTTTATTGAGCAGAGTACTTTCACATATAGTAACTGTATTACATTTTCAAGTTAATTTGCCTTGTCTTCATGTCGAAATATCATATTTAAATGCAGCTGTCTCTCCTTTCAGTTTGTATTAACATCCACTTTTTTCTCTGGGATCAGCTCTGCAGGCAGATCAGCTCCCACGTGAAGAGGAATACTGTAGGTGAAGACGTACTGTTTGTGAAGAAAGTCTTGCATGATCATTAGTGTCACATGAAGTTTTATTGTTCAAACCACCACATGGCTCTTCAATAGTTTTACCTGCAAAAAAAAGGCTTCTTATAGTTCTGTTAGCAACAAAGTAAACAAAGTGTTTAATTTTTAAGAAAACGGGGAGAAGATATGGAAATATCCGTTTATTTCCAAGACACTACCTTGAAAGAGTTTGAATTTTCTGTCTAAGTTATTAGGATAACAATCTGGGCTGCGAAATGTAGAGTGTAACTACTTGCTGGACCCTTCTTTCTCAATTTAAGATGATTAAATTTCACACAAAAAAGGATTAGATATTCATCTTTTGCTGGAAGGGTACAATTTCCCAAAGTAATTCATAGATGTGCTTTGCTAGGGATATGCACACTTGCTTGTGGTTGTTCTTTCACTTCTCAAAAACATAAGGTAACACGAAAGTAAGTCAGTTATACTGTACTTCTCCATCTGAACATTACCTCTGCTAAAGTATTTTTCGAGGTCAGCACTGTGCACAGAGCTCCCAGCTCCCAACAGTACAGATGTTCCAACTCCTCCTTTCCATGAAACAGACAATTTGAAGCAACTTATTGGTTTGTGTTTGCGAGGCAAGAGGAGATTACTTTCGAATGCTCGACAAAGCCAATGCCACAATGGGAGGCCATGCAAATTTCACACAGCAAGGCGCCCCAGTCTGCAACTGAACCCAAGATCATAAGGCAGTTGTGTTAACCGCCAAGTCTCCAGGCTGCCCTACTACAGTTAAGTACTTTTGAAAACAAAAACACTCACTGCCCCACTGGTGACTTTCTGAAGCTGTACTATAAATGTGTAAGGCTACACATTCTGCCTTTATAATGAATAAGATCTAATTGCCTAGAATTTCCAAGCTCTTTTGCTGGTAAATGAAAGAATTTCCTTTACTGTTATAGAAATAGGAAAACATTTTCCCTCTTTAAATATGCATGTCTGCAGTGTAAAATACATCACTACCAATGTTGCTTCCATCTTTTTCCCCACTACATTCATATGATCTGTGCTTATTAAATATTTAAGTAGTATAAGTTCAAGAGAGCTATTGGAAAAGCTGTATTTATACTGTATATCGGTAAAGTATGAACCAAATCTGAATTATTTGGAAGTGACAAAAATATGCTATTTAAACTCAATAAATATCCACTATGATAAGTAATTTTGTGCCTCATTGTGGTGATTATCAGTTAGTAGGAACTTGTAGAACCACTGACTGATATGCTCAGCTGCCTGTCCAATGGGAAGGAGATTTATTGCAGTGCTTAATTACCGTAGTTAAGGTGTCTGAAAAAATCCTGTTAATTTGACAGCTGACCCATTTTCAAAAAAGAACAAAATTTAGAGAATCTTAAGGGATTCACAAAGCACTAGATAAACATGGGAAAACTATTTAACTAGATGGTGCATTGAGCAGTATTACTTTGCTTTAAAAACACATTTAGTTGATACAGGTAGTGGACAGAAAAGGGAAACACCCGGGTAAACGAGGGGCAACAAGTACTGTAAAATGAAAGCTTCTCTCTCCCCGTCTGTGTTCCTGTTGTCTCATGGCTGAAAGACAAATGAAAAGACAAATTCCTAATGCAATAAATTGTATATAGCTAATAAAGTGATCTTATATTAAAACTGGGACTTCCAGACAGGTGTGGTTCACATGTTAATTTAGCAAATCATTCACAGCATTTTTAAAGGTCATGTATAAAAATTCTGGACAGACATTGCTGCCTATAATGATGGCTGTGACTAATAGATGGGTGATTACTGTGGCACATTTGGCAGAAGCTCCAAAACTCAAGACAGCTCAATTTGCCGATGTTTCATGAGCAATGATGTCGAAGGCAATGTCCCTATGGAATTCCAAGGGAAAGACAATATCAGCAAGGGAGTATTGGGGAAATGTGATGTTGTCAGATGACCCTTCACCATGTTCGCAATATGCGCAAGTGCTTGGTTCCAACAGTAAAGTGTTCTAGTGGTGTGTGGGGGTGCATTTTCCTGGCAGGGTCTGGGAACACTCATTCCCTTAAAGGGCAAGGTCACTGCTAATCTTGAGGGTACTGAGTGATCATCTTCACTTCATATTACAGCTGGTCTTTCCTGCTGGAAGGGGTGTCTTGCAGGGAGACTATTCTTCCCTCCACAAAGCACCTGTGGTCACCTTGTGGTTTGAGAAGCACAACACTTACAGTATGTTATCTATTTGCCATGGCCTTCTCAGATTGATTTTCTTTTAGAAGAATTCCCTCCTGCAGAATTCCAGATTCAGCCATATCACTCAGCAACACAACTGGCAACCCACTGAAGCTAAGCAGGTGTGAGCCTGGTCAGTACCTGGATGGAAGACCTCCGGGGAAAAACTAAGGTTGCTGCTCGAAGAGGTGTTAGTGGGGCGAGCAGGGGGCGCTCACCGTGTGGTCTATGTGGGTCCTAATGCCCCAGTATAGTCACGTAAACAGTTGCTGTCCTTCGGATGAGACATAAAACCAAGGTCCTGACTCTCTCTGGTCATTAAAAATCCCAGGGTGTTTTTTGAAAAGAGTAGGGGTGTAACCCTGGTGTCCTGGACAAATTTCCTACTGGCCATTACCAATCATGGCCTCCTAATAAATCCCTTTATTACTCTGCTCTACTCCCCACTGACAGCTCATGTGTGGTGAGAGTTCTGGCGCACTATGGCTGCTGTCGCATCATCCAGGTGGGGCTGCACATTGGTGGTGGTGGAGGGGAGACCCCATTACCTGTAATGTGCTTTGAGTGGAGTGTCCAGAAAAGCGCTATATAAGTGTAAGCAATTATTATTACTATATGCCACAATGCGTGCAGCCTGTACTAACTGCCTAAGTATGTGTATGCGGCTCAGCACAAATAGTAAAAGTTTGCTTTGTCTGACCTTTAGTGTCCTGTGAGTGGGCTGCAAAAGAAAGCAGATCCTTTTTACGGACCTATGCTGCCGTTTATGTTGTGTTTTCACTTAAGATCTTAACTCCCTTATTTAAAAAAATCATCAGTGGATCACTTTTTAAATTATTCTTAAGTTTTAAAATGAGTGGACTCTGGCTGTTTAGGAATGGAGCTGTGCATTCCAGTATAATTTACTGACAGTATCAGATAAATAGACTGATAAACCACTGCCACAAAAAGCCTTATCTTTATTGTTTCAGATGGTGTTTATTGTTAATGGATAAGAAATGTTGATTCTAAGAAAGCTATCAACTAGATAGGAGGTAATTCTTGTTTATTTTGGCACTGGTGTAGTTTGCACAATTAGAACACGCAATTAGTTTCTATTCTTACTTTTATTCAAGAAAATGAATATATTCATGATGAATATGTTGCAAAGGTCAAAGTCTTTCAAGTGGAATAATATATTAGAGCTTTGTGGTTATTTAGTGGTTGATAGAACCACATCTTACAGTTTAATTCACAAAGCTAATGTACATTTCTGTGGTGATTTAATAGTTATTACCACTCTAAACTATATCATATGGTTCAATTCACAGTAAGCTTAGTGTAGAAAACCCATAAGTCATGAATGAAGTCAACTTTCAGGAAGAATCATCACATTTAACTGTAAAATGTATTGTTGAATTATACAGTTAAAAAACAATCATAATCAAAGCAATTATAGTTTCCCTTCCCTGCAAACATTTTAAATGATTTTTTTTGTGTTTAAATTGTTGGTGATGTTAGGGTTATTTTAATCAGCTAAGGTTGATTTGCACTGATGTTGGTGTTGATTATGAATCACACTAAGCTATCAACTGGTAATTGTTCCCTGAGTTTAATTAACAGAAAGACCGGCTCATTTCTCAATGAGAGCATTTGTGTATTTGATCTCATTGGTGGTGATCCAGCTGGGTAGACCCAGGACTTCAGTTACCAGAACTCTCAGATCTGCACCTTTATATTAACAGAAAACCCATTAATGATACAGAGTGAGAGAGTGCCCACTGTTAACAAAAGCCAACTTGCTCTGACATTATTTTCAGAAGTTCATGGTCTTTATTTTTATTATTCCCTTCATAACCCATTATTTTATTTTCTTCCTTTTTAAAGCAAAATCTAATGCCTGTGTTATAATGGTAAGTTTATGAATTTAGTTTTGTTGTACATTTTAGGGGCATTTTTATAGTAGTGATGGCGAATTCTTCAAACCTTCTTATAACTTTAAACGTTGTTCTGATCCTAATCTTAAGGCTGTCTTCAAACGTGCATCTTTTCTTTTGATACCTAAAAAGATCCATTTTAAATAAATGTCTCACAACTGGCAACCCACTGAAGCTAAGCAGGTGTGAGCCTGGTCAGTACCTGGATGGGAGACCTCCTGGGAAAAACTAAGGTTGCTGCTGGAAGAGGTGTTAGAGGGGCCAGCAGGGGGCGCTCACACTGTGGTCCATGTGGGTCCTAATGCCCCAGTATAGTGATGGGGAAACTATACTGTAAACAAGCTCCATCCTTCGGATGAGATGTAAAACCGAGGTCCTGACTCTCTGTGGTCATTAAAAATCCCTGGGCGTTTCTTGAAAAGAGTAGGTGTGTAATCCCGGTGTCCTGGCCAAATTTCCCATTGGCCCTTACCAAACATGGCCTCCTAATAATCCCCATCCCCATTGGCTTCATTACTCTGCTCTACTCCCCACTGATAGCTGATGTGTGGTGAGCGTTCTGGCGCACTATGGCTGCTGTCGCATCACCCAGGTGGATGCTGCACATTGGTGGTGGAGGGGAGTCCCCATTACCTGTAAAGCGCTTTGAGTTGAGTGTCCAGAAAAGCGCTATGTAAGTGTAAGCAAATATTATTATTATTAAATGTCACCCAAAGAATGTTGATGGCTTTCAGATTTTATGGGTGTGGATCGATAACTACTGTATATGTATCACAAACTAAGGGGAGCGCAAAGTGACAAGTAAAAACACATACTGGTAGAGAAACAAAAAGGTCAGATTTCAGAAAATTCATTTTTAAGAGCTATAAATATATTGAAAATCAAAAACGTAGCTTTTATCTACATGTACCATTCAAATTTATGACAGTGATTTTACTGAACTTCTCTTATAGCCTTATTAATCACACGTTTCCAGATTAAACATTGGCCTGGCATGATAATTAAATCCTCAGAGCTTTCTGCATATTAAGCAAAAAATGTTGATGTGAGAACACATTCTGTTCACCTCAGATTAGGCCTTCTGTTTAAAATGCACTGACTGCAGGCTAAAAACAAATCTACAATTAAACCAAACTTTAATAATAATAGAAGGATTAATCGAACTGATAAATAAGCTACAACACAATACAAAAAAATAAAATAATAGCTTCCTGGATACATTTTAATTAGTCTGAACTCTTTTGGTAGCACTGCACATTGGCTATCGGACATTAACAAACATTACATTACCAGGTTTGCTTAGTGACAATACTGCTATCGGCAAATGTTGAGAAATAACAATATTATTGTTTTCTTGTTTCTTGTTTCAAAACCCAGCTTCTTCTTAGAACTACAATACATGGTCTAAGAGACGTAAACAGTGTCCTTGAATTAAAACTTACTGTAAGTGTCCAAAACACATCATGTGCTCTTACTTTTTTGCCAACTGCAGTGGTTAATACTTCTATTTAGAATGTAATTAAAGAAAAGACTACAGCATAACTTATTTTGCAAGTATCTGCTCTCTTATTTTTCATAATACACACATGAATGGGTATCTGTATAAAATGTAGGAAAATTAGTACTCTTTATACAAAATCAAAACAAGTGAAGCCAAACATTGCCTTCAGCTGAAGTTTGACTATAACATCACAGCATGCAGAAACCCTGTCTGTGTTTTGTTTCTAGTAAAACTTTGGTGTGTAAATGACAGAATTTGGTACTTAAGGTGTCTGAAACGGACCCCAGTTTCAAAACTTTACATTTTCAATCCTAAGTATTGGTGCAGAAATAATTCAGATAATGTTAACACCTAAACCGTGAAACAACTGGAACTTATCCTTTTTTTAACTGTTTTCCCAAGATGGTTATTGTGTTCATATCTTAAATAGAAATAAAGATTTGTGCAGGCTCGATCTGAGGGCATTACTAAGCAGTGTCTTCTAATCATGTCTATCTAGCTCATCTCTTTATCACACAAAATGACTTGGTGGGTGTTGTTAAGTTAATGAACCTGAGAAGACAGAGTTCAGCTCAAGTCTGTCAGGCCTTGCTAGATATCTGCTTGGTAGGGGTTGCTGTTGTGCAATGAGGCAAATCAGCATCACATTATTTTTCTTCCTAGGCCTATGGCACTAAAGAGGCCAGTTTAGTGTTCTCAGAGGGCTACCAGCCAACATTTTAAAACTCAGTGACTCACAGCAGCAATCGAGGCAGTGGCAGTGTTCACAACACACATCACTCTGAATGTCCTTTTTTACCAGGTGAGGCAGTTACAGCCCCATGAAACTGGATTACATTTTACGCAGAACAGCCTTTTTGCACACATAAAAAATAGGTTGTACAATGAAAGCTTAATGGCCTCATTCTAATACGGTATAGATTATTGACTCTGTAGGGGTCTACACAAAACAACAGCTAAAGAATTGGCAGCTCGGGGTTTGTAAGAGCAAAGCTTCACCTAATCAACTCACTAACATAGAGCCTACAACTTCAAGACAGAGCTCTCTCTTACTCAAACCGCTCTCACCCCATCTGTTACATTTTATTATACTGTAGCTGGTACTGAATATGTATAGAACATTGTAGATGAGTTTTGTCTCTCTTGGCAGAATTATATCCATAAAAAGGAAACCCAGCATAAAGCATTCACATTCACAGATTTTTCCATGTGGCATAATGGCAGGGTGTCTAATTTGTGTCGGTATTTTTTTTCGCTTCCTGATACAAGCACAAAATTCTCCTATAAATGGTACACACATATATTTGATGTTCTTTAAAAATAATTGTGCTCTTGCATGCACAATGAACAGCAGATTATTGTTTACATAAGGTAACCGTTAGTATAGCCCTGTGATGTATTGGCTCTGTATAGAATATCGATGGAGGACAATAAAGATTTATTTATAAAATGAAAAAAATGGAAAACAATGAAAAATACAGGATATATAGTAAAATATATACAGGAAAAGAATGCATACTGTATACACTGCTGTGGAATAAATAGCTTAATTAGAATCAGGACTTATGATATAAGTAATCCATCAACCTTGATTATTATGAATACTTTGTGAGGTTGAGGAGAAACCAGATTTGTTATTTAGCCATGACTAATTCACATTGATCAGAATCTTCAAATCCGGATCACAACTCAAGATACACCTCTCACAAAGATAACAGTGCAACAGGATGTACTCTTCAGCACATGAGCAGAATATATGAAGTGTTGCAGTGGCTGACCCATCATTTGTACTAATCAAATTAAGGTAATGTCTTTCTCATCCCAAACATCATTAATTCTTCTTTCTTCATATCCAGAAATCTAGCAGGTTACACAAATACACATACATCATGATTAAATGTTTTCTTAAAGCAAAATGGTTCATTTTTCAGTGGCAGATCTGGACAGAGGATCAGTGCAAAATGTTAAGGATTTTGCACAGCATGCAATACAGCAAGTAAATGTAGGGTCTATAGATAGAGACTGAATAAATTAGCCTTGAGGTGGCACAACAAGACATACAGTATTGCAGGTGTGATGTTCCTTGGTATCCAAAGGAGAGGAGAATAAGTGCCATGAGATACAGAAGAGTGGAGCAAATGAATAAACGACCAGAAGAAGGAAGGATGACAGGGGGAGGAAGGATGAAGGGATAAAGCTGAAGGGGTAAAAAGATTAGTAGGTGGAAACAAGGATCTTACATCTTACACCCCTTCAATGATCTCTCATTACGTTGTATTTCAGTTGTATACACAAGTGAACATTTTAAATCAAAACTCATCATTGGCTTTGGCACACTTAAATTACTTTAGTTCAGGAATGACTTTGACAAAATTTATTTATTTAAATACACCTGTCTCTGTAATATCCCTCAGTGACATCATGGATTGCAAGCAAAAATCCAACCATGGAGCTTTCAAAACAACTCAGGGATAAAGTTGTGGAAGGGCACAGATTAAGCGAAGTACATAATAAACCATTTCCAAAACCCTTAATATCCTAAAAATGTTGAAGTCGACCATTGAGTAGTGGAAGGTGTAGTATACTACCCAGACTGCACCAAAAGAAGTCTGTCCCTCCAAACTGAGCAGCATAGCAAGGATGAATCAAGTGAAGAAGCAAGCGATAAGTGTGAAGCAAATGAATAAATGAGTGACAAGACTTTTTGGTCTAAATGCAAAGTGTGTGGTACAAAGTCAACACAGCACAGCATCCAGTCAACAGCCTACTGTGGTGGCAACATTAGGGGACTGCTTCTCATCACTATGGACTGGGTAGTTTGTTAATATTGAGGGGAAAATGGATGGAGCAATGTACAGCCAAATCACAGAGGAAAATCTTCTTCAGTCTGCTCAAGAACAAAAGCTGAGACAAAATTCATTTTCAACTGAACAATGACCCAAAGCATAGGGTAAAAGCAACATTGGAGTGGCTTAGGAATAAGGAATATAGAATTCAATTATTGTATATACATTCAATATATTTAATTGAACGACCAATGAAACTCCCAAGTCAAATCTGACTGACATGTTGCAAAACTTGAACATTCCTATTCATGAACGATCCTCAACCCAACAGCTTTTGAGCAAGCTCTCAAAGAGAATGGGTGAAACTTTCACCATCTTGGTGTGTAAAGCTAGTAGAGACTTATCTAAATCTACTGTACGTTTGCTTTATCTTCAGTTTTCATATAGAAGGCCCTGGAATTAAGCAGAAATATCAAGAGAGAGCTGGGCAGTTTTGTCTGTTGATCTTGCAACTTCCTATCCTGCCTTTTCCTACCCCTTTCCCTCATTCTTTTATAACCGATGAGTAATGACTAGAAAAATGGCACTATGAACAGCTGCACCACAGCCCCAAAGAGAGAGAGAATTCGAGACTGTTTCTCTGGGGCTGTGCTAAAGGACTCGTTATGTCTAATGGCAGCTTTGGTAGTGTGTGCCAAATGGTTCGGTCTAATGTACCGTAGAGTTTTATTAAAAGCACAACAAAAATAATCGTATGCAGCCCACGAGGGGGCTCAAACAAAAGCAACGGGGAGGGAGTAGGCTGTATAAAAATTCATGAGAAAACCAAACAGGCGTATGTGGAGATAGCTTTTTAAAAAAAACAACAACAACAAAATTGTTGTATCATGGATCGAAAAGCACATTGTTATCAGGCCTTATTTAACCTCTGCACCCCTCACGAAGAATTGTTTTAGCTCCATATACTGTATATAAATCCACTGGTTGGTGATAGAAAAGATTGATATTAGTGCCAGCTCAGAGAAGTGTACAGATGTATGTTGAAAAAATATGCATGTGCTTTACAGCTCTGGTACCTTTGAGTTCATTGCAGTGAAAAGCATCTCAGTTATGCAATTTACTAAGCAGACAAGGTCTTAGTGAAGCTGGCAGAATCAGGCCTACGATTCTGTGATTGGCCTTTGATGTAATGCCCATTGACTAACTAACTGAAAGGCCCTGTGGCACTCAGCTTGTAGGCAGGAGTGAATGTGTTTTTTGTGTCTGTTTTTCTGGGGATAAGTATTTCAGGTCACAGAAAGCGACCGGTTGACTGGGACTGTATTATACTGTTATCTAACAGTTATTTCTATTAAGTAGTTTTCTTCCTCTGAGGTCTTGAGATCCTCTCCATTATTAACACATCATACACAGCTGAGTGCAGTTAAATATTGGCTTGAATGATCAGGGGATTATCGTTTGTGGGATTTATAATGTTCTTCTCATAAATATTTCGGCTGAGAGCTTTCATTTGCACTCTTAAGGTCTGAATTTTAGTTTAGGCTTAAGCCCTCTGTTCAGCAGTAATGCCCAAGATATCAGGAGGAAAAACTGGATTGGTTTATTGAGGCACCATTATTTTAGATGTCTTACTCACTCACATGGTGAATGAAGGGAAGATCACCTGCCCCATGGGTCACTGTTTTCGTGATTATCTTTGATGCATACCCCCATATAAATGTAACAGGGGTCCTATTCCATTATGTATTTTGCCAGGTTCTAATTCATAGGCTTGTTCAAAACTGACACCTATGAAATAGTGAAAGCTGTATCTCCTGTTAAATGACATCATCATCACTTTTCAGTGACAGCCAACACCCAGGGTGAAAAGGCTTTTCTACCTTGTAGAATTCATGCTTTCAATGTGTCAACTTACCAATGTAATAGAGTGTGTAGAAGAAACAATAAATTCCTTATTATATGTAAAAAAAAAATAGTACTAAGAGCTTGTCATTATCCTGGGAAATCCTAAACACTACTGAATGATTGCGTTTTTGTCAAGAATAGTAAAATTAGAACACGTGAAAGGTTACAAACTAGGGAGGCCATTAGGACTATATACTGTAGCCCATTTGGTAGTTAATAGCTAATTGATCTGAGGATGTCATCTTGCAGTGTTTTGAAAGAATCCAGGGATTTAGCTTCAACAACATGGCTGAATGACTTGTTCTAAACTCTCCAATTAAAGAAGTGCCTCCTGTTTTCAAATATAAACACTCTTGCCTGTAATTTCCACTTGAGCTCTAATTTGTGTTGGGCATCCCAGTGAAATTATTATCATGTACTGTATAAATGCTTTCTTGAGGCATACTTGAATGTTAGTAGATTGTTATCACATTCATAATGTATCAACTGCAACCTCTGAAGTTTTATAAATAGTGGTATATCCAGCTTTCTTATTGCTGAAGTCCAGTATTTAACATCAAACAAGGATTGCTGTTTTTGTCTGTTACTATCCATTGGAAAGAATAGCTTGAAATCCCATTTCTGTCATGTTGTGATTATATATCATTATAATAAATGTCACTATGCTTCTTCTCTAGTCCCTTCTTCTCTTTCTCTTGTTTTTCTCCTCCTCTAGCTTCCTCTTTTTTCTCTACCCTCTGACATGGGTTAGTGTTAACTGCAATTCTTACATGTTTTAATGTCTTTAATCATTGCAGGTATCAAAGGACTCATTGGAATAAAGGACAGAAAAAAAAGTCTTCATTGTTTTAATTGTTAATTGAGGCAGACTGAGCCCAGAAGCAGATCTAATATAAAACCAGACCTTTGGGTGGCCTGTCTGTTTTTCTGGAGGGAAATGAAACCCCACTGGGATGAAACAGAAAGTCTGAGTGTGACTCAGCTTTCATCACTTTGTCCCACAGCAAGAGACCAACAGTATATCACACTACATCTGAACAAAAAGGCATTGGAGTAAAAAATTGCCCTTGCACAAAATATATAAACCCTTAACAAGAAGTGATTTGGAAAACATTAAAATTAAGAATGTGCTAGTATCACTCACTACCACCTCTAAGTCTGGCTTTATAGCACTGGCATTGTACCAACGGTCCTCAAAACTGCTGCCATTACCCCCGTGCCAAAAAAGCCTTACATGGCTCTCGACAATCTTAACAATTTTCGCCCCATCTCCAACTTATCCTTTCTTACTAAAATTCTAGAATGTGCTGTCACACTTCAGTTACATAACCACCTCCAATCTGGTTTCCGTCAACTTCACAGCACAGAAACTGCCCTGGTCAAAGTCATTAACGATCTTCTAATAGCCTCTGATTCTAGATCTCTTATACTCATCCTTCTTGATCTCAGTGCTGCTTTTGAAACTGTTAACCATTACATCCTACTTTATGGTCTTGAGACTGTGTTTGGAGTTTCTGACACTGTTCTCAAATGGTTCAAGTCTTACTCAGATATACATCCATACCAAACCTGACACTGATGTGCCTGTCTCTATTCTAATTGAATCTCTGACATAAAAATTTGGATGACTCAAAATTTCCTTCTTAACTGTGACAAGACTGTTGTCATGCTTATTGGCACCCCCCACCAACTTCGTAAAGGCAATCCTGTAACCCTATTTGTAGATGGTTCTGTACTTGAGCTTCAAGCTAAATTGAAAAACCTTGGAGTGATATTCAATTCTGGATTAACATTTGACCCACACGTGCAGCATATTGTCAAAACATCTTTTTTTCACCTCAGAAATATCATTCAACTAAGTCCTATACTATCACTAACTGTGGTTGAAAAGCTGATCAACACATTTGTGTTCTTTCGAATTGACTACTGCAATGCTCTACTCGCTGGGGTATCTAAATCTACTTTGAACAAACTGCTGTATGTCCAAAATTCAGCAGCTACAATCCTGACCAGGTCTAGTGCAAGTGATCACATTACTCCTATCCTGGAGCCCTTGCATTGGCTTCCTGTCAAATTCCGTGTTGACTTTAAAATCCTCATGCTCACCTATAAGGCTCTGCATGGTTTGGCACCTCAATACCTGTCTGAACTATTATCGCCCTACTACCCACCTCGCAACCTTTGCTCTTCAAATTCTGGTCTACTTACTGTCCCCAAGCCCTTCTACATTGTATGGGTGACAGGGCCTTCTCCTGTTATGCCCCCAAGCTCTGGAACTCTCTGCCCAAGGATGTCAGAGAGTCACCTTCTTTAAACTCCTTTAAATCCAGACTCAAAACCTTCTTCTTTAGAAAAGCCTTTACTTAACTGTTCCATTCTTCACCCCTCTGCTTTTCTTAGTACCACCATCCTCAGTCTCCTCTGTATATTGCAATTGTTTTATCTTATATATTCTTTTTATTTGTTGTTGTTGACATTCTTTAAAGCGCTTTGAGAAGCGATCTTTAAAAGCGCTATATAAAATAAAGTTTATTATTATTATTATTATTATTAAAATGCTCTTTTACTAACGCATGTGGCAAATTTAGCCTTTTGTGCATTGTCTTTCAGGGAGAATTCTGCAAGCCTAGAGTTCAATGACACGCTTGAATGTATATTTGTCCGAAAGTGCTGAGTATATACCAGAGAAGCAGCATATCACTCCTTGCTTAAAGACAGACCCCTGCTTTTTGCCTGAGGATCTGCAACTCTAATGGACAGTAGGACATTTAACACCTGTGGTGGAGAGTGGCGTGATACTGTATGTCTAGATGAGTACGTCTTGGCTAGTGCCTATTAATGTGCTTTCTAAGTAGCCCACAGGAAATACACAACAGTTTATTACCTGCTGACACACTGAGTCTATCTCCTTTTTCCGAATATCTGAAAAAGTTACTGGAACCACAGTAACCTCTCTCCAATCCTGGAAATAATTCAAACACACCCCTGGTGAGATTTTGGTGTGAATTAAATGAATTCCATGCTTCACAGCTGCATTTGTGGTTCACTTTCCTGTCACGTTACTGTTGTTTCCAGAAGTACACACTCATGTAAACATGCAGGACCATTTTTTTTTTATTTTTGTTTTTAAGTTGCATAGCAAACATTACTCTTGCTGTTAAAATTGACATTCAAAGTTTTTTTCTGAATGACAGAACTGCCATTTTAAATCATTTATTCCTTTGAGTTTTTACGGAGTTTGCTTTAGCACACCTTGCCAAAACAATCCATTGTTGTCTTTAAATAATTTAAAGATTAAATGCTCTATGATAAGGCTATGAAACAGCTGAGTTTTGTATAGCAGATAACATATTTTGATTTTTATAGTTGCCCATAATATAGTTATCTATGTCTTCTACATTTTCTAATATCAACTAAATGTCCATCATTCCAGGCTTGCTTAGTGATGTATTTTTATTGATTTCTGCACTAAATAATGCAGAAATTCCTTCCATCCACCCATTTTCTAACAGCTTAATTCGATTCAGGCTTGTGGCAGAGCCAGAGCTTATCTTGGCAAGCAACGGGCACAAGGCAGGGCATACCCTGAATGGGACACAAGTCCAGCGCAGGGCAAACACAGACACCTACTAGTAAGTCTTTGGACTGTGGGAGAAAAACTGGCGCACCTGGTGGAAACTCAAGGGGAAAATAAACTTCACACAGATAATGCTCCAGGTTAGGAACTGAGCCCTGGGCCCCAGTGCTGCAGTTTTAGCAGGTTACCACCCCTAATTTGACAATTCCAGAGCTTATAAATGATTTTTTCTTTGTATTTACAGAGACGACAGGAAATTAATATTTGAATAACAATTAATATAGTGCTAAAGAGGTCAATAATACATTGACCGCTGTAGAAGAGCGCATCTCACTTCTCACAATATGCCTGCTTTCAACAAAGGGTAGACAACAACAACTAGGTAGAAAGCTTTTATACTCATTACTGACCAATCAATTATAGAAGGCAAAGTGGAAAGATCTTTTTACTGTAGAGCAGAGCAAAGCAGTCACCATTGGAGCAACAGATAAGCTGAGATGTCATCGGAGAATAAAGCAGAACAAACGGTTTCAGCAAAGCAGCATCAAAAATGTAAACTCATCATGCAATAAATAAATTAGAGATGTGAAAGTGAGATACAAACCTTACTTGCTCTGTGATTGTAAAGGAAGTACACTGGGTCAGTTGCATTTCTATTGGCATGGGAAAAGGGAAAACAGTTTACACTGAATGATCATAAACATTCACTGAAGCCAAAGCTTTGTTTTTAAGTTGTGCTCAGTTGTATTTCTGTCTTCTCCACTTTAAATGACTCTTGTAATTTAGCCATCATTCATGTTCAGAAGTTTTGTTATATTTATGAAAGTCAGAGGACAAATAGTGACATACTGTAAGTATGTAAGCAGGGTATAACAGTCCAAACATTATAGAGGCATGAGTAAGTTTGAATGAATTTTGAATATATTTGAACACACTGTAGTATTTGAAAGTATCTGATTTTTTTTATTCTACTCTAAGTAAGTTATTGTACAGTACTAAGATTACCACTTCAGTGTTTACATTTCTTTTTGCGTGATGTTCTGCAGGAAAGTTAGCACCAGTTGTACTGATCACTGAAAGTTTTGTACATTAAAAACCATTTTGACATTTCAGAATAAATTGTATCATTAAAACATTGTCCAAAAACCACAGTATAGCCATCCATGTGTGAAGTTCAGATGACATGCAATTGTTGTAGCAGTAGCTGAACATTTACAGTATCTCATGTCATATTTATTCAGTTGTTTTTGTCCTTAGTAACAATGCTGTAATTGGCTAGAATATCTTACATAGGATATGGTTCATAATTGCAAATATAATTCATTTTGAACATTTTCTGAGGTTATTTTTCTGGGGCACGATCTTTAAAGTAATAGGTTTTCATTATCATGTGCTTTGCCACAGAATGGTGAGGCTTGTAAAGTTCGGTTGGAATCAGTTTGTTTTATCTTCATGTTTAAAACATACAGTAGATGTTATGTTTGTACTGTGGCTTTGAAGTCTTTAATGAGGTAACCAGGCTCTATATTGAATTGCAAGGTGACTTCTACAATCCTTGCCAAGTATTTGAGCAGACCATTGCTTCATAGAATATGACCATTGCAGGTTTTTTGCCATCATTGTGTGGTGTCCATTTTGTTTCACCTTCTTTCTTCTTATTCTGCATTACATTGTTTGTCTTCATACCTCATGTAATTTCCTTATGTCTTCCATTCTTAAAGTTAATTTTGCATACAGAGCCATGTGCCAGACCAATGTTTTTTCTTTAATTTCATGTTCATTTGTTAGATATTTCTTCTTCATTATTAATCCTGATTTCCCAGTTATTATTCTTGTATCTCTTTTATACGTTCATAGAATTCAGTTGGATATAGTTCTTTTATTTTAGGAAAGGAGCACAACTGTTGTTCAATTCAGATTATGACTCTTATCTCACTTAAAAAGACTGTGTGATACACAAAACTCCAATGTGACTTCTTCTGCACAGTTATCATCTTCTGTTTAACAGACTTCCAAAGCATCTATTTTTTCATTCAAAGCTGTTAAACTGTTAATAGTAAACTTTTATCTCAATTTTCCTTTTTACTTTTGACAAGTTTTTGTTGCACTGATTTTTGCTGAAAATTAATTAGCTGTTTTCTATACGTTACTGCCAAACCATAAAAAATGTGTCAAAACAGCACAGAAAGATGGCCAAGATGTGCGTTAGAGCCTTCTCCTAGATGTACAAAATATTCAATGATAATGTTTTCCTAAGACAAATGGGTAACCAAGCAACTGTACTGTACATGGAAATTCCAACAACGATGACTGCAGGTTGGTGTTATTTATAGCATAAGATAAAAGAACCAATAAGAGCTGGAAAAAGCTTCGGACAGTATACGAGAGAAGAGTCAGTAAAATGGTGGCATTCTCACTCAGACGACAAGACAGGGCAATGATGCATTGTGAAGCCTAAAGTAGAGAGAAAAAAACTACAAACACACAGGCAGAGTTGTTACAAACTGAGATCACGTGCCCAGAAAAAACAGAAAATAAAGAGGGAAAACCCCACATGAACTGTGTTAATACTCTGCAGACAAGCTAACTAAGCCCTTTACTGTTTACTGAGGAGATTCGTTTGTCACACTGTCTCCTGCTTTACATATCAACACCTTAACATCTGCAATATGTGCAAGCCTGAAAATGTGATATACCACTGTAATTCCAGACTGTAAAGATTTGAATTAATTTAATTAATCTGTCATTCCTGTAAGATTGGCAGCTGTAGCATTGCTTCCACATAAATGTAGCACAGTAAAGGTGAAATTGCTCAGCACTGGTGTATACCCCTTCCTACTAGCACAGAATCTGACTCCCCACACTACTTTTTACTGCTGCACCCAAAGCTATCCTGTTGAATATCTGCTTCTAAACTCAACTCCCGTTCTCCACAATATCTCTGTAGGCCTTGGCCAGCTTTCTCGACACAAAATATCTTGGCTGTGGTCCCAGACTCTATCTATCGCTCTTCTCAGCACAGGTGGTTGCACATATTTTCCTACATCCAAAGTGATTTTATTGGATGAATGATTTTGTTTTTTCCATATTCTGATTTGAAATTTTTAAGATGCATTTGAATATATGTTTTAGCCTGTGATTTCTTCTGAAAAGGTATTTTTTTCTGTGGGAAATCATCTGGTCCTTCTCCTCTCATAGATCATTCTTTTTGTACAGTACTGTATATCTCCCCCCCAGTGCCATGTTAGATCAGCTCATATTTCAGCAAACCCCACTGCTTTATTCTGCTTTAATTCATTAATCGTTTTTCACTACTTCTTCATTTGAAATACTAGAACCATGCTGGTGCTAGGCCCATCTTCATCTTCATTATTTGATCATCTGGCTTTGCTCTTTTCCAAGTAATTCCTCAAGGTATGGCTTCCCTCTCTTATTTTGGTTGTATCCAAAGTTCTTTCACCCTTGCCTTTAATTGTTGCTCTGCTTCCCATTTTTCTCTTTCCTGTCAAGCCTTTAACGTATTTAATCTTCCACATTGTGTCATATTTTCCATTTGATCACGTTTTTCTCCCCATATCTCCCTAGCCCTGTTGTTTTCCCTCTGTAGATCATTATTGACTCCTCTATAATTTCACCGTCCCTCTGTACTGTTACAGATCCCATCTGTCTGTTATCACAAAGCCACCTATTACTGGTACCTGGACAGTACTATTACTATTCCAAGCCTTTGTGCTTACTTTATCCCCCCCACCCCTTAAATACACTACTTGAACTGCTTTGTTTAGTTTTATTGCTTTCGACACTATTGTTTATTGTGGTGAGAACGATCTTTGAAATGTCTGAGTAAGAGGATTTTGTTTAATCCAGGAGAAAGAGAAAAGGAAGAAACAGCTAGCTTATGGAGGATCTACAAATAAAGTGACATTCGTCTGGGAGAGAGAGAAGCTGACACGGTCAAGTAAAATCAAAAGACTCTATCTTGCATAAGGCTCCATTGTAGTATGTGAGGGTGGACCCTAAAGGAAGTCTGCTGTTTCCTGAGGTTGTACAAACATCCTTAAGGCCAGATGTGGTGATTGGGTCCACAGAATAGAGAAAAATCATCTTCATTGAGCTCACGGTGCCACGGCAGGAAGCATGTGAGGAGGCCTCTGAGAGTAAAAGTGCCAAATACGAAGATCTGGTAGAAGACTGCAGAGGGAAAGGGTGGCAGACATGGTTGCTTCTGGCGGAGCTTGCATGCAGAGGATTCCCAGCACAATCAGTGTGGAGAATGCTGACAAACGTTGGATTGACTGGGAAAGACAGGAAGACAGCAGTCCAGAGGCTGAGAAAGGCAGAAGGGGAAGCCTCATGCTGGCTCTGGAACTGGAAAGAGGAGTTAAGCTGGAGGAGATAAGCAGTGACTGGCTATCACTCTTGACCTGCCATCATGAGGGTGTTATAGACAGGGGCTGAAACATGTGATGAAAGCTAAGCTCCATCTGATGACATCAACTCCTGGCCAACAGCAATAGTTAAAGCATCTACTGAATAAGGTGAGGGTCAGTAGGTGTACATAAGGCGCACAAAGTGTTAAATTGTACTAATTTTAAGTTTCTTTTCTGAATCAGAACCAAAAAAGGAAAAAAAAACTATACAAAATCCTCACCCATCCTAATTTTATTGAAACTCTGGCAAGTGACAGTGAATCTGTTCTTGTATTCCATTCTTTCTCATTGTTTTCCATTATTTCTCCATGATTATGTTGCAATGTATTTTAATTACTTTAATTCTAAAATGTACTTTTAAAAGCCAGATAAGGAAACTTAACATCTTTCCTCCTTTATGCGTAAAAGATGCCTTAGAGAGAAAAGAGAGCTCAGAATGAAAGTGAAGCTCAATATGCCATAAATCCTTGCTGTGCAAATGAATTAATGTGCTGCTCTGCATCAATATGCAGCCTCCTGTCTGACATGCATAATCTATTAGATGCGCACCAATTATCAGTGTGAACTACTATAAAACACAGACAAAATGACATAAGCTAAAAGCATGAACTGCTATTACTAAATTGTAGAAAAGACTGCACCTCTGCTACCATCAATAATTGGAGTTTGGTAATTGTCTTTGCATAATGGAGCATTGGGTCACCTACACACTATAACTTATGTTGAGTATATTTACACTTGAGACCAAAAGAGACCTTTCTCTACATCTATTCTCAGACTGAGACATATTACTAGTTTCCACCTTGGCCAACATTAGGAAATTTATTAGCCTGCATGAATTTGACATATTATACCACTAAATATTACATAAAACAAAATCAGGTACATTTATCATCCTACTGTAGCTTCTTCTGACCTGTGTTAGGTGAGGAAAAGAAGAATAAAAAAAAAACAAAATTTGAGTTTGAAATATTGGCCTAGAAGACCCTGCTTGTTCCAGCATTTCTTTAGTTATTGCAATAGTTCTATTGCAATAGAAGGTAATAATGATAAATTATACCCACACAAACTGTCCATTGTTAGAAAATGTTTTTATTGTTAGCAAGAATTTACTCCTCTGAAGTGTAGACCTTCAGAATATGGTAGCAGAGAAGAAAACTCAGGACATGGCTTCTGATGTTACCTTTCAGTATGTTAGGTTTTGCTCAACAACAGAGTCTTGAGCTGCTGAACCCAAGAAGTCAATGCTCAGTTAGTGTCAGTTTTATCCTTGAGCTGCTCTATGAGTTTCATATCCATGATAGGTTAACTTACTAACTGTAGAGCAAATTCTCCATCTGTACTACAGAATCACAAATACAAAAACACAACTTTTCTTTCTAGGCTCCAGCCAAATTGTAGCACTAGACCATAAGCAGCTACTCATTAAATCCACTATAGGTTCCACACAACTGTATGTATCATAAGAGCACATAATTTGTGATTTTGATTTATTTTCATTAAGATACTGTTAGGTGAGATACATTAATTAATGTATGTATTCATGTTTGTGTAGTGTGTTGTATCAAGTATTACAGCAACCATCTTTGAGCAGAGATAAAAAATGTTTCATACATAATTGTATATGAATTATGCATTATGCTGTTTTATTTTACAGAATTACATACATAAATATAAGGCAATATGTGTCATAAATCTTAAATTATTATGTGCTACATAAGCCGTTGGCTGGTTCACAGAAAAGAAGAGCCATTGGGTTATCAAAGTAAACAATAAGAAAGTCAATAACCTATTATCATTTTATCATAAAGGATTTCCATAGAAATATTCCCTTTTCAATAAAGTTCCATGCACTGAAACTCCACTGATGCAGTAAGATGGATGATAATGTAACATTCATCTTTATGAATATTAACGATTATCAGAAGAGAAAATCATCCCCAAAATAGTAATAATAATTTATCTTTACTTGTATGTAAATACTCTGTTAGTGTTCCAATTGATTTGATGGTTGAAATGGTTGAAGCATGCAGTCAGAAAATATTACATATCGTTACTTTTCATTCTCTGCATGAAATCCAAGCATTGTTTAATGCATTAATAATGAAAGAACAATGTTTTAGTAATACTAACTATGGTAGGAAAAAGCAATCATATTTAATAAATAAATTAAACAGACCTGATAACCAAATTGATCAAATTGCACAGTTTGTCCCTAAAACGTAATTACTCTCTAGCTTATCGGATGTGCTACCATTAAATGGTAGAGGTATTCAAGAAACAGAATGTTGCTTGCACAATTGATGTTGGGCGACTCAATGAATATCTGAAAAGAATCACAGGTACCCAACGGGTATTCCTGTGACAGGGGAAATCTTTTTATAATTAAATCCTAAATGACATGCAGCTGCTTGAATCCATGTAGGCCCCTGCATTAAATGCAACTGCAAACCCATGGATATAAAGTAATATCCAATGTTTTCACAATTGACAGCATTCTTTCATCTGAACATTCATTGTCATTACTTATATAGCAAAACATCTATGTGTTGCAGTTTTCCCTCAGAAAGATTATCTGTTGGTATCTTCTGTACCAAACCCTATTCAGAAAAAAAGGCGTTAATGTTTAAGGGTCACTTTTCTTTTCTTATCAGTACCTGTCATCTGAAGCTGAGATTGGCTGGACTGGCAGGCACAGTGCAGTTAAAAGCATGTCATCCTGGGGCACTTGTGTTGCCATAGGAGCTTGAATCAGGCTCTCTGCCTATTCCCATGGCACCGCACTGCACTGGGTGTCAGGAGTGTTTTGCGTGTTGAGGATTATGTTGCTGACAGCATCAGTCTCCTTCACAGCAGGAGTTACGGGACAGAAGCATTAAATGAGTCTGCATAGTCACTCTAGCAGCCTCTAGATTTCCCTGTAGCACCAGACTTCTTCATTTCAGGGCACCATCAGAGACTTATTCACCCAACAATATATGCACACATAATTTTCTTCCCCTTCGGTTTCACTCTGCTGTCCCCAGGCTCTCTCTGTCTCTTTCTTGTCTTCATTGACACAGCCTATTCACGTCCTTGTAATTGTAATTAATGCAATAATTTGAAATGAATTAAGAAATCAACATTGAACATTACATTTGATCAGATCGGGGGACACTCAATACACATGAATAGTCCACAAGCTCCAGTTAAAACCGTGTCTAAGTTGCTGCTCTAGGTAGCCTAGGAGACTTTGACTTTGCAGGCTGGAAAGATAAAAAACATTTTTCTGCTTGCTCTCCAATTAACACAGCCTCTAACCTAAGCGCCTGTGGTAAGCAGTTGTGCAGCATCCAGAGAGTGTTTTCTCTAGTCCTGAGAGGCTTAGAATAGGGTATCATTAGGTTTGCTGTTACTTTGGCTTTTTTTCTACAGGGGGCATAGCACAGGCATCAAATGATTCAAACAATTCTATGACATCCTGCTGTGAGCTTTCATTGCAATAACCAGTCAATGGTATATTTAATATTAATTTATTTAATAATAATATGGACATCGTTTTTTTTTCTCATCCCACTAACGTACAGCACAGAAAAAATACCATGAACGTTTACCAAAAAAATATTCATCTTAAGTATTATGCACCTAAAGAAGGACAATTTCTGAAGGGAACATCCAAAACTTTTAGCTTACTAATAATTAATTCACTCTTTGCATTTAACTGAAATATTATCTCTGAAACCCATCTTTCATTACCGTGAGGGACTTAACATTGTTTTCTTAAATTCTTTAAGTTCATGATTAACACATATCATAACTGAATCATTTCCATTCTTTTGTTCTTTGGGGTACTTTCACAACACAGTATGAGTTTCGTTTCATACGTAAACAACTGCAAACAAACATTTACTTAAAAAACCTCATACTTGTCTGCAACAGGGATTGCTGGGAACTTTTATGGCATGTATTTCCTTAAACTAACATCAGTTTCAGTTTGATATAAACTCTTTTATATGTAATCTGCTTTGCCAGTTTTAGGGGTTCAGAAAAGTATTTAGTTCAGCACCACATAACAATGTGAACTCCATTGTCTAGACTGAGGTTATGAGACAACACCAAAAAAAAGAAAATCAATAATGTCCCTGGGACTCCTAATCACCCTATTATTGTTTGTATGTTTGTCAATGCCGGGTCTCTAAAGACTTTTGTAAAAGGTCATGTAGATCTTGGAAAATGTATATAATGCCTTGAACATATCTTTTATAACACTATATTACTGAGGTTAGCACACCAGTCTCTGTTTCAATAAAAATCCCATACATACGTGATAAAAACTGTCCCTGACAAAAGGTATTCAGGTTGTGTATTAGTATAATTTATGGTCATAGTTGATTATTCAGTGGAGGACAATTTCCAGTTCACTTGCAGTTTTAGGACCTTTCTGTGGTTTCAGCTTGGAGCTTCAGAAATGTTCAGGAACAATAAAAAAACAAATCAATTACATGCTTTTGGGTCTAATGGAAGAATGAGATGCTGCACAAAGTCTTACAGAAAAAGCGTGACACAAAAACAGCTACTGTACAGTACACCAGTCACTGAGACCAAGGTATTTAATTACACCCTTAAAAAAATAAGAAAGGTTACAAACAAGAGGAAACCATTTGGCCCATCTAGCTCAGTTGGTAGTTAGTAGTTAAATGATCCTAGGATCTCATCCAGCTGTTTATTGAAAGAAACCAGGTTATTGGATAGGTAACAATATGGACAGGTACGTAGCTTGTTCATAAGCCATAACCTTTTGGGTAATCCTGTTTTTGGTTTTAAATCCACTTTCATGTAGTTTCCATTTTTGTCCTCTAGGTCTTGTGTCACCGTTCATTCTGAAGGAACCCTCTTTGCAACTGCTTTTGAGAGTTTTAATACAGCTATGAGGTCAACTTAAAGTCTTCTCTTTTCAAGACTATTAACTGCAACAAAAAATAATCAAAAAGAGAATATTTCGGCCAGATGTCTAGTGATCACATGTTAGATTCTGCTTGTCACCTGGCCACATGTTTTTTGTTTTGAGTTCATCTTAACTTCTAGAAGCTTTCAGGGGTACACTGTGATTTAGTTTGTTCCAGGCCTGCCTGGATTTTTTCTGAGTCCACAAAAGTCCAAACCTACGGACAACATTCCAAGACCATTTGTTTGTGGTATACGGGATCTAAAAAGATGGGAAACTCCACACCCTGCATACATACAGTGAACCAGAAAACAAGAGAAATTTTAAAACCTAAAATCTTTCACTTGATTGTTGTGACAGTAAAATATCTTGGGATCATTTTAAATCATAACATAGCACGTTGCAATCATTTTTCTCCATATTACATAAATATTATTTCTTTCTCCCAAGAGGTATTTATTGCATTACCACTTTTATAACACTGGTACTGCTAACTTCAATCCTTATATCTGCACATTAGCTGCAAATGACAATGAAGAATACACAGTGACACATGCGCATCTTTCTTTTCTCACTGGACGGTGACATTGCTTCATTTACTAGTTGTAGAACAATGTGATGACACAAATATTAGTTTGCTACTACCTTGTTGAAGGGTTTATTGATGCTAATACATGCCTGGAATCTGGACATGTGAGCAGGGACATGACAGCAATGTATTGTTGCTCATGAAATATCCCAGTTGCTTTGTTCAGATGTTTGTCAATTTTCCTGCCATACACACTTAAACTTGCTGTTACATAATATCTCTTCACAGTATATGGAAATGCATGGCACACAATGTCCTCGTGAAGAACATTTGCCTTTCGTTATTGGTTGATAAGGTGCTACCAGGTGCTAAAATGGCAACAACAGAAAACAAGAAGACTCCCACTGTTGGGCATTGTCAAACCCCCTGTGATCTGTTATATATCTTCATGACAGCACTCAAAGCATACTCTCATTTACCACCAGCTGAGGGATGCATACAAGCAATAGTCTGAGATAAAAGGCATATTACAAAGGCTGATTACGCAGATCCTATGAGATGCTTTTTGTTCCAGAGCCGGGCAATCCAGCCCTTACTGAACTGTGTGCTCTCACTTACCTCCCCAGGACTGTAATAATTGCTGTGGCCACAGGCAGTGCCAGTCGTTGTCAGATAGGCTTTGATGCATCAAAGTTTATCAGTGCCATGACTGAGACTACTACTACTACTGCATTGAAAATGATAAAGTGTAGCAAATTTCTCAATGAACTACAGCTATGTACAAATCCCTGCCATGTCAATAGCAGGTGCCTTGCCATAGAGATTATATGTACATACTAAATAACCAAACACAAAACAAAGCAGGCAAAATATACAGTAGTGGATGGTAAATTAACCTTGTGCACCATCCATTCTGTGTTTCACATGCTCATGCGGAATGCAGACATCCCAGGTTAATTACAAACTGTTGAATATTTAGAAATTAATCAATGAAAATGATACCGGTCTGTGATGCAGTGAAGCAGCAGTGCTATCTGCAGGAATGGTTGGAATAGTTAGAGGCACATACTGTAAGTTCTTTGTTCTCTGGCACAGCTTTGATGAAAAGAGTAATAATTCATGCACACTGGGATAAACACATCTTTATAAAGAATGACAATACACTCACCAACAACACACAACATAAACATACTGTACAAGTTACGCTATTTACAGTACAACATTAATAACAAGGTCCTAAAGTCCAAAAAAACCCTGGACTGTTACCAAGTACGTGACTCTTATATAACAAAGGCCTACAAAGGCCAATAGTGGAGATAAGCTGTCTTCTAAACTAAACAGAATATGATCTGCAGTTAAATCTCTTTCTCTGCACAATCAGATGCTACAAAATGAACCTATCTCCCTCTTCTAAAAAATGCACTCACTATCCAGGAAAGGCCATTTTTAACCAAGGGATTCTATACACAGAAATCAGAGTTCCCCCGACTGTTCCTACTTTATAAATATGTATTATGTATCCACAGCATTTCTAGAATGTGTATTTGCAACCTTCCAGGCTTGTGTGTTGAAAATCTGCAGAAATTAATCAAAATATTAACCTAAAACCATTAAATGCTTAGAACTATGAAGATTATACAAACATTCATGATATTTCCTAAATGTTACAAGATTTCATTTACTTAAAAAATGGCGGTTGTAATGATCTTCTGAATGAGCATGTTTTAAGGCTAAGCTAGGGTTAGAAAACCCAATATATTATGGTTTCACCTGTCAATATGGTCGTGCATTAAATGCGAAAGATAAAAGATTTTACAAAGTATAATCAATCCTTTTCAAACTTTTGATTGGAGAACATTTTTGACTACAAAATATAATCAATAGTTTTCAAACTTTTGATTGCCAACAATTTAGACTAATTTTAACTTTTAGAACTAATACAATGTAAACAGATTTTTTTACAAAAATGTAAAGGTAAGAGCAATATATCTTCCTACATTTAGTACATTTAGCTTAGTCTTTCTTGAATGTGTGACGATTATTTTCAGGCTACGCTAAGGTGAGGGTTAGAACGCCTAGTACATTTTGGATTTACATGTTAATATGTCTGTTATTTAAATGACAAATATAAAACAGTTTGACAAGCAGAATATTTTTTTTCCAACCATTAATCTGAATGTAATTTAAACTGTATTAACTACTAAGAGTATTGACATGTATACTGTCATTTCCATCTGGAAAACAAAATGCAAAGGTAACAGAAAAATATTACATTTTCTATATTTCAATTACTGTATGTCCTAAAGCACAGTCATACAGTACACATGTCTAGATGTTGTTGGAAAGCTATCTGAATGTGTATCTGAGTTCTTTCAATCATTAAAATATGCTTCACTGAATCACAGGTAACAATGCCACCTACAAAGGATTTAAAATGTATCACCTGTGATTAAAATCCTATTTATGACACATATTAATTTATGTGAAATGTGCTATTAAGTGGTTTTCTGAACAAAGATGAATTTCAGGTTGAGCTACTGTAGGTTTAAGGTTAGAATACCCATTCCATTTGGCTTCACTTGCCAATATGGTTGAGATTTAAATGTCAAAAGAGAGTTTACAAAGTATAAACTTAAAAAAAAAACTTTTGATTTGAGGGCAATTTAGACTGATTTTATTATTAAGAATAATACATTGTAGCCTTGTATTATTGTATAAATGTGCAGGTCCTACAGTACATTTCACTTATGTCCTGAAACATAAAAATATGTTCAAAAATATCTGGGAAAGCTGACCCTAACCCTAGCTCAGTCTTATTTGTAGCCTTTCTGGAATGTGTATCTGAATCTTTGCAAAACCATATACATTTAAGATGTGAATCAATGAATTATAATATTAGCCTGAAATATCTACTGGAAATTCTACTTGAAAAGTATGGACTTAAGTATGGAATTTATTAATTGCAATTCATTTTCTATTTTTAATGAGCTTTTACAGTACTTATTTGAAATGTACTGCTGAAAGGTCTTCTGAATGTGGATGGCTTTTAGGCTGAACTAGAATTGGAGGTACAATTATGCAGTAAATATCGGCTTACTTGTCAATAAGATTTTATAAAGTATGATCACTCACACCAGGGCCTGTATCCCAGAAGCATATTACTCTACCAGTTTGTCCTTCCTGTGGGAGGAAACCAGAGCACCTTGTGAAAACCAGCTTAAACATGGGGAGAACACACAGTGAACTTGTGGATTTAGAACGTACCTGCGTGTTCAGTTGCAGACTATTTGGGGTACTATTATCATCTCCAGAACTTAGCTCAATTGCAACATAAAATCCTGCAGAACAAAGTTGGAAAGTAGGTGAACTTGTGCTTAGTACAGTGCTAAGGGCTCAGCAGTGTTGTTTTTCTAATTAGCATGAATTGCAGGGGGCTCTGAATCGGAATATTTCAATTAATCTGATCAGTAAATTAATATTTAGGTTATATTAATACATAATTATTACTTTGTCTGTCTCATGTTTGTACTGTATATACAGTAACTGAATGTCCCTGACAATATAATGTTAGTATTTTTCATTGTTTCAGTTGATAGGTTCGGAAGATTTTAAAATGCAACTAATTTAATTTCAGTCCTCTGACTTGCGGAACTCAAAGTTCCAGGATCTGCAAAACACTTTTGCAGGCTTCAGTTTTACAGGTTTGTAAAAGAGATAATAGCTTATGGATAATACCATATCCTGTTCGAAGTCCTTGCCAGTAAAATTTGTTCAGAGAAAGGAGCAGTTTCACCGCTCTCAGCATTTGGATCAACACGCCTCTGTGAGCAGGTATTTTCACACATGAAGTCAGTTTGTTGTCCTTCACATAGCCAGTAAACAACTGGACATGTGACAACTGGACATAGTAAGATGTGCATATTAATTGATTAATTTGAGATATTATTATATTTTAATACTACATGTTTATTAATAAAAATGTAAGTAGGGCTATTATTGACATTAAGAAAGTATCAATGGCACACAAAACAAGTGCATGAGTTACCTCTTGGCTTCTGACCCCTCTGTTAGGCAATATGTTCCATACTTTGACTATCATTAGATGACTGTGGCTAGAATTCCTCAAATGGCAGAGTAATAATAATAATAATAATAATAATAATAATAATAATAATAATAATAATAATAATAATAATAATAATAAACTTTCTTTTATATAGAGCCTTTAAAGGGGGCTTCTCAAAGTGCTTTAGAGAATGACAACAACAATAAATAAAACAAATACACAATATAAGATAAAACACAATTACAATATACAGAGGAGACCGTGGATGGCGGTACTAAGAAAAGCAGAGGGGTGAAGAATGGAACAGTTAAGTAAAGGCTCTTCTAAAGAAGAAGGTTTTGAGTCTGGATTTGAAGAAGTTTATAGAAGGTGACTCTCTGATATCCTTGGGCAGAGAGTTCCAGAGCTTGGAGGTATAACAGGAGAAGGCCCTGTCACCCATACAATGTAGACGGGCTTGGGGGACAGTAAGTAGACCAGAATTTGAAGAGCAAAGGTTGCGAGGTGGGGATTAGAGCGATAATAGTTCAGACAGATACTGAGGTGCCAAGCCATGCAGAGCCTTATAGGTGAGCATGAGGATTTTAAAGTCCATGCGGAATTTAACAGGAAGCCTGTGCAAGGACTCCAGGATAGGAGTAATGCGATCACTTGCACTAGACCTGGTCAGGATTCTGGCAGCTGAATTTTGGACATACCCCAGTGCGTAGGGCATTACAGTAGTCAATTCGAGAGAACACAAATGTGTTGATCAGCTTTTCAGCCACAGTTAGTGATAGCATAGGATGTAGTCTAGCGATATTTCCAAGGTGAAAAAATATGTTTTTTTGAGTTAACTCAAGAACTCAAGTAGACCTGGTCAAGCTGTGCTGGGACTGGGTGAGCAAAGGGTATCCTCAACATGCCACACATCAGTGAGCCCTTTTGCCAAGTGTCTCTGACCATGCAGTATTCTCAGTGAGAGCCATATCACTCTTCCACTTGATCTGCTATGGATGCTAAATTGTACATTTCAGAAAGAGGTATGCATATCCTTATTGCTTATGTCCCTCCATACAGTCAGTCCTGCTGGGAAGCTCTGCAAAACTGAAAACCTTTCTTCAGATATTTCTAGCAACACTGTTTTTGCTGCACAACTCTGCTATGGTCTCGACCTTAACCACATGAAGCACATCTGGATAATCCAATTGTTCACCGCAAAAAATTCTGAAAACTCACTCCCTCACCCAGACTCTGTTTTTCAGCCTTGAATACATAGCATTGCACCAGAAAACATTATTTCCACTCAGCTTTTCCCACTATGGTTCCGCTGTGCATGTTCAAGTGTGTTCATCAGCATTTTACTACAAATGTGCTTAAATTTATTATTTGCCACAGGTGTTCCAGCACATCCACAACACCATTATTTACATAGGAAAAATAAACCCATGGTAAGCATAATAAACCAGCACAATAACAGCACATAATGATCTGGAGCAAAGGAAGACATATCATATGTCAAAAACCCCTATCCCCATTAGCTGTACCCCAGCAAGAGATGTTAATACACAATGAAGGGAAGGTACAGTAAGTAGGTGATAAATATAAATGGGTCATATATTAACATTAAAAGATTGAACCATAAATCGCTGAGGCAAAGAAAAACTGCAAATTCCTTAAGCCGTGTCACTGGAGACAGGGAATAATTAACTAGGAAAAGGGGAGGATATAACACAATGGCTACATCTGTTGGGAAGTTATCTTCTGAATCTTTGGGGTCTCCAGATATGTGTAAGAAGAGCCAAGTGACTCTTTTACGGAAACAAAGGTTAAAGCAGGAGACAACCAATCAGTTTAAACTTTGGATTTGCAGTAAGAATGTATAAAAGCTGACAGATAATAAGAAACATATAAGATAATAAGACTAAAGGTTAAATGCTTAATTATTATGCCAGCGGCCATATTACCCTGCAGCTCACAACTGGCAACCCACTGAATCTAAGTAGGCATGAGCCTGGTCAGTACCTGGATGGGAGACTTCCTGGGGAAAAACTAAAATGGCTGCAGGAAGAGGTGTTAGTGCAGCCAGCAGGGGGCACTAACTCTGGGGTCTATTGAGTCCTAATTCCCCAGTATAGTGATGGGGACACTATCTATGAATTGGCTTCATTACTCTGCTCTCCTCCCCACTGATAGCTGATGTGTGGTGAGCGTTCTGGTGCACTATGGCTGCCGTCGCATCATCCAGGTGTGGCTGCACCTGCAAAGTTCCTTGAGTGGAGTGTCTAGAAAAGTGCTATATAATTGTAAGCAATTATTATTATTACCAATAAAACACTTTAAATGAATTCAAAATATGTGTAGTTAATAAACACGTTTCATTATTCCATACCCAGTAGCTAAATGGATGTTGGTATCCCTGTTTAGTTATGACAGTGTTAGCTAAACTGGAGTTATACATTTGACAGGATCTACTCCGTAATAATTAAACCCTTTCCCAGAAAAATAGAAACCTAGAATGTTATTACCATTAGGCGCACAATAATTTAATGAATCCTGAGATTAAAGCCATGAAAGCATGCAAATTCCTATTGTTGTTAACTCACATTTTATTCTGCAAACAAAAATGTTAAAGTGAGATCTTTCTATTAAACGTAAGATAGCTGGCAGTGGAAAATCCCTAGATAAAACAGTATATTTACAATCATTTAAAAAGTAACAAGGCACATTTGGTATCACACAAGCTTGCAGGTGACATCATTTCCCACAGAACAGATGCTAAAATTTGCCCTGTACAAAACAAGCTGACCTTTGAAGTGTACTGACTAGAGCTCAGCTGTTTGAGCTGTGTGCTCAAGAGTTTTTGAGCCCTTGTGACAAAAAGAATATATATTATTGAAGTAATTCCTGTATTATTACAGGTTTAAGCTGATAAGATTTAATCATCACTGTCAGTGCCAAGATTCCACAGTCTATTTAACAAGCAAATGAGCCATCTAGAAAAAATATATATGAAAAAATATCCATTTAAAACAGTGTAAATAAACATCAAAGTAGTAGATAAAAAATAACTCATAGTAACGTGGAATAATGCGATTGTCAAGGACCCAAACAAGCTAAGCCTAGAGCAGTAAAGCCTATTAAACCAATGCTGATTAAATAGTAATGAACTGGATCTGAGTAGAGATGCAGAAATAAGAAGGGATTATGGGAAATGCACTCCAGTGTCCTCTTGGCCTCGTTTACTGTGTCTGGGTCCAAAGGCTCTCACTGTTCATGTATAAATCTACAGCTCATGGCAATGCTTTCTTATATTCAGTGCAAAAGCAAAGTGCTATTCTATTAGCTTTTTTAAAGACATGGCACTACCACAAGCCATGTCATTATAATGTATAATACACAAATTTACTGCAGATTGCTTTCATCTGAGGAAAATAGCTGCAGCAAGACAGAAAATGAAGAAGCAAGGATCCTGCAGAAACCCTCCATTGCTTTTGAACAGAATCCAATTTACAAAGGCAATGAGGGATATGACACATAATGTATACTAATTTCAAATCTGCAATGTAACTTCTAACTTTTTATGTACATTTTATGATTCTACACAGGGTACTCTGTATTGAACCCTATAAGAAAAAAGAGGTCTATTGGCCTCTTGTTCAGTTTGAATTACACAATGTGGTAAAAACAGAAGTATACCACCTTAATAATTTATGATATAACATATTTGACCTTCATATAGTCTTCACCAAGTGGTAAAAATAATACACAAAAAGTCATTTTTTGTGCAATTTTGTGCATATTCATTTAAAAAATCAGCCTACAATCACAATATCTTTGTGTGAAATAGTAAGTACACCCCTTTAGTAAGTTGTGGTTCCCCCTTCAACATCAACAACTTGATTAAAACACTTCCTGTAAGAGTTCAACAGTTTCTCACATTGCCTGGGAGGAATTCTGGCCCACTTCTCTTTAGAGAACTGCTTAAAATCTGTCATGTTTGAGGGATTTCTTCTATGCAGTATGGGGTTTGGGCCTGGACTTGGACTTGGTCATTTTCAAAATACTGAACAACTTTTTCTTTGTCAGAGATGTGCTTGCATATTTTGGATCATTGTCCTGTTGCAAGATGCACCTTTTGTTAAGCTATAGTTGTCGGACAGAGGGTCTAACATTCTGCACTAGAATACTCTGGAACAGTGCGGAATTCATGGGAGATTGAATGATAGCAAGGCATCCAGGTCCCGAAGCAGCAAAGTAGGCCCAAACCATTATCCTCCCATCACTGTGCTTGATGGTTGGTATAAGGTTCTTGTGCTAAAGGCACATGATATGACATTTTGTATTATGGTCAGACAACTCTACTTCTGATTCAACTATCAAGTCCAGAAGTCTTGTTTTTCATTTAATTGATGTTTTGCAAACAGGCCATACAGCAGTGTTCTTCTTGGAGAGCAAAGGTTTTCAACTGGCAATCCTTCTATGGAAGCCTTTCCTATTCAGTTGGTTTTGAAACCCTTCCCAGACTGATAAGCTGCAAAAATATTTCTCTAAGTCTCTAAGACCTTATATAAGACAGATTTCTTTTGATTGAGTCATGATGTGTTACCACACATCTGAGTGCTTAATACAGAGTTCTGAGTGCTGACACAGTTTTGTATTTTATATACAGGTGGAAGCACTTCCTGATGATCAGCTCATCATTTCCACATATAAATCTACTGTACATACTCTCTTAATTGAGATGGTAGAATTTAGGTTCACACAAAGATATTAAATGCTAGCTGATTTATGTACTAATATAATTGAAATAATAAATTCAAAAATGATCATGTATAATTTCCGTGTGTTATTTCTCAAATGAGGTTAATACTGTTAGGACTTGGTGAGGACTAGGTGAGGACAAAATATGACACTTTGTATTAAACCATAAAATCTTAAGGAGGCGTACTTACTTTCTCACCACAGTGTATATGAGCCCTAAGGCTATAAAAGAGCAAATGTTATAGGTTCATGTAAATGCTTAGATGTTTTTAGAATGTTTTTCTTCCATATTTACCCCGCCCAATACAAAACAGGGAGTGCATCAATCTTATTTTATTCAGGTTTAGCATAATTGTTTTTTCAGGAAGACCTAAAACAGCTTTTATTCACCTAAAATAAATAAAAAATAACTAAGGGGTTTGAAAAACCACTCCTGGCACGTCTTAGCCATTGTATACTACCTAGAGGCAAAAAGCATAACAGTCAAATTAGGTCAATCAGCATAGCTACCGATGCCTTTTCATCTTACATTCACATGTATTTTTAAAGTCACTAATATTTACATATGCACACACACAGTCAAACATTGCTCTGCAGTGTCTGGTTAGAAAAGATGACTTATGGCATATGACTACATCACTTCCAATGAAGGCCAAGGATTTGTAATATGCAGAAATGCTGCATGTATGCCATCTGGGCCCTGCCTTTTCTTGGTTATGAATTACATTAAATTGAACCCAAGAGGAAAGCCACATGTTCATTAAGAAGACAGCTTAACCATCAATAACCCCCCACAGTCAGGGATAACATTTTTGAAGGCTCTTTGTAAAAAGTGGAGGAGAACAAAAAAAAATATTTCCCCCCCTTTGTCCAGTTTTTATACCATTGCAAGATCACTGCAAAGTTAATTTGTCAGGTTATAAATGACCTCTTCACGTTAAAGCTGAACGCTCCAGATCACAAATGTATGCAACAGCGAGACAAGGATATTGGAGGCATTTCTGTACTGCAGGGAAATGGCTTTGTTGTCAAGCTGCGGTAAGATATATAGAAATGCTATGGGATACATGACCGTTTCATCAGTTGCTGTGTTGTTGATGGCCTGTGAACATCCAAGGGGAGAAAATCATCTTTTATCACTATTGTGTACCACACAGGTCCAGATGGAGGATAAAACATGCATGAGTTGCCTGCAGCTCTGAAAATAATTATACTCATTTGCCAGAAATGTAGAAAGTGCATCCAACCAAGTCACCACCCATCATAGTGACACTCCTTTTGCATACTGATGAAGTTTAGAGACAGAGACAATGGCTCCAGAGCTCAATATTAGCAAATGGAAAGATGTAGTGTAGAGGGGGTGGGGCGAGGGATGCATGTGTGTGTGTGTGTGTGTGTATGTATGTGTGTGTGTGCGTGCATTTGTGTGAAGTTGATAGGGATACCGTGAAGCGCTGGTGCTATAGGATTAATTGTGACATCATCTTACATTATGCAGCATTTTGCTTAAGCTGCATATCAAAAAGAGACTGTTTGTCAGCCTTGTAGGACATTTAGCTTTAAAGTAGAGGTTCAGCAAGGTTTTCTAATTCATGTAAAATAAGATGGGAAAATATTTTTTTTCCTGTGTCCTGTGGAGCTGACTTAGGAGGCCATGATATGGCAGGGAATCTAAGAGCACCGTACAGTATGTGCATGTTAAGCTCAGCAGCCACTGCAGAGGTAATTGATGAATGGTTGTTTAAAGTGTAGAATGTGAATGAATACAAGTGAGACCCCTGAGAATAATCCTTTGTATTGTAATCAGGCCTGCTGATACACCCTGCCTTAACTAATAGCCATGAAAGGGAAGATATTTAAAGCACTTCTTTTTAATTTAGATTGCAGGGTAAAACTATCCTACAGTGCACAAATCTATAGAAAACTCAAACCATTTCGGGACACAACAAAAAGCCCAAAAAGCACACAAAACATCTGAAAATGCATTTCAGCCTGGTTTAAAGAAAATATTTTTTCTTCCTTATTTAGAAATATCCCATACACACGAGCATACTCTGGCACTGGGATTGAAAAGGAAGAAATACTTCACTGTTTTATCTAAGACAGAGCATCAAAGATGCAGAACTGTTTTGATATCAAAGAGAAGGTCTTAAAACAGTGTTTAGTTTTTATGGTACTTCTGTTGTTTTTATTCATACAGAGCATTACAGTGTACAGTCTGTGGCCTATTAAAGAAAACAGAACATCCCACAATTCTGGAAAATATGTCAGATTATTAACTTCCTGAAATTTACCCAAGGATGGTCTTGCATTTGAAATTTTATTATTAGCCTACCTAACAGATTAAATATACATTTCCCTAATCTGAATATTTAGAATGCTTTTTGTATATGCAATTGAGTTCCAAAGACTAGCCTTTTGTACTTTTTGCAACACCCGGTTAATGAGTAAAGTAGTGTTAGCACCAACACAGCCAAGGTACAGAAGGCGCTGCATTGTCTCCCATAACAACCTGTTAAGATTCCTACATCATCCATTTACTTACTGAACTCGCCAAGCAAGGTTCAGGCACTATCCGAGTAAGTGTACCACCAACAAAAAATGTACCATCCAAGAATACATCAACAAAGTTGAGACATAAGATCTCTAATCAGGTTAGTCACCATGTGGCTAGATAAAGGTCATATGCTGTCACAATCTATGGTGCACAATGTTTACTTCACAATAAAAAGCCACACACAGGTGTCTCCCATCCCCCGATCCAGCATGGGGAGACAAATGGTATGTCCTGCCAGAACGTTGCACTGCATTTGTGGCAGAAGGACTCCACAAGACAAGACATTGACTTTACTACCGTGGGTGAAGTCCATCAAGCTTAAGCAGAGCATCACAAGGAATACGGAGGCAGCTATATTTCCTTCCAGAAGGGAAAATCAGAGGAAGAGCGTCAAAATCATGAACATGGGACTTGCTGTGAAATCATCAACAAAACAGCAGGGAACCAATGTGACTTCATGATTTTTTCATATCACCATACTAGATTCAGACAAAGAAACAAAATGAAGACACCTTATACGACAAGCTTAACCAAATTCTTTCAGTTCTGGAATGGAACCACTGGCAAAGATAGACTTTGGAGGGCCCGCTCCAATAATAATAATAATAATAATAATAATAATAATAATAATAATAAACTTTATTTTATATAGCGCCTTTAAAGGTGGCTTCTCAAAGCGCTTTACAGGATGACAATAACAATGAATAAGAAGACTACAACAATAAATAAGAAAATTTCACAAGACAGGACACAATTATAATTACAACAATACAACAATAACAATAGAGGAGACCGTGGAAGATGGTATTAAGAAGAGCAGAGGGGTGAAGAATGGAAGCAGTTAAGTAAAGGCTTTTCTGAAAAGGAGGGTTTTGAGTCTGGATTTGAAGGAGTTTAGAGAAGGTGATGGCATTCTTCACCTTATCAGGTAACAGATCATGGGTTCATTATCACCAACACCCTCTTTCTCCAGAAAAACAGAACTAAAGATCGTGTCAACATTAGCATTCCCAACACTGGTATCTGAATAATTATGGTATTGTCTGTGGCTATATTCACTAAGACATTCAAAACACACAACACAAAATTAATGAGAAGAAATGATGACTAGCGGACTGATTACCATCTTAGCCATTACATTATGTCTATCAAACATGACCTGAAGAAGTATCAATGTCCCTGGAAAATTAATATTGAAGCTATGAAGCACCCGACCAAATACAATATTTCAAAGAAAGCATCAGGTAATCTTATTGACTCAAGCAAGAGCAGAAGAAAAGTGCTCACCTGGGGAGGCATGAAGACAAATATCACCAGCTACTGCAAAGGGGCACTTGAATTTTGTACCAGGAAATATCAAGACTGGTTTGATGAAAATGACCAGATGATCAACTGATTAACTTATCAAGTGTAAGAGAACCAGCAGGGAATGATCCAAAATCCAAGCAGAAGCAGCAGGTTCACCAACAAGAAAAAGCAGTGGTTCAAAGGAGAAATTCATGACACAGAGAACAGGTGGTGTAGAGACAAAGTAAAGGTCATTCAATATCTTGCAGACATAAACAATATTTGTGTTTTTTTCACTGACACAGAGCCTGTTTATAGCTAGACTAACCATTGTCTAGTCCATTTGCAACCTACAGTAAGTAAATGAGAGACCTGATCAAGGAGAAGCAGGCATTCAACACTAGTTGGAGGCAGCATTTTGAAGACCTATTTTATCACCTATCCAGTTTCACTAATATTATAACCAATTTCTTATCACAACACTTAATTAGAAAAAAGCACGGACCTCTACCAACACTTAATGAGGTGATGGCAGTTATCAGGCAAATTGAGAACAATAGAGAGGCAGAAAGTGATGGAACTAACACCAAACCTTTAAAGTCTGGAATGAAGAAGTAATATCAAACAAATTCAAGGATGCTACAGTACGTAATCTTCAAGAACTCAACTATGGAAATTACAGAGGTTTCTCTTTGCTATTCATCATAGGTAAGATCAAGAATACCACTGAAGCATGCCATTCCATTTGCTCTTCAACAGGCTCAGCCAATGTGATTTTTACAGTTCATTCATTATAGGAAATTTGTTGTGAGTGACTCCAGCTTCTCTACTTTGAGTTCTTGACTGGACAAGGACTTTTCACTCTGTGTATTGGACCTCACTCTGCAGTACTCTACTGCAATATTGCCCCTACAATTCATTAGCATTGCCTGCTTCATCACGATCTGTACATTAGTCTTTAGGAATTGATCCATTAGAAAACCCTTTGAAGTATAGTGTGAATAGGAATCAGACAAGGAGTGTCAACTGTATTTTCAATATTTCTGAGTGTCGTACTACTGTTTACTGTATGTGATCACACACATGCTATCCCTTGACAGAGAATGGCTGACTTACCAAATGGACAGTATCATTTAACATTTTTTTTGTATTTGACAAAGGCTTCATGAGGTGTGGCTAAAAGGTTATGACTTCAAAGATTAAAAAAATATATAATATAAATATAAATGTTTGAAAAATGTACAAGAATATGGTTAGGCAATATTAAAAAATATCTTATAATTCACCTCTCCAAAGGGAACTGGAGCTTTAGACTCTGTAAACCAACTGTTTGTTTTAATGTAATGTTTTTTCTAGAAACATGTTCTTTTGCGTGTATGAAATGACAGCTTGCAATCACTGCTGCCATGGGTTTGATATTAATTCGCTTTGAACAGTAAAGACAGGAGACACCTGAAATTGACCTGAGGACTCTTCTTGATTCCAGCAACAATCTTCATCCAACTTCACTTTACTGGGGAACTCAAGCCATATAATTAATACATCACATACTGATACTGTGTGGAAAAGAATGTTGTCTACTGATCATGTATGAACAGTCAAAGTTCTCAGTGTAAAGAAGTGTAGAATTACTCAAAATAAGAGATTGCATATGAATTTGTTATATCTTAGTTCACAGATATACAGAAGTAATAAACATTCTAATAACTTCCACTTTAAGATGTCGCTAGTATTCTGATGTGTATACTTTTGTATTGAAATACTGACATAAATCAGCTGTTTTAAGCATTGTCTCATTATATCATAAAATGTATTCAATTATTTTTCTCCACTTTCCTATCATGGAAAAATTATAATACAAAATAAATCAAATGTTCAAATACTGAGACACTACGGTCATTTGTGTTAACCCATTCAATACCACGGACAAAGATTTCATTTCAGTAACTGCAATCGCAAATGGAAGAAAGAGTAACAAAGACAGGGGCACAGTTTTGCTGTTTTCTTTTAAAAAAAAAGGTTGAGTAGAAAAGCAAAGGCTTTACATTTGTGTTGCAAAAAGCTTTCATCAAGGTCGAAAGGATGAGAGCTTGTCTCAGTAATTTATCATTGTACATTATTAATAATCTTGTAGGAGGATATTAATTTTGGTGAGTTACACAGTATGAATATTGGCTTTCCTACATGCAGTAAATCTCCCCAGCTCTGGAAATAACTAATAGAAAACAAGCAGTAAGGCTGTCTTATAGTTTTCTCTGCGTGTCATTTTCCCCTCTGCTGGGGTTCATTGTGCATGGTTCATTGTTTAATTTCTGATTGTGAAAAAAGTCATATTTGGATACATTTATACTAAACAAATACATTTTAAACTCCTTGCTTTTAATGGCACCTATTTAAGTTTTGAGTGGGGACTTAATTTTACCTTTTTAAGAAAAGAGGCAGCAGAAGTGCCTCCTGGAAGTCCAGACAAGGGTTTTTCCAGCCACATAACAAAGCGCCGTTAACAATCATTTAGGAGTCCCACTGGAGAATGCGGAAAGGAAAATGGCACATGTGGATTTCCAGCAATTCTCGCGGGTGAGAGACTCTCACGGGGCCATTAAAGAGGGGCAGCTAAACCAGAAAACGGCGTTCTGTTTCATACTTCATATAAAGGTGGTAAAAACGGGTCAAAATGAAGAAACCTTACCTTTAAACACAAATTGCAGACATTCAATTCATAAAAGAAACAAACAGAGCGCGGAAGAACATAAACATGAATGGGGAGCGAACGCTGAAATGTGACCGAGGAATTAAGCCCGACCGGTAGCTTCAGTGAACAGGAAAGAAATTCCTCAAAAGACCAGAGCTCCCTGGAAAGGACAGAAAAGCATGAAAATATTCCCGGAGGGTCGCTATTCAGTGCCAAAAATGCGCAGAGGTTCTGAGCCAGTGCCTTACTGTAGGTGTGCAGAGTTCTTGCACAATGGCTGAGCAGTGTAAAAATTGGTGCTTTAAACGTTCTTTTCTTCCTTGAATTCTAAAACAAAAGTATGCATTTTGATTGTTTGCAATGCTTTGCAGTGCTTTTTAAAAACTATAACTCATCTGGTAGGCTTAATTCTTAAAATATTTGGATTTATGTTATGAAATACACTTTTTAAAAGAAGTGAAACATTCGTGAATACGCTGAACATGAAATTGTGAAGTAAATTCTTGCAACTTAAGTCTGCCAATAGCTTTCCACTTTTCTGTGGAGAACGCTTCTGAATAACCGTGTCGGATATGCGTGAGAGAATTAGTTTATGCTCACTAGCGAAACCTTCATGACCTGTCAGAAGTAGAAAGAATATACCAATTTCTGTGATGTGCAACTGTAATGTAATTTATTGTCCTTGTCCTCGCGTATTACGTAATCATACTTTAATTTTGCTACAATTATTGAAATTATAAAGTGAATCTTTACTCTAAGGTTACATTAAAGAGATGATTTTAATTTAACCATGAGCTGCAAAAAAAAGATAATTAGCCCATTACCCAGGCATGTTTCTGGTGTGCGTGAGAAAACCAATGCAAACACATGGTGACATGCAACATACAGACTCGCTCATTCCGCGAGTGAAATATCATACTGATATTAAAGATAAAAATCACAGGTCATTCTAACCACTAAAGCCACCCTCATTCAGAAGACGATTAAACAGCACAATTCAAAAACATTAAAAAAAAACTAATCAAAACGGGAATTTAATCACAGCTGATAAATTTCCCACAGTTTTCAGTTGGAATTTAGTTATTTCAGGCTGATATTAAAGCACATTTTAAATGTACATTCATACATTATATACTGTACATTCCAAGATCTTAAGGATAAGCCTGACCTAGGGTAGGGGTTAGGATTCCGACAAAATGTACTGTAGGCATTTTATGACAACACAGTAGTGTTTTAGGACATAACTGAAATGTAGGAAGAGTGATATCTCTCAGTTGTTACCTTCACATTTTTTAGATGGAAATGACTATATACTGTACTGTACAGTACAGTAGGGTCTTGGAACAGGCAAATGTAACAGTGATGAATATGCTTATTCGTGATTCAGTCAGGCTTTCGGGGTCTTGAATGGAAGAAAAGCAGAGTGAGATGAAACCGAGCTGAAAGTTTTTATGCACAACTTTGAAATTAGCGGCTCAACAGACTAGGGTTGTGAGATGAATCCAGCTAGTGAGTGAGCCTCTCCCTGCCCCCCTGCCCCAGTACCCACTACCCAGCATCTGCATCTCCGCATGGTCTTGTTTATGTATTGTAATGAAAACTGGTTCTGTGGGGAGTGTCAAGCTGGAGAGAAGTTTACTGTTATTTCCCTTTTCATTACAGTGAGGCATGTTGGTCATGGAGGCAGAGAAAGTGCAGACCCTCACAGAGGAGGGATTCATGGTGTTAATTTTAGCTGATTACTATAAATTTGTGATTAATTTTGTTTCAGGTGGTCAATGTTATTTTAATTAGCTTGAATCTGATGCATTAGTAATTTATTTATCATATAAGAGAGAGTTAAGTGTTTTAACCATAAATACTATATACTTAAGTACATTATGCAACATTATACAGGTGGACATGTGAATATGGCTGTTCGCGATGGTTCTCAGGACCAAACCCTTTGAAATGTCAGATGCTACTGTATACAGTAAATTGACAGAGATCATTTGACATGTGCTCCAACATGGTTGCTCATACTGGCCCTCTTTTGAATTTTTTTTTCTGTTTCTCCTGCAGTTCATTTTTCACTAACTAATTTTGAGTGTGGTTTGTACGAGATGGAAGGAACCTGAGAAAATCCAAATCCGGAACAATGGAACATATTTATAAGATATGTGGAGATGGCTCGCTCTCCTGGAGGCTGCAATGGGTCCTGCTTGTGTATTTTGAAGTTTCTCTGGTAGATTGAAAGAAAGGACATAGCAGGAGGAGGTGCGGACCTTCTTGATGTCCCCCCCAGTGCTTAAGGTCCTCCATGCTAGCATGCTAGTGGGCAACATCTGCTCACATCGGCACAGGAGGCAGAAGAGTTTACCATTCAGAAGGGTTAGGCCTGTCCTCTCAGATGGAACTACAATAAGGATGTCTTTTTATTTCTCTCATGGGTGCTCATTGGTACATATACTGTATGCAGATTATTTCATAGTTGCTTTTTCATACAGGGGGCATTTTTGACACTTGTCTGTTGGCTGGATTGTTTGAGGGTGGACAGAGGTGTTGTGTCACTTGTTCTCATAGATTCAACAAAGGTAGGAGTTCTCACTCCTCCCAGAGAGGCATTTTTTTCGTGTTCACATTGTTGATTGGGATTGTGGGAAGGGCCATAGTATTCTGTTTAAAGCAAGATTAAGGACTTCAACTTGGTCATTCTGCAGTATCTCCACGTTCATTTAGCAGCTGCTTTTATGGAACAGTGTTTACATTTTCCATTAGTTGCCATAAATAAAGGTATTTCATCTGGAGATTTGTATGTTGGTTTGCTAAAAAGTAAAACTGTGTGGCAGCCTCTTCTGCAGTACACAAAACAAAGGGGACTTTAGTGGTACTGCAAAGGAATTCTGAAGATTATATTTGGGATTAGTGGAAAATAAAAAAATTGGGAAACAAATTGTTGTTGTTTTTTTCAGTTTATGCTCCTATAACTTTTAAACTTCCACACTTTAGCCCACTGTCCAAATTCTTTTGGGATTTTGCTGGCTTTGATATTATTCTGCATGCAGACATGAATGCTTTCATGAATACATGACAGATCAAACTCAATGGATATGAGCACCAAGTTGCAGGCATGTGCAGTACTGGGAAATTAGAGTATTTATCGACCTGGGTGTGTTAGATACCTGGTAGATACCTCCCTTTCAAACCTATATATCTGTTAGATTTCAGATCACCATGCCAAGTTCTGCAGATTTGCTTTAACAAATAAATCCTCCTTCTCACGTTTTAGTACCATATTACTTCAAAATGCGTTATACGGTAGTTTCAAGCAAAATTTGAAGAATGTCTTGAATTACCCATGTCTCAGTTAAGAGCTCTCTTATTCTATGGAACACAGTCAAATTGTTTTTTAAAGATATTGTAGTATTTTTGCCTCACAGCTGTATATATCTTGTCATACAACAAGTACATTTTGTCTTGGAAAAATGACCTATTTGGAATCTGAGTTGACTTTTTTAGTGCATGCTCAATAATTCACCTTTTTGAGGCCAAGGCATTAGAAATCAACCTTTTAAGAAAAGAACCCACAGCTGAGATATGGTACTGAATTTCTTATACATAGATCTAGAGAGAATTATTTTTTTGGTGGCAGTTTACTGAGCCATTGGTTGGCTCTGGGATTCCATGGTGACAAATGTTTTGTTGACATTAGGTCAACACAAGATGTATTACTGTCAGATCCTGTGTAGATAATCACATTTCACATTTTTGCTCTGAATTATACAGTTCAGAAATTCAATTGGTTCAAGGAAAAGTATACAAAACTTCTTCAACCTCTCCACTTGCTTAGTCTCTTTCCTGCCCTGAAGGTGCCTATACCCCTGTCTGAGCTAAAGGTGGTGGTCCAGGACATGAAGGGTTATCTGGTGTTGATAACAGCCCTCCTGAATATAATCTGTTGTTTTGTCCCCAGTTAGATCCTCTTTTGCTTGACATAATACGTATGGCCAATGGGGAAAAGCTCTTTCTTGAGGGATGTTGATACTGCTATGTCATCCCTATTATTGAAAAAACAGATAAAGATCCCACACTTTGTGAGAGCTATCATCCCATCTCATTGATGTACTTGTACGTCAAGCTGTATGCTAAATTGCTTTCATGCTGGCTAGAGGTCTACATGATCAAATTGGTTCACCAGAAACAGACATGTTTTATTAAAGGGAGCTTGAAATCGTCTCCACATTATATACATGACTGCAGATACTATCTCTTCCCCTGCTGTTGTACCATTAGATTTGAAGGAGCCCTTTTCTTGGCTTGAGTGGGGATATCTATGTTCACGTCTGGATTATAAGGCCATGGGATCAAATTCCATTAATGTGGTTAAACGTTTGTGCACTAACCCCATAAAAATGACACCAGAAGGCAACAAGTGTTCTTCCCAATTTGCAACATCTCAGGGCACTCATTAGGGATGCTCACTTTAACTTTTAGTGTTTTCCTTGTTTTGTAACATTGGCACTGTAACTGCTGCTTATACAGTAGTTCTGCTACATTTATTTCTATCACTGTAATAATACTCAGAATAGGGTACTGCTCGGTGCAGGCGATTATTGTAATACGCAGATGTAACAGGGTTCAAAGTGAAAGAGCATGACAATGGAATAAAGAGCACACCTTTCCACCCAGAACAAATTCAACCACTTTGGCAAGAAACAAACAATAGGACAGTTGTTTTCTCAGGAGTTTTACCAGCTCCAGGGGAAAGTGAAGAGCTACAGATGTTAACCCATGAACACAACAGTTACAACTCATGGATAAAGGCAAGGTGTGCAGATAAAGGCTTCAAATTTCTTTGCCAATATAAACCTTTATATGGTAAAGGACATTAATACAGATGTGATGGATTACACCTAAACGTGATTGGCACCATTTGGCCTGGTGCAAGAATCCACAAGACATAAGAAGGAAGGGGGCAGAAACCAAAGAAAGTGAAAAAGCAACTTACATGGGGAGCAAAGACCAATGGAGAACAAAAGTGAAAAACAAGTTATCAGGTAATTAAGTGCTTAACTAAATGCTAGTAATATAAAAAACAGGTTAGATGAAATATACAGTGAAGTACGTAAGTATTTGGACAGTGACACAATTTTTGCTGTTTTGGCTATGTATTCCACACATTGGATTTGACATAAAACAATGAGGTTAAAGCGCAGAATGTCAGCTTTAATTCAAAGGTATTAACATCTATACTGGGAAAACCATATAGGAATTACAGCCCTTTTTATAAATAGTCCGTCCATTTCATAAGACTAAAAGCAATTGGACAATTGCCTGCTCAGTTGTTGGCCAGCTGTGTGTTGTTGCATCATTAGTTGCACAAGAGAGCTAACAAAAGGTCTAGAGTTGATTCCTATATGGTCCAAATATGGACTGCACTGTAAACTATTGCATTAGCAGGCAACTTTGATGTTACTGGAATCGCAGAAACTTGACTCACAGAAAATGATGGAGAGGAAAGTAACATTAGCGGATACACACTGTTCCACAGAGACAGGAAAGATAGAAGAGCAGAAGGTGTAGCACTTTTAAATCAAAAAGAGTATTCGGATTCAGGAACTTAAGGAATCAAGAGTCTCTGAAGCTATGTGGGTCAGATTCATTAAAAAAACATTCCAGAGGTAAGATGTTGGAGTATGCTATAGACCTCCAATTGCTGACAGAGATTTTGATTCAAAACTGTTTAATGAAAGTAAGGATTTATAAACAATTCCAAAAAAGAATGACTTTTTATAGGAGTAATAAGAAGACATCTTTCTGAAGCAGCAAACCAGAATTGGCAGCAAAAGAAGCAAACAGGTGTGCACTTCAATAATGGTGTTAAAAACTTACTTTCCTAATATGGGTAATTCCTACAGAAGTATCAATAGCAGCAACTGAAATGGGAGATATAGTTATTCACCCAGTTTGTTAGAACAACAGTGGAAAAACTTGTATAGATCTACTTTTTTCTCACAAACATAAGTGAGACTTTTATTAGGAAACTGTGATCATGATATGGTGTATTTTAAAGTATAACTTGACACTGTACCTGTGAAGTTCAAAGCAAATGTTTACCATTTCCAGAAAGCACATTTTGAAGGAATGCAACATATTTTAAGAGAAGTAAAATGGAATAGGATAGTTATGAAATCAGTGGAAAATTTGATAGCAGTAGTTTAAATAGATTGTAGATAAGGCACAGAACAAATGTATCCAAATAAAAGAAACAAAAACCAAAAAATCAAAATAAATAAAAGAAACAAAAACCAAAAAAATTATCCCAAATGGTTAAACAAATCAATTTGAAAAAATTATGTGAAAAGAAAGCATTACATAAAACAATAGAACTGAAAACACAGGTTATTGGAAAAGGTTAGAGAGAAAGTGCCAGAAATATGGCAATGGAGGCTAAAATAAAAATATATATTTGAGTACAACAGCAATATATCCATGAAGGATTAAGTAAAATACTGTAATTATTTACAACAATGGAAAACTTCTAAACAATGAAGGAACAATGGCAGAAATGAGTATTTCACTCAGTTGTTATTCATTAAGAAAGAAGAAAACAATATGCCTCAAGCAGTGTAAGGAAACATTCTCTAATAAATTGTATTAGTATAGAGGAAGCAGACGTGTTTTGTGAACTAAAAGCATTCAATATTAATAAATCTTTAAGTAAACAAGAGATGTTATTCAAAAGCCAACTCTTCCAACAGTGGTTAAGACACGGGCAGTACCCAGAGACTGTATGGATGACTGTAGTGCCCATCCATAAAAAGGTTGAGGAACTGAATCAAGTAATGATAGACCAATTAGTATGACTTTTTTCACATGTAAGGTTATGGAAACAATTATTGGAAGTATACTGCAATATTCCCTACGTTTCCTATAACTCAGGACATAGTCAACAAGGATTTAGAAAAGGAATGTCTTGCCTAACTAACTCTTCATATGTCTCTAAAAAGGCAACAGCAGTATTAGATACACATACTGTAGGACATACGGTATTTAGATTTTTAGACAACTAGTCCCCCTTATAAGCTAACTGTAAGTTGCCATGTTATTGCAAACCCCTGGTCTCACCATGGGCGAGAGCGAGAGTTCCCAAGAATTCGGACGTGATGAGGCCCTTCCTGCTTACTAGTCACCATAATGTCTATTGTAATGTGATGTATGTGCGGATAAGTACAGGTTGCACAGCACACATTTTACCATAGAAATGTTACAATGTGATCCACATGCAGAGTTAACAAGTAAGTAGTATTTGTTGGCAAAATTGTCTCAAAATCGAGAACAATATTTCTATTGGATTAAAAGAGATTTAATCACAAGGCTGCTTTTTTCAATGTAATAGGACCGCATCACATCACCAGAAATGTTGTTGCCATGTTCTGAATCGCAGAATATGACGTTCTGCATACCTGGAAATTTAGTCTATTTTGTGATGTAAATTGGTGGTTTTACAAGTTATTGTGTACATGTTAGTTTTATCGTGGCTTGAAATGCACCAATCAATGCCGATTCTTTCTAACCCCGAAATATAAAAAGTTGAAAACAGTTGTACATATAAGGGGTGAATACTCACATTTGGGTGATGTAATCAATGGAGGACCACAGGTATCTGATAAGCACTAAGACTACTGCTCTTCCTGATTTATATCAATGATCTAGATTCTTGTATAGTTATTAAACTAATTTTTCAGATTATAATAGTTAGCAAACACTGTGGAAGCTGCAAGTGAAGTTTCAAAAACATGAAAAGACTGGCCAAAAACCTGACAGATAGTGTTTAATGTAGACAAGTACAGGGTTTTTCATGTAGTAAGTAGAAATATAAATTATGCTGTAAAAACAAAATGGTAAATGCTGAGCTAGAAGAGACTACTTATGAAAAAGAAAAGCTTGTTTACATATTTTTTTAACATTTCTTTTAGACAATGTGGAGAAGCAATTCAAAAGGCAAGCACAATGCTAGGATATATTGTTAAAAGCATATATTAACATTGTACAATGCATTAATAAGGCCTCAGCAAGACTATTGTGTACAATTGTGGTCATCACATTATTGAAAAGATATTACTGCTCTGGAGTGAGTCGAGAGAAGAGCAAGTAGATACGTTCTTAAGGGAATCCTTTCCTGACAGGTTAAAGGAATTGAACCTAGTGAAAGATAAACCAGAGGACACAAATGGAAGTGTATTTCTTTACTCAATGAGTTATGGGAAAATGGAACAAACTACCCAGCCATGTTGTTGTAGCCAATACCTTGGTTTGTTTGAAGAAATTGGTGGATCAGAGACTTGGATCAATGAGAAACTAATTACCAAGCAAACAACTGTAGATGGACAAAATGGCTTCCTCTCATCTGCAACTGTTCCTCCAGTTCTAATGTTCTGCAAAAGGTGATGCTGTTCCCTGCAAATATAGACAGTGTTGAATTCTTCCACAGCAGGAAACCCAGTATTTAAGCCTCTAGATAAGACCATAAGCAAATCCTACAAGAGTAGAGCTACACCCATCTCATAGACATCTCTTAGTTCCTGACTTATCTGCTAACTATCCTTCAGGTTTCTGCTGCTCTATCGGGGTATAAAATCAGTTAGTTCAGTTAATTTCTGCCACTACATTTTTGTAGTGGGGAAAGCCAGCCTATCTTCAATGTGTCAGTAGTCAAAGACTTCAGTTACCTTGTTATTACCTTGGTATAAAACACACTCAAACAGGAATTAGAGGAACACTTCACCACTAATGACCCAAGGCGCATGTGGCAAGGTATACAGGCCCTCACAGACTACAAGAGGAAGAACATCTGTGCATCTGTCCATGCTGCCCTCCCTGCCTAACGAGCTCAACACCTTCTATGCTCGGTTTGAAGCTAGTAACACAAAACCAGTCAACAGAGCTGCACCCTCCACAGCTGACCAGGTGCTCTCACTGTCTGCAGATGAGGTGAGGAGATCTCTGCTAAAAGTGAACACACGCAAGGCTGAAGGACCTGACGGCATACCCAGTCGCGTTCCCAGAGCCTGCGCCAATCAACTGGCGGGTTTATTCACAGACATTATCAACATGTTTCTGGCCCAAGCCGTAGTCCCCACCTGCTTCAAGACAACCACCAACTGGATTTGGGACTTTCTGACAGGCAGACCTCAGGCTGTCAGGCTTGGAAACCACACCTCCGGCACACTGATTCTGAGCACTGGGGTCCCCCAGGGGTGTGTGCTTAGTGCATTACTCTACTCCCTCTACACCCACGACTGTAAGGCCAAACACAACACCAACTCCATCATCAAGTTTGCTGATGACACCACAGTTGTAGGTTTGATCACAGACAATGATGAGAGGGCCTAGAGGGAGGAGGTCAATCTCCTTACAACGTGGTGTGAAGACAACAAGCTCACCCTCAATGTCAGCAAAACCAGGGAGCTGATCATTGATTTCAGGAAACTGCAAAACGGACGTGCCCCTATCCACATCAATGGGACTGAAGCGGGTGGTGAAAGCTGCCCAGTCCATCACTGGGGTTGCCCTCCCATCTATACAGGACATTTATGACAGACGGTGCTTGAGGAAAGCTCTTAGCATTATCAAAGACCCCACACACCCCACCTACAGACTGTATGACCCTCTACCATCTGGAAAATGGTACCGGAGCGTTCGGGCCTCAGAGACAGTTTTTACCCCTGCACTATCAAACTATTAAACTCCCAGCCTCTCTCACCTATGATCTGAACCTCACAGTGCCTTCTTTCTTACCAAAAACTCAAACATACATTGAAATCTACCTCTACCTTACATGTCAAAAAGCTCACTCCCCACAATTTTCTATCCTTTATTTCATTCTGTTGAGGCATGTTTTTGCACATCTGATGTTGTTTTGCACATTACCTGTTACATTTTGTTGTTTTGCACACTGCCTGTTGTTTCGCACACTGCCTGTTGTCTCTGTCTTTCTTTTATTACACAATTGTATTGTTGTTTTTTTGTACTACTTATCGTCTGAGAGCTAACTAAATAGAAAAAAATCGTTTTACCATATACGTACCTGTAAATCAGTACAATGACAATAAACTTGAACTTGAACTTGAACTATTGGGATTTATTGTTCTTTACATCCTAGGACTGTCAGCAACTCTAATAGCATTTTTTAAACAGGTGGACATTGACCTAAACAGATGGGGTAATTCTCCTAATTATCTTCAGACTTGTACTTTGAAAATAAAAATTCCTCACATGATTTATTTAGCTCCTTAGGCTATTAAGATGAATTGCATTACAGAGTTTTGGAATTCATAGTAAAATGGAAGTGCTCACATATTAAATTCTCCATTTTTGCCATGTGAAAGGTTGGCAAAGGCCTAGCTTTGCCAAAGTCTCAGTCTTACATCTACACTACACTCTTGACCACTTGGTTGAAGTCAAGTCTCACCATTTAGAACTCAAATTTTTATTTATATAGGGAAACGTCTAAGACATTGTAGATTTTGTTTCAGCTTCATAACTAAGATTTAGTTCTCAGTAGAAAGGCCCATAAAAAATAAATATAGTGTGGGATATTTGTTCTTTTATTTTCCATAATCTCAAAGTTATTTAAGGCATTTCACTTTCTCTTTTCCACATTGGAGTAACATATTTTTCAGACTGTGGTTCTGTATTCATTTTGAGACTCGCAATCAGAATATGAGCTTTCAGGCTCCACTTTCTTTTTCTACTTAAGTCTCCAATCTGCAATGTCCTGGGGAGTGAGTTCATCTGTCCACCCAGTGCATAATACTGTATTTTTTACCTTATGGGCTTTACAAAGGACTTCCTCTTTTTCTGTCTTTTCATTAAAGGCTTCATATAACACCTTAGCAACGGCTACTATCTGGAGTAGGGACTTAAATCACACATGAAGTCATTTTCTGGGACAATATTTGAGATATACATTCTGCCTCCAAAAATAAAACAAAAAGTGTATATGACTCCTCATAGACAATATCATGTGAAGCTAGGTCTTGAAATACTGTAGGCATCTTCCTCTTTGTCTATTATTCTAAATAGCAAGATTCCCCATTATCACCTGGTACTCTTGATAGATTACTCTAATCTTGGCTTCTTGCAGTGATAGAAACAGATCTTGTCACCTGGTCTGACTGCAGCTAAATAGATGCTGACGTGGTGCTGTGACCCTCCTGGTGTCACTGGCTACTGGCCTGATATTTTACATGCAGCTCTTCACTGCTCAGATCTGTGATGCTGCTGAAGAGGCAATGGTGGTTTGTAGCGCTGTTCTCGGTACAGCCAAGGCCTTTTTGTGATATGAGGTGGGATGGAGGTGGCATGGGAGAAATATTTTGGTTCTGTTTTTGGTATAAAACAATCTTTATAAATTAAAAGTTGTTCACATAAAAAGAAAATACAGTATACTGTATATTGTATACTTCATTTATGTTTGGTTACACACAAATTAAACCTCATATAATTTAGTCAGGAAAGGTTGCAAGTTAGCAGAAAAAGGTGTTCTCAATAAAAACTATGCACTTTCTCTTTAACACTAATATTTCTGTTAATCAGTTAAAACAATATGGGGAAAATGACATACTAGACTACAAGCAACCCTATACCATCTCTGCATACTGTACATCTCAGCTTCACAGGACAAAGGCTCTTTGGTTTTGCTGACTAGTTCAGATAATGCTCTAGTTTTAAATGTTCTGCTAGTGTCATGGTACCGTATGTGAAGATTTCCAATATACTGCCCATACAATGACCCCATGCTATGAGTAGGTGGTGCTGTGTTAACACTTTTGCTCTCATGCCATTGCTGCACGAAGTCATTTGCATTGGCTTGGTTGTCTCCTGCCCTCGGAACAATTCCTCTGGATGCAGCTCGACTGGCGTGCCTTGAATTACTAGGAATGCAAAAGCGACGGGGAGGAATGAACAAAGATAAGCTTTCTCATCCCCAAACAGCACCCAAGCCTTTTTTTTTAAAGTTTTTACTGCTTTCAGAGTTAGCGTTCTAGTGCTGGATTTTTCTGAATGCATGTGAAGGAAAACGAGAGATTAATTTTCGTTGGACCCAGGGGAGAAGCTATGCATCATACGTCGTAGCAATTGTCACACAAACCCCAACCCCCTCCCCTTCCCCCTCTTTTCCTCATGCTGTAGAAATATGGGTAAACAGGCTCTGTTGCTAGAGGCCGTAGACTGTTTATATATTCAATATCACAATGCATGACATTCCATCACAACATTCCAAACCAGCTACCCACACACACAGACACAAGCTCGCTCTCTTTCTGTTCAAACATGGTATGTACGCTGCTGCAGGGGCCTACCAAACATCACACACTTTATCAGCAGTTGTGCCAGGGTCTCCATGGCAACTGTATAATAGATTTGCCCTAATTCAATCCCAGAGGCCACATTGAAGCGTAATGCAAAATTTGCTGGAGCCTGAATTCTTTTCAAGTCATGGCTCATGTGTCAGGAAGCAAGTCAATGCGCAGACAGCAGTAAACATAAAGACAGGGGAAAGAACCTTTACTGGCTTCAGCTCTCACTCTCTCTGTTTGCTCACGCTGACATTCAAGATCCAGGACCCCATCGGATTTCATTCCAACCTCTAGATTTCTGCTTATTATTAACTCCCTCCTTGAAATAGAAAGGGATTATGGTCAGGGTCAGAAGCGTTTCGAAGTAATAAACTAGGACAAGAATCACACAATCACCCGCCTCACACAAAGAGCACAACAGTCAGTGAGAGAAGGAGCTCTTATTGAATTCTGTGGAGCTGCCATGTGGTCTGTAGAAAATTAATATCTGTGGAAGCCATTTTAGCAGTGATACAGTGAAAACTTGTGAAAAGGTGACATTGTGGTTGGGAGATAAATATGTCCTTGTGACAAAGACACAGGCTTGATCTGAGATTTTTTTTTCTCTGAGGTGACCTTCTTCCTATTAACCAGTGCTGTTCTGTTCAAAGTCTTCCTCAGAATACCAACTGCACAGCCATATTGTGTTTGGTTTTCTAGTGAGAATCAGTGATTGCTCTATCATCAAAGCAATTATGCAGTGTTGTGTTTTAGCAAGACAAATAATACTGAAAGACTTAGGTTACATGAGAAGTAGGGAACACAATAACAGCCGGAGAGACATACTTCCACCTTACCAAAAAGAGAACTGTAAAGGTTTGCCATTCTGCATGATTCAGTCCATTAGCAACTATTACCATTTAAGGGAAAATATATAAAGAGGGAGAGTACTATGTAAAAAACAAAAGATAAATACTGTAATTACTGTACATAACTGTATCAGTTTTCCATTAAGAGAAAAAGGTTCTGGAGCGTATTATCGATTACAAAATAAATAATGGGCTGCTGTTATAAAAATCTCAAATCTGAATCTAAAACAGAATTCGACTCTATATTAAAAGAAAATGGTTGATAGATGGACAGGTACCTTACTCCCAAGTTCACACTTGTTTACATGCTGTTTCTGAGGACAGAAATTAAGTGTTTATTTGATAGACTTCCTTTATGAACTATAGCATTTTGTACCTTTCCGCTCAAGACTCACCCCAGCCTGATAAATGAGGACGCCAATAAGCTGCTAGTTTTGAAAGGGCATATAAACTTCCTCAGAGGGGTTGAAAGGGATCCTACACAAGATTAATTTGAAAATATACTGATAAAAGTTTCATTAACTAAATTATGTCTAAGAGAATGGGAAAGATAAGTATCTCAAAATACTAAGCTAAAAGATCTGCTGTAAATAAAAATGCCTACAACAATCATGGCCCTGAAATTCAAAGATTCAATACAATGTACAGTAGCTAAAGCTACAGTATAGCTGATTAGGGTGTTGACCATTCAAATGACTTAGTATAGGGTGGTCATTAAATGCATTGGGCTCTATTCATTAAATGCTCAGATTGTATTAATTTTACCACCATATTTACAATATATTTTTACAGTACAAAATAGAATCTCTGAATTTTAAATATAAAACATTAGTATTACATTAGTATCCTTAAAGATCTGTGTCACTTTCAGACCTCTTATGCTGTTTACTTATTCAGGAAAACAACAGTTTTCAAGACAACAAAGGGTTTGTGAATCTTGTCCTTTGTGTTGTTCAAGTTCTCTGTCCAATACTTTTCATTAAATGTTTTTTAATAATAATAATAATCATTTTAAATTGGCATAGTTAGAAACATAGCTCTGATGTTTTGCTACAGTACATCTACTTTTGTTTTTGTTCAATAAAAACTGATTGAAATGAGATATTGAACTGGTGAAATTCCATATACAATTTAGTCAAGTATTCACTGAAAAAAAGAATTACCTCAATATCAATATCACATAAAATATTTTTATCCTGTGCAATTTCTTTTTGTGAGGTAGGAGACAAAGTAAGATTCTGAATGGTAGAGGGAATTATTCCAGAATTGTTTTTCTCCTTTTTGAGAGCGTGATACTAACATATCATCTTCTGCTGAGTGGAAAATTGGAGATATGTCTGGACTGAATATAGATATCCATTTACTCAGGCTAATGGAGATCAATTGAACATATATAGAAAGAAATAAGATCCTAACAAGGTGATTGAGGGGACCTGGGGCATCCCTGTTAGTTTCTTCCCCCTCCATTAATGTGTGTTGGGTAGCCAGCACTTCAGGAAGAAGAACCTAGAATCAGTCCCTGCTAAATAGCTCATTACATTCAGAATGAAACTCCTGGTTTAACATACATTCTTTCTTTCTCAACACATAAGCACTCTGTTTTAACTGTTAAAGAGATGGACTATGGATATTAGATAGCAGGATAAACATCTTATGGTATATCAGAAAGAATGGTGGGGTGCATTTATTGAAAAATATGGTCACCATATAGCTTTACTACTCGTCTTGCTCTTACCTACATGTAGTTATGTCAAATAGTAAGTCAATCAATATGAATGCACACATTAGCTGCTGATGTTCCCCTTCAAAATAAAATACAGACAAATGCGCATACAGTATGGGATGAAAGAATGTCCAGGCAGTGGAACGTAAGTTTTTTTTTAAGTATATTAGCTGACAATGTCTCAGGGAACTTTACAGGACATACATGTAACTGGGTATTCAATTAAAAGACTCTTGCTGGAAGGTGTCTCTAGCACCCTGCTAGAGTGCAGGGTTAGTGCAGAGAGTGCAGATATAGTATCACTGCTGTAGATCTGCTATGGAACCTTTATTCTGCCTTGATTTCCTTCTTTGAAGGCCACCAGTGGGTGCTTCATTTGTGGGTTCCCAGCAGATTCACAGAGAACCTTTCAAAGTGTTCAGAAGCTGCTGGAAATGTGGAAGCATTTGTTTCTACAAAATAGTATAAATGATTTGATGCCCTGCTAACAAATTGCTTGAAACAGTTGGGTTCTTAAAGAGAATCCCTTAATAACTGAATAATGAGCAGTAAGGAGAGTTACAACATTTAGAAAAGTTAAATCGCCAACTTTATAAAAATAACCGAAATGTACATTAAACAAGCAAGAATGTGATGAATCCACTTGATCAAGAACAGACCTGAAAACTTCCAGAGCCATTCAATCAGCATTATTATACTGGCATCCAGTATTTTTTTGCACAGCCCTCTAACCAATAAAACTTGGAGTAATTACAATATAAATTGTTCTAGAAGAAAACTCCTTTGGTATGTGGCACATACAGTATAATATGAATTTAATGACTGCTCTTGTTACGTTTTAAATTTGGATGATAGTGTTTTGAATATCTCCATTAGACAGCTTGAAAATACTTTGAGACTTCAAAGAGTAGAGTCTCAAATGGAAACAGAGGTGTATTCCACAAAGTCTGTATAAAAGCACAGCATGAAACATCCCATTATTTGAATGTTGGTCAATAAATAATTTACCACAAAGAGAAGTGAAAAGCACACATAAGAGATGAATTGTGCCACATCCATTGCAAAACTAGATTTATATGTAAAAAAAAATTAGAGATTCAATTTTATTCACCAACATCCAGTTTGGGGCTTTAAATATTTCTGACTGTATTATTTCAAAATTGTATTAAAGGAGTCCATGTGTGAACTTTTTCAATAAATGTGTGAAGTTAAAATTAATCTGTCATGCCTGTTTTTGTGTTTTTTTATAAATTGCAATGAAACCAAATTAAATCAAAATAATACATATACAGTACATTATGTATATACATATACATATATAATGTCTAGAAAAACAAGAACAATATATACAAAGAAATTAAATATAGTTCTAACACGTTACTCAACCACTGTCGAATATTCTATCATGTAATCTTCCATTTTAAAAGTTATTTTTATGATTAGACCAAAGACTGTTTTACACACAGTATTTTGCATTTTACGACCATTAAGTTTTATTGAAAATAAAGGATACTTGTTACTTATGCTCAAGATTTATTAAGAATGACATACTGTATTTGTAATTGGTTTGTGTGAGGTTATTAAACAAGGCTTCTTTCCCTTCATTTTACACTGAAAAATTAGAAAATAAGGTCCTGTCTGAATAAGCAACAATGAAGGCACTAAGACTTGCTAGTTTTAACCACACTGCAAAAATGCCATACCCCGACATACAGAAAAATGGATGACATCTAAGGACAATTTCTGGTTGAAACGAGACCACATGAAATCGCTTGTCTACGTAGCTCAAGGTCCATCCATCAACCTCCACCTGACTTCAGTAGCACTATGAACTGGAAGACTCAGGCACTCAGGCCTTCTTAGCTGTATGTAACAACTTAACAACAGAATGTTGCTTATTACAGTATGTGATGCGGGCAGATGTACAAATCCACACCATTTGCACATTTGAGTTTGAAGACACAGGATGTGGATCATAAAGATCATATCGCAGTATATGTAAGTTGTGAATCTGGAGTTTGAGCTTTTAAACATGCACCATTGGTATTTTTAATTACTAATTAAATTGTATTTTAAAATGTAGAACATAGCAAGTATGCTCATTAAATTTATGACATGACAGTAACCTAGCATATTTTCTGTTTGAAAAAAAATATAGAGCAGTTTCAGTGTTTTGGTCTTCCTTATTTTAGTTTACCATCCTGTCTAAAAATAAAGATAAAATATTTTTTCACTTCAAGAAAAGTCTACCCGTAGAACATCTTATTTAAAGATTCATCTTTTTTTTTCAAATGTCTCATTTTCCTTTTTTTATTCATTACCAGCTTTCTGAATGGGTCCATGTCTTAGAATCCAAACAGTGATCGTCACTGGATGACGGTTTAAAGCGGTTATAATGTTTAACTTTTATCACATTGATAAAACATATATAAGTATAAAAATAACAAAAAAAGGATAGAAGGAAGAATAAGGTTGGAAATGAGAGGAGGACATTCTGCCTGATTGGTAGTTAGTAGCTATTGAACCCAATGATCTCATATAACCAATTCTTAAATGGAAGAGGGTACCAGCTTTGACAAAATGGCTTGGTATCACATTCCACGAATCCATTGAAAAATGTTGTTAATGAAAAATCTCAAAAGGCATCGAGCAAGTTCAACACACTATTATAATGGGTACTTCCAGAGCCCTCCTTGTTCGTTTTGCACTGATACTTTTCTGAAACAGTGTGTTCAGCTGGTGGTGGTAATGATCAATCAGTGAATGTTGGGGTGCTATACAGACATACCTCTTCTATTGTGGCAATGTTCAGTAGTACTAATTGGATGTGATTATGAATCATGAATTTGTTCTAATTTATTTTTAAAGCTCGAGTCCCTGCCTTCAGCCAGGTTTTAGAAACATTCGTTAGTCACTTTTAAATAATCTAATTTGTTTCTCATAGAAAAAGACATATAATACACAACAAGCAAGTTGAAGTTGCCAGGAGGGGCACAGTGACACAGTGGTTAGCACTGCCACCTCACAACTCTGGGGCCCTGTGTTCAATTCCTGGGGTGCTATCTGAGTGGCATTTGTGGTTCTCCTTTTTCATATAGGTTTGCTCCAAGAAATCCACTTTCCACCAACAGACTAAAGACATGCTGGTAGATAAATTAGCTTCTGTAAAATTGGCTCTGGTGCAAGTGTGAGTGTGCCTGTGTTTGTGTCTGCGTGTGCCCTGTGGTGATCTGGCATCCCTTCCAGGGTGTATCACACCTCCTGTCCGATGCTAGTTCCTTTTTGTGTTTGTCAATTAAAAAAAAAATCATTAAATAACTAACCTTCGAAACAAACTTCACAAAATATTGTGTATAGTCAATTTGATTGTATAGTTATGACAGCTATATTGATTTTGGCAATACAGCAAACACTTATATTGCACGTATGAGAATAAATATCTTTGATAGTAATTTATGTAAGTATATTACACAGTTCACAGTACACAATGTTATTCCCAACACAAGGAAGACGTGCAGCATTTCAAAGACAAGGAAGATGTGATATTTAATTGTTTATATTAAAAGGAATACTCATTTATTATAATTCAAAATATTAGGGAAAGCTCTGTTTCCTTTCCAGAATATTAGGGCTCATAGCTTAAATATCATTTGAAAGGTGCCTGTCAACTTTGGAAGAGCTATTGTAAATATTTCCACTTTAGCATAGCATCTAGTTAAACACAATACAGACTTATAGCCAGCAGGTAAGACTCTCTTGCTGGCTAAGCATAGTTTCTTCTATTCAACAGAGCCCTTTATTGTGAATTTGTGGAAAGTGGTATTGTAGAGGAAATCCACACCTTTATATTAAAGCAGTAGTTGAAATGAAATCCATCACCCTAAGTAAAGAATGAGTATTTTCAGTTATTTTGTTAACAGATGTCTGGTGTCTACAGTGTGCTGAAATGGGCTACTTGCTTTGTGCTCAATAGCAGGTGCTTTTACAATGCCTCAAAAATCACAAAGGAAATAACGTGCTATCTAGCTCAGCTTTAGCAAATTGCAGCCTGTCTGATTTGTCTGGTTCTTATTCTTAGTCAAAAAGCTGATGGAGGTTTACACTAGCTTTCCTCATTGCCAACCTTCATTTGACATGAAAAACATGGGAAAAAAAGACATGGGAAAAATTCTGTAGTTCTGTGCAAGTTGGTCAGATTGAACAGAACAGATTGATTTGTTCTGTTTGTCACATATTTGTTTTGTTAATTACTATAGTATTAGGAAAAAATGCACAGAGAGTGTACTGCTGTAACCTAATACTGCTTTCTCACTGAATTCTGAGCACAAAAATGGCATCTCACCTTATACACGTATTAGAGGTTTTAACATTACAGACTTCTTGTTCTGACTTAATATTGGCCATATTCATATCCTGCTGTGCAGTCTATAGCACATCTGATCCAGAAGAATAGAAGTTAGTGCCAACACTACTGTATATGTGCCATTTGTCTGGTTTTTCAGTTGTGTGCTATGATCAACACAAATCAGGGGTCTGCCTCAATATCCAATATATTTTTTTTTTTACTGTTGTCATTTTAAAGAATATCCTGCTATTGAAAATTTAGTTCTCAAAACCTAACATGTAATTGACTAAAAAACTATTTTTTGTTCAGCATATACTGTAGATGGGGTGAGTGCTAACCCCTGAACCACAGACTGTGGCCTTGAGTTAGCATGCCACAGATCAGGGGTGTACATTTAGTTGGTAGGGTGATCCCCTTGCGAGGAAACCTGCAAAAAACATTTCACAGAGGCATTAATCAGAAAAAGTTCTTCTGTTACTCTTCTCCTGCAGAATGATGCTTCCATCCCCAATATTCCACCAAAGGAGTCAGAACAGATGAATTCTTGTCAATTTCTCTTTAACACAAAATATAAACTCTTTTCATTCACTGGAACCCTTGGCATACTCATCCAAAGCCAGTCTTTCCTTCACTGGGAGATACATGTTCCATATCTCCTCGGAGACTTACTGGTGTACCCTGCATGGCTCACTCTGGTTCTATCTTTCATAACTAAATCCAACCTACTTGCAAGTTTTTCATTATCTCTTAAACATTCCCTGGTATTAAGACCTGATGATGACAAACCACAGGAGTAAAATATCTACTCCAGTGCAATCTAAACCATTTACAGTCCAACTTCCTCTCACATTTTCCCTCAAAAGCAGAAGCTTAAACACAGACCCAGCCCTCTCTACCAGACTGCTGATATATCCTGATTGCTGATCCTGAAGAATGTTCAATTTCCTACAGGACCAATGAAATAAGCTCTTTATCCCTCCTGTGGAATTTCATTTCACAGGAGACAAAACAACCAATTAAGGCAGGTGTGTCCAATTTAAATCCAGCAGGACAAGGCTTTAATCAAGAAGACTCACAATAGTGTTCCTAGTTTGTAGTAATAAAACATGGCTAAAGTGTATATATTTTCAAATATTTTGCATGTTTTGAATACACTGTGTTTATACTGTACTTTGTAAGTAATTTACATAATTTCTTACATCTTCAATCTGCTTTCTAACCACTACCTATCCTAGCAAGCAATGGATGTAAGGCAAGGTTAACCCTGGACAGGATGCCAGTCCATCACAGGGCGGACACAAAAACAGACATGCACACACTCAACAGAGATAATTTTCCCAGAAGCCAATTAACCTACCACTGTTTTGGACTGGGAGGAAACCGTAGCTCCTGGAGGAAACCCAAGTCAACATATAAACTCCACATAGATGGCAGAGATGGTGCAGTGCTAACCACCATGCATGTACACAGAAAAATAAAGAATGGTTCTGGATTTTAAACAAATAAAACTCACTAGTAAAGAATGTAAAGATGCTAGTTTTTACGGTGTTTTTTGGATGTAGAACATTCTAACAGTCAAAATTGTTTACATCTGTTTTTTTGTATAAGTGATTATTTGAGAAAAATGGCTTATAACATGCCATTTATGTGCCTGCTCAGCTCAATACTTTAGGGTACATTTAGCAACACATTTTGATGTTAAATTTCTGTTAACCATTGAAGGATTGGCAAGGCTGAATGCAACCACAGCTGGTTTTAGTTTTAGGTTGAATGTAGATGAATTCTTTTTTTTTTATTTTGCTGTGTTTTCTTAATAGCAGTGCAAGAGGTTATTTACACTAGAGTAGATTTGTACACAGATGTCCACAAATGAAAGCTAACATCGGCCCACAAACGATATTTTAAAGTCAAACTCCAGTGCAGCTATCCAATACATGAAATGTGTCTTGTTTAACTTGGTTGTTGGGATTAAAAATGTGAAATAAAATTTTGAAGTGACTGGGATGTTCTAAAAACCTTGTAATACATTTCTCTAAATCCAATATGAAAAGCCACCAAATTAATATAGATGAAAAGATACAGCATCTTGAGAGGCATAATGCATGCAGGTGTGTAGCATGACTGCTTGACCTACATCTCAGGTTGAAAGGAAGTCTTTTTGCTTAAGTGAAAACCCTAGATTACTATCTGACGAAAAACATTTTCAGAAGACAACTGATATATTATTGTATTTTGTATATGTAAGCTATCCTTCATATAATTTTGCCTTTATATAAAATAATGTTATCACATATATTCTAATAACAGCTTTGAGGAAGACAAGTTGGCCACTAGAGTGAAACTCTCATGAGATTTTGAAAGGAAAGGTGAGTTGTTAAAGCAAAGATGTCTGATTCATAGTCTGACATAAAAATGAGCCACTTCCTTTCTTTTGACTTATATTTTTTAAGATGCATTCCTTGCCTCATGAGACAGGTTGAACTGGATCACATTTCTTATTGTTTATAGTATTTTGGTAATGAATAACTCTTTTTGCTACTTAATGATCTGAGGTTATGCCTGCTAGACAGCTGTGGTGGAGAACAACATCTGAGGAAAAACACAGCTGTCGCTGTGTGAGGTGATGTTGTCTTATCACGCACCAGTTACCAGAATTGCTGGTTTGGCTGCTGTAAATCTGGAAAAGTTTCATACTGTTATTGTCTGTACTTACCTGACACAAAATCCTTACAGTTGTGCTCCAACCAATTTTGGAGGGCACATTATGCCTCATCTTCCTCCAGGCTAGTGTTGTCTTTTGAGTCCATGGTATTGAGTCGGCATTGAGTCGAATCAAATTGTAATGGGCTGTTTCAAAATAATTTGAACCAAAAGAAATATATATATATATTTTAAAACTTTTCTTTGTTTGCTTAAACTGATGGAAGAAAAACTTGCACTCTTCATTGTATGTCTCTTTCATTTTGATAGCTACCATTAAGACTTTACTAGGAAGAAAAAATGGAACCTTCCAAATACTTTTCAACCTAACAAAATGATGTGCTGTAATTGCAGTTATTCATCACTTAGTATGTTAAAAGATTTTAGATGTTTAATTAAAAAAATGAGTCACCTGGGTTTCAATAGATCCAACACCAGGAAGAAGTACCTTAATTAGTTTGGAACATCAAGAGACATTCTATTGCAAGCCTCTGGATATTAAAACATATCAGGTTTATACCCCTTGTGGCTGTGAAGTTTTCAAAAAACTTAAGTTAAAAACAGTTTGCTCCAGATTACTTCCATCCATCATCATAAGATATAACACATTACTACAATTTATAGTTTTCTGTTTCTTCACCAAGGATAAAAAGAAATGCCCTTTTGATCCTCTCTTTTTGATTGTCTTTGCCTTACATTTCAGCAGAAGCTTTGTATGGTGTAAACCTAGTTCTGCAGACGACGAACACAAATTTGTTGTTGTGTAACTGCAAAAATTGTTAATGACCTTTTCTGTCAGAAGGGAAATAGTTTACAAAGGTGGCTTTATTATTGAAGTCCCTATCAGGGGACAAGACTTTATGTACAAGAGAAACATTCCAGGTTAATCACTAAGCTCGATACTATGTTCCTTAACATAATTAATATTTCAATCTTTCTTGAATATACATTGATTCATTTGAATTCCTGATACAAATCAAAAAGTAAAATGTAAACATATTATATTCTTTGTTTTGCAAAAAAAAACCCTGAAAGAATGTGTTTAAATTAATTTGTAATCAAAAATGGACGCATTAACCTTCTATATAGTCTCTAGAATTTCAGCAAAGCATGTTTATTTTAAAGCCTCCCCAGAATGAAATGGTATAGGATAGGATTTTCACGTTTTCCCCAGTGTTTACTGAATCCTCTCAAGGTCTGAGAACCTGTCTTTGATATATTCTTCACCTTAGGGGCCTCCATCTCTTTAATAATAATTTCTCAGATGGAATAATAATTCCTCACATGGAAATAAGACCAAAAGTGTACTTCATCCCTTGTTTATTCAAAATTCTATTACAAAATGTTGAGATTTAGTTTCTCACACCTTGTTAAGATGTAGGTTTAATTGCTCTTACCCTATTAAGTCTGATTGCCTGTGTCTCAAAGGTTTTTTTCATTAACGAGGCTGGAGCAGTCTTTCATACTTTTCCCAGTCAGGACTTTCAGTTCTTCCTAGTTTTTTGCTGATGGCTTTGCTTGAAGGATGACATTACTTTGATAGTGTTTAGTACTGTTAATCGAATTTCGTAATGCATATCCTTCATAACTGTGCATTATTGTTATCTTCTTAAAATATGCTTCTGTGACTACAGAGTTCCTCATTATATGGGACAATTTTGTTCTCCAACATATCACATACGTTACAATAGTCGTTTTATTACACATTTCCTACATTTAATCAAGCTGTTATATGATCTCTTCAATGTAATAGACAATAATCCTATAAATCCTACTACTTTCATATGAACATAAGGAATTGTGAAGAGTGCTGCATGACCCTCACCAGGAACTGATTATGGGCAAGTTTTTAGCAACCAGTGTGTCTTTAGCATGTGGAAGGAAACCACAGCACCCAGAGAACATGCAAACTCCACACATATTTCAAAGGCCAGAATCAATCAATGCTATGTAGGCACTAACCGCTACACCTCTGTGCCTCACGCAGGGACATTTCTTAAAAGTTAAGAATTAATTAGCAGTTTATAGTTGTGTTTTGTTAATACATGCGTTGCATGGTGTTTTAACATTTTATATAATTTCATTGTCAAATACAAATATATTGGCACAATATAAATATATGTAATAATATAAAATATAATTGTTATATTTGACTTTCACAAAAACTCGATTTGTGATCAGCTACTACTACTTAAAGCTTTAACAAAGTTGCAAATAATATTGTCTCATACACATTAAGAAAGAAATACCAGTTTTACACTCTTTTGTTTTCTTGTGAATAAGATACAGGTCTACTTACATAGCATTTTGCAGTAGTAAAATATTTACTCAAGTTTCTCTTTCAAAATAGGGCCCACCTTAAATCCACAAATTGTACTTCAATGTAAAACATGAATTCTGTTTGTTTTCCTACACCCATACTGTATGTCTAGGTTGATTAGCCTGGATATAATTTTAAAATAATGAATAATACTTTATCCATTGTTGGAGAGGAGACAAAGAAGGAAAAGTTAAAAAACATCAATAAAAAGCAAATAACATAACAGAATACAACTTAACAGGCAGTGGCAGTGTTAACAAGTGCAAGTGTCAGGCAGAAAAGATTTAATCAAATAGCTGAACATGCCTTCAGGTATGAAGGTGGATAGTTTCGGCTTACTCTGCAGATTGTTCCAATCATTGGCAGTGGCAATTTGAAATGACTTGCACCCAAAGTCGATAGTTGCTCTTGGGGGGTTCTGTGTAATAAATGTACTACATCTTAAACTGCTGGATGGCACGGAGCATCTCAATAAATAATGACGACAGGAGTGTTTTTCCCCAAATAAAAATATAAATTGAGGCATATTTCATACATTCAGGAATAAAGAATAGTTTTAACTGAATATACATTTCAATTTAAAATTAACATGCTTATTAATTAATGAGTATATTATAATTATAGAAAAATGTGCTAGTTGTGGCAAGATGGGGCAGTGTAACAGAGTGCGCAGGTCTCTGGATTCCTATTTGGCAGGTTGTGAGATCAAGACCCCACTGTAGACCTGCTGTTGTACCTTGAATAAAATACTTTACCCCACTTGCTCCTGTCAACCTAGCTGTATGAATGGGTACCAGTGTTTTCTGGGGATGTACTGGTGTCCCAGCTGGGGGGAGTGTGCTGTCTGTTTGCTTAATATCATGAAATAATATCTTAATTAATTATAATCTCTGGACCAATGGGTCAATGTGGCTCAAATACTGAACAACCTACTTACCCAGGAGCAAAAATCATTGAAAGTGCTTTGCCAGAACTTTGCAGCTATTTGCACATTACTTTGTAATAGAAAATAGACACATTAACCTCCTATATAATTCATTTCCCCTACATTTCCTGTATCATTTCTTTAATTTAAAGCTGGCAGTCATGACCCTTTGAAGTACCACTTAATATTTGTTATATACAAAATGTTTGCCACTCATTCAAAGCACAAAACAAAAAGAAAGAAGTAAAAATATTATTAATATGAAAGGAAAATGGAAAAGACACGATTGCTTAAACCTAAATGAATTTATGTGCACAAAATTACCCTGATGAGCCAGACAATTAGTTGAATGGCCTCTGTGCAATATTAATGGTTCACATGACTTCAGAATAAATACATCTAAGGTCCCTCAGTCACGTAGTGAATTTCAAGATTCAACCACGAAGACCAAGGAGCTTTCAAAACAATTCAGGAATACCACTGGATAAAGGACCAAATCAAGAGAAGTGAAGTTGATTATTCAAAAGAAGAAGGCATCCAGACACTGTCTAGATATAACTGTCCCTCCAAACTGAGCAGACAGGCAAGGAGGAAACTAGTTAGAGATGCCAATGTGAGGCCAACAGTGACTTTGAAAGAAATACAGTAGTTAAGATGGGAGAAATGTTTGTGTGTGAGCAATACATTGGTCACTCCACAAAGAAATCTTGTATGGAAATGAAAAAATGAAAGTGGAGTTTGCTACAGAACACCTAAAAGATACTGGAAACGTCACAAAAGATCGGTGGCCAGTCAAGACAAAAACTGGAACTTCGGGTCTTATGCAAGCAGCATAGTGTATCACTCAGTCAACACCATTCCTGCAGTTAAGCACAATGGTGACTTGCATTATAGTTATCAAAAATATGTATGTATCATTTTGTAATTCCACAAAATGGGAGTCTATGTGAAAGGTCTGAATATTTTGCATGGCACTACAAAGAATCAAGTTTAGTCATTTCCTTATTGAGTTGTTAAGCATGGAAATACAAGTGGAAGTGGAAATTTGACATTGTAATTACAAATGAATGACAAAAAAATACTGTACTTCTAGGAGTATGTATACAATAAGTGGAACATCTCTTATAAACAAGCTGTGATTAAACTGCCTGTAAATCCAGCAGTGGTCACGGACGTCATAATAATGTATAGGAGAACAAAATGTTTGAAACAGTTACAAAATAAAATATTTATAAAAGAAGACAAATTATATGTAATTTCAATATTCCATATATTTAATGTAGAAAACTTAGTGTAATAAGACCAAATCTATAATTTTTCAGAGAATTCCCCAGAATCTGTATGTGGCCAAGGCCAAGAATACAAATCCAGCACACAGACTTGGTAACATGAACCAAACAAAAACTGACTGACTGCTACACTGTAAATACCAGGTTCAACACCCTAATATCCACCGCCAGCTCCTCTTGATGGAGATAAGACTCCATTTAAACCAGATGTGAGTCAGGGTCTGTGTTACCCAACACAAAATGATGACATCTTGGTGACAGACAGGAGACTAGGCTGACTAACAGAAATGCAGCAAAAATGATGGCTTATGCACAAATGTGATTAGCAATACGAGTTAATAACAACATTAATAAAACTGGTAACTAAATGTCCTTAACATGCGTTGATGGATGGTGGCAATTTCGGATGATGACAATGATAAACAGGTAAGTTTAGTGAACAGTGAAAATGAAAGACCTCATAAAAGGTCATGTTTCAAAATTACAAAGCAATCCTTCATCATATAGTTTTCTAGTTTTATTTCTAAACCTGTGAATCCCTGATTAGAATAAAATTGTGGACAGGTAATCTGCCTAGCAGAAAAAAATGTGAGGGAGCTATTGCAAGTGCACATTAAATATTTTTTTTATGTTGCCAAATGCACATCAATAGCCAAACGAATACATCAGCCAATCAAAGTAAGCAAAGTCTGCAAGTAAGATCACATCCAATAAAGACTCTACAAATCCCTTTAAGATCATATGTGCCTCTGTGATAGTGAATGGAGGGAATTTCAAACCTGATAAGAAAAGGAAAGTCATGAGTAAAACTGGGATAATTTGCAAATGGATTGTCAATGTAGCTGTTGGCATCACACACAATGAGCACATTTATCGAATACATCACCTTTTATGTGAATGTCTAATGCAGAATTCTGTGCTGGTGCATGCAGCTGCACTTCATGTACAGTATGTGTGCATCCTTTGATGGTTCAAAGGACACAAGAAAACCCAGATTTATCTTCTGTTACATCTTGTGGAAGAAGGGCTGTGTTTGAATTTCCCTACTTATTTTACTAAAGCTATATCTTGCACTCCACTTGCATTCAACTCGGTCCTGACTACAATATAAGCTACAGTATGATGGACCGCCAGTAGCGTATACAGCTGTTGCCATACAGACTCTTAGTGCTACGGACAAATAGTGTGATCTCCATGCCTCTTTCCAGATTAACCTCAAGCAGCTGCCAGATGTCAGTAATTGTTTGTTTATTGAGGTGAAATTGTCCATCAGGCAGGCTTAGAAAAAACAAATGAGCTCTAAATATTATAAATATATATTTGAGGACATTTCCTGCTTGTCTTTTTGTGTGATGAGGTAAAAATCCATAGTGCTTAGTCTATTTCTCTCTTTTTTTTCTTTTCTGAATGCTTTTCTAATTCTCTTTACCTGATGTTGCTGGTATTTCAGCAGTATTTATAGTAATCTTGAAATGCGCCCACAGTTTAGACCTGGTTTTCATGCCAATTGAAAAAAGTGCTGTCACCTGTTGATGGTTTGGTACAGTAGATTGCTTGTTACAGGTGTGTATAAATGAGGACACTTCCCTAAAGTTAACACTAGCTTGCCAGATGGTTGTTTTGCTCACACATAGAATATCAGTAAGGGTTATTTTAGATTGTATTGGGGCTTTGGGAACAATACTTAATAGATCCAAATTCATTATGTTGTGAATCTTCCTTTCTGCTAGAAAACTTCAAGGAAGTACTTCTTGTAGCCTTTTAACAAATTCTTAAATTCTCATGTCAACATTCCTCTTTTCTTTCATAAAAACCCTTTTTATAGTAGTTTGTCCAGGTTGCAAGATCTGTATTTGTGACCTGCTTTTATAGATGTGCTACTAGAGACTGTAATAACTAATCAATAATATTGATTTTTTGTGAATACACAAGAGCATATGATGTGGTGTATTTAAGTTTTGAGAAGGCGTTTCATTAAAAAAAAATTCTCAGATTACAGATGAGGGAAATGCATATTTGGATTGAAAATTGGTTAATAGATAAAAAATACAGAGTACAGGGGTGAATGCCCAAACTGGGGTGATGGAATTAGTGGAGTATATCAAGGACCTGTACTTGTACCACTGCTCTTACTAATTTATATTAATGATCTAGATTTTGGTATAGTCAGTAGACTATTTACATTTTCTGATGCCAAAAAATGCCAATGCCAAAAAAGAAATATTAGCAAACATTGTAGATGCTGAAAGAAAATTAAGAAAGACTTAGTTTAAATTCAAGACTAGATAAGCACTAAGCAGGTGTTGTTTAATGTAAAGAGGTGTAGACTATTACACAGATCACAAAAATAAAAAATCATAAATATCAAAAGGAAATGTGAGCATGACGGAGCTATTTCTGAAAATGTTGAAATATTATTTACATATACTTGACAATGTGAGGAAGCAATAAAAAGCAACAAAGTTAATATATTTAGTCAGATACAGTATAAAGGATGTAAGGTGAAAATTGCAAAGCTCAGTATTAAGACCTAATTTAGAATACTGTGTGTCATTTTGTTTACCATGTTCTAAAAAACATATTGCTACTTCGGAATGAGTCCAAAGAAGAGGAACCAGATAATTTCTATATAATTTCTGGTGCTTAAAGAATGTGCTATACTAAAAGATTCAAATAACTGAACCTGAATAATCTTCAACAAAGAAGACTAACAGATTACAAGGTCCAAGTATTCAAAATCCTTAAGGCCATTGACAAAGTTAACCCACTGAACTACTTAACAATAAAAAAGAAATATGAATCAAAGGATATAAGTGGCAACTGTATACAAATGCATTTACAGCCATGAACAGGAGATATTTCTGTGAACAAAGGAGTTGGAAGAGTATGGAACAAGTTGCTTAGCACTGTTGTTGGCTACCTTCAAGAAACAGCAGTATGAGATCCTTGGATTAATTAGCTACAAACTACCAAACATACTAGATAGACAAAAATGACCTCTTGTTTGTAATCATTCTTTTTAGCCCTGGATATTGTGATGATGGAGAACACATTTAAAACTATAGCTATCACTAGAATTGTTGAGGTCATTCATCTTTTACCTTTCAGGCAGTTCTCTCACTTTGGACACAGTGACATGCTACTGAGTGTTTTTCTTCTGTGGTCATCCTTCTTAATAATAAAGACAATTAAAAGTGACTTCCAAAAGCTTTCTACAAACTCTATAAAAAAAATTAGAGCATTAAATTGACACTTTTTATTTTCAACACGTCAACAGGGTGTACATTTAAGAAGTGCGGATTTAAAATCTATGTAATTATGTAAAATGTAATTTTACTCCATATAAATTATGAGGCTGGAACGCTACAAAGAGAGATAGCATTTCAATGGTAGCTCACCACACCTCCACTAACCTGTCACTCAGTGCTGGTTACCATGGAAACAAGATCTGACAGGACACCTGTAACACCTGCAGGCAACTTGCATCCATGCTCACATGAGGTGATGCAGAATATTTAAGGTCTGCCTGAATGTTACCAGTGGGAGCAAGCCTGAGAGTTACTGTTGGTACAATATGTACAGTATCTGGAAAACAGCTCAGGAAAAGTTATCATTGCTTACTGATGCATGAGTGTCAACAACTAAAGATGTTTAAAATACAATTATAATTACCTAGAGATATGAATGAGGTTTGGAATGTGAATGTCATCTAAATAGAAGTACATTAGCTGTGTATAATATAAAGTGTACACTGTCACTGACATTGAAATCCCCAGAATCAGTGGTTTGCCATGAGTTGTGACCAACAGCTCTCTCTAGAATTGCACAATAGACAGAGTTTACTGGATATTTGTCAGTCACCCATCCCATTTTTAATAAACAGGTCACATGGCTATGTCATGATGGGTTGTTGGGGAACATTAGTTGTATTGAATTGCTTATAAAAGAACAGCTGCTGTAATTCAGTGCATAAATACTGGCTATTTATTTGCATAGGAAAAAGGAAACGTGTTTGCATTTGCTATAAATGTGAAAACACATCTTTGCAAATTACCATTGTGGTGCACAGCAAAAGAAAAGGAGAACTTGTTTTCTGCGTGAAACTAATATGTTCAATATGGAAACCCCAGGGCTTCGTCAAGTACGTGCAGCCGTGGAGTTCCACACTTCCTCCACCTTCTTCAAGGATATCCCTTCTCTGGTGAATGCCTTATAAACAGGGATCCAGGGGAGAACGATTTAAAAGGTGGAAAGGAAATAAAAGGATATGTATTCAAAGCTATTGAAATCCCAGGTCTTTCATTAAAGGCAACACTGAAGCATTAAAACACCACACAACTCTGAGTGCTCATTCTCTTTCTCCTGTGGCAGATGTTAATGTGTTATTTGAATTATACAGGAAATTTGAATTCATGTTGATAATGCTCCATAAAAACACTGATAGTGTTTGAGAAATAGCACACAAATGGGGACTCCTGCACGTGCAGAAACTGCAGATGTATCCGATCATTTAGTCTTCAGCCCTGAATCAGGTCATGTTTCGGAAGTGCCAAGATTCTCAATCAGTTTGATTTATGCTAAGGTGGTTTTTATTCATGTTTCATCTCCATTTTAAAAACATTTTAATTGCAAAATGAAATGTTAACTCAGGAAAGCTTTAAGAACGAGACTTCTTCACCCTTAAAAGTGGAAGGGGAGACCAAACACAGTCCCACACAGGCTTTTTCAAAACGTGAGAAAATAGTGCCATGTGAATTCAATGGATAGAAAACGCTATTCATTTGTTATTTGCTATTTATTCAATAGATCCTGAAACCAGTGATATATTTTGCTTTTGCTATTAACATTCTGTTGCTACATACTCTACTGGATACCATAACATTTTAGTTCTACCCAAAAAAGTTTGTTGTTTTGTGTTGGTGGGTTCATTTCCTCGGGTTCAATTCCTGGGGCGCTATCTGGGTAGAGTCTGTATGTTCTCCCCTGTTTTTGTGTGCCTTTCCTCCAGCTGCTCCTGTTTCCTTTCACAGTCCAAAATGATTAATTGATTAATTGATTAATTGGCTTCTCGGAAAACTGGCGCAGGTATGAGTGTGTCTGTGTTTGTGTCTGTGTGTGCCCCTGTGCCCTGAGATGGACTGGTGGCCCATCCCAGGTGTATCTTGCCTTGTAGCTACACTTGCAATAGGCTCCAGCTCTCTCATGACCCTGTATTGGATAAAGCAGTTAGAGAATAAATGGATGGATGGTTGAGCCCTTAATCACCAGTGCTAAGTGCTTCCAGTAATTGATCTGTTTGCTTGTTTAGGCTTTTCTTTACTGCATTCAGGCCTCAGTTACAAAAATACCCCCAGTAGTATGGTTCTCAGTCCTATTCCTTCGTAACCCCTTTGTCTTCTGGGTTTTGCTTTTTAATCACAGGTTATTTAATTTATAGGTTAATGTACTCCCTTCAGGTATCTTTGCTTAAATATAACCAATTAGACTCAAACCGAAGGAAAAACACTGTGGAGGTTTTTCCTTCATCTTAAGTATAATTGGTTATGTTCATTGGTGGAGTTGTCTGATACAGTGCCATGTGTGTCTGTTCACCATCAATTGATCAGCTATTGTGAATGGTTCAGTCAAAAATAACAGACCAATGTTTAATTACCAAGTTTTAGGGAAACTGCCTCACCCTCTATGAGCTCACATTACTGGAAATAATACATTTTAACTAAGGTATTTTTTAAAAAACGAGCAGTAACTACAGAAAAAGCAGACAAAACCTTTTTTTCTAAACCAAAAAGCAGAAGAGTTACAGCACCAATTAGTACTGGTGAATAGAGGCCAAGATTGGCCAAAAACAAGTAGACACAAGGATCCTTCAGGACCAGGACAGAAACCACTGATGTAAAGCATAAATTCCCAGTCCTCATACTTGTGACTCTGGAGTCTGCTGCCTTCCGTTGCTCTCTGTTAATTACTAAGTGCTCTAAGTGAATTACTAATGCAATATGTTTGACTTGCTTAACCTATTTTCTGCACCTAAAACATTGGTTACCTAAAACCAATAACTTAGTTGGAACAAAACCAGGAGGTCCTTGCATCACAAGAACTTGGACTGGGAAGTCCTGCAAGATTAAACAATCTGTTCAATTTTGCAATTAGGAAGTCAGGAAGATAAAATACCAGAGGGCACTAGACTTTCAAGGTCCAAAAAGCATGAAAAATTGTGCATAAGTGTAATAGCATGAAAATTAATGGGATATTTCCAATGCTGTGCATTGATATTCTATGATTTTTTTGCAGGTGATTCACATCTATCCTGTTTTTTCATATTCTTTTGTGGAGGTTCAGTGGCTAAAAAGGTGTTAAACCCAGTTTTTACAAAGGACAATTTAGGCTGAAATACAAAAGCCTTTTTCTTTCTGTTCCGAACCAACATAAGGTAGTCTCTTGTGCTATGTGCTTAAGTCTGCATGCATGTGTACTGCTAATAAATCAATGTAAAAATTTGAAAATCAAGGTTGAATAAAATTCAAGGTTGGAATTTCATGCAAAAAAATACCTAAAACAAATAATCCACTGAAACACAAAAAAACATTTGCCCTTACAAAACTATACAAATTCTGATTTTGAAATTAATTGAAGTGATATAGGGCTGTATGGCTACATTGAAAGTGAAATGGAAACTCATTATCATTATCAGAAAAATGTGTGTACTGGTGAGGAGTGTGTCAATGTGGCAATGTGTCAAGGCATAGCTCATAGACAGGAATCCACTCTGGTCAGGCCACCAGACCAGCTCAAGGTGGACAGCTCAAAGGAACAATTTAGAACAACCAATCAAACCTTTGGCCAATCAAACCCAGCCAGCACTTTTATGCTAGTACTTTTATGAGCCAGTCAAACCCAGTCAGCACATCTATGGCCAATCAAACCCAGACAATATGTCGTTGGGCCAATCAAATCCAGCCAGCACATCTATGGCCAATCAAACCCAGCCAATACAGTGTGTCATTGGGCCAATCAAACCCAGCCAGCACACCCATGTCCTGTCAAACCCAGCCAATATGTCATTGGGCCAATCAAACTCAACCAGCAGCCAGCCAAGAACCTGGAGCACCTGATCAAAATACACAAGAAAATGAAACATGCAAACACCACACAAATGTCTTTCCCCAATCAACCCCAAGACACAAGAGCACTAACAGGATGCAACCATGCAATTCATATAAATATACTGTATTTTGTATGTACTTTCAATCCTTCAATCTTCATTGTAGTTAGGTTAAAAAAACGGTATTCTCTCCAATATATGATACTAATGTAATTTAATTCTCCTCTGAATGTCAAACAGATATTCTCAAGGGAAAGCCTACCTGCCCTGAGGGAATCTGGAAACCTATGCTATTACAGAAAGCCTTTAGAGTCCAGGATATTCAGTTATCAACTATCTCTTGCCTGAACAAGGCAAACTTCAAAACCCGTTGAGGCCTGTCATTTGAAATGGTGTATACACTGCTGTGCAAAAGTTTTTTTGAATTTTATGTTTTTCGTTCAATATTTTCTTCTTCTGTAGATATTCACAATTTTATGGTGCTCTCCAAGAAGCATTTTAATCATGTAAGATAACAATTAATCCTAACATATTTGTGTGTTTTAGTGAAAAAAGTTGTTTTTTAGCTTTAAGAACGTGCATAAATAAAAAAAAAATGATGTTAATAACAAGGAACAACTGACTAAATGTTATTTTGCTGGTAAATGTGATGCATTAGCTACTACCACATTTTGTAGTGGCAAATTAAGAATAATTTACTGTGTAATTACTTGTTGTGATCACATTCATGAAGATTTCGAGATTTATAACAAATTCAGGATCTTAGACATAACATCATCAACAGTAAACGTTTTGCCAACTAAGGAAGCAAGATGGACATCCCTTATGTAGACTTAAGCAAAAGTATACATTTACTGTATGTGTAAAACAGTATTGAGGAAATCTCCAGTTTTTATTAAAACTGTTATTGATATACTTACAATCTCTTGTCAGTCATATTCTCAGTCAATATTGCAATTCACTGTTGCACTGAAGTTGCACCGAGTAAAATATGTTTTTCCATTTATTTTACAGCAGAATCCTAAAACATCCTTTAAAAAGATTTTATGATAGATGTCTGACCTAATATTATTTAAAGGTTTTAAAAACACGGCAGGTAATTTTATAGTTGATACTTTTTTTGTTGACAAATATACTTTCTTCTTGAAATAATTAAATTGTATTATTAATATACATTTCTTAAAAAGTAAGTTTTTATTTTGTTCATATTTGTTCATTATTGCATATGGTACTGCTGTACATAATATTATTTAGTTTTCCTTATAAAACTATTTAACAAACTGAAAAAAGTTTTTTTCCTGCATGAGCTTTGTCTTTGTGGATATGGACAAAAGCCTCATATAATTGGTTTTTCAACCAATTGTAGACAATTCATACAATTCATAGAGTTCATACTGTTTGGCGCTACAATAATATCTTCAAAGTGCTAGAAATTGCACTGTTTTAAGACAGAACCTAATTCAACATTACTCTGGTTTGTGGCACAGTGTCCCCTGTAGTCTCCCTGGTGCCTGCAGGTTTACAGGGCAGTGGGTGAAAGACGCGCCTCTTCTTCAATAGGCGCTAAACATCCCGGACAGGACTGTGTTGCCTGTGACATACTGTATTAAAACAGTATGGTGGCGGTGCAGTGGCTCTGTGGCTAAGGATCTGGACCTGTGGCTAGTGTCACGATATTAGTTCCCCCTCCTTAAGGGTGCTCCAGCCCTATCACTCAAGACTTTATTCCATGCACCTGCTCCCTATTCCCTGCCCACCTTAAAAGCCAGGCGCTGACGCTCTTCCGGGCTCTGCATCTGATTTCCATATCGTGCGAGTCCGGGACCAGGAAGCGCCTGGTCCCGTTAAGGTTTTAACCTCCGTTCCCGTTCCCGTTCCTGTTCCCTGTCCGCCGGTTCCGACCCGGCCTTCGTGGTTTTAATTCCGAGTTCTGATGGATCTCCTGGTTTTGGACTTACCTTCATGTTTTGGATACTCTATGGATTACTCTTTGGGATTGTTCGCCTCGGCCACACCTCCCCCGTGCACCAGCGCACCTTGGACACGCCCCCCTGTCTTCAGCCCCGTTTTCCTGCATGACGTTTCCCCAGTGTTCCCCCACTTCGTCGGACTGTGTCGTCCGCATAGGGTCCGGAAAGAACTGTTCGTTACAGCTAGAAGGTTGCTGGTTTGTATCCCACAGCTGGCAGAGGAATCCTACTCTGTTGGGCCCCTGAACCCCAACTACTCCAGTGGTGCTGTATAAATGGCTGACCCCGTGCTCTGACCCCAAGCTTCTCTCCCTATCTGTGTGTCTCATGGAGAGCAAGTTGGAGTATGTGAAAAGACAAGTTCCTAATACAAGAAATTGTATATGACCAATAAAGTGATCTTATCTCTTTTCTTAAAAGATGATTGGCTAAAATGTGACTTTAAATCCACCAAGCAAAATTCGTGTTTGTATTTGCATGCACTGTATTGTCTTCTTTATTGTTTTGTATTCTTTATGGCATCAATCTAGAGTGCGAACCTCCCTGATGGATTGTTTATTATACAAAAGCAGTTTTACTTATCCATAGATTTCAGTTATTCGGTTAGATCTTAATGAATGAACACAGGGACAAAATATAAAGAGAATATTTGGCAGGACTTGCTTAGCTGATGGAATGGCAGCATAGCTCTGAAGCTATGCTGCTCAGACTCCCCTCTCACTATTGTTAGGAATGAGCCAGGGAGCTGCTTCAAGGGTATAGATGGGGTGGCAGGAGGAGTGTGAGACACATGTGTGAAATGAAGTCCTAGGGTGGGATTATTTATAAATTTAAATAGGAGAACAGAAGTGGGCAAGATTAGGATCTAACCTTTCTCCTTGTGTTATAAACTTATATTCTCTATTAATTCCTCTAGCTCTAGAACTGATTCCTAGTGTTCACATTGATCTATAAATATTTTTGTGTCATTTTTAGTTTGAATAAACCCTTGTGTTTTAAGCCATGACCTATTTATTCTCACCAACAGACTATTCACAGATAAAGTAAGCTATGTATCCTCAGTTGCTATTTCTGACCTGTGAGAGGGTGTTTTATTATTTAACTTTTATAAATAGATTGTACTCAAGCTGATGTCAGGACTGATGATATTCCACTGTTATTTAAGATCTATCAACACTCTGTGTAATAATACAAAGGCATAAAAAATATTTTTTTATTCAAAACTGAATCAAAATTCTGTAAATGACTTCTTCCTCTGAGAAAATGCAAACCGTTCTTAAGATATGTTCTTGTTAACACAGAAATAAAATGAAGTTCTAGTGGGGACTGCATTAGCTGCTAAGGAACCAGTATTGTAAAGGTTGTTTCTACGTATGGTCATACCTGAAGAAATTTTATTTATTATGCAAAGTGTTGCCTTCTTTCTTTCTACTTTTGAACTACGAATTAACCTTTGAAAATGAGCATTACATTTTACAGTTTACTTGTGCATATAAAACAGCAAAAACTCAAATGTAATATATAATACCTCTGTAATAACTGGAAAAATAATGACTGATTTTGTCTTAATAATAATTGCCAGATTTATTATACAATCTGAATTATTTTGAGTAAAAATAACACAAACCGAGACAAAAAAAAAAGTAATAGGCAAAGAGAAGCATCTTCTTCTTTGCTCTTGTGTCTTCTTCTTTGTCTCTGACATAACCTCAGACACAGACAGGAGAGACCTGTCATGTATGTGATACATCTGATTACCTGCCTAGTTACTGTATGTTTCCTGTCATCCATATCAGAGCACTTCATGAGCAACTCTCTTCTCAGGGCTGGTTATGCTTCACCATTTAAAGAAAGACAACTTCTCACGAAGAACTTTAGACAGGTGGGTAGTTATTAGCTGGAAACATACTCTTTATTTTCCAAAGCACTACACTAGAATTCTCAGCATTGTTTGAAGGAATAACACTACTTGTACATGATAAAATCCATACAGTATATTCAGGTAGACGGAAGTGATCCTCTTATTAAGGTACAAATATTTCTCACAGGACAAGCTGACAAGTTGAAACAAATACTGTCATGTGCATCTGTCACGTCCCCAAGCCAACCTGCAAAGATTTCAGAAGCCTGCCTTGTTTGGAACCACTTAAATGCTGACTTTCATCTGCACATGGGTCAGTGCTATTCTCTCTTGCCTCAGCACCTCTTGCTAGGTTGTGATTCCTTTCATTTTCAACTTTGCATGTGAAGACTTTTACCACAAAAATTTTCAAGAATCAGATGCTTTGTGAACATTTGAGTATTTTAGGAATGATTATTTTGGCTTAATCATCTAGGTCCAGGGGTGGCCCCCTGGCTACAGGATGAGGAGGCTCAAACCCCATTAATGGAGGAGTGAAGCAAGGGGTAGCTGTAAGGTGGAGATGGGGTGGAGGAGGGATGCATGAGACATATGTGAAAAAAGGTGATTTTGGTATATAGAGAGAGTTTGAAAATGATTATGATTAGGAGCAACTAGGTTAGGAGCAGCTGAGACTGCCTTGTTATCGTTATCCCAAGTTAATAACTTCCATAAATGGAATTTCAGGAATTAAAATACAAAAACATCAGCTAAGAGTAACAAAACATTTACTAACAAACAATATATTACTCAAATATGATATTTCAATTAAAGTTTGCAACCATGCTATTACATCCAAGCTGTTTTTTTACACTAACATTTATTCAGATTTCATTTGGGCTTAAAAATTATTGGTTTGTTCACAGTACATGAATACGTGTGATGACTGGAGTCAGTAATAAACTAAAATCTAATTTTGTTTCTGTAGAAGGAACTAATTTGTCAGTCCACAGGTTAGGATGGCCTGTGGTCACATGAAAATAGTAAAAAATAAAAACACAAAAAGCAATTAAGAAACTATAAAAGTAACTGCAAAGTAACTACAGAATAATAAAAAATGAAACCATGCTGCTGACTTTAGCAACTTTTGAGAATATATTAAATTGCAGCGTCATTGTTTATTGTTACTGTTTAAAGTTTTAGCTGCCAGTAGATGGCAGGTTTCTGTAAAGCTATCATATCTTCTATGTTGTCAACTTGGTTGAACATTTGCATTTATTAAGAGGAAAACAGGCTTAATTTATTTTAATTAATATTTTTTAAATCATTGTAGGAGATGTGGCAGAAGTATACTTTATTGTTTTTTAAAAGCTTCATGCAGCATTTATGTTAAATTTACTAATTTGTACAAAATTGTACAAATCTATGTACACAATCTATAACTCACTAAATATAAATATGTCATGTATATTTGTCTTTTTAGACCATAATTCTATGATAATTACTAGATTGAAGCTTGTTATTTCCTACCTTCATCTTTCTGCCTACAGTACGATTTATATAGTAGATATTGAGGATTGAGAATCTACTAACCATGGAGGACCTGGTTAGTAGAAAAAGTAAATAAGCTTTCTATTTGTGAAAAATAAGTCTGGCAGTCACTCCACTCTTGTAGTTCATCAATATTGTAAAGCTCAATGGTTTATGTCTATTTTCCCCCATTAACTGGATATGAAAAAAAATGCTACGTATAAAATATTTTAATGATGATTTTGAAAAATAGTTGTATACTGTATATGTTTACAATATACTGTATACCAAGTACAAGTTGTGTCTTTAAATTATATTGTCTCAGTTTGGCTCTCAGCCACATGTTTCACACCTTCTTGTGAAAGTGTTGGTTAAAATATTGCGTTTTCAAATGTGATGTGAATTTAGCGATACCAATGATACTGTGCTAGTTCTTGAAGCTCTTGCTCTAATGACCCTTTCAATATTCAAACTTTTATCATGCAGTCACTTCATTTTTCCTTAGAAGTATTTAGCATGGATATTTGAATAAAATAGCTATAAATATCAAATACAAAATAATTAAAACACATTAATATTGATTTTAATCACACAGTTATTAATTGTAAAATGTGGTTAATATAGTTAGTTATATTAGAAAAATAAATTACATTCCATCCATTTTCTGACTGCTTCCTCCAATTCAGGGTCTTGGGGGAGCCTGAGCCTATTCTAGCAAGCAATGGGTGCAAAACAGTGTACACCCTGGATGGGAAGCCAGTCCATTGTAGGGCATTAAAATAAATTCTAAAAATAACATTTTAGAAAATAGATAAGCTGCCGGATTTTGCTTTGCAGTTAAGTTATTTTCTAAGTAACTTAAAATATATTTTATACAACATTGTTTGAAGGGGCTGAATTCTTCTTTTGATATATTTATAATTTGCCTATTCTGTACCTGAAGCTTGAATGTACAGTATCTCCATGTATTTATTTCCTTTCTATTTCATTTTGTGGGTTACCAAAGACATGTAAAAATGCAGCAATCATTTATTCTATATTCTGCATCATTTTCCAATTTAGGCCAGTGTCGCAGGGGAACCATGGCCTAATGGCAAGAAACAGGCTTAAGGCAGGGTACACCCTGGACAGGAGATCAGTCTATCTCAGGGCAGGCACGCCCAGTCACACCAGAGCCAATCTTCCCAGAAGCAAACTAACCTACCAGTATGGTTTTGGACTGTGGGAGGAAATACCTGGGGGAAACCAATATAAACATGGGGGGAACATACAAACTCCAAACAGATAGCACCCCAGGTCCAGAAAAGAATCCCAGGACCCCACAGTAAGAACGCAATTCTAACCATTGTGCCACTGTGTTGCCCAGCTATGACATTTTCATGAATGGTTTTAGTTATTACATTTTTCAAACTTTTAATAGACCAAGTGATTAGCCAGTGCCAGTACCACAAAACATAAGCTTGTCTACCAAAAATAGGACTGATTTTTACATGTGTATAATAACACAGCTCTGTGAGAGAGTTAAACTACATATTTTTTACTAGTAAGTACCTTCCATGACTATCTTGCTCAAAAAAACATTTTAAATTGCACCTGAATGTGTAATGTGCTGTTTTAGGAAAGAAAGTACTATCTTGGACCTTGGTTTGGATTTCTAAGTAGTCTGTCCAAAGTGAAAAAAGGTAATGGTTCCATGATATTCCTTGTCTTTATTTTATATAGAAATACGATCAAGGAGTAAAATGCTATTGACTTTTTGCATTTTCTTGGCATAAGCAAAACAGATCAACTTGAATGCTCACTTGAGGCTATGTGCACATGCAGAGGTCAAAGAAATCATAAGCCTTCAAATCAGATTTGCTCCTAGGAAAATATGGAAACATATTCATACAGGTCTTACAAATAAGGAGAATATGGGTTCTTTGTGGAGACTCATTTTTTGTATACAATTTTACTGAAAGCCTCATCGCAAGAAAAGATTGTGAAGTTAGACCACTCAGAAGATTCTTAGGCACTGTAGATCTGACCACCTGGCTCTTGAAGGCTCATGAAGTCAGACTGACCCAGTAACGACACAATCTATTTGTTCTCGTAATCGTGCCACTTATGGAGTTTTTAAATGAACGTTTGGGAAAAGTAATCTCCCCCACATTCACTCTCCTATGCATAAACATCTCACCTCTTGAGCACCCTTTCAAGCATCAAACTCGCACTGAACATTTATTCTTGCCAGAGACAGACCTTGCCTCTCAATTCTCTGTCTCTGACTTTTATCTTCATCGTTCTTGTGCATCCCCCACTCTTGTCACTCAGCTACAACCCTATCATCTCCTGTGCTCACCAGCTTTTCTTACTTGTTAGAAAAAAAAGAGTTAAAAATGGCCTTTCACAAAGGTATGATTGTCTGTGAAAATTCAATCCAGCAGAAACCCTGGTGACCGATAATCACGTTTTTCATTGCTGTGGCCCACATGCATTTCCCGTAGTTCTCATTATTATTTTTATAATGATTTTTTTTGTACAGTGCTAACCTTGGAGTCTGTAACTACATTCACATGCCTTTCTATATACAATACTATGTGTTGCTACAGAAAATATCGCACCATTGTCAATGTTGAACTGTTAGTGGGCATATCCATAGCTTACTAGCACTCTATAGTGCCATTGCATCTGAATTAGAAACTTACAGAAAGCTTTACAAGTTTCAAAGGAACAATCTCATTTTGTACTGGTCATATAGCCTGGGAAAATAAAAAAGTCAAGCTCCTCTGCAATATAAGTCAACAGAATAGTAGACCTAGTGCATTACAGACAGCCCCTTAGAACACCACATAAAAATTACTGCAAGTGCTCAGAACACCTGATGTATTGCAGATACAATACAATGTCTCGCACAGCACGTTTCGTATCAGGAAACAGGTCCATCTGAGGGAGATAATTACTATGAAAACTTCAAACTACTGTAAAATAGCTGCAAGGATCTAAAAACAAATGTACCATTTTTGTGTTTTTAAATGCAAAATGCATTTGAATTGAATTGGAATTTCTGGTCTATTCTTGACTTGTGGAATTGCTAGAAACATCTGTGTAAAAATATTTTCCTGTAGCTTTAAGCATACCACTAATGTACTGTATATGCCTCTTTAAAAACTTTTCTCAAAGACATTCCTCTATTTAAATACACTGATGGAAAAAAGAAACACAACACCTGTTCCTCCACACTCTGGCCCTCCCATCTGTGTGGAACAGGCTGAAGAGTGACTCATCCGTGAAGAGGACCTGATGCCAGTGCTGACGAGTCCATCGCAACCTCTGTCTGGCCCAAGCCAGTCGGGTGTGACGTCTAGGAGGTGTGAGCACCTCCTCTAACAGTTTGCCTTGCTCTAAATCCAGCAGCATGGAGCCTCACTATCCTGTCACTGATGCGGGCATTGTGTCTACCGCTAGTTTCAGCAGCAGTACGGGTGACAGATCTGAAACGATCTCTCAGATGGACCAGTCTGATGTGTCGGTCTTGCTCTGTTGTGGTCACACGGGGGCAATTGGATCTTGGACGGTCATCTGTCCTGCTGGTCTGCTGAAACCCTGTGGCTTACTCCATGGTGTCTGGCAATGCTGGCACATGACATGCCTGCCTGCAGCATGCCAATGGCCCTCTCCCTTGCTTCTGGTGGCATTTGATGCATTATGGAATGCACAGAAAACTTGGCCTTCTTCTTTCAGTGACCTAAGCTTTGAATTAAGGCCTTTTTTAAGATGACCTGATCAGGCATTGTTCCACCTGGACCCCGTTTTGTGAAAATAAGCTATAACTATAGTATTCTCATTCCAGAAAAGGGTGCATTTCTTTTTTCCATCAGTATATATTAGAATAACATTGATCTACAGTATAGTAAATAGGGGGAGGTTTTTGTGTCTTTTGATTACTAATTGTTTTTGAAATGTGAGAGAGGGCATTTTTAAATTAATGTTTTCATATGGGTGGGACAAGCCTTCTAACTAATTCAGCACCTTTTCTTATGCAATTTCTGGAGCTGCCAAGCTGATTTTTTATTGTGTTGCAAAATACAATCTACCTGTAAGTCACACACTTCCCACAGAGGATAGGAAACAGCTTAAAAGCACATTTTTCTAGTGATAAAACCACTGAAACTTCACATGTGACTCTTTCTGCTTCAATAAGGAGAAATGATCTATCTATTTTGGTTATTTTTCAAAGCTGATGGAATATTAAAATAGATCAATAGACATTCAGTTTACATTCCTGAATGGAACTTACTTATTAATAGGAGGTTTTAAAGCTTGCATGCTTCGTGCAATAAACAATGAGGAGTATGGTAAAGGACATTAGGCATATACTGTATGTCAAAAACAGATGTTATGAAAACAGTGAAATAACTGGTTTCCTAAATATCATCTCTGTCCTAAAACACAGCCATGCCATAAAAAATTGTCTACGTTTTGTGGGAATCCTAACCCTAACCCTAGCTATCGATATGCCTTAGGTTAGGGTTAGGGTTTAGACCTTCCTCAAAGAGTTTCCACAATCTTCCATTCATCTAATTAGAAAATCAACTTCACTGCATCAAAATATTAGTCTGAAAAGACTCAGAAACCTCATAAAAACAATGAGAATGTGTCAAGTCAAGTGTTATGTTTCAGGACATATTGTGTTGAATGGGGTCCTGAATGAGTATGGTTTCAGTGTTAATTGGCATTAAAGTCAGAAATAACTACTGGATTTTGGCCTTTTTTGTTAATATACCTATATATACAGTACAATGCGTATTACAAGAGTTTGAAAACATTAATCAGATTCTTTCCAATTATTGCTTGTAGGGCAATTTAGACAACATTCCCTTTTGGGGCAAGGCTGTGTATATACAGGTATGATCAAAAAAATCTGAAAAGTTGCCAAATTTACAGCGGCAACTTTGCAAAAAGGAGAATAGATGTGGAGTAAAATGCAAATGAAAACCTTTACCAAAAATAATATAAATGGGGAGCAGTGGATGTGATCCTTTCCTGAGTTGGACATTAATGATAAAACCACTGGCACTTCCCTTGTGACACTTTGAGCTTTAGTAAGGAGAAATGATCTGTCTGGTTTGGTTATCTTTCAAAGCTGAGCGATTATTTAAGCAGTTCAGTAGACATTTGTTTACATTCCAGAATGGAACTTACGTATAAAAAGATTTTAGAGCTTGAATGCTACATGCATTAAATAACGAGGGAGATGGTAAAGAATAATACAAAATGTGAAAAGGGGCACAATTTTGTAGTGGAACCTATTTAGAAATTTTGCAATTTGAGGTTACTGGGATAATAGAAATGGAGATCAATGGGTGTGATCTTTGGTATCAATTCCTGATCTGGACTTTTGTGTATTATGCCGCAGGCCAGGCTGGCTCAAAATAACAATTAGACAAAAATGTATTTTTGCTTCCATTCATTGTATTACACCTTCTTTGTTCTTACTTGATAAGAACCAAATTTATGGATTGCTGCTAGGATTAAATTGCTCATTACTTTTAACAAAAAGAATTCACCCTTTATACAGTGTATCATTTAAATAAAAGATATTGATGAGAATATGTTACCCCCTTGAGGAGGAAGTCCAATCAGCTTTCAGACAGTACCTAGAGCCAAAAACATTCAAATAAAATAGTCTTTTTGCTTTATTCTTCCTTTCCAGCTGGATCTTAGGTTTAATTTCAATGATATATAAGTATATCAGGGCTGAAGTGTATTTTCATGGATTTGTCTTCACACAGGACTTCTAGTCTTTAGAATTCAAGAAAGCTAATGTTTGCACTGAGTAAAAGAGCAAAACTAATGAACCACATTACAAACGGTGGACAACCGTGACTGAGAACAATACAGAACATTGTACATAAAGCTGGCTTTTGTCATTCAGAGCAAGGAATGAGTTAAGTGTTTTAAAAGATCATATAATCTGAAAGCTCTGCGGTCTTATATAACTGTCAAATTACTTGGAATTGCTTATGGAATTTTCTTTTGCTTTTTAGAGCTTTGACTTCTGAAGTTAATCACATTCAAACCATTAATATATTATGTAACTGTGCCTTCGTTTTCCACCAAAACAATAGTTATTGACTGCAAAATAGTTCAGTCTCTGAATACTCAAGAATTTTCCAATCATTCTTTTCCTAGGTTTCTGCTTACAACTGGCAAAAAATCACACCCTAAATGAAATATGTGTTGACCACACAATTTAAAGATACCAACTAACTAAGGCAGAAAGTATTTGCAAGGAAACTAGATCACCTGAAGAAAAATCACATGGACATAGGGCGTACCTGCAAGCTCCATACAGAAGGCACCAGAAATAAATAATTTAACCCAGAATCCAATAGCTGACAGACAGCAATTCTTACCACTTTCTACCCTGTTGCATTTTGGCAATTCCAATTCTTTTCTGATATATTTATATAAACAGAAAAAACAGGCAATAAACACTTCTGTCTGAGACCATTGACTCCATGCACTTTCCTATTCCTCTCTTTGGGAAATTCATTTTAATGATATTCATAATCAGCTTCAGTGATTTCCTGTCCTTTGCTGAAATATATCATTCATCTTCAATAGTGCACAATAGACAAACTGTGACATATATTCATTAAACACAAGAAACTGTTCTTTAGCTTCTGCAGCATTATGATTTATGAACATGAGTGTGTACCTCACTTAAAATAAACTAAAAGACCAAAATGTGGAAGTAAATGTGATTTTTTTTTATTCATATGTTGCACTGAAGCATGTATTGTATCTCATAGTACTTGATAATGGCTATCACAAGACTTTTATATAAAATTAATTTGCTTAAATAACATAGTAAAGTACAGCTTGACATGAATTACAGATATTACATTACATATGTTAAATCCACTCTCCAAGAAGAGTTAACCATTTTTCTTTAATGGATTTCACTAATCCCATGCCTTGTCATTGTAACAGAAAGTCATTTGTCTTTTTGCAGGCATTTATTAACTAATTAACTAAATCTTCACCCAGGTTATAAGGGAGGTCAAATAAAAAAATCAAAACCTAAACCTGAGGGAGAGAGAGCAGCAAGCACAGATCTTAACGTCATATTTACAGCAGACAGTTGTATTGAATCTCATAGGAAGTCACAATTACCAGGCTCCAAGTAGACAGGGGCAAATCAAGGAAGACACCAGCTCGAGGCCATGGAGCAACACACTTCCTTATTATAATTCTGCAAAATGGCTGTCTCCTTGGGAACTGAGGGCACTGCTGCTTGTTCCAATAGATTTCAGTGTCTGAGAAAGTGAACAAGTCACCGCTAATGGAAACCTGGTACCTTAAAACAAAGCAGGTAGACCTTCCTGCAAGTGAAATGCACCAGCGCACATCTTGTTGAACATCCCAGTGGGCTGCCCATCCCCCACACTGTTGTGTCCTTCCTGTTTCAGTTCAGGGTTAAGCAAGTCAAGTCAATGCTATAAATTACCAAGCAGTCCCCTTTCCTTCTTTTAATAATCTTGGATTGTACCCTTTTTCTTATTCTTATCTTATTTTGTAACCAGCCATACTGTACCAGCTGCATAGACTCTTTGCAGAAGAGTGAACAAGCAAAGAGGAACATAACCACAGGAGAAGAGGTGAGACAAAACTAGTTGCAATAGGCATCACTTTGTCATTTATCTATGCATTACACAGCACTAAATAATTTAGTCTATAATATTATAATCCTTATGCAGGTGAAGCAATCCCTCCCACAAATAGGCACATCACTCACTTTTAAATCCAGGTACGTGCTGCAGGAGTCAGTCATCATTAATGTTTATACTGTATGCACAGTCTTACCCAAGGGTATTGGGACTTACCCAAGGGTTTCCAATTAACTTATTGCACATCAACAACAATTTGAGTTGATAAGAAAGTCAGAAACCTTCAACAGCTGTGTAATTTCATTATTAAATCCCATATTTAAATTCATACTTATATCATAAACATCTGAGGTGTATCTGACAATATTAAAATATTAAACAATAATAATATTAGTTAAGGATTCCTATATTTTCATGTATTGTGCAATTGGTAATACGCTGATAGTGCAAAACATTTCTTCAGCTGCAGCACTCTGATTCCATGTTTAGTTTAGAACATTATCTCAAGATAATGTAAAACGATGTCATACTAATTTTGTCTAATTACATTTCTTTTAATATCTACAGTATATAGTTTTCCCAGTATCATTAAGTTTTCTAAAATAATTATTTTGCCAAGTGTTGTATTCATTTTAAGTATGAAATAAAAAAAGTTTGTTTCATACAGTAGGAAGAATATGAAGGGTCATAAATGTGCAATGAAGAGGCGATCAGCACATTCAAACAAATCAGGCACAATTCACTTACCGCTGGTACAACACATGCCATATACTTTATACTTATTAAGCCCTACACATGCTGCCTATTTCCCCAGGTTGTTTCTAAGGTCAGATATGTATGCCAGCGCTTTGACAAGGGTATTCTTTATTTTTTGCATATATACAGTATATTATTAGAATTACTCAATTAGAAGTATACTTTTAAATGACTAATACGTGTAGAACATATTTGTAGGGTCAAACGTTCCAACCATATAACCAAGGGTTCTGTTCCTATCTATAGCTTTGATGTCTAATAGACCTTTTTTCTTCTAGCAGTCATGCAAAAAATGGCACAATTTCTCCAACAGAACCAATGCCAGGACAGGAGGGAATGTTCTGGTAGATCTATTCAGGTAGATCTATATCAGGCAGATCTATTTACAAAAGAAGTCTCAAAGTGGTTCATCTGGGTTAAATTGTCCTATTTGTGGATATGAAAGCTTAGACTGCTTATCTGAATCAAACAAGCTATGATAGCATCGTCTAAAATCATTGTTTTTTTAATGAGGACAGTCATTTCTTCATAGGAAAAAGGCAAATTTTTCAAGAGCATGTTAGAACTGGGGTAAAACGGTATACCCAAAGCCTAACATCATTGCTACCCTTCTAGTATCTGATAGAAATAATCTGTCCCAAGGTGAATCCTTTTGCTGTGAAACATGTACATTTTGGCTTTTTAATTGCCACTTTAAATTGAAATATTAAATTATTTTTGCTTAACAGTTAAAGTTTGTTCAAATGGCTAATTTTGACCTAGGTGAATATAGACAACAAATCTAGATCAATGGTGACTCAACTTGCTAATTAGGAATTTTTGAAGAAAATTGCCCATATGGCACTACTTCACTGACTACATGAGGCGGCAATGTGGCTAGGTCTCTGGACATTGAATTGGACAGTTGTTTGTTCAAACCCCAGGTGAAGTGTACAGTAGCTATTGAGCAAAGTGTTTCATTCAGATCACACCACGAAAATGCACAGCTTTATAAACGGGGACAGAAAATGAGTGCCAGCCACAAAAAGCAATACAAGTGTGAGGGCTTCATCCTGGACCTGGAAGAGTGGAGCTTGTAGACAGTGCACATTCTGTGCTGGTGAATGATGTGTCATGGGATCTGTTCGACTATGTTCTATTTGCAGTGCCAAGACAAAGAAACTTGGGATGCTTAGCCGCTGAAGGTAGATGGACTCTACTCACTTGACATGTTGGAATGGCTGCAGAGCTGTTGTGGAGCTTCCAGTTCTGTCATTAATATTTTTATAGTCTTCAAACAAACACTGCATTCTTCTTTCCACCCCACATAATTGGATCCTGGCTGACAAGATGTGCAGTGGTTACCATTGCTGTCTTACAGCACTGGGGTTCCTACCGGAACCTACGCATGGAGTTTATATGGGTTTGCTCCGGGTGTTCCAGTTCCCTCCCACAGTTCAAAGACAGGTTATTTGGCATCGGGGAAAACTGGCTGTGGTGTGAGTGTGTGTTCTCTGCTGTGGCCTGGCATCCTGCCCAGGGTGTGTCCCCCTCTTGTACATGTTACTTGCTGGGATGGGATCTGGCTCCCCCACAACCCTGTATTAGATAAAGAGGACAGAGAATGGATGGATCATTGGCTCCTCTTACTTGGGATCAGTGTTGAATGTTGCATGTTACACGCCTCTGGCATGGTAAGCTGAAAACTCTGAAGCAGGAGCAGAAAAATATGCCAGTGCACTCATGCAAGGATCTGCATGCATAAGCAATGGGATACTGTGCTAAAAAATGAAATATATTCCTTTCTGAAAGACATAAGGATATAATGAAACATTCCTCATTATTTTAACAAATATTTTTACATATTTGAAAAAAAATATCAGCAGAATAAAACTTGGGTGCTTAATTTAATCTCGGAAAGATTCTTTGCGGCGTACATTAATTCATTTTCCTTTGTGCAATACTTGTTTTCTCAAACTACATTTGGTCTTTGAGTCATTCTGGACCATTTCAGCTTCACTGAGCTGTGCAGGAATGCAAGAGATCTCTCATTTCAACAAAGTTTATTCAAAAGCCAAAACAATGACAGAAACGTATGTCTTCTGCGCGTCTCTCTGGAAGGGCATCCAAACAAACATACTTCAAAACCCCTCCTGCTGCTCTGTGACTTCTTGCATTCCTACAGTTGTCCAATTGCTTTGTGTGTGTAACATGGCCACAGATACTCACTTTTTAGATGTGTCTGATATGTGCAATGGAAGGGGAAGGCAAGACAGAAGGATAATATGCAAATTAGATACTGGTATAGTATGTGTATAGTCACAATACAAGCCCTTGTTTGCTATTTTTGTTTAACACACCCAAAGAGCCTGAGAGAACAATGGAAAAAGCCTCTTGCAGTATTCAACAAAGCAAGAATAAGACAACTGCAGTTTTTTTTACCCAACCCGAATTCAAAAGGCAGATGAACTACAGGACAACCAGCTTATCATTCTCTAAAACATAACCTATGAAAATATTAAGAGACTACTGTAACTGTAATCATAGATTAGTGCAACTCCAGCAGGGATTACAGTTGGAATACATTCTGAATATGAAAGAGGATATGAGGTACTCAGCCCACAGCAATTGATGCACTTCTGTATAGAATGTATACAGAAGCTTGTATAAGGAATGTATACAGAATGCAGTTCAGTAGCTTTTTGAAGCATGACGTGCTTTTCGATACTTTGTTAGATTTACAACAACAATAAAAAGAATAAGAATGTAATTGATTTTACATACTGAAAGGTAAAGAAAAGAAACATGGGTGTGAAGAAGGCTTCACTGTGGAAACCTTGTGTTTGTATTCCTTAGCTTTTAGCATGGAAAAAACCTTTACCCTACCTGTTCCTCTGCAGCCTACTGTATACATGTTTACATTTATGACAGACGGTGCACGAGGAAAGCTCTAAGGATCATTAAAGACCCCACACACCCCAGTTACAGACTGTATGACCCTCTACCATCTGGAAAATGGTACCGGAGCATTCGGGCCCAGACTACCAGACTCAGGGACAGTTTTTACCCCTGCTCTATCAAACTTTTAAACTCCCAGCCTCTCTCACCTCACCTCTCACCTATTGATCTGAACCTCACAGTACCTTCTTTCTCATCAAAAAGTCAAACACACATTGAAATCTACCTCCACCTTACATGTCAAAAAGCTCACTCCTCACTATTTTCTATCCTTTCATTTCAATCTGTTGAGGCATGTTTTTGCACATCTGATGTTGTTTTGCACATTACCTGTTACCTTTTGTTGTTTTTGCACACTGCCTGTCTCTGTCTTTCTTTAATTATACAATTGTATTTTTGTTTTTTTTTGGACTACTTATCTTCTGAGAGCTATCTAAATAGCATTTTGTTATACCATATACCTGTATATGAGTATAGTGACAATAAACTTGAACTTCAACTTGAACATGCTGACGTACAGTACTGTAGCTACGTCTTCATGTATTTTAGATCCTATGAGGACCATAAATCTTTAGATAATAGAAAAATATTTTGAACTTTTCTTGCAGTACCAATATTTTTATACATGATAATCATATAATGTAGTCCAGAGTACTGTATGTATGACGTTGTATTTGACATGGTGAACTTTCCCTTTCAGCCTTAATTCATTCTTTCTCATTTTTCTTTTGGCAGAATGTACAGTACGTGTGTGTAGTTTCTATGGAAATCAAGGCGTGTGTGATGGATAATCGCAGGCCCTAAATCTTATGGAAAACAATGTCTACTTCCCACCCATAGAAGATGGACTCTCCAGGGTGGAGCTGCACACAAACCTGTGAAGAGTCTAATGTGACTTCCTTTTACTATACTGACAAAATTGAGCACCAATTGAGGCATTGATTGCATTACATGCTGCTGAATCATCTGGTTGGTTATGCATATTAGTAAATGCACGCTGCCTATCCCCCATTGAGGTGCATTCGCCTGGGGTTTCAGAGAGCTATCCTACACACTGCACACTGCTTGTCAAGCGTCTTCAACTGCTTGTTACAGAACAGGTGGATTGGAACAGCAGGCGTTTATTTTTTTTCTTTATTACAGTTTGTTGCAGTGGAGCAGGAAAATGAAGGGTATTGGAATTGACACCTGAAAGGACCAAAAGCTGAGACGGACTCAGCCTTTTCTGTGCTCTTCACACATCACAGTGGGTCTGCCTGAGCTACACTCTAGCAAATGCATCTTCAGCAGCCCAACTATAAAAACAAAATGTTTGAAACCGCCTTGGATGATACTCCAAAGTGATTGATTTGATTTGATAAAAAAACAGTATTATTGATTGCACAACATTCTCTGCGGTGGTTACTTTAGGAATTTTGTATGTGTTTTGCGTTGTTGAAGTGGAGAGTGACAGATGTAATACACCCGCTAGAACTCATATTCGCTACAATAGGCATGTTTCCCTAAGCACATTGTTTGTGGAGGATGTTTCAGCTTTTGTCTCCTTCCTGACACCAAAGCCTCTTTTCATCTTGCATTCTTGAGTTGAAATGACACTTCTTGTTAAATTGCACTGTGTGAGTGACAAGAAATTGGCCCCTATTATAGAGGAAACACATTTCAAATTGCACTAGCTTCTTTCGTGCTTAGATTATTGTCCCTGTGTGGAAGCATTTAAAGAGTAATTGGAAAGAAAAAAAATGAAGACAGAAAAGTATGCAAAATTGTTTACAGGTTTCATAATTTGGGCCAAAAAAAAAGATTGTGCAGAAATAAAGCAAATGCCATACTGTACAGGTCGAACTTAAATTGAAGGCACAAATATGTAAGACTAGATAGAAGTAAACCTTCTATCTAAAGACAGAAGACTTAATGAAGGCTTGTCTAAACTATCAGCAAACAAATCAAGTTAAGAAAATAATTACTGTAGGTACAGTACATAGTGTGGATCTGAGAGGCAAGTAGTGTACTTGTTTTTCCCCTAAACCTGGAAAATGAGTATTCTTCTAAATGTTTCATTTAATATCTTGTACCCTCAAACTATCATGTTCAACATAATTACAATTGTTTGGATATTCTAATTGACATACTGTGAGCCAAAGATCACCTGAGGGGAAAGATGTGGATAAAAGAGTCACACAATATTCCAGCTGTGAATTTCCAGATGGCAAAAACAAAGACACAGTTGAAATGTTACTTTTGGAATGCACACTGTAAAAGCTTCCTTGTGTTACTATGCAAATCAATGTAGTTTCGTTTTTAATAAGTCAGACGTTTTTCATTTTTTTAGGTAATTTCTTGTTTTCCATTAAGTGATTTTGTTCCTCTAACAGCATATGAAAATGTTTATCGTAGAAGACATTGCATGATTAAGGAAAATGTAGTCTCCAGTAGTATTTTACGTTTACGTTAAAATATGAACAAGCAGGTAAAGTCCATGCTACAGCCCTTCCAAATCATTGGGTTAGAGCACATCTTGGTATCTATAGCAGATAGGACACCATTCCCTTGTGATTACATGTTAACACACGTCAACATGTGTGTAGCATGCATACATGCACAACGCACATTTCACAAAGCAGACAGTTTATTTTGAATGTAAGAAAGGTAAACAAATACAGAAAGGTAAAAAGAATTGAATATGGAATCAATACACACAATAAATTCAACTACATTCATAAGGTAATTTATAATATTTCGGACAACAATTGACATACAGAGGCAGTAAAGCAATTCATGCCAATTTTATTAATAGTATTTGTTCATTGCATAGAATCACATTATAACTAAACACCACCACCCAGTATAAATAAAGTAGAGAGTTTGATTTGGAGACATATGCTTCAACCTCCACTACTGACTTACTGTTCCTACCTACTGTACCTGTTCCTACTGCTGACCTACCCCCTTCCACCATCCACACCGCCTAGTATCACATCACTGCAGTAAAATATTTTCAGAGGTGGTAGAAATTATCCCTGTGCCCCCCAGTGGTGTGAAAAACGCTAAATCAAAGGGTTACAACATAATTATTTCTAGGTTTACAACATTCATTGCCACACATCCAGGCAATCTTTAGAGAAAACAAAATCAGACCTGCATTTGGTTTCATGAATGAATTAAAGATGCACTTCTTTAGTAACATTTGGGACATTTGGAAATTTTCATCTCCCCATATTATAGCTTTTTCTATTCGTGAGATATACTGTATAATGCCAAATCATTTTCCATCCCCCACAAACAATGAAAAAATTCTTCTCTGTCCTACAGCGACATTTGTTTTACAAGAATTGGGCAAAGGTGTAACTATCTATGTATGAAAATTGAGGGGGTAATATATTAAATTCATGAAATAGTTTTCTCAATGACACTCAATAAATATACTCATGACATTTTATGTTTTCAGGACAATAAAATGCAACAACCTACACCTTTTAAACCTAGCAAGAATATATTTCCGTTTTCCGCAGAGGCATTTTTGTTTGAGCATTTAGGTCAATTCGGGAGCTTAAAGTTTACAGTGACTTGCTGCACATGCTGAACTATGTATTGTTTAATTTCAATGCCTACTGGGTGTGCAGTAACCAGTGATTGTAAAGGGTGCCTGAACCAACCGTATGGATTTAAAGTTCACTTTCAACATTTGACCAAGTCCGATGACCATCAATGTCTTTGTATATTAATTAATAGATTTGCTCTTTTTTTTCAATAATTTTTAATGCAGATGACTTACTCAGAATGAACTTCAAGCAAGACATTACTCTGAAGTAAGGAAATGAGCTTGGTGAAATTATCTTAGCTTGTTAGCTTAGCTAAAGGTTATAAAAGGAGAAACATTGGCTAAATTACATATTTTTGACATGCCGTTCTGAGTCCCTGAAATTTAATAAATAAGTAACAAATGTCTTAACAAGTAAACGTTTCTCACCATTTTTATGTACTGAAAAAAAACTGATATGATTATCAGTGTACAAGCAGGTGTGAGTGTAGGATATTTCCATGCAAACCTGGGGCCATATTCAGATGTTCAACAAATTAATGTGTCACCAGTGTATTGAAATTACAGGATGCTCCGTATTTAAAAAGAAGGCTTGGATATAATAATTAAGTGAACACCAACATTCAAAGTGTTTTTCAGTGCCTAATCAACCTAAGTAGCTCAATGCAAGGTGTCAGGAATTTAGACTGACATCTAAATCAATATAGAGCATTTCATAAAAAAAAATGGGCTCTCATGAGTTGGTGCTCTGTGAACTTTGTGAATTCATGCATGAACTATAGATTATGAAAGCATCGTTTGAACACTTGGAGCTTTAGTACGGTAGCTGTGAAGGACAAGTTTGAAGCTCCAGTCCTGTTGTCAATGTCTGTAGTCAGTCATGGGAGGCTAAAGATGACCAATAAGTGTCCATCATGTTTGAACAAAGTAAAACATTCATGTTTTAAGATTCCCAAACAGAAGCTGAAAGCTGTAGTTTGATGCATTCATCGGACTGTATGAGCAGTCTTTTGCAGCAATTATCTTACACTTGAAACATGCTGCATCTCTGTTACAAAGCAGCAAAGTCCATTCTGCACTAAGCATGCTGCTTTGTTTAAACTGAAGCTCTCAGTCACCAGATTATTATGATGGAAAGGCAGGGAACAGGAATACAGGAGTGTCAGAAGTCCATGAGCAAATTTCTCATTGCTTGGTTTCACCCTTCTCCTGAACAGATTCTTGTGATGTAATTCTAGATACACAGTCATAGGATGTTCAGAATGCATACAAAACTATCAGCATTGTTCATATTTCAAAATTATTCCAAATGAAGAGATTTTGTATCCTTTGACAAATCAAACCACTATACTTTATATGGTTGTTTATGAATACCTGTCATGTTCTATTGTATCCAGCACTTTAAGTATTACCCTTTGGGAATATGACTTTCCTGAGGTCCTGATGATTCAAATTTGATCCTTATCCAGAAGACCTTTCCCACCTTGTTAAAACCTCACATCCGCCCTTTAAAAGCTGTTTTTTTCCAACATAGTAAAATCTGTAAAATGTACCTCCCTTTAGCCCTAATCAAAAAATCCCAGAGCCTCTTGGCTTAGAATCTGTAGAAAATTAAGTATAGGAAAACAGTTTTGGACAAGTTATAGTTTTTGAGCCGCTGATGGTGATTTACAGTATAAAGAATAAACTCATGACAGAAACAAAATAAAAAACCCCACTGTAGCTGTAGGTTTTCTGTTGATTGTTATTTCTATATTTATGATGAGGCATGGACTTGTGGGTTTGTAAAAAGATATTTCTTTAATCCTGCTCTTGCATGTTATCTTTTCTTTACTAAATGTCCGCATTCATTATTACATTTTGGAGTAAATTGGCCCATAGCTAAACCATATATCTTCTTCCTGTCTCTGCTGCAAATGATAAGAAAAGGCCTTTTACAGGAGCATAAACGCCACATTTAAATAGTCACCACTCTGTCTCTGAAAACCCTGAAAAAAAATATTTTTTTGATATACCCAGAAATTAATCAATAGAATCAGACCTTAAAACGTCTGTTATTAAATGAAAATATCTCATTGAATGCAGTCAGTTTCTATTTGTATGTGATAGTCAACAGCAACCTTGCAGGATCTGTGCATCTTCTTTACATAGACTCTCAGTGTAATGTTAGTGCTAACTTATCCTCTTTATCTTTGTCTCATTATACCTGAACCTTGGCTCCAAACAAAGTAATTAGGTGATATAAAACAACACCAGAGACTAAAATATTATTTATGCCTCTAATTACTTCATTCTGTCAGGTATTTTAGTCAGTGTCTGGTCAAGTGCATTAATTATATCTCCTTAACTACAGTAAAAGTAAAATAATAAGCACCCACAGCTACAACATAGCTGAAATGATCAGGCTTAAATGAACTTATAAATTTTATTAATGGCGCTCCATTCCTCTTCATCTATTATAAATCTAACAAGAAATCTATTTTACTGAGTGGTCAGGTTGCAGCAAACGGTCTAATGTTATTGAGGGCAATTTTTATATTAAATTTAAAACCCCTTTTTGTGCGGTAATGAGGTTGGTAAAATGATATCTTAATCAGATTTGTCACAAGGTGCCGCAGCTTGTTAGATAAGTTAATAAATGGCTGCACATTAATCAAGGTGACAAAGCTATGAAGAACTATGTAGGCAATAGTAGTGATGGTATTAATTAGTATTTAATTAGAAACTTGGGGTCCATAAATAAAAAGGAAAAAAATCTACTTTTTTTACCAATTTTTGAGGCGGAATGGAAGGTAAAAACATTTAGCCAGAAACAAAATACGGTAACTTAGTGAAGAAACTTTTGAAGTTGGCTTCTAGAATTATGTACAGAGAAAGATAAACTACTGTTTTTTACATTTTACAATACAATACTGCTTTGGAATGCAATATAAAAAACATCAGTGTAAACTGTAGTGTTAAATCGCAATACAGTTTGCTCTTACTGTACATACCTGACAGTGTATTTTAATTGTTATTCCTTTATTAAGGAAATGACCTAAATGAAGTAACACTCTTCGAAAATAAAAGCTAAATAGTCACTGCTGACCTCAAAGTGTTTGCAAGGATCCTGGCACACAACTAATGTTAAATCGTGATATGTAATTGTTTTGTCAGGCTTATGAAGGTTTGTGCATTATGCAATGAAAAGAAGTGTACATCAGGTCACCTAGAACAGTCATCTTCAGCAAGAATTAACACAGTACATAACTTCCAGGCAAGAAATAATAATAATAATTACTTACACCTATATAGCACTTTTCTAGACACTCCATGCAAAGCATTTTACAGGTAAGGTGGACTCCCCTCCACCACCACCAATGTGCAGCATCCACCTGGATGATGCAACGGCAGCCATAGTGCACACATCAGCTATCAGTGGGGAGGAGAGCAGAGTAATGAAGCCAATTCATAGATGGGAATTGTAAGGAGGCCATGAATGGTAAGGGCCATTGGGAAAGTTCGGCCAGGACACTGGGATTAAACCCCTAAGGACAGCGCCTGTTTACAGTACAGTGTCCCCATTACTATACTGGGGCAGTAGGACCCAAATGGACCACAGGGTGAGCACCCCCTGTTGGCCCCACTAACACCTCTTCCAGCAGCAACCTCAGTTTGCCCTAGGAGGTCTCTCATCCAGGTACTGACCAGGCTCACACCTGCTTAGCTGCAGTGGGTTGCCAGTTGTGAGCTGCAGAGTGATATGGCTGCTGGTTAACCTAAAAATAAACATAACCTAAAGAGAACATATACAGTTAATGAACCACTATAGTATATATTACACTAAATATATGCTAAGGTCAGGAAAAAAATGCAATAAGGATTTACTTTCTTTTTTTACATTAATAACAATTTCCAAATTTTGGTTTTTCAGTTCTTTGTATAGTACTTTGTATAGTATTAATACTTTAATTGTGCGAATTATGTTCAGAATATAATTCCAATGTTCATTTTTAAAGAGTTTTGAGAAATATCAGTCATTTTCCAAGAAAGCTTTCTGATTACAGCAGTAACATTTATTTTAAGATTGCAGAATAAAAGTTACCATCTCAAAGGCAATGACCGATGAGATGACAATGAATCCATTTGACATGTTTATAAAGGATTTTATTTTAGAAAGATTAAAAACTTTACACAAAAGAAAAAATAAAAAATATGTTAATATGACTAAAATTATGCCCTTACAATTGTTTTTATTGCATGATTTGTTTGTAAAACAGACAGGTCTTTAGCAGTATTTTCTTCTTAGAAAACGTAATATTTCAAAATGGGGCTGGTCTAATTCTTTTTTTTTATTTACAGGGTTTACATACTGTACATAAACAAGTTACTTTATATACCCAGGAGGTGCCTGTCTCAGCACAGAATGGTGAAACAGAATATGAAACTGTGTACTTTTTGCAGACTTATAAAATAACAACTTAAGAACAGAGAATAATAAAATGTTTTTAATCATATAATGACATCAAACACATTTTAAACAACAGCAAAAATCAGACATTAAGACATTTATTAATTACATCATGTCATCAAATACTGTATATTATGAACAACAGCAACAATTAGACATTTAATTCTACCGCTGTGTTGCTTTTCATGTCCTTTAGGTTTTAATGTTGTCTTGAACCAAATGATTTGTTAATATTTCATGAAATAAAAGTATTTTCTCAAGTTGTACTGACCAGACTATTCATTACTTTACTAAGTTATCTTAATTCCATTTGCTAATTCCTTAAGAAAGTTACTCATTGTCTGTTGTTTTAATCAGAAAGTATGCAAGAGACTGTAGTTTTATCTGATAGTAAAAAAAGTAGAAATGACTTAACTGAATAATTTCAATGTTCCAAAGAAAGACCTCTTTGTGGACTAAATTTTCTGACTTCATATCCACAATCAACTAGAAAACAGAGGTTTAATATTACTGTATACAGTATATACTGCATATACATGTATTAGTGCAGACATAATCAGGATTCATTTTGTTAAATATTTTTTCAACACAATCAATATACATTACATTTTAATATGATTTTAAATTGTAATTTACAAATACAAAAGATCATATTTTTGTTTGGTACAGTAATATTTTTTAATTGCCTTGTTTAGAGTTATTTAGTCTTTTATGTAAACGGCTTCTTGTGTTCTTAGAAATCTACAGTATATAATGTCTTGGGAAACAGAGAAAATTGAATTTGTCTAATAATGTAATGTGACCTGTTGCGATTCATATATCAAAATACATTTTAAAATGTTGAGTTTTAATTAACTTGAAAATGTCTAGGATTAACTAACTGATTCATGCCAGATATACTTCTGGATAGTTTTCCATCCATAGAGAATTTATACTTGAAAGCGAGTCATTTTTTACCTCAAAATGGTCATGGTTAGAGGTTTATCAGTTCAAACCACAGTCATTATTGTGCAATGAAAACATGTGATTGTGATTAGCCACCCCATGACTGTATTTTGAATTAAGAAAGTAGAAGGGTGAATTTATTGTCAAGAACTACTATATAGTTACATCTGTAGTCGATGGACAGAGATTAGTTTCAGAAGTTTACTGTCCACAGATATTTTACTGATACTGTACAAAGAGGTTGTACAGTAGGTTCATATTCAGTAAACACTTATCACCTGGCTATACCCCTCTTCACTTTTCTAGGTAAATAAACAATGAATTTGTGTTATCGTGATCTTTCAGAAGGCTAATGTATCACTTCTCATTTATGATTTTTTGAATCAGTAACATTGGGATTTATTTTTCCTCTTCACTAAATTGTGTGGTAAATTTTACACCTGCGTGAATCTTGGTAAAGTATAAAAAACACGCCAGGACTAAATAGTAATTGAGACGGGCATTTTCAGCATATAAACAACAACAGTGTGCAGTAAATCTGAAGGTGGAGGAGGATAGGTGAAGCATTGAAAACCCCAATACACTCTGAACATCAGAACAGTCATAAGTGAGAGGAAGCCATTTTTTTATTTGTCTGTAAACTTGTATGTAGCTACAGTGGCACTCATAACAGACTTTCTTAAGTATTAACCTACCCCCTACAAATTAGACCATTTAGAATATCCAATCAAACTTAATCGGAGTGTGTCTGGGACACAGTGGAAACAGACCACCCAGCTAAAAACCCATGATTACATTGGGGGGAACATGCAAACTCCACACAAACAAGTATCTCAAACTGACATCTGGCTTTTAGCATGAGGGCATTTTTAGCAAATATCGTCGTAGCAAACACATCTTAAAGATTGTTTGTATTTATGAAAATGTGCAACCGAAAAGATACTACAAAAAAATATGGAAAAGAAAATCCACTTCCATTCTAGATAGAGCATTTTCACAAGAAATTTGAAATGATGGCCGTAGAATTCTATTTTAACTGACATCAAGTAAGAGTAAATTACTACAAATGCGGAACAAGCATGGAAAATTGCCGGTCTGAGCCCTAGAAGGCACACCAGTAGGTCTAAACATCCAGGCATGAGAATTATTCTACTATACTGTATTTTAGAGCAAGCTGCAGAGTAGGACTGACAGGCACTGGCCATGAAGGGAGGCTGTAGCTCTGTATAACACGACGTCAAGCTTAAAGCTGTGAAGCACTGAGAGAGAGAATCATGTGGATCCTGGTCACTCTGCGTATATTAGTAAACCCGACCTCTAGATTAATTTCATGCACAGCAGATGAACTGCCATTCCCACCAGTATCACAACAGCAGCTCCTAGGAGACCAGTTTAGGCTGAAGGACACACGAAAGCATCCATACAGTGAAATCTCGACATAACCTTCCAACCACATCCTGCCTCTTGGGACACATCACTGTGGATCTTTGCAAAGTGATGTCTCAACACTGCTGAAATCTGTTCTTGCCAATGATGCACAGGCATGCTATTAAAACATCCATTGCCATTGCCAATTGTTATTGAAATATAGAAGTAATGTCATAATCGATTTTTTTTTTACTTTCCTATTTCATTTATGTACGTGGTCAACTTCCACAAGTCAAGTAATTATTTAGATGTATTTCAGGATTCTTTTAATCTTTTTGATCAGAGTCATGCCAGGGCATATATGTTTGCATGGTGGGTTCTGCGCTTGGTGCGGCTGTAGTAAGCCTTTGGAGGTGTGTAGCAGAGCAAAGTAGCAGAGGATGGCTTGCCAGAGTAAACTCCTCTCCCTCCAGCTTATCATCTTTCTCACTTTCAGCGACAAACAGTGATTTTACAAGGGAGAGTGTAATGGGACTCATAGCGCACAGATAAGGGATGGCCAAAGATGGCACTTATCCCAGGATGGGATTTAAAATACTCTTGAGAGAGTTAGGGAAATTATGTCACCACAGAAAGCTTACATTACAGCAACCTAATGTATCCAAAATCATGAAACCAACTTTGCTTACGCATGCATTTTTTAACAAAAAATAGTTTCCTTAATATTATTTTAACATTTAACTCTCTTATATGGATTTTAAGTTCTGTCAAAGTCATCATATTAGTGTTTCTAGGTTGCTTTCTAGGTTTGCACTTGGCATCTCTTAGTGCTCTTTTGGTTTTTCTTTTGTAACACTGAAATTAAAACAATAAAACATAATGCAGCCTACAGCTAAGGATGACCTTTATATCATCCATTGACCTTAACACACAGAGGGCATCAGGCTGACATTTCTTTCTGAAAGTGTCCAGCCATTGACAATAAAGGAGAAAGACTGATTCAGGGAACATGTCAGAACAGCCAAACATGTATCCAACTGTTTCTACTCTTCCCCCTCACCCCATTTCCTTCATTATTGGTATGAATCGGTAAGCATTCTGTTTTTTCAGGCTTCATAAGGAGAACATGTTGCTTTACGAACACTCTTGCTTATTATATTTTTTTATTGGGTGTTCGTTGTCCAATAAAACAATCTCCTTGAATACTATACGTTGAAGTGCATTTTGTTTTTCTTGGTCAAACGTATTACAATAATAAGATTTTGCCTGTTTATTATTTTGGTAGAAGCTTTGCAGTGAGTCAGTTCAGAAATGAAATGCAGATACCAGGGTTTGTTGCATTTTCTTTGGAGGGGTGTTTTTTCAACTTCCCAATATATCCAGCTCTGACATATGCAAATCTCACGTTGAGTTCGCTCATTAGTAACAGATGTTCTGTGCAAACACTTTTTCCCGTCAAAGGTCAATCACTTAAGATTTCATTAGATCATCAAATGGCAAATCTACTGAATCACAATAAGTCTGGTAAGCTATCTATGGAGTCTGGGATGTGCAATGCTGTGGAAATCTACCAAATATGAAAAAAGTAAAAATGCTTTCACCCCTTGTTTAATAATAATGTGATCAAAAGTGAGTTTGCACACCCAGCACACATCAATCTGGTTATGCCCATTTTAGAAAGATATTCGAGGCCAGAATTACCCTTAGAATGGGTTCACACATTCCCCAACACTCAACAATTGGCTAATCTACAGTATATTTAACCTCTTCATTCATTTGCAGATTACCTTTTTACCTCCCCCTGGAGTTTGTCTCCCAGATGTGGATTTCTTATCCCCACTTTGATTTCCTTTTCACCCTCTTCTTTTTTTAGCCATCCCTTCTTCTTCCCTCATTTTTCTACCTCTTTACACAACTGCTCCCCAGCCAAATGCTGCATTTTGCTCTTTCTTTTCACCTTTCTGCTCGGAACTAACCTCTACATGTTCATTTGCAGTTTCATGATCTAACCTCTTCAAAAGTTCATTTCCATCAGTGCTGTGTATAACTCATGAGATTGGAGACTTCATCTCTGTGTTTTTGGTATTATTATTATTTCTCCCAATTGGATATCTCAAGTGATCGAATAAAGGTGGCACGTTACCAGGCCTTGCAAAGGGGGTGGAGTGGTGGCACTGCGGCTAAGGATCTGCACCTGTGGCTGGAAGGCTGCTGGCTCAAACCCTGCGGCCGGAAGAGGAAACCTACTCCATTGGGCCCCTGAGAAAGGTCCTTAACCCCAGCTGCTCTAGGGGTGCTGTATACAGTAAATGGCTGACCCTTCGCTCTGACCCCAAGCTTCTCTCTCCCTGTCTGTGTGTCTCATGGAGAGCAAGCTTGGGTATGTGAAAAGACAAATTCCTAATGCAAGAAATTGTATATAGCCAATAAAGTGATCTTATCCTATGTTGCAAAGGTACCCCATAGGATTTTACTAAACACCCCCTCAACGGCTTTTTTCTCCATTTATATGTTATAATATATGTTATAACATATTATATGCTACATGGTGGGTTATGTGCTTATGTTAAGTGTGCAGTCTTATATGTTACATGCTGTGTGTTGCCCTGCCTTCTATCCCCTCACAACCCTTAAAATCTTTATTGAAAAATATTTCCCTTGGCTGTGTCTCCTACTGCCCCATCTCACTTCTCAGTGTTGATCTCTAGCTAATGTTCTAGCTGCACCTAGTTTTGCCCTCTATAATCTCTCCCGATCAAACTGGATTTACAAGGAACAGATAATTCTCCTTCAGCTGCCCTTCCAGAAGTGCTTGTTACACATGATATTGAAAAGCTTTTTACTCAGTTAAATATTACAGCCTTTTTAGTGTTTTGCAAGTTTGGTTTTATTGTCACTGGCATTTTCTGACCTAAATTATTGCATTCTACCTGATGCTTTGGTCCAGGAAAAGGCTCATTTTCACACTAAAGTTTCATTTTCACACTAAAGCCCCCATCTAAGTCAGACATTCCTTTAGGATATGGATGCATTTTGGACAGCATTTTGGCTTAATTTCCCATTCCACATCATCTCCTATTGATACTTCCCACCTCTCATCTTTAGAAGTCCTGGCTTTAGCATCTGGTCTATATTGAAGCCATCCACAATTCTTATATACTGTAGATCATTCTTTTATGTCATTTGCTCGTCTTTCTAATAAGTTTTATAGCTTTCCCACTGTTTTTGGTATACAAATTAAACACTTCACATGTAACCAATTCACCCTGTTCCCCCCCACTTCCTGAAAACCTGATTCCTGAATTTTACCCAGAAGCTGAGATTTAATATCCAGAACTTGTGCCATCATCTTTTGTCTGGCAATTTGGCTATTTGTACCTATATTAAAAACAGGTAGCAGCAGGACTTACTGTACATGAGAAGTCCTGTCTAGGACTCTCCTGGATGACAAGTGAGAAGGCATCTTGTCTTACCTACACAACTTTTCCATTTGAGTCAGGCAGGAGTTAATGCAATTTAAAATTATAGGTTAAATGACCAATGTTAAATTGGTGAAACCTTTCCCACGTATGGACCAGATTTAGTGATCAAGCTCATGCAAATACCTTTTTCTCTTATATACACTGCAGTCTTGTCCAAGGCTGGCTTCCTTCTGGTCCTCAGTCCTGTGACAGTTCCTCAAATAGTACAGTCTCAGATCCTGTGCTACTTGACGTTCTTTTTGATGTAGGGCCAGATGGCATTCGTTTGTATAATGCAGTCCAACTTCTTATCTAACGGTTTATGTTACTTAATTGGAAGCAGGCTTCCCCCCTTGGTCATGTCCAGTGGATCAGGGATATTACTCAGTTAGAGAAAATATGATATATTCTACATGGGTCTAAGAATTTTTTATGGTATGGCAGTCATTCCCATCTCACATTAAATAGCTGAGTTTCCCACCCCTTTCATGGTCACCCTAAGATTACATTTTTTAAGTTTTTTACTCCTTTCCCCCCTGTCACCTGTGGTTGGAGACACCTTCCTTTTTTCTAGTATATATTCTACCTCTGTTCATCCATGTACTTAAATGTATAGAATGTACTGTATGTACACACTTGTATACCCTATGTGCATACAAAAATATAAAGTTAACATTTTTTACATTTGCCACATACTGTATACATTTTTTTTTATCAGCAATTAAATAAAAAGGAATTATAAGAAAACAACAGAATCTAGCCGTTTCCGGTATTTCAGCCATTCAACCATAATTAAGACAAGACAATTATTTATGTTTAGTGGAGTGTTTCAGTCTCCATTTTTAAAAGAAAAAAAATGTTTTCTTTCTCTCAAATAGAGAGTGGATGGAAAATGTTTATTAGAAACAAAATGGCACACTGGCGAAATAATGTGATCACCCAAACTACGTGTAAAAACAAAAATTTAGATTAAGCAAAGATTCATAGGGACATACAGGTTCCAGAGCAAACTTGTTAATTCAAGTCACATTTCTCCATTTATGTCAACATTGGGCAAATAGAAGAATATGGTTCCATCTCAACAGACACCCATATCAAGCCATTCTTACAGCTATACGGTATACAGTACAAACCTTGGCATTACAGCAGACTCCGGGGATATCATTAAGACAGTAAATAAAAAAGGTGAGCTTTGACCCCTATAGAACAGGCCAGCTTTAAGCTGTTGGGAGCTCCATTCTAACCCCCCTGCCACTCTGACAAGGTGAGGAGGATATGCAGCTTTATGAGTCTGATGAAGAGGCAATGTCTGGTATTATGGTCAGCAGCAAGATTACATGCATAAAAAATGAGAGACATATTCACCACATATGGTAATTAACTGAAGAAATTGCCACAAAACGGCATATATGATATTAATTGGAAAAACCTTTTCTATTATTTACAGAAAACTACTTTAGAACTGATACAGTTTTATTGGAATAAGACTCCTCTTCCTCTTGCAATATATACATAATATAATATTACATAATATAAAATATCTAATAATATATAATGCATAGTAATATATATGGTATGTTTTATGTCTGCAAGATATTTGAATATGTAGGAACCTCAGCTTCTAAAAGCATGGTCAAATGGTATTTCTTTCAGAAAGAGGGAAGTATTAACAATGTCACACAAATTATATACTTAATCACAGTAAAGTACAGTATATCCAAAAACTGTTCCACTTTACTGTACAAGCAAGACTAGTCAATGTTGTGAGTGGATTTACTTATACAGGTATTTCAGTCCCATTGCTTAGAATATCTGGTTATATATATACATACTGTATAATCCAAAGCACAATGTGGACAAGACAGAAAAAATAAAATACTTACCTATAAAATATATTAGTATTCAACTTAGAGAAGAGGATTACTTTGGAGAAATATCAAAAGAAACTTACCGAATCTTAAGAACATAAGAATTTAGGAAAGGACAGAACAAGTCAACTCATCTAACCCATTTAGCTGCTAGCTGCTCATTGATATGAGCATCTCCTCCAGCCATTTCTTAAAAGAAGCCAGGGTATGCTTTCATGAGCCCATATCCCTTTGTGTAGAAATGTGCCTTCAGTTCTCAGTTTTCCATACACTTCCTCATCATTTCCGCAAGTGTCCTCTGGTTTGTGTTTCTCTGTTGAATCTGAAGAAGCCATGATTTTGTCAGTGCCTTTCAGGATTTTGAATACTTGAATCAGGCCCTTTTGTTGCCATCTCTGTTCAAAGCTAAAGAGATGCAGCTCTTGTAGCCTGTCACTGTAGTATATTCCCTTGAACCCAGTAATATACCTGGTCCACATTCACTGCACTGATTTCAGAGCAGCAATATAGCGCACTTATTGTAATGTAGTGACCCCACTTTTACACAATATTCACAGAACACATTGTATAAATTCAGTTCAATATCTTTTGGTTTAAATTCTACAGTTTTAATTATGTATTCTAGCAGAATGCATATACTTTTTATTGCTTCACCACATTACCTTGGAGATGAAAATTGTGTCTACATAAAAAGCCATTTCTCTCTTTCAAATACCAACATGAAGCTCAGTGTTTCCATTTTAACACTTGAAGTTTATATTTTTGCTTCCAGGATGCAATACTCTACCTTTATTTTGTGTATACTGCATGTCATTTGCCAGGTGTTTACCTATTTATTAATTTAGTCAAACTTTTTACATTTATTTTCCAGCATTTACAGTTTTTTCCTAAAAATTCAAGCTTGGGATCTGTGAACATGATTAGTTTGCTAACTCTAGCCGAATCTAGAACATAGATACAAATTGGGATAAACAGTTTTCCTGATACAGATTCCTGTGGTACTTCACTAATTTCATCACTCTAATCTAGACATTTAACCTTATCTGAACCATCTGTTTTCTATCCACAAACCAGTTTTTAATTCATTTACATGCATTACCTTGAATGTCAATTGTTTTTTTTCTTCTGAAAAGCTTCAAATATGGGAGCTAATGCATGTGTTTTCCCCTCTGGTTAGCCAACTTGGAGTGGGAATAACATATTTATCCATGTGTCCATTAACAGAAAGCATTACAGATCCCAGAAACACATACAAAATAAGAGTGCACTGCACAGAATGCACACAGTAGCACACAGGGATAATTTAGAGACAATCTTTAACTTTAAGCTAGCCAGTCTATGTTCTTAATTCTTATTTATATATGTACATTCTGGTCATTTTAACCCTAATATTAATTTCCCAATTTTTTCTAACAACTCCTATTTGAGGCTTCTCCTATCCTCCAAAGACTGTGTATAATACTAAATAACATTTGTATTTTTCTTAGTTTTTGATAAAAATATCAAGTTGTGAAAATCTGATATTTAAAAAAAAACACCTCACAGTTATTGAACCTGTAAACTAAAAGTCATAGGTGAGAATTAAGCATAGAAAATTTTCTAAGTAACTCTGCATTTTGCATTTGATTTTATTTTTACAGTGCTTTCCAGGCTATTTTGCTTCTGTCCACTGCTTGCTACCGATATTGAGGGAGAGTGTCTGCTGGGAGGCTGGGGTTTCTATTTAACAGTCCATCTCTGTCACCGTGCATTTATGGGTGAGCATGATGGACTGAAGCCAGTATTATCCACAACTGACAAGTGTCAGCCTCTCAGCTCAATCAACCTCTTCCTTAAGATAATGCTGGAGGGCCTGCTGTGTAAGCTGCAGGCACTGTGGAGAGGGGAGACGAGGCAAGGTTCAAACCGATCCAATTCCCCTCGCAGAAAAAGGATTCCAGCAACAACACAGAACTTTTCCATTCTCCAAACAAATTAACTCATAAACAGGTGCAGGCCGGTCAGCCCATGGAGACCAGCAGCATATCACACAGACATGGTGTGCTCTGCGTTTCAACACTGACAAATATCAATTTGTATTCTGTTGCAGGTGCATAGCGGGCCTTTGCAGTATTGTCAGCAATCCTATATACTGAGTTTCCACTAGGGTATAATTATACTGAATTAAATGTGCACTGCACCCTTACATACAGGAGTCTAAAATCATGTTGCTTCATTTATTTCACACTGCAGTGTTTGTTTGTTTTGTAATTTAACTTTATTTTTCATATTATATCATATTTTAAATATTGAAATGAAATATAGGACATTAAAACTGCAGAACTTTTGCCTCTGCAGTTCAATTTGTGAAATTCAGAATTCTAAGTTCTTTCCTTATTATCTGCATCTTGGCTGCATAATATGCAATTCCCTTTCAGATAAATCCAAGAAATGCTCTTTAAAAAGTTGTCTCTGGACAGTTGTGCTTCATTACGATTCATGTACACCATCCTCTGATTCTTTCAATAATTAATGGTGAACTGTGTCTAAAGCACTAGATGCTAACAGATGCTTTGGTATTTTGATTTACAACATGTTCCTTTCTAATTTTTGACATCATTTATTAGTAATTTAACATCTTTTGTGTAAGTGGTGCCTGAATGAATAATGACAAAAGGAACTGAACTTGTTTACAGCAAAAAAGGCTTAATAATTGCAAAAATATATCCATCCGAAAAATAAAAGCATTTTTTTCCCCCACATACAACTAACAGAAAACCAAAGGGTTCTGATCATTTTGTAATAAAAAGCACATCAGTGTTTCAGTTAAGTGAGTACATCTCCTCTTCTAGAAGGCTGGACAGAAAGTATGTGCACCCCAAGTATGTAGACACTTTGGGGTGCTAATTAATCTTGTAGAAGGTGGTACAGTATATTTAGAAGTTGAAGCCTCAAGTCCCTGAGATATTCACATTTGCAACTCCCTAATGGACGTTAATACATTCATAATCCATACCAAATCGAGGATTATTTTGAAAATGTACTACATAGGAATAATTCATCAGGAAAAAGATTAAATATCCTCACATCAATAAAGTGGGTGAAACAAGTAGTCTTACTTGCATGTTTAAACTTTAGCAAAGGCTTTAGCAAAGATAGGGAGGCCTGGATTTGACCTGAAAGGCCACTGAGGAAGAAGGCCCTGAACCCATTGTAAATACTGAAGTACTGAAGAGTGATCATTTTGAGTGTCCTAAAAAGACACCGACGTATATGCAGACTGTTAGGGTTGGATGCTGCCCTTACTCCTTCTTGAAAGCTTTAACTGGTTCTGCTTGATTATAATTACTGTACCTTGGAGTAAATTAAGTGTTTATTCTGCTTTAGGATTATGCACATACTCCTCCATCTCATTTTGCTTTAGTATGATTTATAGATACAAAATTTAGTTATACAGTCCTAGAACTAACAAGATTTGAGTATACAACTCAGAGAATAATTCAGCAGAGCACTGGTGCAGGTGCTGAGGAGTTGGTGTAATGATGTACTTGTTACTCATACTTAGGGCTAGAGCTATTTAGTTACTTTTAAGTGTAGCTTGACCACTTCACATTCTGTGATATTTGAACAACAGTGTATTGCCAGCACTGCCACTCGTCAATGAACACGGTGGAAGTGTAACGTGGTGGTTCCTGGAGAAGAGCACTACAAGATTACATGGCCTGACCTCACTCACGTTGAACATCTCTGAGGTGAGCTGGAGGCCTGCTGACTACAGAGACCAACTTTTTTTCACTGGATTGGAAACACTGCTCTGGAAGGTGTAACATACTGTAGCCGTGATGGTGCAAGCTTTATCCTTCAGGGGCTTTGGCCAGGGACTTCTCTGAGAGTGAAAATTGAACACACCTGGATTCATTACCTGGTTAGTGTCCTGTGTGACTGGAATGCCACAGGAAGGACAAAGTTGGTCATTTACACCATTTCACAGGATTAATTTTCAGCATATGTTTTCAAAGCCAGGTGGTGATAGGCTTGTTTAAACTCTTGGAAGTCAGGGAGGAAAGTTAATACTAATATGAGCTCTAGAGAGTTTAGATGGCGTAAGAGAAGTTATCATTCTCCTGTATTTTGACATCAGCAGCCAGCTGACAATTCTAACACCTGTTTAAATTTGAAGTGTTAGAAGGATATGATAAAACTCGGATGGTACTTTTTATGGATTGGATTTCAAAGATTCACCCAGAGTGAATTTAGCATTTCATTTTGTAATATGTATGCCTGGATCAGTTTTGATTCTCTGGAGTTTTGACTCTACTGTAGAGTAGTGGATTCCTGCTGTTCATAGTTGAAAACTGGGTGCTAATGATTAAGATGGGTAAAGAGCACCAGTAGGTCTCTGAGGAGATATGGACAATTTTCCTAACGAAGTGAAGACTGGCCATAAATGGGTGAGCCTCGTTTAGTGTGCCAGGTGTCCTGGAAGGAAAAAGCTGTTACCTTTCATGGAGAGAAAAGGAGTTTAAAGGGAATATGCCAAGTCCTGCTCTCCTGACAATTTTATTCTGAGGACTGAAGAACTGTTTTGCAGAAGTTGAAGAGGAAATGATGGGACAGTATTACAGTGCTTTGGAGTGAAGAACTTGAATTTTGGGATGGAGCAGACTTCTCTGAAAAGGAACCACTGGTACAATATAGGAGCCATGAGGGGTTCTACAAGCCAAAAATGGTGACAGACCACCCAAATGTGCATGTGTAATCCAGTGACATGATGTCTTTGGGTTGCATTTTGTGGCCTGGAGGTTGACATTCACTACAATAGTATTCCTCTGGCCGTCTTAAAAAAATAGCTGCCATTATTAAGGCTATGGTTGGCCTACTCTTTAAAAAAACATTTTGAAAAGCTGTCTGGTTATCTGTTTGTCCCAATGCATTTAATAATGCAGTGTGGGTGTTTTTGTCTCCCTTGATAATTTGGTTGTATTTACATGAAATAATTCAGGGCATGTGCTTTATGGCACTTTATTTAAAATAATTCCATTGCTTTTACCACAAAAAAACTCTATTCATATATACTGTAAAGCGGTTCTGATGAATTAGTTATTTGTACGAAATTAATATTATGGTACCCATTCCGAACTGGATTTCAAACCACCATTATATATATTTGACAACTTTACTTTTTAACAGAGTCTTTATAATGACATTAAAAATATGCTTAAGGTTTAACCAATATATTGTTACCAAACCATATACATAGCTTGGGTTTTACAGATTCAATAAAGATAGGTTATTGGGAACAAGAGAATGAGAATTGACAGAAGAAAAGAGCCATCTGCACTAAGCATGGGCTTTCTCTGGACTTCCTGAAAGCACTTCCTGAAGCTTACCCCTATTTATCCTTCCTCCCAGGAGCAGTGACAGTGGGGATTTCAGCTCCTTCCCAGGGGCAGGAGAGACCTAAATTCAACCAAGGCTCATTAGCCCACTAGTGGTCACACCCCTGAGGGTACTTTGTGACCACTCTATGCATAACCCACTCCAGAGCCCACATGAGAACAGTACACCACTGTAGCCATGCCCCTCTATGACCAAGTGTCGGAGAAACACACATGAATAACAACACAGGGGGAGAAAGGGAGGAAACTCTAAATTTCAACCATTTACAATACATTAATGTGTGGTCTTTAGGCTCCATGATTGTTACCACATATATTTTAAAATGAACGGATACAAAATTAACACTAAGCCTCCATTGGAGCAGAAATATATACCATGAAATGTATTCTTTTTCACACCTTGGACAGTTTCACTTACAGATATATCAAATGTGTATGAGTTGTAATTTTTTTCAGCTTGCTGTTTTCCTATTTGTAAAAATAGTACTCAAGCTCTCTCTAGTAGCATTTATTGGTTTGTTTATTATTCGCTTGCAGCTCAGCTGTATGCTTCTGTGTATAAAAAAAAGCATTTGAAGCAAATACAATAAAAAAGTGAAAGGTTAAGGATAAAAAAAAAACATGCATGAACCAGAAATAAATACTACAGAAAAGTAATGTCATGACAGAGCTGTGCTGGATGTCTTGCAATATATTGAAGAAAAAAATATTTTTCATTTGGAGGAGAGGAAATTAAACACAATGCAGCCATCCATTTCCAATGAATGCTCTGGTTTCACAAGGCTCTTGTTTGTTGTGCTTTCTAGACATGTATGCTTTAAATTTTCCATCTAGCTTGATCCTGTACATCAAATTGTTCTTCTAAACAAGAGAGGGAACCACAAAAAATTACAAGAAGAAAAATACAACACAGGCAAAATCTCTCTAAAAATAAAATGGGATATGACAAAGGAAAAAAAAAATTAAAATTCTTTAAACGTAACATTTCACCTTCTCCCCCTTAGGATTTTGCAGAACCCTTTCATGTACAGTGCGTATCACTGGACCCCCTGCAGTTCGCCTACCGGTCACACCTGGGAGTGGAGGATGCAGTCATCTGTCTGCTATACAGAGCTAACTCTCACCTGGAGAAGCTGGGGAGCATTGTGAGAGTTATGTTCTTTGATTTCTCCAGTGCTTTAACACCATCCATCCACCTTTACTGAGAGATAAGCTAAGGGCTGCACAGGTGGACATTCCCCTGGTGTCCTGGATTATAGACTATCTGACCTGCAGGCCACAGTATGTACGGCTACAGAGCTGTGTGTCCGAACAGATTGTTAGCAGTACTGGGGCTCCACAGGGGACTGTCCTTGCTCCATTCCTGTTCACCTTTAACACCTCTGACTTCAGGTACAACTCTGAGACATGTCATCTGCAGAAGTTTTCGGATGACTCTGCAATTGTGGGGTGTATTAGAGAGGGGAGGGAGGAGGAATATAGGAGCTTGATTACCAATTTTGTGGAGTGGTGTCATCTTAGCCATCTCCAGTTTAACACCAGCAAGACCAAAGAAATTATCTTTGACTTTCGAAGGAATAAGTCTCTGCTGAACCCTGTTTCCATCCAGGGTGAGGACATAGAGGGCGTACATTCCTACAAGTACTTAGGGGTACACCTGGATGATAAGCTGGAGTGGTCTGGTAACACTGACGCCCTGTACAAGAAAGGTCAGAGCCAACTCTATTTTCTTAGGAGACTCAGGTCCTTTGGTGTGTGTGGAACAGTGCTATACATTTTTTATGAATCAGTGGTGGTGGCGGCCATCTTCTACGCTGTGGTGTGCTGGGGCAGCAGCATCATGACAAAAGATGCAAATAGGCTCAATAAACTCATCAAGAAGGCTGGCACTGTGTTGGGGATGAGCCTTGACCCCATGGAGGTGGTGGCTGAGAGGAGAATGCTGACCAAGCTCACAGCCATCATGAACAACACCTCTCATCCGCTTCATGGGACTGTTACTGGGCAGCGGAGCACATTTAGCATTAGACTGCTCCAGCTACGGTGTTCAAGGGAACGTTTCCGCAGGTCTTTCCTCCCGGCGGCTGTCAGGGTGTATAACGCTGCCCCAGGCTAGGACTTTTAGCCCTTCATTTGCTCCTCAATGGACAGCATGTTTACTCCATTGTACTTTTTGGACAATCAGTCTGTATAAACCTATGCACATTTTGCACATATTTTATTGTTTTTACAGTGACTATGATCAGCACATTTTGCACACACCTATGTATGTATTTATTTTTATTTATTTTGTTTGTCTTTTGTTTTATAACTATTCTGATGTCTGTTTTGCTTGTCTTGGGTTGGACTGCTGTAACATATCAATTTCCCTTACGGGATTAATAAAGTATTATCTATCTGTTGATTAAAATCTAGAAGACCCCTTTACCTGACAGACTTTTAGTATACATCAACTTTTCTGTAAGTCAAATTTCATAAAAGCTATTTTCATAACCACAAGTCTTGTTTTTTTTTCTTATTTCTGGAGGCCTTTCTGACTATCTTGCAATGATATTTTCTGCAGATCCAGTACTGTGTCTGGCAGGTAAATCGGGCTGGGCTTGGATTTCTCTAACAACACTTTAGTGAAAGCTATGTCTATAGCCAGGGCTATACAGAAACCTCTTGAAAAGGAGTGCTAACATTCTAACTAGGACAAAGGTATGTAATCAGCATGTCTCTTTTGCTGGCAGGAGCATAATATCATTGGAGTTAAACAAGCAGAATGGGCCTCTGTGTTGCTTAGTAACATCAGAAAGAGTCACCTCATTGGTGAACAGGAGCCCTTTCCTGCTCCTCCACTTTGTCTGACTGCTGTTGAGCCCAAATCACAGAAACTTTAAAGATTTTAATGACTGTTTTCAGACACTTTATTTGGTATTTACTACACTTTTGAAAGTGATGAATATCAGCGGAGTACAGAAAGATAATTCAGCGAAGATACTGTAGTGCACCTCATTTCATATCTGGACACTGCATTAAACGAATGGTATTCAAATTGGTTAAACAGAAGTTAAGTGTTCCTGTTGCATTAGTTGCACTGGTTTCAAAGTTAGAACAAAGAAGATTTTTTTAAGAAAATACAAAAGACAAAGATCCTTCGCCAGGCTTTTCACAGTGGACTGCAATAATCCAGTCTAGTAGGCCAAAGAGGTGTTCTGCGTCTACATGAGGAATATGCATTTTTGAAAAGGTCATTCTACTATACCTTTATGTAAACAGTACATTAAAAAAACTGCTAGATGAAAGGAGAATACCTGGAGACTGTTGTAAATTCTAACACCAGTCCTAACAACATTATATAGAGCGTTAATCCACTATGAATTGACCATCACTAATAGTTGATTGCATGGTCAGATTGTTTTTGTACGTACAGACTTTAATAATGGATTCTTCTATATTAATAACTTAGTAAAGCAATTCTATAGTAGCACTTAAAGCCTTAAAGTGCTACTAGATATTTTATTTGAATATCATCGGAGTGATCTGTAGTACAGGATAAATGTTTCCATCCAGTTTAATTTCTCATTTCTCAAACATATGTTGATAATTCTCACACCAATTAAATAGGAAGATATAAACATATCTGATTTTTTTCTACATTTGACACTGAGGTTTACAATACATATAAATCTTATTTTCAGAAATTAAATTGTTTTTGAAAGCGTAAATGCAGCGAAAGTGATATTCTCCTAGTACATTTTCACAGATTGAACAAAAGGTTTACTCTTAAAAAATAATTAGTTGTTATACAAATCATAGTAGCCATGAATTGAATACAAATCGCTGATATTTAAAATCACCCCGAGGTTTCTAATTTCATAAAAGCAGTCCAGCTCGTGGCCAATTTTATATTGTGTATCCTATTTTAAATTGCTCTTTTATAATTGAGCTCACACTGAGAAACTGAAAAATACAAATTTATTTTGAAGGTGAAGCCTTCCAAATAGAGTAATTGCTATTGCTTATTCTAGTATGACATTTATGAAAACTTTATGGACACCAATTGTTCCTGCATCTGACATTTTAAATTCCCTTTAAAGCTGAGAATTGGGAGTTCTCTTGTTTTGCTTCCAAGAGACCCAAAAGGAACATGATATTGCCACTACACTCAGAGTCACGTTAATTCGGATAAAAGGCAGTGCATGGTCTTTCATCCATTGGGAAAGGTCAGATAAGCTCTGGTGCAATGAAACAGATGCTGATAGATATTTCAGATGTGATACACTCTGTCTTTGAGGAACGCAAAACCTTGTTTCATCCTGCAAGTTAACTACAGAACCGTTATGTTTGAAGCTCTGAAATAAGATTGAGACCTTTTTGTCTTCAAACAATGCCAGCTTCATAAATAACCACTTCAGCTCAAGCAAAAAGAAAAAAGCTTTTTCTGCAAAAATTGAGGAAGCATACCATCACTTTTCTATGCTTTAGGACTAGAAGACTGCAAAGCTTGCTCCTTTAATGCATCTTCTATTTTTCTTGAACATTACCAAATACGCCAAAAAACACATATACAGTACAAGTTCCTTATTCCCCTAAATGACAGAATTATAAGCAAAATCCAAGCGAAGCAGACCTTAATATTTTAAAATTGAGCGTTAATTAAAAAAAAGACACTGAGCAAAAGGTAAAGCATGAAAGCTGATTGATTTTGAACTGTGAGTAGGAACGTTGGCTTGTTCATTTGAAAGGGCTCTATTAAACCAGCATACTAATTCATTCCAGTTTCACCAATTGAAGGGATCAAAAGGATTAAAGTGTCACGTTTCTCAAGGACACTGAGTATTGGCTGTGCTTGTCTCAGGTGAGATCAGTGGACTCTACTGTTCTTCTAATTCTGAATAGTGCCCGCTTCACAACATTTAAAACCAAAGCACACCTCTCCTTCACAGTTTTGGAAGGAATGATAGATGTACAGTATTTTCAGGTGGGTGGGAGTTCTGTGTATGCAACAGCAGTAGGTTTTTATAGGTACGGCAGCCATATTTCTCAGTTCTAGTGTCAAATCTCAAATTGGTCTCATGTGAGAATAATTTTTTTTCCATTTTTACCCCAGTGTAAATGACTGACCCCGGAGAGGAGGAATCTGGAAATGTCTGACTACAGTAAGATGTGCCTTTGGACTGCAGATCAGTGCTGATCAGGAAAGTGCGTTTCTGGTCTAACTCAGTACACAATGACTTTCATTATATTCTTTATGAGACAGAAATCTCACAGGCCTGTTCAAGAATTTATGAATATAATTGTTAATGGTCAACAAGAGAGCTCAGAACTGTATAAAAAAAATCAAGGAATTCTTTTCTTGTGGACATTTAAAAAAAAATCTAAAATCTAGATTTTAAAATTAGTTTTAGAAGCACTGGACTTTGAACTTGAAAGCATTTAAGAGTTAATACTGACAACCCTTCGACTATCTTACATAATGCCTCAAGGATTCTGATTTTTGAAGCTTTGCATGATCATTTCTGTGAGATTGAGGTTCTGTGTAATGCCTTATAAAGCATGTCTAGAAAGATAGTAGCATTGATAATTCTTAACCCTAAGCATTGATTATTTATATAATATTAATAAACCCCTCATTTAAACAATTCAATCTAAACAAGTGGATCAAGAGAACAACTTGATTGCACATCAAGAGCAATCAGGTATACATATACAGAGTGTCTAACGTGTCATTGAATTCAAGGTTCTCAGCATAATCATCTCCAGCAATACTTAATTAAAAGGCTGTATCATAATTAAGACCACAAAATATCAAATGTTTTTCCTTAACCTAAACACTTCATTGTGAGTCATGATATTTTGATCCAGCTATAGAGCAATTATTGATAATGAGCATCATTTTCATTTTTTCATGTTGCGCTTTGGAAGCCTGATACAAAGTGTTAAATGTCATCTCAAGAAAGGACAACATCCAAGATCAGAGGCTGTTTTGCACCATCAAATGCAACACTGCATACTGAACGGACCACCAGGAAAACTTCAGCAAATCTTTTGCACTAATCAGTTTCAGTAGATTTATAATACTGTAACAATATTTGCACAATCACTTGATTAGCATTCCATTCAATTTCATAGCATTCCTGTTTCTGGTTATTCTGCCTTGAAGGCCTTGGACCAGAGAGTCACACATGGGTTATAAAGAAATTCCACATCTTCTCCATCAAGTTGGTTGCTGCTACTACAGACATGCCTGGATCAAAAAGACAAGGTGATCTGAAACACAAGCTGCAAAACACTATGAAGGATGAAATAATTGTCTTCTCTCACACCTGCCAGTGACACAAGAAGAGTCTGGAGAGTCTGTGGTTTTAATAAAAATGTCCATTTGCTTGTCAACACAGACATCAGTTCAAAAAAGAAGAATGTTGTGTGGAGCACACAGAAACAAATTGGCACAAGCAGAATGAAGCAAAATTACAGATATATGCTTCATTGGGAGGGATACAAATTAGAAGTGGGAACATACAAAAAGAGTAGAAGAAAAGAGCTTCAAAAAAGTGATTTTTTAATGGATTATTCTTACAATGCATTGTCATATCCTTTTAAGAAATCAGACCAAGACTTTTATCCAAGTGATTTGCTTATTAATGTTTAATAAACTGCCATATTGAATTAATAGTGGTGTTTTCCTGGAATGTGATATTTTCTAGATTTTTTGAGGGACAATTCATAATTTTCTAATCAAGCATAACATCTTGGCACATTAACTAAATGGGATTTTACGCACCATTATGGTCTGCACAGCATTACTTGGATTAAAGGTCAAATAGAATGTTAAACCTTTCATGTTTTCTCTCAATCTGTAGAAAGATATGGCATTCAGGGATACACTAATAGAGAGGTAGGGATACATGACCCCTTTTATTCTGGAATGCTTCCATATAAAAAGAGCATCTATTTTATTTATTTTGTCAAAATTGAGCAAAATTTTGGGGGAGATGAATGGTGAAGTGCTTTGTTGACATTTGTATACAAAGAAAAATCTTTAGAAAACGTCTAATTTCCACAAAACAATAGCAGCTGGTGTAGGTATTTCAGTGTTTTGCTGGATTGAGAAGAGAAATTTTAAGAGCTTCCAGGAAATGTCATGGAATATTCTGGTCAGTGAATTCCAGTCTTCTATGGCGCAACAAAAATATTACAAGCACATTCCTAATGGAATGACTTACGGATTGAATTGTTATAAAAATGCCACCATCAAAAGTAAGAGAAGAAAAAAGGGAAAAAAGTTATGCCAATAAATCAGAAGATAAATGATTGCCTATTTTCATAATTAAAATGTGTTTGGCTCTGATGTGGTTTATTTTTCATGTGTTTTCCTTCCTTGGGATGGATTCACATTTTTCAAAGAATAAAGACAAAAACCACTACAATTTATCATGTACAATGCCTTTTTGATTTTGTTAACACCCAAGGGGACTTTTAATCCTTGATCAAAAAAAATATAATAAATTAAATTACCAATTCGGAACTGGACTTAGTGCCTTGATTAGCAAAACATTTCTTTCCTGTAACCTCATAGTTATTGCTTTGAAAGCCAAAATCCTATTGCAACCTGTCCTGTTCTCTCCAAATAACTGTTTCTTTTATGTCCTTAGTGAAAAATACAGATATCCATCCATTTTCATTTTATTTTTGCATTTAATATATTAATAATTTGCTTAATACCACATCTTTATATTTACTATATAAACTTATTTTAGCATCCTTGCTCTTGGGTTCATTTTGTCAAAATGTCCTCCAGATTTAATAAATGATGTGTCTAATTTAAAATCTATTGTCAATAGAATATGTCACACAGAACTCAGCAAAAGGAAAGATCACACTTTACAAACACTGGAAGTGTTCAATAAATATCTATTGTGTGATCAAATTGCTTCAACTTATTTAACTGTCTGTATTAGAGGCAAGTATTCATAAAGGTATTTTTGGGATTTCTTCAGCAGTCAATGAGGCTGTTATGGTGGAATCTGCGCATTCAATAAACCTATTAGTTTGTTAGTTGTGCAAAGATTATCATTTCCATAAGGGATATGTTTTTTTCATCTGAAAGGTAATATTTTTATTTATGGAAATATTAATCAGTTCATTTACAGTATTTAACATGTATCTGTCCACACAGATAATTGTAATAAGGCACCATTACTTTTACTGGGGAGAGTTCACCATTGATTTAGAAAACCTAAACGTTTTCTAGAGGTCTTTAAATAATCAAGAATCGAACATCTTCGAAACGTATTTATTTGTTCCATTTAAGGTAACAATTAGTAGTTCAGGTGGGTAGCCGCATCAGTATGCGTACGCTGCAAAGGAACAAGTAATAGGTTTATTCCATGCTGAAAAAAAGAAGAGAAGAGAAGAGAAGAGAAAACACAACGTTTCGGCCGTGGAGCCTTCATCAGGTGTGTTCTTCATTGTTACTTCAAGGTAACAATTAGCTCAACTAGGTCATAAAGAGAAGAGATGAAATGTAAACACACAGACACTGTGGCCTTTCAAGACTGATCTTATGCACTCCTATTTTAATACTAAAGTAATGTCTTGAATACATGATCACCGTTTTTTTCTAAAAAGTGTGTGTTCTAATGGTGTATTTTACATGCATAATTTAGTTTATATCTTCATAAGGCTCAATTTATAAACCTCAAACCTTCATAAACCTCCGGTTATAGATTAACTCAAGGCTCCCCAACTCCACAGCTGTCCTCAAGGATTGCTGTCCAGCAGGTTTTATAGATCTCTTTAAATTTCCATTTCGCTAAGAAAAAGGAGAGGCTTCTATTTGTCCAATTAGGCAAACAAAGAGTTCAATAGGGTATTCACAGACTCAGGAGGAAAGCAAAATGGAAGACACCTTCTGGCCCTCTTGGACTAGAGCTGTGCACCCCTGGTTTACCCTTTTGGAATTCAGTGAACAAGCAACAGCAGTAATAATCACATAACATATCATATAATATACTGCAGTTTATTTAGATATGCAGTAGGCTTTTGAAATGTTCTTTATAAGAGGTTGGACACAGCAGACATTTTAGTTAATATGCATGTTTGTAATGAGAACCGGTTATTGGATGGATCACAAAAAGTACAGACAATGGCTGAAAGCTCCATGTAATTAATGTAATCAGTGGAGTACCACAGGGGTCGGTATATGGACCACTTTCAAATTGGTCTTCCTAATTTATCAATTTATCAACATAAATAACAAAACAGTGAAGAGAATAGTGAAGTTTGCAGATAATAAAAAATAGGTGGAGGAACAAACACCATACAAATTGCAAAAAAAAATTCAAAATGATTTAAACAGAATGCAAGACTAGGCAAACACCTGGCCCGTTATAATGTTATATTAATATAGACGTGCAGAGTATTACATGCAGATAACAAAAACATAGTATATTATGTTAAAATGAACTATACTATGTGTATAGTATAGTGTTCATGTAAACACATCAATTATATATTCCAGATAATGTAGTGAAGCAATAAAAACAATGTTAGATTCTATATCATTAAAAGGAATTTAAATGAATAGATGTTAAAAATTATTCAACACACTAGTAAGATATAATTTAGAATACTGTGTATTAAAACATGATATTACAATACAGTTCAATATGCTGATTTGTAAACAGTGCATAGAAGAGTCATTAGTTACATTCCCAAAGTTCTGCACTGACGGGCTGTTCTTCTGTATAATACATATGTACTTTTGGATTACTTCTGCTATTATCATTGTTTTTCAAACATTAGTGAATGTGAACTTAAAAACAGTTATGGGCTGAAAAATCCAACTGCAATTAATGCAGGAGACTAAAAGAATGGGTCATTAAATGTGTTCAAGTCATTTTTCCTGAATCTAGCATATCTGAATTAACCTCCCACTGTGAAAAAGCTAGAAATGTGGAAATTATCAAAATATTCTTTGTATCAGCACAACTGATGCTGAAACTAACATTTTGGGTACCTGCTTTGCTTTTTTCCTACCTATATACAGAATGTCAGACAAACAATTTTGATGTGTTGTTTTCTGACATTTTCATAAGCCATTAAAATTCTCACCATTACTTCACTCATAATCTAAGAAACTGCCACTCAATGCCATTTAGATTGTCTCCGTTATTGCTCCAAATTTAGTTCCTCTAAATCAGAGCAAATGTATACAGCCAGACTTGTCACTCTCTTTATATGCTCAGTCTTAATCTATATACTTTATTTATGGTTGTATGTCTTATTAGAAATAAAGAATACATGTTTTTGACATTTTGACAATCATTTTGATCAACTGATTATTAATGAGTGAATGACTTTGAGTGCTCTATAAGAATTACACCACTATTGAATTTGACTGGGCACAGGTTAAGAGGTGATTTAACCTCTTATAATCGGCTCTGTGGCTAAGGATCTGTGCCTGTGACTGGAAGGTTGCTGGTTCAAATCCCGCGGCTGGCAGAGGAATCCTACTCCGTTGGGCCCCTGAGCAAGGCCCTTAAACCCTAACTGCTCCAGGGGTGCTGTACAATGGCAGACCCTGCGCTCTGACCCCAAGCTTCTCTCCCTGTCTCTGTGTCTGTGTCTCCATGGAGAAAAGCTGGGGTATGCGAAAAGATGCATTCCTAATGCAAGAAATCGTATAGGGCTAATAAAGAAACATTATTATTATTAATGTTACAAAATGTAAAATATAGTTAAAAAAATGATCCTTTATGCCAGGCTTACCAAAATAATAAAGCCTCATTGCCATTAGTTTGTTGGAGCAACACCTCAAATGGACTCACCAGCAGTAGAAACATGTCCTCTTTCGCAATTAATCAAGGTTTTATGTAGACCAAACAATGAGTGTCAGTGAGTGTGGTGCAGATATGCAGAATGATCCATTAAATGTTCTGTGCAAGATCATTTGGAGAGTTTCAAATGTGATTGTCTGTGTAGGAATGAACAATTCAAGTAGTGAACCTTATTTGCATTTCCTTTTTTGGTCTCACCCTGATGCAAAAACATTTCAAAAGGACAATGCATGTAATCATGCATCCAGTGCAACATTTTGATTATATTGGGATAGGAATGTAATGGACATTCTAATTTCCAGACATAAGGTCCATTCAATACAGTATCTGGGGTAGGAAATTGCAGAATGTGTGAGGTTCATATACAACTGATGAGCCACATGCTTGCCCAAGTCCTCTCCTGAGAAATGGGGTAAAATCCCACAAGCCTATATTGTATATGATACGTGCACAAAACGTTATATATAGCTGTATTGATTTATGTGCTGTCCACACATGTACCTTGCCTGTGACTTTCACAGTAGACCACAACAGCAGATGTTGCTCATGCTTGTTAAAGACATTGTTAATCAGCATAATGAATTTACCCACATCACATCTGTTCAATAAAATGCCAATATACCTGCTAAACAGTTCTTGATAAAATTATGAATTTTTTGCAGTGATGAGGAGTATAGATTATATATACAATAAATAATGTCACCTCAGCAGGGACACTGGTTGTCTCACCTTTACCTTAATCTTAATTGTATGACCTCCTCTAAATGCAACTAACCACCAAGATTGCTGTTGATGAAAAGACACACATGCATTAAACTCCATACATAGCAAAACAAAACTAATTAAAGTCTGTCTCTGAACTCTAACTAGACTCCCTTTTTGTACCCACTTTATAAATAGACAGGCAGCTAAACAACGTACATGCCTCAAGAAACAAAAGTCTCTCTCCAAACTTACATTTTAGAAAAATGCTCACACTCCAAATGGCTCTGCTCAACCATCCTTCCACCTATCCATCAATAGTCATTTGGTCAATTCATCCTTAAACTTTGTTCTCTTTCACATGCAGCACCAATTCCAATAATGAATGATCAGTTTTCAGAGACTCAGCTATCCTCTTATAAAACAGATGTCAACGTCCCCTGGAAGCCACTTCTTACTGATTACTGTTACACTAACCAATTGTTTTCCACACGAAAGTCAGACGATGGAGGACAGCAGGTCATTCCTCACTGCTTTCTGGAGAATGTGGATCTGACAAGAACTGATGTCTTTACTGTACTTCCCTCTTATTACACAGAAGTTAATGGAAAATAAATGAGATGAAGTTGAAATTTTCATTCCTTTTGAAAACAATACTTTTTTTTAAATTAGCTTTTTCTTCTCAGAAATCTCTTCTGATCATCTGTTGTTGGAATTCTTGGGTTCAACTTAGACAAAACGGGACCATACAATTAAAATATCCTATGTTAAATTTTGCAATCCTGTCTCTTGTAAGCATTTTATATGGCTGTAGCAGTTGGGTGTGGGTCTATAAAGTAAATATTGCAAATATGGTAAGAAAACGTAATATCATTACTAAAAAGAGGAAAATGAAGACAGAGAAAACAATGTAAAAACCAAAGCTTTCAAATATGGGATTTTTTAACATTTCAATTAACACAAAATCAAATGTTTTCAAAATGTGGCTTTGGATTCAAGAAGGGCTACCAGTTCTAATGAGGCAATGGACATGGGGAACTTATTTCACAGCATTTTCAGCTTTCTTTCATAAAGTAATTTCCTTTCTTCCTTACAAGTGTGTAAATGCCATGAATTTCTAAGTTACTTGTTGTAGTAACAACTTGTTGGTTGGCTTAAAGGATTAAAGTTTTAGGAAGTTTGTGCAAAAAAACCTGTCAACAGTGGTGACCACCTTGCTGAATCCGAGGATGCAGATACCATATTACCCAAGATAAATAAGACCCTACCTGAAATAGTATGTCTTTCTTTTTCTTATCCCCTCCTTCCATAAGGAGAATTGGTTCTCAATTGAGAATTGAGAATTGTATATTGTAAAGCTGAAGAGGCCAGTATTATGTAAGTAAAGTTTGGATGTTCAGAACTATCAGAAAGAAAGTGTTTGGACAGTTAAGTGGAACCAATCCTATACATGAAAATATGAAGCTCTTTTAGTAAGTCTTGTAAGCTTTCATTTAGGCCTGATCAATTTGACTGCATGATGTTAGAATGCTTTTATTTTTTCAGACAATTACAATGTTACTTGTTACAGCTCTCCTTTCTTCATTTGGACTGAAATATTTTTGTGAGTGGCTGTTTTTTTAGTGACTCTCAAATTGCATGACAAAACAAGTTGCTTAGGTAATGAAAGTAGAACATCATATAATCACCTCAATAACCCAGATGATTCATTAAAAAATAAAACTGTCAATATTCCTAGCTGGGGCTGGTTCTTAAGCCAGGCAAAACTCATAGTGAGAAACATTTTGGCAAACACTAATACTAGGAGCCCCTTGGCAGTCTTTTTCAATGTTATTGGTTTTTAAATTGTGTTTTCTCAGTTTGTATGACACATATGGGGCTGTGCATTCAAGAAAAACAATTGTATTTTGCCAGACACCCCTCGTAATTATTCTTGTCACCTACTCCTCATTTCTTCTCCAGCTAAGACATTACAAAGAATTTGATGCTTTTGAGCCTGTTAAGATAACCTCAGTACTGGAAAGTTCTTTGGAGCAGCATGTATAGCTTGAGAAAGCTGAGATGGCAGTAGTGAGGTCCAGATCACTACAATAGCCGAGTCCTTAAATATTCAGTTGTCAACTATCTATTCAGCAACATAAAAATATTTTCTCATTGTATTTTATTCCACAAGAATTCAAATGAGATTATTTTGAAATATTTTTGTAAAGATAATCCCCGTTTGGTTTCCAATGCTGATGTATTGACACTGTAACTGTGGAAACAGCACACAGAATATATTGAGATTGCTCTTCTAGAGGCTGCAGCAAGCTTCAAGTGCTTATCTTCAAACCTTTCTGCTACTGTAATGGACAGTTTATCTTGAAAGAAAAATAAAATCTGTCCCTTTTTTATTCAAATGAAGGATCTCTATTGCGTTTTTATCTAGATTGCAGTCCCGAAATATCCCGGCAGAGACATACCTTTGCAGGAGTGAGAAGATCATCCAGTGTGCTCTAATGCATCCCATGGTGCACAAAGTCCTCAGTGCCATTAAAGAACATCTGTTTACCTCAGTGCAGGAGTGAAGGGGGATATGCAGGTCCTGCATTTCATTTTAGGGTGGTGTCAGTTTATTGTGTGTTAAGGTATTATTATTGGTAAATGAGATGCCAGTGACTTTAACCCTTTTCTTTGTTTAATATTTCATTAAAAGTAGCTCTTCTTTCTGTTGCACATATTTTGCCTTCCCATTTATGCTTAGAATCTGCTGTGCATTCTTTATCCTTTGTTTTTTTTTTTCTTTGACAGTGAATTTGGACTCTAATATGCATGATTAATGCTTCCATGTTATCCTGAAACATGCATGTTAAATTTTCCAACCAAACCTGACAGCTATACATATTTTGAAAAAGGAAAACCAAAAAGTGTGATTCAGGAATCCAAAATGAAACATCATGATCTTTGTAGATTTGCTATGTACAGTACAGTATGTGACCGCCTACTCTTCAACACAGAACAAAACAAAGGGTGCCTTAAAGTGTACTGCAAATGAATTTTCAAATTTGTATATTTTGCTCAAAATGTAATGTAAAGTAATTAAGTCATATTAAGATCCAGTGATTTTTGGTTTATTTAAAAAAAGATTGCATTCTCAGTTTATGCCCTTTGTGATGGGTCCCATCCAATGGCCTACAGGGTAAGCCTCTAAAATAAAGGAAATAAATTAATTTAGTCCTTACCTTTTTGTTTGTGGGATGTATCAAAAAAAGAAAGAAATATAAACACAACAGGTGAAGTTTGAAATGTTTGGTAGCTTCAATCATTGTTTGTCAGGTCACACACCTGCTTAATAGTCAAAACCACATTCAGCGTCAGGTCCAAATTTTAACTCTGGGAAACAGCTACCGGACGGCCACCAGTTTTCACAGTGCCCTCTTCTGGACAGGAGGGGAGCTGAACTCCCCTTCCCTTTGGAAACATAGCTTTTAAAAGTAGTTATTCATGTTTTGTAAGGATAATATGTGGAAGAAATATTTTTGTGGTGACCGATGTATGTCTTAGGCATTGTGTTTGGTATAATGGGGTATTTATTAGGTGAAAATGTGAAGAGGGGTAAGGCGTCTTTAAGTTTATTGTGGGAGGATACAGGAGGTGGAGCCTCCACAATAAAAGGCAGAGGTTGAGCTCTATTGAAGGAATTCTCTTGTGGGATTCAGGGAGGAAGGTACTCTGGTTCTTTTGTAATGGGCACTGGAGGAAAGCAATTTGGTCTCTTGTTATAACTATGTCTCATGCCTCATAAATAAATTAGAACATTCTGTGTGTCTTTTTGACTGTGGATTGGTTTAATTTGACGCCTATGAAGAACTGAGCACCGGTGACTGCGCAGAGGAAGAGCAAGCCTGTAACACCCTCATTTTGTTCATACTACACTTTATAAACCTCCTGCCTAAATTCTTGTTGAAACTCACAGATGTTTTGTGATTTTGGGTGCTAAGATGGAGACTCCATAAATCATATACTGTACTGCAGTCTCTTGCATCAGCAGCACTAAGAAATGGCACGTCTGATCTGAGTTGGTAAACAGAGTGCCTTGAAAAAGTGTCCTAACCCTTGCACAGTTTTTCTATTTTGTTGCTTTGAAGCGTGCAGTCATGAAATAGAAGCAGAAATTAATATTATATACACAGCCTACTGCACACATTAAAAAAGCAAATTATTAATTTATATGAAAACAGAATGGGAAAGTCATGAGTGTGTAAGTATTCAAACCCTTTGCAGTGGCATATCTAAATCAATTTAAGTGCATAAAATTATCTTAATGAACCACTAAATAGGTTGAGTTGCATCTGTTTGTGTGTGATAGTAGTAGTTCACATTATTTCTCACACCATTGAGCTTCCCAGGCAACTCAGGGACAAACGTATATAAAGGCAAAGATCAGAAAAGGGTATAAAAGCATTTAAAAGACCCTTAATATTTGTTTGAGTATAGAGTAGTTGATCATTAAGAAGTGGAAGCCTACTACAGCCTACTGTAGATCTCCCTCCAAACTCAGGAGGTGGGCAAGGAGGACGCTGGATAGGGGTGCAACTGTGAGGCTAAAAGCAATTTTTGGAAAAAATTGCAGTTAAGTGGCTAAGAACGTCTAAAATTTCCAGTCACTATACAAAAAAACGATCCAAATCCCACATAATGTCTGCAAAGAAGTAAGTGATACTGCAAAAAAGAAGAAAAAGGTTTTAATATTAAAATTATATCAAAATATAAATTAACTTGCAAGCCTTACAAATTAGTGTGATACATACTGTACTGTACCCTTGCATTTCCTTGCTAAGTTCTCCGATCTCAGGCTCACAGCAGAGCTTGAAACTGCCTGTGCGTCCAGGCAGATCAAGCAACAAGAAAAGTCATTATTTTCACCACTGTGGCCATCACATTATTAAGTGCATAATTTTTCAAACTTAGCACAAATATTCTCCAGATTAACAAAAGAATGAAATTTTACCGTGAGTTGGCAAATGTGATCTGCAACGACCTTTACAAATGACTTCGGTTTTCCAACTATAGCAGGGACACTGTCAGTCATTCCAGAAAATATTTTCTTGAAGCCAGTTCCTCTTTCCTTAAAATGATTAATGAACACCTTAACTATCTCTTATCCTGTTGCTGTGCCATGCATGGGTTTTAGACAGCACAGCTCTTCTCGAATTCCATCTGAGTCACAGTATCTCACAAGAACGGCTCATCGCGGTACATTGTTTATAACCACACACTCAGAGCTCAAACAACACGGTCTTTATGTTGAACAAATCCACATTAATCTCTCCCAAAGTTCGTGAGCGAACGTGTAACTTTGCTTTGTTAATAACAGCTTTTTTTGTTCAAAATGTTTGATTGTACACGTAATTGTGAAAAATGGTATCAGTGGCAAGGATTGTGAGGTTTCCTGTGACAGCAATAGGCTAGCCCTGCTAAATAATAATGCAATAAATAAACCACGTTCATTTCTTTTTACACCAGAGAGCTTTCATTTGGATAGCAGGTTGAAGACAATTACAGAGCAGTTAAGCATAGTTTTGACTGTTTTTTTACCTTCATTTCTTTGTGGATAATAAGACTTTCATTGCAGGGGCAGTGAAAAATACCTTTGCATGCCAACAATGGCACATGTTCCACAGGCTGCCAAGCCCTGTTTTAGATCATACAGTTCCTGTAGTGAAGACTTTAGTGAGAATCCAGAACCCTTAGTGAGATCATCGTCAACCCTCTCATTCTATGATTCACTCATGGTAGCTGAGTACAATCACACTGAGTACAGTTTTCTTTATGCTGCAATAATTGGACAGATTTAAGGAATGATGCCGCAACCCCCCACATTGCCTTTTTAAGGTTTGCTGATTGTGAGTAATTTGAGACAAGCTTTCAAAGATAGTAACAAATTGGCACAACTTGAAGCTTTGGAATTGCCAAGAGGTTTAGTACACTTTAATTTTTGAAAAGTTTCATTTGCATGGACCCCACCCCATTTCTGCAAGTTCTTCCTAGAAAGCCAAGAATTAATTTTTAATCGAGTAAAAATAGCTGCAGAGGCTAATTAAGAATTAGTCTCCTCAGAATATTTTATTTGAAATCTCCTAAACATCATCATCCTAGATCATTTGAAACAGGTTTGCGACTCTCAGAACAGGAGCAGTCCTTTTCTGAAAATCTACTACTCTTCCCTGAAGTCCTAGTCTAAAGTGCTTCACAGAAATACAACTGACATCTAGCCTCTTTCCCAGTCTGGCAGCTGTCCTGACGGTTCAGCACAAAAGGTTGGTTGCGCATAGTATGTAAAAACATCCATCTAACTGTACATTTTTAACCACTTCTTCCAATCCATGCTCATGGGAGAGCTGGAACCTAAGCAGGCAAGCAATGGGCACATGGCAAGTTACACCCTGGACAGGATGTCAGTCCATTGCAAGGCACGGACACACAGACCTGAACACCAGGGCCAATTTTCCCAGAAGCCCATTAGCCTACCAGTATGTCTATGGACTGTGGGAAGAACCCAGGGCACTTGGAGGAAACCCACACAAACATGGGGGGCACACAAACTCCATGTAGATAGAACCCCAGGTCTGTAATTGAACCCTGGACTCGAATGTGAGCCAGCAATGCTAAACACCACACCACTGTACCGCCCTATGCAAAAACTGGGAACAAGTAATATGTTTATTCCATGCTGAAAAGAGAAGAGAAAAAACACAACATTTCGGCTATGAAGCCTTCTTCAGGTGTTAGCTTCTGTGAAGAACTTCAGAGTAGGACTTCAGGGAAGAGTAGTAGATTTTCAGAAAAGGACTGCTCCTTTCTTTCAAAAGTGCGACTTTGTTGGTGAGAATAGTGATTGGCTTGAAAAAGAGTTCACATATTAAGTTTGATCAACTTTGGTAAGAATATATAGGACTTTCCTGTGTCATAAAGACAACCATGTGTATATCACTGAAAATTACCGTAAAAGTGTAAAAGAATTCTTAATCTCTTATTCTCATTTTTTGTTCCACATGAAAAAGTAAAAATTTAAAAAATGATCTTTTCTGTCACATTAACCATTTGAAAAAGAAAATGCCAAAATAATTTTCCAACATGAAGTACAGTTCAAATTCTGGAACAGCAAAAGTTCCACTTTCATTTTAGGAAATGTATTTATTGTTTCCAAACTGTTTAAAGGCACCACACTTTATCCCAAAACACACCTCTACAGTATTGGATTTGTTCTTATCAGTTTAATATCTAAAACACGTCTGAACAAAGGAGATAAGGCAACTGTTGTACTGCAGTTTGCTTTGATCTCATTATGAAAAAATAAAAAAAATCTAGAAACATGTTGACAAAATAACTTAAATAGGGGCCCCTATAAAACCACATGTCATACATCTGGAAGATGTTTGATTTGTGCCTTTCAATTAATAGCTTGATTAGTGTATTTGGATCATGAACTGTTTATAAAAAAATGTAATATAATATTTTTATTGTTTAAACTAATATTCTTAAAACATACAGTACACTTCATACCCTCAATCAAAAATGGTTTCTCCTGTTCATACAACAGGTTTTATGGACAGGTTTTAACTGATTTGCTAAATGAAGTGCACTTCATAAACCTGCAGATACTGTATCTGTCACTTGAGTACTGAAGATGGCCATTTCTATATTACTTCCTGAAAAGGTACAACATATCTCTTTCAATTTAATTTTAAAAACAAAAATTTTCAATTAGCAGCATTATGTTTCTATCAAGCAATAGCAGGCCTAGAATGTTTAATGAAATGTTTCACTGAAACTTTGATTTATTAACTTGTACCTAAGGAACAATGATCAACAAAAATGCTCCTTGTTTCGGGGAATGATGAAATACCACAGGTGTGTACAACCCTCAAACCTGCTCAGACCCTCAGGTAAAGTGAATGTACAATGAATCTCACTGTTGTTTTTTTTTATTAAACTCAATGAGCTATATCATATCCGTCTCAAGCCTTTCTTTCTCATACTCTTCCTTCTGTAACAAATACATTTAAAATAGATTTATCTACATGTTATATATTTACAGCATGCAGTGTGTATGAATATATATATACTGTATATTTTATCTCTACTTCACACCTCTAGAAGGTAGAACAATCAAAGGATAATTCTCATTCTGGTATATTAAGTGAAAATACCTGCCACCAACAGCTTGTTTTTCTTTACTAGGATTTGTCAGCGTGTCATTGCTATAAATTGTCTGATAAAAATGGGTTTTTATGTAGCTCTAAAGGAATGCTTTGCCATGTTACAGCATTTTTGAAAGCAAGTGGAAGACTTCACAGATCTTGTGTTTTGCAACACCATTTACAGTGACTCGAAGGAAAATGTGAATCTTAATTACACAAGCACAAAAGGTAGAAATCATTGCTGTTAAAATCACTTGTCAACTGCAAACAAATTCGCATGTACAATGATGAGCTGGAGACCCTGTTCATACAGTGGAGCTTTACTGGTGCGATATGAGTGAAGTGTCTTTTTCAAGAGTACATCATGATCAACTGGATTTGGACACAACTCTCCAGTCCAGAGTCCAGAGACCTGACCACCACTCCTCACTGCTGCCACACTTGAGCTGTAGACTCACCTACTGTATGATCCAAGTGTCTCAGTCGCATATATACGCTTACACTATTCCTGAATACATATACCCATCTCTCTTGATACTTGTTTCTTTGCTAAACAGTAAATAAATTGCATTTTTATCATACCTTACCTTTCATATTACAAATACCCTTTCGGATTTGTCTGTCAGGATAAAACTAGGATAAATCGCATTACGATTGAGAAGAATTGCAGTGCACCCCACTTCTCATGGCAGAACTCGGCTATGCTGCATACACCCTGGCTGGTTATGTATTAAGTAATTGTAGTCTGGCTGATAAGTTGATGATTTAACTCCTAGGATAACTGGATATTTGCCAGCGGAACAAATACTGTCGCCCTGGTAAGAAAAGATATTATTTCTGGAGTGGCCAGTGGGGTTTTTCTCAGGCTTATCTCTGCTGACCCAACAGTGATGTCAAGAATTTCAACTCGTAACCAGATTTGCCAGTCCCTGTTTGTGGAGGAACAGCCAAATAAAGGTGTTTCATTGTTTGCTAGACGTTTCTTGATGTTCAACTTCAACCAAACTGGAGACCCTGTTAATCTTCTGCTGAGTGCTGTCAGAAAAGCTACTGTTGAGCTGAACATGTTAAAGACTGAAAGGACTAAGGAAGTGGTAAAGAGGAAAACAAGTGGAAGTCAGTCTCCAAACAAGGAAATATCACAGACCACTTGCTTTTCCAGACATAATTTAGAACAATAAGAAAAAAAGAAAACAGTTTGATTGCGGCACCTTCCTGTTGAAAATCACAATCACAATACTCCATGCTTATTCCCAGGCTGTGGGAGTTTAACAAGCAAGCACTGAGAGACAGAATACTGTTTTCTTTTCTTTATCCCCAAAACACAATTGGTCAATAAAGTTAGTGTTGTTCCAAGCCACCTTCTGCTTCATTGATTTTCTTCCAGGTGTCCATTCACAGATAGATGAGGTGTCTAACCCAGGGTAAATTGATGACCTCCTCGCTGAAGTCCCCCTCTGGTGCCATATGCTGCTTCCTGGGTTTAAATAATATAACCTCCACAGCTATATCTTGGGCCTACCTGCTATTGCTATCATGAGGAAATTTCAGTGTTGAAAGATGGTTCCTGGGAAAACAAAAACAGTAGGATTCTCAGAACAGGATTCTTCCATCCATTTTCAAAGTGGAGGTAAAGGAAATGCAATGTGGGGAGAGAACCTGGTTGAAAAACAATTTACAGCTTCAACCAGGTTGCTTTTGTTAAACTGTATTGCAAAACTATTGAGGCATAAAATTCACTCACCTTTGTGCATATTATCTATGAGCACTCAGAAAACTAGTTATTTTTTCTCTACTTCTGTTCTCTATGCCTTTCAAAGTTGGAAACTCTTTCTTCTTTGAACAAAGTGGTCTATTGAACTCATTCTAGCATTTTTTCGCATTTTTTACTTAGCCTCTTTCTGTAGACTGTGGATTATTGTCTTGCAAATACACAATGAGGTACAATATGTCACCATAGTTGCGAATTCACTAGTTAATTGGACTCCAGCAATTAAACAAAAAATGCTTGATTAAATTTGTGAAATTAAGCCAAAAGTATCTAAAGTGCTTGTATATTTAATGTCTAGTTTACTCCTACTTTAAAAACAGGATATACTGTACAGTAGATGTAGGTAAATACAGTATGTTTATAAAATAAACACTTTAAATAATCTGGCCCCAGGTATAATCTCTGTCCAGTCTTCTGCTTCTGCTCACTTTTAAACAGTAAACTTTACGCTTCATACAATTTATGTAAGTCTTCAAATTCCAGTTTCAGTGCAAATCTTTAATGAAGCACAGTTAGTATTGTACAACACTGGGATACTTCAGCCTTTATCTGCAGTGCAAATATAATTGTTCAGTAGTGTTTTGTATCTATCGATTTTCACTACACATCCAACAAACTTTCATTTTTATATGAACATTTTGCATTTTGCTTCACTATCTAATCTTACTAGTTGCTAATTCATCCAAAGAACTATAACTTTTTTTTCCAAAATGTTATATCTTCCTGAAATTACAATCACAAGTTTTGAGAAGAACAAAAAATATTTTCAGCACCATTCTCAAAGAGAAACCATGTTTAATTAAAAATCACCACGTCAGCAGCCAGCCCTTTCTGAAAAAAGCACTATGTGTTTTGCAGGCCAGTAGCAGCCTAGTGTATTTGATCTTCAGGGGATTTGACCCCAGTGCTTTGACCTGATTTACAAAAGAATCCTCAATCAAGCAACTAAGGCAATTTTTAAAGAGGCTATGCATTAAATATGGAGTGTTTTTCATGCAACCTTTAGGGTTTATAGAAGAGAAAACGTGGGAAAATAAGTTATGTGCAATTATTTCTTTGGAAGAGCTACTGACACACATGGAACTGAGGGAGAGGAACTGAAAAAGCGCTGTTCCACAAATTGATTATTCAGACTAAAGTGGATCCAGAGATTCATCTGGTATCCTTATATTTTTATTAAAAACATTTAGAGGTAATAAAGGAAATGAAAAACAGCAACCACAAGGTATGGTCCCATACAAACCAAACCAAACATAATTCAATTTCTTTTTTAGGGAGAGAAATAAAAGGAAATAAAACAAAATCAGAAAGATGTCCTTTAAAATCAAAACCACAGCATTCACACTTGGCCAAAGAGAACAACATCTGCTTTAAATAATGCGGCATGTCCAAACAAATGATTGGCTGAAACAAGTATCCTAAATGACTTTTGAAATTAAATCCATTATTGAAAAAGTATATCTACTGTTTGATTTATTGGGAAAAAACACACATGGAGTAACCGAAACAAATATCATAAAAGGGAAGACCGAGCATATACACCTGCAGAAATACAAAACAAATCTCCATCCACTTCCACCATAAAAAAAAATCAGTTTTTATATTCCAAACAATCAACTCACAATGTAATGACCTCAATACAACAATACAACTGGAAAAGGCTTAGAAACACCTCTTGCTTCAAAGTTTCTAAGGTGTCTGGAAAATTAAATTTTGGTATTCATTGCTAGTCGTCCTTCTGATTTCAAAATGTTGCGCACTTCAGAAACATATCCGTTTTTGACATGATACTGTACCTACTGTATTAAGGAGCACAGATTCTGTAGCGGTACCTATGACATTCAATAAGCTGTTTCCATCTCAAGTGCTGCAGTGCATACTCTTCTACAGCAACATTACTTAGGTTTTAGCATTAACTATGTGCAGCACATCAATAGGAATTCCTTAATCCTGTTCCTGTTCTTTCCATGCTTCAGATCTGATTTTTAAACCAAACTGAGGAGCCCACAAAGTTATTTTAGGGACAACTGGTGTTAAGTAATTCTAAAAATAAATTGAAAAACACTGGAATCCCTGATGTGTGGAGGAATGTTATGCTCCAAGATTCCACAAATATTTTCGCAAAACACTACTCATATTAATCCAGCTGGAATTATGTGTTTGTATAAACGAAAGTGTCTAGAATGCTAGAAGCATTTTCTTTTAATAGTTAAGAGAAATACTAGAACCTTAGAAAATCAACAGGTTTTCCGGGACTCAGAATACAGTCAGAGCTCATCTATCTCGATTTCAGCAAATTCCAGCTACTTATGCAGTGCAATTGACACATGGGACTTTGCTCAGATCTGAAAGGATCACGAGTGTCTTACTGGCAAAATCCCCAGCAGAGTAATCCATGATGTAATTTAATTGTTTCACCTGCAACAAATGAACCTGGAAAAAAAAAACAAAATTTTGCAGACATATGGAGGGGTTTGTGATCACCACAAAGGTCAGTGATGTGCTTTTTAAAAATCTGCTCTTTAAAATAAAGGTTATTTTTGGAAATAAAAAAAGTACAGTTCATTCGCTATGATATCGCAGGTTATATGAAATACAAAGAAACAATTTTACCTTTCAAAAAAACTAATTTTAATTAAAACAAAAAAATCGTTGAATCATTAACAAGTTTATAAAACAGTGATTTAGTTACATAAATAAATTGATATCGGTGTATCAAATCTTAATTTCAACTTCATGAGAATGTTTACACGGGTGATGAAGTACAATCTTTTACCTATTATAATAAATAAAATGGAGAACATGGTATTTCTTTTCTAAACAAAAAAAGCTACAAACATACCTCTAGCAAGTCCTCTAATGAAGGGAACAAGAGACACTAGACAACTTTTTGCACCAAAAACATAATAAAACTGCTTTTTAAAGCACAAGATACAGAACCATTCAGCTAAATTAAAGACACTAAGTTGTAACCAAAGTTGGTTGGCTTTCATTTAATGAACAAGTTTGGTAGTTAGATCTCCAGTTTGGTTATTTTAAAGCATTAAGACAAGGCAAGATAGAAGGCTGTTCTTGTTTGAGGAATTCTAGAGGAAATGAAACAAAACAAGAAAAAGCAAATAAAAAAATAAAAATAGAACAGTCAGACCTACACAGCAACTTTCTGTCCTGCACAAAGTCAAGATATCAGCAGAATATATATGTAAATGTTATTGTGCATAAATGGAGTTTAAAGACTTCGATCACTGTGAAAGAGACGCGAATGTGGTCAGGCCAAATTTATTTTAACGTTTATTAGTAAAACTCAGTTTTACTCAGTTAGGTATGTTTTGCTTTACATTTCTAGGTTAGGAGGCACACAGCCTAATTCTGGCATTCAGTATGCTTAATGCTAAGGCTTGCTGCTCTGGCTTTGTCTCTGCTTTCCCTCTTATCTATGGTGCCCATTACGAGTGTGTGTACGCTATAAATATACCTTGTACATATATACAAAATATATTTATTTTAAATATATACCAGTCCAATCATGCAATTGAATAGGTGGCTCTGCATAGATGCCCAGCATATAAAATCACCACCTGAGCCAACCCTGAAGCAAGGCGCACTTTAGTCCTTCTGATATGTTTTGTTTAAAACCAAGCTACTGCAGCTTCAAGTATTTTGCATTACATAGAATATTCTTTTATAAATTAGTTAACGTATATTTTTCATTATTCAGACATATACTATAATATATACAGTACAATAAATGCTCTCATTCTTTCTTTTTTTTTCATTTTTATTTTTTCGAGAAATCCCTGAGAATGTATGTTGACAGTCGCTAAGTTTCCACACGCGCGAGCACGGTGTGCCATGCTTCTGGATGAACAGCACTGCAAAGCCACATGGTCAGCCTTGAATTTGAGATCTCTTTTTTTTTTTTAATCTGGATTTCATTATTTTTTCTGGTCTTTTTTACACTTGCGCTTTGAATACACTGAAATGCATGGATGAATCATGAAGGAGTAAAGCTGAATCCATACGAGGTACTTGTCACTTAGGATGGAGGTGTTTTGTTTGGTTTAAAGCCATATTTCGTCATCTTTGAGGCTGTGAATGTATACAGAAATAACAGGAGAGCTATGTGGGCTTTTGCCACTGGACAACATATACTCAGTGTAAACCAAAACTTTTTTCTCTTTAACCTCTCTCTCATACAAATAAAAGAAAACACACAAACTTCCACAACATGACAATTTTCTCTTTTTTTTGCGAACTAAACAGTTCTATACACATATAATACCGGTGTGGCTCTGTTACTGATTTTTTTTTTATTTTCATTTTTTTAAGTTAAAAAGGATACAAAGGCAGGCTCAAGTAAAAAGAAAGAGACAGAATTCCGTCAACCGAACCTCTCCCGCACCAACATCATCAGTTTCTTTTTGCCTTTGTATATCTGTTTCAGGTTATCAATAAACTGTGTAAACTGGATGTGTCCATCATGAGCCATTAAGAAGGTCTCTCTTGCCTTGCTAAGGAACTCGATGAATTCACTATAGTGCCGAGGGCTGATGTGAGTGAGCCTAGAGTGCGTGGTGTTGATGTATGCCCCAATTGTAGCGTCCAATAGCTGTCTTAGTGGGGCTTTGTCCAGTGACATTAACTTCCCAGAGTTCCGTCGACCATGAAGTGGCACCATACCAGGTGTGGTCAAAGTGCACCGCCGTAAAATGTCTGAAAGCACGGTGGCACACTTTACACTCTTTACCACCAAGGGTATGATGGCAGCAAGTTCATTTTTGCCAAGGGAGTGACTCAGAGCACAGGCCCACAACACATCGTTAATGGCTGGGTGCGTGTCCTGATTGTAACTCAGGTTGAGATGAGTCATGGCCAAAGTTGCCAACTTGTACGCCCGCATCGGGTAACCACGGTGCTCCATATACCTAGCTATGGTGAAGAGCTGTGTGTAGCTCATGCCCGTGGTAGCAGCGTCCAAAACGATCTGGTAGGCTGTCTCGAAGGCAATGTGGTCCTTCTCACACAGCGTGAGGGCAGAGAGGGCGCAGTTTTGGGGATCCTTCATAGCACACTGCAGGGCCAGTGTGCGCGCACTGCTTGCCAGGTTTTCCTGCTGATGGCAGTCCAGGTGCAGCCGAACGATGGTGCTGTTGGACATCACTGTCGTGGCAACAATACTGGTGGCCTCCGTGGGAGTGAAGAGTGTGAACCAGCTCTGCATAATGCTGTCCAACGCGTACACCCCTGAAGAACAGAAAAGGTAATTTTAAGTCACCTTTAAATGACTTTAGTCCTTTCAGTCTTAGATGGACAGAAACCTCCGTAGTTACCACCAACTACTAGAGGTCGCAGAAGTGGATATGTTAGAAGGGGACTTTGATTCTTAGTGTCACCGGAACACAAGGAGAAAAGAGACCCTTCTTTACGGGGCAGTCAACAGCATGTGGGCATGTCGATGTATACAATGCGGCAATTTGCTCGGCACTCTGGAATTCTGCCTGTTACAGTTGACAAACTCATGACTTTCACCCCACTTTTCAGGAAATGTGGGAAAAAAAAGAAATTAAAGTATAGGTAGATTTATAAAAAAACAATCGGGGGGTGGACTCACTCACCTACTTCTGTGGCACAAGTGACCAACCATCGTACCATCTCCCGCCGGCGCCAGTTTAATGTCGAGAGCGTCATTCTCATCACCTGGAAGGAGGGGAAAAAGAACCAGCTTATGAGCCGTACTTCCCGAGATCTCAATGCATAGAAATTCTGATGGAGTAAATCTATATCCTGTGTTTTTTCGGCCACTGAACTGTTCCAATTAGCCTGTAAGTGAAAGAGAGAAGCTGTGCGAGTCTGAGTGATTGGGCCGGGTAAAGTGGTGAGAACACACTGAAAGCAGTCCAGTCACCTGGGACTTGCAATCTTAGAGCAAAATTGCTCTCGTTTTTAACAACACTCTACTGCAGTGCCAAAAGGGATTCTTCTTAATTCCCGAAACCAAAATTTCTTTCAACAATTACTTTAAGCTGGCCAATAAACTTCTGAATAACATTTGTATTTCTTTTAGACTGGCCCCCAGAGCAGCAACTTACCTGAAGGCCCAGCTCCAGAGATACTTTAAGTAGAGTGATATCCGGCAAGCTATCCATAAGAGTTGCTATTTTGAAAGCATCCTGGGCAAGCTTGAAGATGTGTGACGAGGAGTGGATATTTTTTTGGATGGATTCTAACACTGTTTCTAGCCTACGACCATCACCTGCAAAAGAAGGATTTAAATATTACAAAAATAATCAAATCCAAGAAGACATTTTCCTGAACTTTATCTCACACCAGTTCTCCGGAAGTACATTTCCAGTGTGAGTACGGTTTGAAAAGTATATTTTCTTTCTGTCCAAAAAATGAAAGAAAATGAAAGAAATGGGGTGGCAGTAGTGGCAAAGGGGATACTGTTGCCTGTACCCCTTTTGTTTATTTTGTTCTGTTAGATACGTTAAAAGCAGTAAAAACTTGTTCAAAAACAAAAAGAAAATAAAAGAAATTCTGTAAAACAGACTGGAAAGGAAAAAAAAACATTTCTTTTATAACATTATGCACTGTGGTTGTTGCATCATTCAGATCAATGTACTTAAAAGAAGAAAAATCTGTGCAGTGCCACAATCTAATTCAGTGTATCAGATAGCAAAGTCACAGGCCTTTCACTCCCAGAGGCCTGGGCTCAGATCCAGCTCTGGTCCAGTGAAAGCAGTGCTGTGGTCTCTCAGCTGTGCCCCAAGTGGACATCAACCCACGTCACAAAACCGCAGAATAGTTTGGCACAATTTCACAGCCATACCGAAGCAAAGAAGGCTCACAACAGAAAAGCACAGTGGTGGGCGTTCAGACCAATATTGCTTAGCGTATGTAGAGCTATGAAAAAAGAGACTGACAGCCTCTTAATATTTGATGAGCAAAATGTTCATGTTTCAAGCATTTAAATAATATGGCCGTAATTCTGCAGCATGTATCCAATGTATCCAACTTTTCTGGCTGCTGTGGATGAGATGTAGTTGGAAAACCTTTTCCATGTTATTTATTTGTATCTCAAACAACACATTTAACCAGGACTGTACATGTATGGGTGGAAGGAGAAAACCATTTCTCCCGTGTAAAGTACTTCCGAAGTGGAGAAATTGAGTAACGATTAATTGGAAGATTGAAGTGAGAGTCTAGAGTGACAATCATAAACTCCAAAGAAATGTATTCCTTGGTCAAATACAAAGATTCAATACCCCACAGTATAACACAATAACACTGTCCCTCCACGATCAAGGTGATCTATGGGTTTTCAATCCAGCCCATCTCTTCATCTAAAACCAGCCCATAATTGGATTAACTGGACTCTTGATCTAAAGCAAAAATATAGTGCAACTGTAGTCATTAAGTGACACTTGGCTTAGTGGCAACAGCTTGCCTGTTGTAAATTGAATGAAAACCTGTGTCTGCTTCACCTGAGAAAATGTAGTTGGAAAGCTGGCAGACACATTCAAGTGCATCTCACCTAGATGGCCCACCTACACCTAAAAAGGGCCAGCAGAAAGAGTGGGTGTGATCATACCATCAATTCAGTTACCTGAATTCTGGTTTCTGCACACCTGATGACTTCTTACCATTCACGGAGCAACCGAAAAAATAGAGCTTCTTTTTTTTTGCACGCTGATAATGGACAGACGAAAGGATGAAGAGAACGCTCACCTTTGGCTGCAGTTAGCATGGTGGATGCCAGCTCGCACTGCTGGGACTCAACGTGGCTCAGGGTGAACCAGCGGGGGTAGCGGTTGGGAACGACAGACACTATGTGATGGGGGCGGGACATGTCTCCTGTAGGAGCTGTGGATTCCAACACTGGTAACCTGAAAGGGACAGAAATACTTTGATATTAATGGCCAGAGCTGGAGCAAACTGCCGGGTGTCCTTGTAAATGTTCAAGGAAATCCCATATTAAAGGTTTTTCCATTTGTGCATCTGGTTTATACCAAGAGGTAAGGCGCAACATCTATAGATTCCCATACGAGTACTAAACATCCTCCACTAAAGTTAATTTTCTAAATCCTAAATTTGCTATTGGCAACAGAGCTATACTGAACAACTATATTCAGTACCGCTATGTACTCTGCACACAGACTAGTGAAAATAAAACTTTTAAATACAACACATACAACAAAAGGAGGTTCAGGTAGCCCAGCTTTCAGAGGCACTTAAAGCTGTTTGGATTGTTTTAACACTCTTAACTCACTTCTCCCATTTGAAAGTGTCTGTACAAATAAAATCATAAGAAAATCTTCTTTGCTTGACGTAATGAGATGTGAATTATCAAAAGCAATAAAAATACCCATTTGCTCACAACGGGATGACAATTATCTGGAAGATAGGATCCAACTCTACAACTCCCATTGAAAGCAACTCATATTCAAGTGCAAAGAGGTTAAACAATGTCTGATACTGAATACTACTGGGCATCATAAAATACTCCATTCAGCTGCTTTAAAAATATTCAACTAATGCCATCAGCATGAAACACCCACTCATCTCCATCTTGTTTTGTTAGCAAAACTAGTAGAAACTCCCAGGAGATCCTTCTTCATTAATCAATCTTACAAGTGTCTGCATCAAATTAGATTTGCTTAACCCTTTCAGGCATTTATCCTAAGGGAAACCAAGAATCCAGTGCATTTAACATATTTTACTAAATATTACTTTTAGTTACACAAAAGCACAGGTTTGATGGTTTTACATTTTGCTTTGCATGGTTTTATGAAAAAAAACATCAGCAACTAGAATCCAAATATTCATTGCTAAATGGAATTTAAGCTGCTGTTCTATGACATACACTTTAGCCTGTGGATGTTATAAGCTTGTAAGCTGGTGAATGGTATGCTGTTGATTCATTAAGGAATTTTCTTTCTGGAACACAATGGTGCTGTTTGTGCACCTCAAGGACAAACACAAATTACCACATTTAGAGGGCTGTAAAAATGACACTAAATACTCTTTAAACATTAGTAACATTTGGATAGAAAACAATTCGGACATATAATTTTGTACCCACTAAAAAAAAGGTCTTCTTTTTTTTGCAACAAATAACAAATATTAGACACCCCAGCTCAATATTTACAATAAAGAGATGAGCAACTGGAAATAATTTATTTAATTCAATTTGGTATGTATGTATTTTATAAGAATGGGTTAGCATTGGTTAGCATTACTGCCTTGCAGCACTGGGGTCAATTCCCACCTTGCTATCTGTGTGGAGTTTGTATGTTCCCCCTATGTTTGCATGGGGTTCCTTGGAGTGCTCCTGGTTCTGCCCCACTGTCCAACACAGTCCAATTTTGTGCATACTGGTAGGTGAATTGACTTTTGTCAAATTTGCCCTGGTGAGAGTATGTGCCTGGTTGTGTCTGTATCTGCCCGTGTACACTGATTTGCACCTATTGCTTGCTGGGATTGACTCTGGCTCCCCCATGACCATGAGTTTGACAATGCAGTAGGATGGACTGCTTTCACAGTAACATCTAAAAACCACCAATGGCATCTTCTTACCACAAACGTAATAAAGCTCAATAATATGCTTTGTCATAAACAATCTAAGAATCGTCAAGAGAATGTAAAATCTCTCATAGGTGAAGTAAGCTTGCCATGCATATTTAAACATTTCTGTGGGGTTTCCCTCACCGACAAATGCTTTATATACCATATCTCTTTACAAATATAACATTGTGTTCCAAGTTTCAAAGACTGTCCTGAACATATCTTTTTTTGTAAATAGAAAAATAGTTGTTTGTCCTTCTCCACCACGCTTATCGTAGAAATGTAAGAACCCACAGCAAATAAAACAACCCTTATTTTTCTAACATACTGGAAATGCAAATATTCTAAAAACAAACAATACAAAAAAAAAAACATAGGGCTTAGGCTCATGATAGCCTATCACACTGCACTTCTGTAAGCCTCTTCACTGGCGAACAGCCAAAAGAGACTTTCTGAAGTTCCAGGGCAGCTGGATGGCAATCTGATTAGTTCGAAAACCTAATCTTCAGGTACAACAGCACACTACTTGTGTGCAATGACGTTCGAATAAAACTGGCAGTACAGTGAGGGTTTATTTCATTATCTTGTAATGGGACCATTTTCTAGCATAGTGCCGAACATGCCATCTAAAAGAGGGAGCGGAAAAGCATGGGGATGTGTTCGCTATCATGTACCAAAGCCCTTTGCAGTTGCTGCGAGGGAAAGACAGAATTTGCCATTGTTCCACCTCCCATGTTTCGAAAGTCTAAACTGGTGCTCTCTTCTGAGGCTGAAAGTCACACGCTGTGGGTGTGGAAGATGGAATCCACCCACAACTGCTGTTTCTTTTGCCAGTCCACTGCAGCAGCCCTTCAAATCTCAACTCCTCCTGGCTCATATCCGTTTCATCAACACCAAGGTAAAGATTTTGCTCCGGGTTCTTCTGGGACCGAATGCCACCAATGGGAAAAAGAAACAGTGAGCTGCGATAGCTCATCACAAGGAAGAAAAAGCACAAAGTGGAAAATGTGCAGAGAATACAACTGAACATTTCTAGCCTTTACAACAGCTGTGCCAGGAATCTGCTGTCATGCTCTGGCCAACATCAGAATAACCACTCGACCCCCGTATGTCTTTAGGAGTTTCAATTTTCTGAACCCAGAGAAAAACAAACAGCCTCTGGGAAGTGATTTTCAAAAAGGAGGACTCCTCTGCGAATCCCACACAAGTTAAAGCTGGGTGAATTAAGCTATTAACTCCCAGCAAGACTCTTATTGAATTCCAACATTTAATTTAACAGACAGGCTTGCGGATTTAATACTAATTCAAAAAAGTTAGGGAATAAATTTATCTTCTGTTGAAGAACCTTAAACTACGGTTGAAAGTCAGGCAACACTTTACTCCTAAGGAAGTTAAACAAAAGATCATCTGAATCACAGTTTTAAGATATATGTTTCTTTTTAACCATTGCTTTTCTCACTATTGTTACATCAGCATCATAACTTTGAAACTGAAGAATAAAAAGAAGCTTTGTGCATTAATTATGTTTGTAATAGATCACTTTTTCTTAATCTCCTTCAAGTCACACAGTTATTTACTGCAGACCTAGATATTAGTCTATAGTAGACTTAAAGGAACACAGTACTGCACCAAACATGAAAGAGTATAACACAAATCAAACTTTAGGCTATCACAGAAAAAATAATCTGGATCACCTGCTATTGTATGACATTATGGAACCACAGCTAGATCACCACATTACATTTGCTTTATGTCAGAATTAATTCCAAAATATGCAATATAATAAGCGGACATCTTGGTCAATGCATCCAATTACTGTTGATAGAGGAAGACTAACATTTATTATTATAGTTTTATTTATTATATTATGGTGTATATTATTATAGCATGTATTTATTATAGTTTATTAAATAAACTTATAATTTATTTTTCATAAGTAGCCATTTAGTCACCCATTTCCAAACAACTCAGAACAATTTTTGTGACCAATTAGGCAGGTGATGTTAAGTTAAATACTATACACATCCATCCAGTTTCTAATCACTTTATCCAACACAGGATCATGGGGGAATCAGAGCCTGTCCCAGTGCACAACAGGCACAAGGGGATCCATCGCAGGGCACACACAGACACGGACGCAAACACACACGTGAATCCCACGTGAACACTGGCAGAAAACACAAACTTCAAGCACAACAATGCTAACCACTGTCCCACTGTTCCACCCCTATAGAGATCACTTAAACAAAAATCCAGATAACCTCCAACCCTCAAGGTACACTGTTCACTTAATTTCACACACTGCTCAGTCAATTGAAGAATCACTTTAAAATGTTCCCAAACTTTTTTTTAAGGGTTTTAAGGTACACTATAAAACTTACAGGATTGAAGCTATTCAGGACCAAACTTGAAGATCCTTTTCTTAGATTAAGGACATGCTATTCTTTCTTTTACTCCATTTCAGTAATGACCGGAACGCCTCCTAGCCAATGAAAATCAATTTAGAAAAAAAAATATCAATGTGTGGCGCTTTTTTGGAGAACAAATTAGCAACTTCCAGCTGAGGTGCTAGCAATTTAATCAACACTGAGAATATTTAGAAAGAAGAGAACTGTGTGGTCAACAAAGCATAGAGTACTAATGTATAGGGGACTACCTATTATAAACTAAGATATGATGATGAAAAGCTACTAAAATTCATAACATCGGTCACATAATTAATCAAATAAACCACTAAAAACAAATATACGGGAGATCAGAAAACCAGCAATTATCTATTTCTTAATTTGGAAAAAACTCCTCCATTATTACAAAAACTGAATAACAGTTTTTAAGTGGTGTTTAGAAAATGCCTTTAAGTATTACCTCAGCTTTTGAGCCAAAGAAAAAGTTAGACTTCATCCTTTCAGAGACATGCAATGTTGACTGTGCCAAACAGAGCCTGAAAAGATTTATTCCTTTCAGCACTTTAAGAGCTTGTGTACTGTAAAGGCATTTTGAATGCTATTTAGTCATCACATTTCACGGCATTTACTAGAAATGAATGTGCTTTTTTATAGTTCATGTCAATACAGCTTCTCTAGCAGGCCTGTAATTGAGCAGATGCAGGCCTTTGTGTAACAAGGAGCTGAACACAGGTCACTTTCTATTTCTAAATTCAAATCTTCAGTGAACTGCATTAGCTTCTGGAGTTATTTAACTTGACAAGCCCTTAAAAACATTTCCGTACAGATCCCAAAATGCCCAAGTGGCTTTAAAAACTTTCCAGCTACCTCTTGTAAGACTATCCATACCAAAATAACAAGCCTTTTTGTGAGGAGAACTTATAAAGCAGGTAATTGTTCGAACCACCATGGTAATCGCATCATACTGCTATCCTGTGAGACTGTTACCCATTCATAAGCTAGAAAAGCGTAATAGGTTTCCATTATACAGATTTGCAGAAAGAAGGCTGGGCTTATTTGCTTTAAGGAGAAAATATAACGGCAAAAAATACTTAAAAAAAACAAAACAGCTGTTGGAGGTTACTAACTGAACTCTTGCTACTCTTAATAGGTATTAAGCAATAGACCAAAAATCTTGCTTGTGTGCCATTGGTATGTTGAGGCTAGACTCGGTGCAACATGCAGAATGATACCCTTCATTGGACAGAACAGAACAATCAATGGGCAGGTCCAAGTGTGAGAGTGTAGTGTGCAGGATTGTCTATTTGCTACTGAGCAGGGATGAACTGTGGCATCCAGGGCTCCAAGATCAGTGAATAGGCAAAGGCTTGTTCAGCCTCTTTGAGAAGAATGAGATAGAACCCCACAATAGAGCATCTGTAATCAGTAAGTACAAATGCACAGCTTGTACTACATCCAAGGGGTGGCCGCACATGCTACTGGCCTGTGACTTTCACAGCAGACCTCCTGTTGATCAGGCCCATTGATGACAAACGTTAAACAGCACAATGAATATAATTGAATAGACATGACAAGGTAAATGTCAGCGTGCCTATTACAAAAAAGTGTTATTTTCCTGATAACTTTGGTGAATTTGTTGTAGACAAAATTATAGGAAAAGGTTGCTCAGCTTTTTTTAAAACAATATCTATAAACAGAATGACTTGGAAATGTGACGAAATTCCCACAGTCCGTCTTAAAAAAAGTACCTGTCTTAGAAAGCTCAAGCTCCATGGAACTATTCCAATTACCAGATTTAGTGATCCAGCTACTTCTCAATATGCATCCATGACCTGACATTCTAAAGCTAAAGTGCTGCCCACAGGAAACAGAAATGACAAAGCCCTTCATCAAATAACATGTTCATGGGGGGAGCACTTCCAAAGAAGTTGAACTTTTCGCGGACGATCGAGGGCTCAAACCTCAGTGACTGCCACCTACCCTTTATACAAATTGTTCAAGTACACCAAGCGACAGATGAAAGTCGCTTTAGATAAGTGTGAGACAAATAAATTAAATCTATAATAAAATGAATCTATGATTTCATATCTCTAGGTAACACTACCACAATAACCTATACAGAGCAAGATACTGTATTTCTTTGTATGACCTCATCCTTGTTTTCAAATTCCTCACATTTCAGTAAAATGTAAAGATTATTATTAAAGTAAAAACCCTGTTATTTTAGACACATAATTGAAGAGACTACATTCCCATATATTAGAATCACCATGCACACCATAAAACATGCCCAGGGACAAAAAAAAACAAAACTGGTAATTACTAAAGCTGTAGGGAAAAAAAGTTTTGAATGCTATTTATTCTGCCACAAATGGGGTGTCTTTATAGAGAATGCCCGTGTTTTTAATTCAAATCTAATTTAGCCCTTAAGGGAAGAATGAAATTGTAATATTTAGTGAAGTATGCTTACCTGAGATTTAAGGAGTACAGAACTTATTTTATGATTATTAGAGTTTTAAAATTTAAACACCACATAGAGAACCATTCATTATTGCTTAATGTTTTTGCATTTTAAGGAAGTTCAGAGGAAATAAAAGAAAATGACTAAACAAATCCTGCCAAGAAAAAAACAAACAAAACTTGTTACTGTGAATACAAATGTTGCCAGAAGTCTCCCTGGTGATGCAGCAAAGCTTTAAAGAATCTAATATTAGCCATACATCTTCACAAGCTGCTTGTTTCTGCCTTGATTTTATGATGATCAACCGCAAAGCAAACGCCAGTGTGAATGTAAAAACTGCAGCACATTTGAAGCCCCTGAATTAGATCCAATGCGACGTATTTATTATTCACACATTTTCTAAAAATCTCATTTTCGAATCCAATGAATTATTTAGCAAGATTTCAGCACAGGCCGCTTTGTGATTAAACACTGCCCCAAATAACCCCCCCTGAACACGAAACTCAGAAGAAAAGTATTCCTGTTACTAAATTAAATGTGTCAGCCTTGATAGGGCAAATGGAATTTTTCTAGTGTTAAAGTGTAAATACCCACCCCGCAGCACACACACACACACACACACACACACTTCCAGCTCCCTGGTGAATTCACGCTCCGCAGGAACGAAAAAAAGGTGAGCACAAAAAACTCACCGCATGGCTCTCAGTGCAATTTTGTATGCCAGTTCAGCATCGTGAGGTAGGAGAGAGGTGAAGAGATACTTGGCGAAGGTGTGCATTGGAACGCTCTCTCTGTATATGATTTCCCCCAGACCACTGTAGGGCCCACCTGTTCAGGAGACAGAAGAAAATAAGGATCAATCTACTGAACATGTACAATCTAGAGTTTCAACATTTAAGTCTTGAAAGCACATGAATACTTCTTTCCTTGATTTAGTTTAGTAAGAACGAGTTAACTTTTACAATCAGGCATAACTCAGCTCTGCGTTCCTCTGCGTTTTTAAGCATTGGTTACAAAAGCCTAGAACTTCCTGTGTGCACCCTATGGCCAGGGACCCTCTATGAAGGAGGCCTCAGTCCGAGGGTTAAATTCCTGTGTCAATACTAAATAAATGGTGCTTCCTGAGGAATAAAGAAACCATTGGAAGCAAGCTTTTCACAAAACTTTCATTTTACTTTCTGTGCTGCAGAGCTTGAAGCTGTGAAACAAAGCGTCATATAATTTGACTGCCTCAGACACTAAGAAGCTTTTTGGCATGATATTCCCCAAACTCTTTAACAGAAAAAAAAAGCAGGCTGGCTGCTGCACGTGCAAGGACAGCAGTGCTAAGTGCGTGCTATAATCCGCTTACCGGTTAGTAGGTTACTTATTCTCTCAGATCAGATAAGGCACAGGACAGTTTAAATTGCACAGAAAGTGTTTTTTGACACTTGCCTGCAGAATAAACTGCAATACTAAAAACCATATGTGAAGGCTTTATTCCACTCTATAATTAAATTATTTTCAATTGAACATGCCATGACCACAGGCCACATCAGAGAGCCACCGCGGAATTCCACACTGCTGTCAGCCTTTGCTCAGGGGAGGCTCTGGATTGAATAATCATGGGAACTTAATTATTCTTTGACCCTGTGGTGGGTGGTCCTTGCCGACAGAGGATAAGGCAGTTTTGGCAGAACACTGAAGGAAAGACTTGTGCCTCTCTGGTATGGTGTTTGTACATAAACTGTTGTTTATAGCTGAATTTATAGCTGACAGCTGAATGGTGTCAACAGATCCACTTGTATTTGTGCTGTATATGGTTTTTTGCTCTATCTTAAGAAACAACATGGCACTGTTTCCATGTTTTAGATATCCATGTTATTTGTTGGTGTATGACGATAGAGGAGATAAGACACAAAAGGGTAATAGGGGATATGCTCGCCTTCTGCTCCATTCCTCATTACATAGCAAACAAAAAAACAATGTATTGCCAATATAAGGAAGAAAGGGTCCTTGCGTGGGGGCCGATACTTTCATCCTACACAGGCCGTCAGTTTGCCCTCACCCTCTAACAGGAAGACTGCTTGTTTTCGGAAAATCTTGACGAGGGTGTCATCCAGGTCGATCTCCTGTAGCTTGGCGATGAGCTGCTCCTCGTTGCGGCAGACCTTCTCCTGGGCGTAGAGGCCATCGGGCATGATCCTCTGCTGGCCAAGCCCCACCAGCGCCATTTCCACTGCCAGGGTCAGGTACGACTCTCCCTCCTCCAGCAGCCGCTGTGTAGGAAACTGGAAGTCCCCGCTCTTGGACTGCCCCATGGCATCTGTGACAAACGACGGGAACATGTCAGGAACGAAGGTGACACCCCCCCCCTTCAACTACTTTACATGCCATCAAAGCAACTTGGGACCTCTAATGATCAAGGAACTGCAAACTGAAGTTTAATGCCCAACCTGAGGCAACTTGCTGATGATACAAAAAGGTGCTAACGAGTTAGTTTTCCCTAAAGTTTTTTTTCCCTCCAGCTGTTTTAAATAAAACTCTAAGCAGGCCCGCTGCAACCTTATGAACGCTGTCAACAAAATGTGTAAAATACAGGTGGCTTTGGTTGTCAAGTGATTGACACATTCGCATGACCTGCAATTTTAATTGGCTAGATCACGAATATATTAAGGCAGAATATTGGTTTATAGTCTGGGCAAGAATCCAGCAGGGGAGAGAAGGAGGTAATCTTTATACAGGCTCTATAACACACATGGAAAGCCGTCTGGAAGTCACATTAAGATACACTACAGACACATGACTAACCCAGCCCTCCAACATGGCAGAGCTTCTGAGACTCATGTATTTAGATGTGCAATTGCCCTGATTAAAAAAAACTCTGAAATTAGGTGTAATTTAATGCACCACAGCAACATACCAAGCACCTCTAAAATGTGTGATGCCCCTTGACACCTTCAAGGTTTACAAAGGAATTCGTCTGTTTTAATTGGCTGTGAAGAAGCAAACCTCTTAACGCCCTGAATACAGCTGAGACAGGAATGTGTTGCCACAATTAAAATGGGCAATAAGTAAAAAAGCAATTCAGAAAACCCAAAATAAACACATTGGTGTATGAAACATAAAGCATTGCAAATGAAGCCAGTGGCTTCAAAAATGTTTGACTACAACTAGTGATAATATCTTCCTAACAGAAATAGCTTTAATTATACCATTTAAATAGAGCAGGAATTCTCTCAATTTTCTTTGGACACAATAATTTCCAGAACAATACAATACTGTTGATATGTTTTTCTGTACTAATTATGGTTGCATTAATTATGGTGTTTAATTTTTACCATAATTAATGCAACCATTTAAAAATATATATTTGAGAATAGTTGTGCTCTTCCTAATAGAGGTCATTTTGGTTATTCACTTTCAAAGAGTTTTTACATAACTTACAACTACAAGGTCAATGACACACAAAATTTCAATGTAATTATTTTTGTTTACAACAGAAAATATCTAAATACATTTAACCTGTCAAATCAAGGCACGGTTATCAGGAAATGTTCATCAAACCTTTGTCAAGAGTAATTACAGAAGTGGTAATAATAAGCATTATAAGCAAGGTCACATTACTGGATAAAAATTGTTATTTATTTTTATCAATGCAAAGGACAGTGTTCCAATTTTTGATCTGCCACTTGTTAACAGGAAATGTTCCAGTGTTTGACCCATCAATCAGACTAAATTGTAAGCTATTTTAAAATCAGATCAGCACAGTTTTATTCTTATGCATCCAATGAATGCCAGAATGTTTTTAACTTGATTTTTATTTCCGAAAAACAGGAACACATACATTGTTGGGTGAGAGTAAATGCAAGTCACAGTGCATGTCTGTCTTATTTGTAATGATGCAGTCTCTGGTACATGATGAGAAAGTGTGGTACATTAACACTAGACTCTTTGTTGTCAATTGTGTGAACGTTAAATATTCCAAACACGAGGTGTATTTTGTCAATAAAGAGGTGATAGATTGATTGTACCTGGTATTTACCCTGTTATTCACACAAATTGCATAACTTCCCTTTTGTAATCATACTGCACTTCGTAAAGAGAAACTGAGCTTTTTAAATACATTGGATAAGTGATAAATTTTGTTTGAAAACCCCACAGACTGTATACAATAATAATATTATTGTATAATAATATATTGTATATATATAGCAAATAGGTCGTAATTTTGAGATAGCTGTAATTATGATGGTTTCTCTTTTATCAACTGGACTCGACAACAACAAATAATCTGAATGACCACTATCGATTGAAAATCAAGTGCGCAAATAAATCCCATTAGGTATAATCCAACAGCACTTCAGCAAAAAGGTGCTATTCTTGGATGCTGTCATCTTTTAAAACACTCCTGCTTATTTTTTGTTACTCTTTCCAAAGAATTTTATTATATTTGTAAAGCACCTTGACAGTCGTCTTGTTTGAACTGTGATTTTTTCAAAAATCTAGCTGCAAATTAGGATCAAGCATGTGTCTTGTGAAACAGATGATTTAGGATCAAAAAGCAATATATAAAGAGGTACCATGGTTCCACAAACCATGGGGGTTTATCTCCAAACTCTTGCTTTCTTAGTCAAAAACAATCCAGTTTGCAGTAGAACAACTTCAGAACATGTCCAGTTGTTCATAAGAACTGTTCATGTCCAGTGTTTTCAAGAAAGAGCACAATACTGATTGCAAACCCCTAACTAATATTCTATAATAGGATATATTCTCCATCTCAAAATCTTCATTTTTGCAGAGAATTTATAAGAACTTCAATTTCCTACACTTCAATATTAAAGCTTCTCAGGCATGTTTTATTCAGTTCTAAGCTAAATTAGAGCTTATAAGATAAAATAAATGTTTTAAATAAAATGTTACATATTTTATTGTATGGGTAATATAGGAGCTGTGCAACAGTGTTTGTAGCGGTTTGTCAGACAAATTACAAGTGTTTTTCCCTAATATAGCAATAAATACAAATTTAGTCCTATTCCCTTTTCATGTTAGTATACAAATGAAAGACTAAACTTTGCCCAGTTTAGTCAAATCACAGTTCAGGGAACGCTAAAATTTCAGATTTCATTCCACTAAAAAAAAAAGAGATGGTAACTTCAACAATGACAACTCCTAAACTCACTAAAATCTGTAACAACATTAAGAAAAACAACGATTTAATTTCAAAACAAAGAGGCTGACATATTTTTAACCACATCAGCCTCTATTTTAATTAAAAAAGGACCTCTGGTTTCACATCTCTTTGGAAGAACTACAAAGAGCTTATGCAGCAACAACAGAAGGGAAGTCCAATTAAAACAAACACACTGAGATATAGAGTTAAAGACTCATCAGGAGTGGCCAATCAGTAGAGGACAGCCTAAAGGCTGTAATAATAACTAATTACACTACAGTAAGATGATTGTGATACAGTCATATCTTCAATCAAACCTCATGAATAAGAAATAAGAACAAAAACATTAAAATTAAAATGCATTAAAAATGCAGCAGAGAAGATTTAGCCTAGTTTTCACAGTTTAAATATACTTCCTTCTTTCATTAATACTTTCAATCTTTTCTGCCATTGAACGCCTTTCTAACTGCCCCAACGGTCATTCTACCATCTCCATTCTGATTAAATCTTTTCAATATATTTGTTTCTGAGGGTCTCTCTTCTATCAACAGTCAATGGTGATATTAAGGAACCATTAAGCAGCCATGTTAGTTTGCATTAATTATCTCTTCTCAGCAACCTGGGAGGGTGGCCTTCATTGTCTCTTTTCCAGAATTCCATGGAAAATTTATGGACCTCAACATCATAAAGTGTCTGCCCAGAATCGGAGGCAAATGATGGTTCGGTGATGTCTTGCCTTTTCCTACGAATGAGGGAGATGGGGAAATTATAGGAGTAGGCTGTGTAGGCCATACCTGAGAAGTCAGAGAAGCCTGGGGCAATGTCCTCATCCATTCGGCAGCTCTCCATCAGTGTGCTGAACAGAGTGCCAATTGGATCCAAGGGGTGTCCCACCCAGCCCTCGAGGTTGGTGACTGATGTTACGCCTTTGTGAAGCAGCTCTGAAATAACAGGGAAATCAACTACACAGTTTTTTTAAGTAGTTTTTCATGCACTACTCATTCTCGGTGCGTATGAAAATAAGCAAACCGAGGTTGTTTCAGGAGAGCCATTGAGAACAGAATTATCTGCATATGACCCATAGACCTGAGATGAAGTGAAAAGTGAAATATTTTTCCTTTTAATATCACAGCTCATTAATACATCTGGTTCCATTAGACTGTCCAGTCTCAGTGTATTTTTCCCATTGTGACTAACTACCTTACACTTAAACAATGCATTTCTAAATTGATATTCAGACACACAAAGACTTGCTGTTGTTCCACAAACGTCTTAATAAAACTGAAAAAAGTTTGGAAGATCTACAGTAGATCTGGAAAGGATTGTTTTAGACAGCACTGCACCAATTGGGACTAAATGCCTGCTTTCATGCCAATCTGGTGTTAATGAATACATTTATACTTAACAACAACAACAAAAAAACAAAGGCAGCTGACTTCCTTTATAATATCCAAGGCAAATGGTCTCAATGTTATGTATTTCTCTGCCACATCTGAGATGTTTGCTGCAAACCAAAAGATATCTTTTTCCTCTCAAGTCTGCTCCTCACAAACCTTTCTTGTGTCCCCGGAACAACTCCAGCTGTTTCTGCTGCTGCCTGCGCAGAGTGTTGACGATGGCGATGGCCAGCCTCAGTGCCTCTCTGGGGTAACCGTGAGATCTCAGTGCATCCACCCTAGCACAAGCTGTGGGGACATGTTCTTTAACAGCAGAGAGAAGGATGGAAAAAAAAAGGGAAAACAATGAGGCATTAGATGGAACAAAGAGCAATTCTCTACAGCAAAAAAAAAAATACAGGCACTTATTTCCAGCAGTTCAACGGGGCTACTGTTCCCATTGGCAGAGTCCTTTAATTTTCTTTAACCACCCCCTGCCACCTCTTTTTTTTTGTTGCTTTTTTCTTTTTCCTCTCTTTCTTTTTTTTTATAATGCCATAGAAAAACTGGACAAAGAGGCAAGTCATGCAAATGTCTTTCCGGTTTAGCCACTTACCGTGCCATAGGGGCCAACCGCGAGAGTCAAAGAGTGAATTTTCAGTGTTGTCATGGTAACAGTAGTTGTTGTAGAGGTCACCGCTGATAATGTGCTGCAAGTGGCTGTCCTGCCAGTGGAGATCGCACGCTTCGATGGCTCGTGTGAAAACAGTCCGGTGAGGCCTGTTGGCTGAATCTAGTGGTGGAGAGAATTAAGACCAGGCATATCAGGCTCTTGTTGTTTTTGGCCTGATAATAAGAGCCCTATCTTCTTTCAGTCTGGGCTTGGCATTCCTCCACTTTGGAGCTCTTCAGGTTGTAATAAAACAATACCTGTTTGTTTTGAGCAGTTGCTTTTTATTATTGTTAAATTTTTTAAGACCTCTAAACCTGTCAGCTTGAATGCCAAGGAAGTTAAACAAAACCCTGTTAAAATGCCAAAACAAAATAGTGGCTTAAAGACTGATACCTATTTCAGGCAATGAAAAGCTTCAGTTATGTTGGAAGATTTTATTAAATGAAGAACCAGGTTCTCCACTTCCAAGATGGAGAGAATTTACATATTTAACTTGAGCAACCAGATTTGCTCCTCAGCTTTTTTATTTAAAGCAAACATAGGAAAAATGCAAGATGCTCTATCTCAAGTGGAAATGCTTCAGTAGTCAAAATCTTATTCAGCTGTACATAACTACAGATAAACAAATACCCACCTCAAAAAGATGATTATCTTCCTAACTGTATTTATTAGGACACATCCGAGTAGTACAAATTTAGAAATGAGAGCTTGGTAGGTCTCTAACTTTGCTCAGAATTCTGGCTTCTCTGCTACAGACAAAAGTTTAAGCTCTTTTGCTTGAGGAAATTTTCCAGGTTATTGGGATCTTTCCATTAGCCCTGCAAAGGCTTATAAAAGCTGCATGAGTGTAACGTGCTGGACTGTTGATTAAAAGAACTAGTTTTCTGCACTTAGCTCACCTTGGTTAGCATTTGCACCCTGAGGCAAGGCATTGGTTAAATTGGGCAGCTCGTTTCCATGGTTACCATCTTCCCAGGGACAAACATCCACACTGTTCCACTTCTTCAGTTGCCTTAGCCAGCCTGCCTTCTGTTCTGGCTTGCAGTGAGGATTTAAGACTATGCACATCCACAGGGCACCTGGGCGTTTGGAAAAGTGAGAGACAATAATAAAAACTATTATAGCAACAAATGCTGCAAAAGCAACAGGGGAAGAACAATACTGGCGGGGGGAAGATAAAATAACCTGAAGCCTGTGTTAAGAGCTATACATTCTTCATTTCCCCCCCTTACTCTCATCTCTAAGGTCTATCTGGAAATCTCAGGTTCAAATTGAGGTGTTCACTCAAATTTCAGATGGCAAGCCCCTAACGTTAGAGGTTATACTGCTTTATGCTGCTTAACTCTATTATCTTGCTGGCTGTTCCCAGGGCAATTTTCTCTCACTTTCAAGTGCATGCTGAACTGCATCAAGGGCTCATACCAACATATCTATAAGCCATGTTCAAATTAAGTTTAAAAAAAAACTTTTAGTACTAAGATACTTCAATTAAAAGGTTCACAGCAGTGCTCGCTACAGCCAGCAACGTCAGTTCACCGCAAACTGAATACTATAATAAGCAAGGGCTCATTAATAGGAGTTAGTCTACCTCTATTTCAAAACAGTCGAAGGAAAGTAAATCTTTTCCGACAAAAGAGGGGAAAAAATTGCCCTCTCTGCCCAGACTCATACCTAACAAATGATGTGGATGTGTAAATACATTCCTTTCACAATTCAGATATGTGTTCTGTCTAAAAATGTGTAGAATACAGAAGGAATTCAGAAAACGGCTAATTAAGTGGGATTAATCCTTCTCAAGTAGGACTGAAAACAGGCCAGGCCACACCTCTGAACTCTACAGAAGCTGCACAGCTTTAATGGTTGAGACGGGTAAAAATAATTAAGGTGACTATACAAATAAGCTTCTCAGACTTGAATATAGACATAAAACTAAGGTTTTTGGCGTCTTTGCATTCCTAGATGTACACTTCATACAGTTTGCTGGGCAGACAGCTAAGGTAGAAGACAATGTAAGCCCGTTGTGAAAGACATTATGAAAACAAGGCTGTTTTTTCTCGTTGTTTTGTCTATATTGATATTTGTTTTTCACCACTCAAAAAAAAATTAAAGAAGCCAAATTGCAAAGACTTCTCTTGGTGCCTACCGAAAACCGCAGGGAAGCCAATTGCTTAGGAAAGGCCATTAAGTCTTTATTAGCATGTACTGTTACCAAGAGGATGTCTGACACCAATTTTTCACCACCGAGCTCCTGGGCCCTCCCTCCCTTTGTTTGGAGAAAGTCAAAAGGAAACATGATTTGCACCACCATTTCACACATCCTCCCAGTCCCTGGGCTGCCCTGTCTCGCATGAGTAACAGGGCAGCGGTGGCTCTGATCCGGCCTCCCAGGACACAGACGAAACACATCAGCCACCTCATTTCTGTTAGCTGTCACTTTGCGAACCTGGACTGTGATGGGGGAGACGGCACAGGGCAGTACATTTCCACGAGGAGAACGTACCACTTCGGAGCCGACTCACTTATTTCATCTTTTGATAACAGCTGCAGTACGCTAATGGGGCAAATCATCAATCCAATGTTAAAATGAAATGCAGTAAAGCGTCTCTAAATAACAATAAATATATTAATCTAGGTCAAATTTAAATGCTGGCTGTTTTAAAAACGACAACATGGTGTTACCGGGCTATAATTATTGCAGCTTAATGTACTTGGTTGCAGGCAAGCGAAAACATTATCATCCTCAGTGAATGAAAAGCATAGAATTGTTACAACGAAGGTCGAAAGCAGTGTACTGCTGAGAGAATAACACTGTCTTAGTGGGGTGGCTAAAGTCTCAGCCTAAGCACACGCTGCATCTTATGAAGAAACCAAAGGAAAGCAGGTAGGAAGGGCACTATCTTGAGTGAAAGGCACACTGTGTGTTGGCATTAGTCCCACAGGACATGGTCTAGAAAGGATAGCTATGATCAGGCTTTGGCGAGGTGATCACTTTGGGACAACATACCCTGCTCCTCTCCACAGCCTTCCAGAGGTGTTTGAATTTTCTGCATGTACAGCCATCCCACAAGGAACACTGACGCTGTAAGCAAAGGTGTCGGGGGGGGGTATCATCTAATGTTCCATATTAACAAGATAGACTGAAATATTTAGGAATCCTACTCTTTTGGGCCCCTGAGCAAGGTCCTTAACCCCAACTGCTCCAGGGGTGCCGTATAAATGGCTGACCCTGCACTCTGACCCCCAGCTTCTCTCCCTGTCTGTGTGGCTCATGGAGAGCAAGCCGGGGTATGTGAAAAGACAAATTCCTAATGCAAGAAATTGTATGTGGCTAATAAAGTGATCTGATCTTAAACTTCCTGTCAAGAATAACTCTAAGCTGTGTAGAGCTCCTCTCTGAAATCACAAGGATATATTTTAGGGACATTGTGCTACTAGTTAACTATTTCTTTAAAATTGAGGAAGCAGTATCCGTCATTTAAGCTTTGATTATAAAATGGATATGTACGAGTCAATAACCTATTAGGACAACACACTTAAAAGGATTCAAGCTGCAGAAAATATTCTTTATTTCAGCTTTCTGTATAGTCCCTCTAGACTCCAATTCAATTGGCCAAAGTCACACACACTCCGCCAGAACAGAGGCACGACATCAAAAGGGCGTCCAGTTCTCAGGTCAGGAGTTCTGCTACTGTACACACCCACTACTCCTTGAATTTGAGGAATTCCTGACTGGAAACATGAGCATAGCCCTATGCTCTGTTTTAGTAAGATACGCATTTTTCCAGGGAGAAGTTTCTCCCTTGCCATTGTCTTGTGGCCAGAGGGCGAGAATTTTTCTCTACGTGATTTTGTAAAAGCAAAGTTCATAAAGAGCTCTGCACAATGCAGTTAGAACTCTACAGACTTTGTTTTAGCATGAAAACACCCATGATGAGAAGGAAGCAAAGATATCAAATCCTATAGTTATTTCAGGTAAGATGTGGATAGCATTCAAACCGAGTTCACCCACTGAGCTCTATAATGTAACTTACCAAAAGTGGGAGCAAACACTTCAGTACATATGAAGACTAAAAACGGCAATTAACCAGTTTTCAGCAATTCCACTAGACAACTATAGGAACACCACATATCTTACTTTGAAATATTTAGCCGCACCAGAATTATCACCACACTTCAGCTATTGCAATATATTATTTTTCCTTTAGTCCTTACTAGTGGGTTCTGATAGGACAATGCATGACTTGGTCATGTTTATTATGAGTAAGATGAGTGACATTTTATTTAAAAAAATGTACTTTTGAGGAATTTGTTAACCGTAGCAAAAAGAAAAAGATAACCAAAGGTAATTAAAAAAACAAACAAATAGGATATCACTTCTCTTTTGGCTAAAGATGTAATTCATATTAGCTTATTTAAAGTACAATATTTTTGTTTATTTTAGCAGGTTATTAAAGTGTCAATTCTTAATTTTTTCTTTATGTTCTGAATTTCTTCAAGAAAAGCTTGGTCTTATCCTGATGAAAATATGAGGCCCCACATTTTAAAATCATATGATGCACTTTCTCAAACTGTTAGATCAAAACTGGAGCTTGAAATACTGCATGATGAAAAGGCAGATCTACATTTTTTTTACATTATTCTTGTACAAACTACGCGTGAAACAATACACCAGATATACGATTCCTTGTACAACACAAACTCGGTTTTCTAATTTAATGAGCAGTGTCCAAAAATACCCCACAATGAGATGGAGTGAATCTTTTTGATTATTTCCTTATCCTTCTACACATAGTCCTTCTTAACATAATGCTTTAAAAAAAACTGACAAATTAAAACACTAAACCAAAGTTACAGAATTCAAGCAACAAGCATTTTTGTGTCAGGAGATCTTTTATTAAGTGCAATACTTCTAACTTGCAAAACCAAGCTATTCTGACTAAACAAGACAACTATAAATGAACCATTATTAATCTGCAAAGTGAATCCGGACTGAAACTATTAGATGTGACAAACAGAGAGGAATTGCAGCCTGGTATGCAAATCTCACCTTTCCAAAAGATAATTGGAAAATAAGTCATGCTGTGCACTGCAATTTGATATTAACACCACAGAGAGATGAAGGTGAATTCATTAAAATGAGGAGACATTCACAAGCTCCTAAGAGAAGGTGGTACTGGGGCCTGCAAGTTAAGGACCAGAATAAGGTGACATTCATCACCTACGTTCAGGTCCCAGCTCAATCAAGACATGAAAAAACATAAATGTGCAACTTGGTTTCTAAAGGTGACATAATTTTTTGAAAAATAACTAGCTAATTTGCAAACAGTTTTTGGTATTAAACGAAGTTTAGTTTCTTGCTCATGGTAACAATGTTCAAATATATGGCAGGCTAATTAATTTGGCATCCCTGACAACTATCTGCAATTGAAAGTTTTGCAAATTATTTTTTTCTCCAGGCATGGTAAAAACAGACATTTTTGAGTCCAAAAATTGTAGAAAATATGTAACAGCTGTGAATAGCTGTGCTGCTACTTAGATCTCTGCTAGGACATGGATGAATTACTTTAAAATGTGTTTTTCACCAAACAAAAATAGGAATGAATTATAAAACACATTAAAGTTTCTGTTCTCACTCAGAATTTAATCAATTACCCTCAATAATACACAGCTGAAGAGACTTATTCCATACACGGAATTCTCCAAATAAAGTGCCACAAATCATTAAATGCTGTAGCACTCCTGACATAAGAAAACTAAAAAAAAAAGACAAGACCAGTTTGCCTGTTTTGCTTGTTAAAACTGCCTCTCCTTCTCCCATTCTCAGTTTTAGATGCACTTCGCCTTAGTTACCATTTGTGTGCTTGGTTCATGATTCACTGTTGATTCTGAAGAAGTCCATTGGGTTGCCTTTGAGGAATTTAAATACTTGAATCTGGGACCCTCTTAGTCTTCTTTGTTCAAGACTAAAAAGATTAATCTCTTAAAGCTTGTTAAGCATTACTCAATGGAACATATTCAGTCCCTGTCCTCTGGTTTGAGGATTTGCTCAAAATTTGACAATATTCTAAATGAAACTAAATTAAAATCTGTTCTTTTAATTATTTTTAATGCTTCCCCAAATTGTCTTGATGTAAATGTCAACACAAGCACCTATGCTTTTTTCATAAACAGATTCATAGGGCTCACTGTTTATCATGTTATACTTATATTTTAATGTTTGCTACCTGTATGTGATGCTCTGCAGTAATCAAAATTAAATATCATCTGCCAGGTGTCTGCTCCATCTTCAATTCTATCAAAATCTTTTTGAATTTCTTCTGTAGCTTCTACAGATGTACAAAAAAGGGTATGCTAATCCTCCTGTTTACAAACTTGATCAGTTGATGCACGAATCTAGATCACTGATATAAAAGAGGTAAGTAATATTCCCAAAACATATCCCTGTGGTTTGTCACTAATTACATCTCCCAAATTGTAGCATCCACATTATCTGTATACACCTTTTTCAAACACAAAATCCACTTCAGAGTTTTTAAGTTTAGTCCTGTGGTGAAAACATCATAACTTTTAATTTCAGAAAACTATGTACAATAACAACATACAGGAATAAATAAACAACTTCAAATCTTAAATGGGAGCCAGTCATGAAAATTATAAGATCATGATACTTCTGTGTTAGATGATCTTAATCTAATTCACAGTATTTTAATACAATAATACAAAAACTAGAATGATCAACATTAAAGGACCAATACAGGCCTTAATACACGACAGCTCTAAAACATCACAATAATTCATAATTAACAGTACAGCAATGATTTATACGGCCATCAACTCACAAAAATGCTATTACAAAACTGGAAATGCACAGAATGTACAAGGGGATTCACTTTCTGGTTGTTAACTAAAAAGGGTTTTTGCCCAGAAAAACAGGAGTGCTGTATAGCACATAGCAGTTATGGATATGACTGCAGAAACTGTTCCTTCCTGGAGCCTCTGCCAATACACCGAGGTACAGTTTCACAGACAAAAGAATGTTTTATTTTTGCTCTAATTCATTCTATTTACTGAATTAAACTTTGATGTATTGGTCTTGACGTGTGTTTCATGCTGATGGTATTGTGTATGATAGTTTAATCACTCCCTGTGCATTTCACATGGGCTGCATGATTAATGCAATAGATTACCTGCAGCACTGATGGGGGGTGGGGCAGAGAGGGAGAGAGAGGTGGGGGGGAGTGTGTGAGCCCCAATGTACTTTGCGGAATCTCACTGGTTGAGATTTCTTTTTAATTGCGGCGTGTTCTTCTGAAGGCAGAAGGTGCATGCCACCGCGATCCTGTCACTGCCAATTGATCCTTGTGTTTTGCTCCGCCGTGATGTTTTTTTTTTTTCAAAAATGAGGCACCGCATCTTTTGCCAACCCCCAGCAATGGAGAAGGAGGCACACGGAAAAAGAACAAAGCCGACAGAATGCATCGCTCTCGCCGAGATACAGTCTAGACTGACTCCAACTGTCTTCTGATTATATGTAAACACTCGATAATCCATATAAAGCCTGCTACCTTATTTCTTCGCTTAGCCCAAAAATCGGACATTCGGGACCCGCTGAGCTCTATAAGCTGTAATTCATTATAATGAGATAAAGGTAAGCCACATAAGGATAGGGGAAAGCGAAAAACAAAATTACTAGTAAACAATTTCTGCTTCTTTTAACATAGGTTCAGCGGAGCATAGATTTCTTTTCCATTGTTACTATTTAGAACTAATTTTCAGACAATAGCAGGATTACCCTTCGCAGGAATAATTAGGTCAGTAGGGAAAAGTCATGACCTATTTCCCCGCCCCCCCCCAAAAAAAAATAACCTAGATTCGGAAATGGAAGATGCTTATTATAAAAAAAACTCAACATACATTAATTAAAGCAATATTTAACTGTACAGCATCCCAACGTACAGATGCCACTCCTCATTTTCTCTTGTCAAGCCTACATTGAGAATTCCCTCCTCTGTTACAGTTTTGCCTCTAAGCACTCATCACACACGGGCACAAAACAAGGCTCAAACATTGTCACAACGGATACATACGGATTCTTTTAATAAATAAACCTTTTAACAGGCAGAGCACTGGTTCTGTAATTTTAAAACAGATTAAATATCACAGAATGCACTTTTGAAAAGTAAAATTAATAACCACGAGTGGCACCCTGAATTTGAAAGCAGGCAATAAAACATTCTTTTGTTTCCTAACAAAGGAGAGATTTCATTGCGGTGGGAGGGACCAATATCTTGGGAGCCCTGATAAATCTGTTACAGTAATCTCTCTGTGTTGACAAGCTGTTGGGTTTCCTCATTCCGCCAAGCCATGGACACTCGTCTCAGATTCTTCTACCTGACTGCTTTCATCAGATTAAGCATTGGGGATTTAATTTAACAGTTTCAGCTTTATTAAGCTGTCATGAGAACGGCCCAGCTTTGATAACAGTAGCTGCTCCAATTATGGCTGGGTTTTAGGCTGACAAGTCTAATGATTCATTCGCTAGCACGCAGCACAGCAATAAAATGGTTGTTTTGCATTATTTATTTATTTTTTAAGATGAAGTCACCGTCATCACCCCTACCTTTACTGTAAATAGGACTTACAGCCTTGCAGTAACATAGTGAACCACAGATAGTAAGTTTGTGCACGTCAATTCCCGAGATGAAATTCTCCACGCAGCAGGCAGTATGTTGACACAGGACTGAGATGAAGAAGGGAGGGAAGAGAGCAGCAGTCTTGCTGTGGTCTTCAGCGACTGTATTATCCACGTGGCTAAAGCGCTGGTAATTTCACTTCACACACTGACACCCGCAGCAAACGCCAGTTACAGATCCTTCTCAGAACTGCTCTTTCTGCTCCTGTGAGCCTGCAACTGCCCGAGTGCATAACTCAAAAACTACAGCTCTGCAGCGATGCTATTCCTTTGCTAGTCCGTAAATGTAAATCTTATTCTTCAGTCCAGCGTTCCCCAACCCTTCTTCTAGTTGCTTAAAAAACAAAATAAGGACATTCATATCAGAACCCCGTGACTGGTGAACACGAACAGGTTATTGCTGAGGGAGTAAGACATCAATTCTGAAATTTCTGTACCCAGAGCCCCAGACACTGAGCTATTTCTTAACAAAAAAATATCAAAGGCAAAAGAGTAAAGGGGAAGATTGATCTCCTGGACTTTTTTTTGTCCCCAACGTTACATAAATCAGAATAATCTCTGCTCCAATGATAAGCAAGCATAAGTGAGAGCATAAACCCTACACATTCAATTCAGTTTGGAAAATGAGAAATTCAATGCTGCCTGCGTTGAGAGGGGGAGGTCAATAAGCACATTCCATTTCTAGCTTGTTGCCCAATGGACCTCAAAATGCTTTAAAGGCTAAATAAATAAATGAATGAAAATTGTTACTGGATTGCATCTGCTCCTAGTAATTTACTTCCATGCCACGCTTTAACATGCACTTCGAAAATGCCCTTTTGCCACATATTAACCATTTATAGCAAGAAAATGGATTCTCTCAAAGTAGAACTTCTCTGCTACCTCCACTATTGCTTTTTAATTCCCTTATCCAGGGTGCTTAGATTATACTCGAGCTTCATCACAGAACTGTTACAGGGCAATCTTCTACGCTAAGCAGCTCTTCAACATACAATACAGCATGAGTTTCCACTAAACAGCTTTTCACAATACTGTAAAGAGTGCTTAGTCATAAACTGGACAAAAGATTTGAATTTCCATTGTCTCTAAAATAAAAATCACTTTTGATGTCTGGTAACTTCCAATTGATGTAGTCTTTTATATGTTTCGGATTCAATATAATTGTAATGGTGTAATTGTTCGGATTTTTAGTTTTTCACAGTAAATGCAAAATCAATCTTCAAAACATATATAATGTGGTTAATAGTTATCTAATGATTTCATACACAAATGCTTGACTTTAAAGCAAAAATAACTGTTTTGAGGTTATTGCCCAAACACCTTTGGAGGACACTGTAATTCTAACAACTAATATCACAAGTACAATGTCTATTAATAGAATTAATAACAGCAACCTGTTCTCCACAAGATACATGAAGACGCTGTATTTTCCAGACCTTCTTAGCTACCCTGATAAAACAAGTTATTAATTATGCCAGACCTACTCCAGTTACTGGTGTTCCCTATTCTTTCTATGAAGACCCAACCTACCATCCTTCGAGCTATATGATTAACCTTTTTTAATTAATGTCAGTTGATTTAGACCAATTTTATCCCAATCTTTTAAAAATACTGCACCTTCTCGGCATTATTTAACAAATCCTTCCTACTATCAACAGGTTTAGATCCTCTCTTGTAAATTCTGGCCTATGTTCTGCAGATCATCTGAATGCTGGCCATGATGGAAGTTATCCCCATGCACAGTCTGCATTTCAAGCTGCAGTCACTTCCCAAATTCATTCCTTCAATTACCCTGAAAGCCCTGCACTGCAGAACACATTGCTTAAGTTTTAATGAAAGGATCATTACTCAACTGGTCCACCAAGGGAATGGAGCTTATGCTATTGTACTGGCTAAGCAATGCCAAGCCAAAATTGACAAAATGTCTCAAGCTTTAAACGTTGGCAGGCAGTGTGCTGTAGCAAGCCAGCTTCTATTAAACTGAATGTGCATCCTTCTTGTTTTGCTTAGAGGAGGGGAAAAAAAGACATACAATACACGTGCATCTATTACCTTGCTTATTGTGCATTTCATAATGGCACTTCTAAACCAGTACAATAGTGTGATTGTGTATGTCTGTTCCTATTCGTTTTTAATGTATTCCCATACCGAATGATCTGGAAAAAAAATGTTTAATGCTTCAAGAATGTGCAAATTCAAAGTGCCATGTGCACCATGGCAGAAGAATGACGAGACGGATATTTCTTTCTTGTGTTTGGACATTTTGTGCTGTATTCTTTTCTTCACAATTGGTGGCATTTACCTAATTCGTCCCAGAGCTGCCTGTACTTGTCAGTCATGGTGGTGCCTTGCTGCCTCCAAAGCGAAAGGCGAGGGTCTGCCATGAACTGCTCCGTTATCAAGGTTAGCATGCGCGCACCATTAGAATCCCTCATCTTCAGCATCTCGCGAACCTAGCAAACACACACACCGCTATGAGCAAACAGGTCAAGAAACGCAGACCCCTGCACGAAACGTGGAGGTCTGTCTAACAAACATAATTTTTCAGACATGACGATTCTTTTGCTTATCCACTGTCAACAGGCAAACTGCAGTTAAAAGGCAACATATCTTCCCGTAACAAATGAATAAGACATAAGGGCATCAAACGTTCATTTATACAAGTCTCAGCAAACATAGTGCTCTATGTTACAGAACTGCTCCAAACAATACTAAACAAGGCAATAAGGAAAAAAAAAAAATCAACCTTGGTGCATGACAAAACTCAGGCAATATTCCTTTAGAAAATAAAAACATTTCCTTAACATGCCTTTATTGTATTTTAAATGTACCTACTCATATCCATTAAGAACAGAACTGAATGTTAGATCATTACTAGCTAGGTTTTTCAGCAATTACACCTGTTGGTTTTCTGCTAAAACTCAAAAGTGAGTAGGAAGAGTAGGAAAAACACGTATTGTTCTGAGGCATTTAAGGACTAACAGATTGTATCCTGCAGGTTAAAATTGTAGAAGCCTCTTCTCCAGTACGACCCCAGATGCTGTGGCATTTCTGCAAGGGAGTGCAATTCTGGAAAATGTCAGCTGCGCTATCGACCGGGTGGGTGAAGGAAGCGTGTCGGCTGGGAGAGACGCATACCTTTGCGAAGAGCAGGTTGAGCTGCTTCCCAGACCCATGGTACCCTCCCTGGGAGAGAAAGAGTTTTACTTGCTCCTGGACCTGCTCTTCGTCCAGATGCCAGCAGTTCTCGTCGTCTATACTGGCTCCTGCCGTGGGGTCGGGGGCTCCTGCAGGGACAACGCAGACACAGCCTTACTCACAGCCTAGGAAGACAGAGGAGCCCCGGTGCTACAAAAGTTATCCTGTAGGGCCGCTGGATGACTTGCAATGTTTTTTCTTTACCAAAAACACCAAAAAGAGTTGAGGCATTTCTGGCTTTATTTTAGTAAAACCCATTTTATATCATTCTATAATGCATTATAGCGTTACAGATTTTATCCCTTTGGATAAATTCCATGGTAAATTGAACACTTAAATTGCATATACAATAGCTGCTGGGTTTATTATGTGTTTTTACTTGTTATCCACCTTTCATATCTGTCAGATGTAGTTCAGTCTATTTTCAGACAACAGTTTATGTTCATACAATGTCAAAGCATCAGATGATCTCAGGAAGTAAAACAGCATAAAATATTACAGGGAAAATATACCAAATTCTATTAATCAGATACATTATCATAAAAACTGCACAGTGAACTTCATATTTTTGAGCCTATGGGTACTGTTGTTGTTACAGAGACTTTAGGTTGCCTTCTTTAACAATATCCACCATTTGACTTGAAGATAAAATAACTGAGCTTAAAAACCAGTTCTATTTAATCAGCAGGACATGGTGCTGAGGAACTTTAAAATGCAGCAATATATACAGGTGGAAATAGAGTACAACAAAAATGAAAAACAACGAGGAAAAAGTTAAAATCATCAATGCTATAAACTAATCAAGTTCAGAAACCATCATCAGTTTTATATATATACTGTATACACATAGTAGAAGATATACAGTATATACACCATGTTTGTATGACTTGATAACATCATGTTACAAATGTAATTCCTTTTTGGTCACTACAATTGAATGTAAAGCTATAAAGAGCTAACGGTACAAATTTCACTTAGATGTAAATCCTGTTTAGGCCTGCCAGTAGTATGTCTAAGGTAACTCACCAATTTTCCAAACTTCCTTTGAACAAGCCCTGACAAATGACATTATTATATATTTTTTCCATGCTTCTCACACCTCAACTTTCCGATCTTGGATGGGCCAGTTTCCGACAACGAATGGCAACGAACAAACGTACCATTCCCACCACGCTGTACAGAGGAGAACAGGATACACAAGACAAGCGCAATGTGTTCCTGCCTGTCCTCCTCTCACCGAGTGGTAAAGATCATTGTGGTTTCATGTGCTGTAGTGTTTCAGTCCAAACCAAACATCCACACCAAGGCTATGGAAACGTTAGGGTCAGCACAGCCTTGGGTCCCAGGCCAATATCAACTTCATGCAAACAGGGGTCCAGCTGGTATTTTCCCAGTCCTTCACATCGACACACATCAACATTGAATTGTTTTAACAGGGACAGTCACCGCGACTTCTTCTGAACTGCTATAACATACAGATTCTGGAAGTCCTAGCTATAAACTGTGAAATAAGTTATCAGACCGGACATGGAAAAGAGAAATTACATGCAAGTTACGGCAGTGAAGACTTTCCTTTTTTAAATTACACCTAATTCATAATCATAATATGACAGTGGCAGAAGCAGTTTCAAAATTCTATGTATTACTGTTGGGGAAAAAAAGTGTAAAGTATAATACACAATTTAAAAAAAATACTAATCTTGCTCTAATGGCCTTCAGTATACAAAACATGGCCTTTTGTGGAGCTCTGTAATAGTTACACCAAGAATAATCCAATCCAATGCTGTCAATGTCTGTTTGTAAACACAATTTGCACCAGTACCAGGTGTGGGTAGATTTAAAGGTTTAGAAGGAGATTATCTAAATCAATCGCAGCAACCTCTTAGAATACCTGTGCACAATACGTTTCTAAAGGGAAAATCAATTTCTACTAATCCAAAGATGAGAATTACTTAAACTGGAAATTATTGTGCTTTGCACATGGATTTTAATTTTATAATAAGATGGCTAAACTACTGAATACCAGACTATTGGTAGACCAGTAGGTTTTCACTGTCCCTTCTGGGCCACAATTTCCAAACCAATTACTCAGTATGGTAAGGGAATATATTCCAGTAGGAAGCACCATCCTTTGAATGAGATTTTAGTTGGTCATTAGATCTCATAGCACAGTCTGTATGAGTAGGGGTGTCATTCTTTAGTCTTGGATAAATTCTACTCTGAGGTTGAAAATCTAACCCACCTACAATTATCTGTTAATTAGAAAGGGTAAATTCTGATTTTCCCACCCAACCAATGTTGCAGATTTGTCAGCCATGGTGGGTGCTGTACTGGTCATTGATGGTGATGCCCTCCTAAATGTAAAGCATCTAATTGTGGTCCTTGGGGATGAAAAACACTATCAATACAAGTATTTATTATTAACCAAGTAAAATGCTTTCAACTATGGTTCTACAGTGTCCTCTTATCATAAATCGAACAGTTAATGAGTTGGGATTTTTTACCTGTGATTGCATGTCTTCAATAACAAGCAAAAGGCTTGGACCCCACCAAAATTGTTACAATGTGTTTGTACTGTACACAATTACAGAATTATATTTTCAATTGAAATCATTCTTTGATTATAAAGCATTCAAAGTTGCCTTTTGTAAACACTATATATATATACACACACACTGTTGGGGAAAAAAGAAACAACACCTCCTCCTCCACACTCTGGCCTGTCTGCGTTGAACAGGCTGAAGAGTGACTCATCCGGGAAGAGGACCTGGTGCCACTACTGACGAGTCCATCAGTAGTGTCCAAGCCAGTCGGGTGTGACGTCTAGGAGGTGTGAGCAGAGGGCCACTGACAGGTTGCCTTGCTCTAAGGCCAGCAGCATGGAGCCTCACTTTTCTGCCAGTGATGCGGCCATTGTGTCTGCTGGCAGTTTCAGCAGCAGTACGGGTAGCAGAACTGAAACGAACTGAAACTGTCGGCCCTGCTCTGTTGTGGTCACTCGAGGGGACCGGATCTTGAACGGTCATCTGTCCTGCAGGTCTGCTGAAACCTTCTCTGCAGTCAGGACACAGTGGAGTGGCTTACTCCATAGTGGACTGGCAACACTGGCACATGACATGCCTGCCTGCAGCATGCCAACGGCCCTCTCCCTTGCTTCTGGTGACAATCGAGGCATTATGGAATGCACAGAAAACTGACTAAGTGTGGCCCTTTTCTTGTACTGACCTAAGCTTTGAATTAAGACCTTTTTAAAGTTGACCTGTCAGGCATTTTTCCACCTGGACCTCTTGGGTAAAAGTGTACCTAATGAGCTTTTGCGTGATTGTTAAGTTGAAATGCCTCACTGCACAAGCTGTATTGCTGGTCAGAGGACTTAAAACAAATTGACAACTTTTTGTGAAAGTACATAAGCTATAACTATAGTATTCTCATTCCAGAAAATGTTGCGTTTCTTTTTTCCCCATCATTATATATGGCACCTTAAAAAAAACAAACTCAGAGACACTGAGCAATAATTACTTCACATTTTGTCTCCTAAGAAAAGTGCATTCCCAGACATCCACTGCACTTCACATGAAGTTGTCCAAACACAAAGGACTTGGAACCTGCATGCTTTTTTTAAGAATGCAGTTCCTGATTCAAAAGGCATGAAAAGAGACCGAACAGGCAAGTTGAGGGGTGTCTTCACCCAAGATCTAAGAACACTGCGCTCTGTTACACCGCTTCAACACAACTGGATAGTGGCGATAGAATATTGCAAAACAACAAAAGCAGGATATCAAGTTATTCTACAGCTAATAATGCTCTTCAATTCACTCTAGACTTGATTTAAAAAATACTGCAATCCTCTGTAGTACCGTTCCACTGAACAAAAGCTTTTGAAACACTGTACATGTGCCTCAGGGTATTCTGAAAAAAGAACAGTTTATTGCACATTTACCTTTTTCAATAGATTTTTAAAATTGATACAGAAGTATTGCTCTCGGTAAACCTCTCTATACCTTCAAATCACAAAAACATCTGAACTTCAAGGGGCTCCGTTTTACCCAGTGGTCCCACAATTCCCTTTACATTGGTTACATTGTGTCAAAATCCAAATCATTTACAGCAGGTGAAACATCTAACAAATGAAGTACATACTTCAATAAGAATTCCAAAGCAGAATAACCCACAGACCAAAGTGCTGTGATCATGTTTTATACTAATATATAATTTCCTTTGTACACAAAATATCTTTTTATTTTGATGATCGATTGTTCAATAATCAAGAGATACATCCAATTTGCAAAACAAACAATATTAATTATTTTTTCATAGCTAAAAGACAAGATTACCCCTAATATAAATGTCTCATGGTGGCTTGATAAAGCTGTGCACATTTACTTTTCAATTTCAAGTTCAATCTGCACCTCTTCAACAGCATTTTCTATTTACAAAAGTAAACATAATGTACAGCTCAACCTTAATATTCCTCCAGATAAAATAACACTTAAATGTTGACATATTATTGCCCAAGTTTCTTTTACAATACATTTTTTGTCAAAGCAGACATGAAAATGACAGTGAAACAGGACTAGCGATTCTTTTAAAATACCTGCTTACATAAATAAAACAATCATACTGAATTTCATCATATTTTGATTCCATAACCCCTTTCTTTCTCGACCTCCTGTAAAAAAGGAGGTTATGTGACACATTCCATGTCGAAACAATTTCATGGTTGATAAAATCATGCTCTGTAGTGGAATGACCACAAAAGGGTCTGAAATATGAATGTTTTTCTTTGTATTAAAACCCCAATATGCTTCCTAGACACTTTTTTTTTTATACTGGGAGGATGAACGAATATCTTAGTACATATTTTTAACATTCTACTGTGCTTTTCAGTGAAACATATGCTTTCAATGTATGTCTATACATAAGCCATGGCAGTACAAAGTAACATATTTTAAAGACTAATTAAAACCATATGTTGCAATAGCAATTTGTTTACCTAAAATGTAAAATCTAGTACCAAAATACTGGTCTCATTCAAAGCTATGCTATCAATGAAGCAGTTAATCAACAGGAAGTTGCTGCATGACTCTGTGGTTAATGACTTGTTAATAAGTGCACACAGAGTTCATGTTTTAGAATATTCCCCTTTGGTCCCCCAGAAAGCCAATGTTTCAAAAGGAAAAAGAAGCACCTGTAGAATGCACAGAACAAAGTACACACAAGCAATTTAAGCAGAGTTTTCATGTCATATAAAGTCCCTAGTTGTTTATCTTTGCAAATGAAACAAAACCAAGTATATATTTATTGCTTATAGTTATTCTATTACTTCGCACACAGACAACGTTTAAAACACACTTTGAACCATTTCCCAAATGTTCCATTCAAAAGCATACCCATACATGTAAAATCACATGAAAACAATGCATGCAATTTGTTTATATTTTCTTATGATACTGCACGTTCCCAGTAGAAAAAAAATGGGCAAAATGACTTCTGTAAAAGACTTCTAAGTGACTAGTACAAACTTGGCACACATAAGGCACTCTCCCCCTGCAAAAAAAGATTTTTGAGCTCTGCAGTGAAAACAGCTCAGGTACACACTCATTAAGGGATACACTTACATGCAACACTTTTTCAGGGGATCTGCAGAGTTTTTGAAATTCTAGTATTTCAAATTATAACTTTATAAATCCAATGTAGAACAAAAAATCTAACATGAGGAAAAAGACACCGGAAACCATAGATATTATTTACAAAGCTGACTTAATATAGGAGTAATATAAACATTGGGAATATTTCTGAAGATCACAGCCTTCACTATATTAACCATTACACTTGCCATCTTGTCAGCTGAGGAGCTCAAAAACAAACACCTCCTTTAACCATCTTTTCTCAATTTGCTGAAAAAATGGATTCTAAAGGCATGTTTACTTAAAAGAAAAACCAGCTCAAAAGCAGACATTTCGATTCCATGGTAAAGCTTCGGCAACAATTAACAGAAACAGGAATCCGGCTACGTTTGCGGTGCTTTTTCCAAAGGAAGCATGGTGTTCCGGGTGACACAGTGGCGCCCATCATGAAGAGCCACTGAAGGAGTCATGGTGGAGGGTCTGTTGCGAGATGGACTTGTTCCTTGCAGAAGTATTTCAGAAGTAAGGGCTTCACGGCACACAGCCTAGGCAGTAATCACATAACTGTACCAGACTTTAAGATACAGGCTGAGATACTAGTACAAAGTTATTCCAGGAATATCTAACAAAACATATTTTAAGTTCTAAATCTAAAAAAGGGAAAAAACTAAATGAAGCAGGACTAATCGCCATCACCAGCGATTAAACAGGCAAAAGCAACACCACAATAGCTGTCACCTAAGAAACAAAATTCAATATTTCAACCTCATTTTAGGCAAACATCTTCAGACCTACTTTTCACAGCAGCTGAGATTTCTTCAGAGGCAACCCACACACCAGTGCTTTCCAAGATGCAGTGTTCTTTCACTGCCAAACTCGAGAGCTTGTATGCATAGAGCAGGAATCTTCACAAGAGGACAGCCTATTATTCTGCCTATAAAACGAGCCTGTTTCATTTAAACCATATCCTCACTGTGCTACCACCTGAAATCAAACTAAATGCCCTGAAACAAGGTAATTAAATAAATGTTTCCTGCTGCTTTGCGTACATGGTGTATGCTAATTTATTATGTAGGTCAGACAAATTATCTCTATTGATTTAAAAGGGTCGGCAGTCTGTGCTCCGGTTCAATGTCTATTTTAAATCAATGGTTCAACATAATCTGCAATTATGTAGGTGTGTAAAACCCTTCTATCAAGAAACACAAATATGTGTACGACAAGTGCACGAACACACCTCCACCCCTGTGCCAAACGCAACCGGACACCTTACCATGTACTTGATTGATCTCCGAGTTCTGGGAAAGAATTTCATCTGCTAGTTTCTGGGCAGTGGGTAAAACCTCTGTGTGATGCACCGTGATTAAATACTGTACAAATTTCTGCAGTTGGTCTCTGTTCATTTGAAAGAGGGTCTCTGAAATGGGAAGATGCAGTTTGACCTGATCCGGCTTGCGGATCCGGTATAAAGAGAGTGCTACAACGTGGGCACAGTAAAAGATGTCCTTGTTTCCACAGCTACAGGTCACTGAGGTAATCTTGCAGCGGTCAAAGCTAATGGCCACATTGCAGACAATTTCAGGCTCCGACTGGGAAGCTGGTTCCGTCACTGTGCCGCTCAGGTGAAACCCTGGAGGAGAGAGATTTAAGGAAAGGTGGTTAGCGCTAGGGGCGCAGGACCTGGAACAGTGATTAATTCACAGCACTACAAATGAAGCGTTAATAATGCAGGCAGTCATTTAAATACCATTTGATCTTTTTCAGCAGCAGTTCAAAATGAAGCAGAAAAAAAACATTTATTGATAATTGTACAAAGGAGTGCCGGTGCCATATTAGAGCATCATTTTATCACTTGGAGACAGCAATCTAGTAATAAATAACAATAACAATCAAGGACAAGGGAAAAATCTATCGGCAACGTACGATGACTCACTTGTGTGGCCATAAAAGAGGGCGATTTTTAACAGGACATGCACATTTATGACAAAAGGTTAGGTAAAAAAAAACTCAAAATGCACATACATTAAAAAATAACTGAAAATTTTATATTTAACAAAAGTTTGATCCTTGAGATTTACCATGATTTGAAATAACAGGAAATGCTTTCCAAGGAAGTGAGTATGCATTCAAATATACCCCAAACTGTCAGCTCTTTTATATAATGGTAATAATAACCGCAAGAACAACAACCAACTATTAGAGAACCAGAAGAGCGCTTGTGATTACTGATATTTCCACAGGAAACGGGACGAGAACGCAGTTTTGATATATTTCTAATATGCTATGGCTTGTGACATTCACATGTTTCATTCTTTCAAAACAAGAGGTGCCTTAATAGATTTAATTAACAGTCAATTTACTGTAGAAAAAAAATCTTCCCCGCTGCATTGAAGAGTGAATGATTAGAAGTACAGTGCATATGCTTAATAGGGTACAGACATAGTTAGTATTCAAGGGATTAAATAAATGAGGGATTTAAACAGCTTAACCCTGCAAGCCCTTTTTATTTAAATCTCCTTGGCAACTCTGGAACACTGTGCTGATAGCAAGAAAAAAAATATAATCACCATGAGACAAGCTATCATAAAGAGGCTTGTCTTAAAATTAATATTTAGATACCTATGTTTAAATTGAAATATATCTCATACAGTTTCAGGGGAAAAAAAAAGTTTTGAGGCCAGACCTGTAAATCTTTAAAACTATTAACAGTTCAGGTAATTATACTGTGCTCCAATTAAACTAAAACTAAAAGTACTGTAAGATATAGGCTACAAAAAAAAGATTTTAAACCATTTTATACAATAGGCTAGTTTAATGTTTGGAAAGAATGTATCAAAACACTGCAGCTTAAAGCATATTCTTGTGATGAATACGAGCACATGATCCTAATGTTTTCATTTTCCTCTGAAAGCATAGCATTTTAGTTCATTCTTGCAAATGACGGCAGAGCACAGCCACAAACAAGGCCTGGTATTTCAGCCTTCACAAAACAGCCATGAAAAATAGAAATTGCTCAGGTCTGTTTTGCCATTGGTAGCTATTCTCAGTCTGGGAAGCAGCGTGATGCTCTGGAGACAGACAGTGATATGGTTGTTCCCATGGGGCTGCAATACAATGACATTCCACTAACCAGGAGAACACAGGGCACATGAAGAGCCCACACACCTCTCACCTAAAATCACCCAAAAGGCTTCCAAGAGCGAGTTCAGAAAAAGATCTCAGAGCTGACTGATACAGTCAAGAATGCAGCTTCTAAACCATGTATTTAAAATATGACCATGGCTTTAGTAACCAACAGAGGAAAAATAACATTACAGCAGCTGTACTTTTGTCCCGATGATGATAAAATACCCCATCATAAGTAACAAATACATTGTCATAAGTTTGGTACATAAAATTGTTGCCATGCACCTATGATAAGACTACACGGTTTTAACATTTTGGAGTTTTTGTTGGAAAGTGTCCTTAGCCTATGTACACTATATCAGAGATCTCTCCAAACCATAAGATCATGTGCTATGTAAGCCCCTAAAATCATATTACAAAGATTCAAATTTGGATCTGGAAGTTGAGTGTTAATGCAATACATAACCGAAAGTGAACCAATTTAACATAAAATACACAGTACACACACGTAAACACTCACTACACACACTGAATAAACTGTTCCAAAGGTTACAGGACTTCACAGGCTATACAATATTTTTTACGCTTATGTTTACGGAATGCATAGAGAAGTGATTAAAAATAAGAGTCTTCACATAACGTGGAGCTCTATTTGCAGGCAGCAGTTGCACTCAATCGGTAGCTTACTTTACACCAACGAATACTCAACTTTGACCCTGTTGTGTGAAGTATGTAGCATATCAGCATACTAACATTTTCATATACACCTTTGGCTTAAAGATCTTAATGCCTTTAAGATCATAACCTTATGTAATAACAAAAGAACATGCTTCACGCTTTAATTCCAGTAATATGGTTTTGAATGTATCCTGTGTTTGACAAAATACATTACAGAAAATAGAGAAAAACTTAATTACTATTTACTGTTTAACTGCTGTTTGTAGACACAAAACCTTACTGTGTTTATATCATAACAGTTATTTTAAGAAGAGCAATATGTTAATTATTATTTTGAGATACTGTACAGATAATTATCCAAATGATTGTCTTTGGTTGTACCTGGAACTGGAAAACAAGATCATATAGTATTTTATGTACAGCTTATTTCTAAAATAGCAATTACATCTAGATTGGGCTCAGTGAGCGTTTCTCAAATTCACTGCCTTTGATCTACATGCCTCAAATTGTGCCAAAGCTGGGCTCAAACAATACATGATCGACTGTCTTTGTAAGTCAACAAAAAAAACTACAATCAAGTAGATCACTAGAACCACTTCTGCATTACTGCAAGCCTCACACTGTCAGATTTTCAGAGCTGCAGCTTTTATTTGGCAGAACAAATATGCTATTGTATAGCCTTGCATGCATTTAGTACTGGCCTGCATTTACAAGGAAATCCCCAAATGATGCCTCATTGTCATTCCAGTGCATAACATTATGAGGGGTTTCATTTTAGAAATGCTTTCAAACCAATGTGCTGCAGTTCATGTTTTGTGAACGGACATTGTAGACTTGGCAGACATAGGATTCTAATATGTAACGCGTCGGCTGCCATTTTTAAAAAAGCAGAATTTGGTCATTAAAACCATGACATCAAAACATACATCCAAGCTTCTTCCGTGCATCATAGTGCATTACACTTCACCTGGGTCAGCAGTTCCATTCCAAACAGATGTCCTAAACTGAAAACAATCATTTTGCCTCTCAGCCATCTCCATGGATACAAATGCAAGTAATAAAAATAAACACGCGTTTAAACGCCTATTTAGACGAACAGTGGCAACATTTACATAATTCTACTTTTTAAATCACCAATCAACTGCAACTTGTTAATTGAGCCTATAATTGTGTTTTTTTTTATTTTAATATGCGCAACCAGTAATTATCAACCTTTCTGTTTTTCAAGCCTATGTATGAGTAGGAGCTTTGAAATTCCATACATAGATAATTACCGGCAACTTTCCTTCTGTTCTTTACTTTTTTTTTCTCCGATCGCCTCCTCCGGCTCCACAGCGAAGGAACCCCCCATCCCCTTTATAAAAAAGCACGTATATTTAACAGAAATAGCCTGTTTTTTAATGTCCTTTTCTCCCCAGTTCTTGGCAAGTACAGGAGACGAGGTACCAATTTAATGAGCTAGAGGTGCGAACCGAGGGTGTCGCGGGGGAGTGAGGGAATTCTCCTGAGCGGTTGTCGCTTGTAAGAACGGCATCTCGCGGACGGCTCGCCAGATCTGCGCCATCTGTTTCCCTGGGTGAACGCAGCCTCTGCACATCCCGATATTCACTAACAGACTGGGAAATAATTAGCTGCGCCTCCTCACTCCACTGGGTCACTCCCTCACTTTTTTTTTTTACCCCTGAAGTGCTGAGTAAGGGGGGATGAATATTTACACGGACACACCCTCTCCCTGGTTGTGGTGGCAGACCATGGATGGCGAGAGAAAAAATACAAGAAAAAACAGCCAAGCGGTCTTGTATTTAAAACAAAAACTCCTGAGTTTCCAAAAGAAAAGAGCTGACACTGCCACTTACTCTTGTGCATGTTATTCAGAAGCCTGAACTGAAACTTAATTACTGTACTGAAGTGTAAGTAAATGTGTATATGTATGTACATGATGAAGTGTAATATCTCTACAGATTTAAACATATTTAAGAGCATATTAGCATTGCAACCTCTGTTGTCTGGAATGTTACAGAGCATTATTTTTCCAAACCCGTCAGGTAATAAAAAATACACACAAAAAAACCTGATCACTTTCAGTGACTGAATTAGAAGACATGGTTCATTTTTCAGATATGAACGTGTGCTCAAATTAGATCAATTTAGATGCATTAGCACCTATACAAAGATGAGGAAAGGAACCAGAAGAACATCAGAAAGGCAAGGAACAGTTTCTTCCTCCCTTACAAAACAAAATATTAGATTCATTTGTATCACTGAAACAGAAAAGAATATCACTAACCGTAACTCACTAGACTGTAAAATGAACCAGTGTTCAGCTTGCTTTGGAAGAGTAAAAAGTTCTGTCACTGTATGCAAGGCAATTAATTACATTTACCTATGTCAGCAAGCAAGTAAAACAGGGAACATTATCATCCATTTTATCTGGTATTAAACACTACCATTACGCCTTAAAATATGACCTATCATCATTTT